>NC_042620.1:46543924-47149037 GCF_901001135.1 Rhinatrema bivittatum
CTGAGGACCTAGCCTTCACAGGTTTTGTAAGGGTGATGGTGGAAACCGTCCAGTTTCAGTTAATGATGGAGGAGGATGCCAGACACAAGATGCTGGAAATCCTCCAGTTCGTGGAGGCTCCTAAAGAGATCATGGTGGTCTCTGTACATGAGATCTTTAAGGAGTTGCTGCTGAGGATTTGGGAGCACCCCCTCACAGTTCCTCCTGTGAACAAGAAGACGGATGGGGTTTACCTAGTCCAACAGGCTACCAGATTCGAAAAGCATCAGCTGGCACACCAATCGGTAGTGGTCGAATCTTCTCTCAAGAGGGCCAAGTGCTCTCTGACTCATGCCTTGGCACCCCTGGGGAAGGATCACAGAGTGATGGATGCTCTTGGGAGGAAGATGTTTCAGGGGACATTGCTCATTGCTTACATCGTCTCCTACCAGCTCTACATGAGCCAGTACTCTTGCAACCTTTGGAAGCTGGTACAGGAGGCGGCCGAGCGGCTGCCTCAACAGAAGCAAAACACCTTGTCGCTGGTGTGTCAGATCCTGGACTGCGGAAAACATGAGGTGGGCTTCACCTATGATGTTTTTGAGATGGCAGTGAGAGTCTCTGCAGCAGGAATCAGCACCTGCAGAATGGTATGGCTGCGGACCTCAGATCTCCGACTGGAGTTACAGGAAAGTCTCGCTGACCTGCTGTGCACAGGAGAGAAGCTCTTCGGAGATAAGGTGAGGGACGTGGTGGCCCAGTTACGGGATAACCATGAGACCCTCCAGCATCTCTCTGCCAGCACTTCAGACCTGCCCGCCGCAGCTAGGAGGTCTGCGAGGTTGGGTCAGAGGAGGTCTTTCTACCATCAGAGGAAATATTATCTTCCGGCCTCTCACTCCCATTCGCAGAGGGTGAGCTCCTGAGGTCGTCACAGGTTGCAGTGAGCTCCCAAATCCAAGCCAAATCCCAGGATGGGGTTTTGACTGGATCGTAGGGAGTATAAGCCAGCCACCTGTACTTGAGATGCTGGAACCCCCCAGTTAGGGGCAGGCTATGGTTCTTTATGAATCAGTGGCCTAGTATAACCTCAGATCAGTGGATTCTGTCCATCGACCACCAAGGGTACCGATTGAACCTATTTGGTGTCCCGCCAAATTCTCCTCCATGCCCTTTTTGGGGGCCAATAGTACATCAGGAGGTACTGTTATGGGAGTTCTCTGCCCTCTTAACGGCCAGAGCGGTTGAGCCTGTCCCACCAGGGCAAAGAGGGCTGGTACTTCCTGATTCCAAAGAGAACAGGGGGACTGCGTTCCATCCTAGACCTGATGGCCTTGAACAAGTTTCTAAAAATAGAAAAGTTTAAGCTGGTTTCTTTGGGCACCCTGATTCACCTCCTGCAAAAAGTAAACTGGCTATGCTCCCTCTATTTAAAGGACGCATACACTCAATCGAGATCTTTCCAAGTCATAGGAAGTATCTTAGATTTGTGGTGGGAAAACAGCACTTCCAGTTCAGAGTGTTGCCATTCAGCGTAGCATCGGCCCCACATGTCTTTGCAAAGTGTCTGGCCATGGTGGGAGCATACCTCCGCAGGCTGGGAGTACATGTTTTCCCTTACTTGGATGATTGTCTGGTCAAGAGCACCTCTCAGGCAGGGGCAGATCAGTCCTTGCGCTTGACCATCTGGGTGTTGGAGTCACTAGGATTTGTCAACCTGAAGTCTCATTGCAGCCCATCACCTCAGTTGGACTTCATAGGACTCTTCTAGACACAGCTCAGGCAAAAGCCTTCTTACTGCGCTCCAGAGTGGTCACCTTGACATTCATAGCGGTGGTGATTCAACAGAGCCAGCAGGTGTCAGCTCAGCACATGTTGAGGCTCTTGGGTCACATGGCCGCAACTGTCCATGTCACTCCCTTGGCATGTTTACACATGCACAGAGCTCAATGGACCTTAAAGTCTCGGTGGCGCCAGGCCACCCAGGACCTTCAGGCTCACATCCGCATCACTCTGTCTCTCCGGAACTCCTTGGCCTGGTGGCGAGCTCTCTCATATTTGGAGCAGGGAATATCTTTCCAAACTCTCTCTACCCATGGATGTGTCCAACCTGGGGTGGGGTGCTAATGTGGAGGGGCTCCACACCCAGGGTCTATGGTCCGCCTAGGAAGCACAATGTTAAATCAACTTGGGCTTTCAGGGATTGGCTGGCCAACAAAATTGTCCTGATCCAAACAGACAACCAAGTAGTTATGGTGTATATTAACAAGCAGGGAGGCACAGGGTCCTATGTAAGGAAGTGGTCCAGATCTGGTCCTTGGCTCTGATCCACGGGATGGTGCTCCGGGCCATGTATCTAGCCAGAACAGAGAATATGATAGCGGACAGACTGTTGAGCCTTCAGACTCCATGAGTGATTACTGGATCAGGGGGTAGCAAATCAGATCTTCCGCCTCTAGGGAAACCCAGATGTGCACTTGCGTCTCCCTGCAACAGGAAGGTGATTCAGTTCTGCTCCCTGTACAGGTCAGATGGCTAGCCAGCCTCTGACGCCTTTGCTCGCCATTGGGACAAGAGTCTTTTGTATGCATATCTTCCAGTTCCTCTAGTAACAAAGACTCTCCTGAAGTTTCAAGAGGACCGAGGGACCGTGATCCTCATAGCCCCTTATAGGCCAAGACAGGTCTGGTTTCTACTCCGGGTGTTGTCCTTCCAGAAAACGATCACTGGGGACTTCCCCATAACTCATCACGCAGGATCAGGGGAGGCTCCAGCATCCCAACCTCCAAGCCCTGTCGCTCACAGCCTGGATATTGAGAGGCTGATTCTGCAGCCTCTTGATCTTTCCGAAGATATGACTCGGGTCCTGGTAGCTTCTAGAAAGCCTTCCACTAGAAAATCCTACAGACTGAAGTGGAGGAGGTTTTCCGTGTGGTGTAAGCAGAAAGCCCTAGATCCGTTCTCTCGCCCCACACAAAAACTGCTTGATTTATCTTCTGCACCTTTTGGAGGCTGGCTTGAAAACCAACTCTGTTAGTCTATTTAATTTCAGTTGGCGCATACCACCAAGGTGTAGATGGTACACCCATCTCTGTACAGCCTATAACTACACTCTTCATGCAGGACCTGCTTCAGTTGAAGCCTCCCCTAAGACCTCCCACTGTGTCTTGGGACCTCAGTGTGGTGCTCACTCAACTGATGAAAGCTCCTTTTGAGCCGCTATGCACCTATGACCTGAAGTACTTGACCTGGAATGTTATATTTTTGGTGGCAGTCACTTCAGCACGCAGGGTCAGCAATCTCCAGGCCTTGGTGACTGATCCACCTTATACCAAGTTTTATCATGACATGGTGCCTGCGTATGCACCCTAAGTTCCTGCTTAAGGTAGTGACAGATTTCCATCTTAACCAGTCAATCGCCCTGCCAACATTCTTTCTCTCCACACATTCATATCTCACTATTGTCTGGATAGGGATGGCTGACAAGACAGCAGGTTCGGCCAGTCTGACCTCTGTAATCTCTTTGAGGTGTAGAATCCAACTCGCCCTGCCTAAGGGCCATTGTTTGGGTTCAGGCTGTCTCACCCTCTTTTTACCAGCAACACTGTTATTGTTGTGCCCGTTGGCACCTGGTTGGTGTCTGTCTGTCCTCTTTTATGTTAGGGAGCAGCCTGTAGCTAGAGACTAGCATCCTTTTAGTCCTAGAAGAAAGCAGAATTGCTTACCTATAATAGGTGATCTCCTAGGACAGCAGGATGCTAGTCCTCATGAAACCCACCACCCCACAGAGTTGAGTTTCTCCTGTTTATCATTTTAATCGTAATTCTATCTTAGGAGACTGAAGAGGGATTTTGTGTGGATGCATGATAATAGGGCATGCTGGGCATGCTCAGTGTACCTAGTCAAAGTTCTTGAAACTTTGACATAAGTTTTCCATGCCAGGTTTCATCCGATGATGTCACCCATGTGTGAGGCCAAACATCCTGCTGTCCTAGGAGAACACCCTGTTACAGGTAAGCAACTCAATTTAACCCTCTCCCAGGGATGTCAGCCACTCCTGCACTGGGCCCTGAAAGGAAACCTTTCCCCCCAACCAAAAGGATCCCCACCCTGTGGAAAGGGGCACATAGAAGAGCTAGTCAGGGTTCTTGCCCCAAAGATCTGATAAAATCTTTTATGGTCCCACCCGCGCAGGATATGCACACTGGGGTGGTAAAACAGAGGTCCTTTGGATGTCTTTCAGATGGCATCTGAAGAAAGGACCTGTGTGATCTTGAAAACCCTTGTACTTACAAAGTAAATATACAGTTTAACCAAATAATTCAGTGGTTTTCAAGCCAACAGTTGAGTATGCATGTATGTTATGTTATTCTTTATTTTTATACCGCTATGTCAAGGACCCTAAATGGTTCACAAAGGAACATACGTGAACACAAACATTTAAAATCATAAGCTCAAATAATAGTGAAATTTACTTGATCATATTGCTTCTAATGAATTGCAGATTTGTGACAGATATACAGTATGATCAAAGGCTAAAGAGCTAGAAAACCTCTGCCAAAAATGTCCTAAAAACAGTACAGAGCTGGATTCTCCTCCTTCATGTAAGAGCAACGTGTCACTAGGGCCATATGCAGAGGGAAAAGGGAGCAAAGGGTTTTCATATAAACCAAACATTGGGTCCCCACTAAAATGTCCTTTGGAAATGCTTTTTCCTCATTTTATTAAAAAAGTAGGATGCATGTAGGCCAGAGCCATTGTTTGTAGAAAGAATGATTACAGCATTTAAACATTCTCAAATATATATTTCTTTTTTCAAGTGTTTTTATTCACTGGCATCTGTATCAGGTGTTCGCTTTCCTGTTGGCTGATAAAGCTTTAACCCTTGCACCTTTCTGATTTTCCAAGCTCCAAAAAGGCCTCGTGTAAGATTCAGTAATATCATGGAAGTGCGACAGCTCCCGTCAAACCACGCATTGGAGGCAAAGCTGTCTCGCATGTCTTATCCAGCTGTCAAGTGCCATGAGTCGGTATTGAAAACTGTGGGGAAGCTGACAGCATGTCAAGTGGCAAAAGTCAGTTTTTTCTTCTGTTTTGTGGTAAGTTCTTCTTTTAATGTCACTTAACTGGAATAGAAGAGAAGAGAAAAGAAGTTGGTGTTTTTAGTATTCAGACACTTAAAAGCAAGCCTTCAAAACACTTTTGGTTGTAATTTGTTAGGACTTTTGTTCTTAACATTTTTTTTTTATCCGTGCTTAACAAAGCAGATGTTTTTATTAAGTGTAAATGTATTTAAATTCCTATAAACTAAACTGAATTCTGTCCCCTGTATTTTGGTAGAATGGGGCATTTTCTACTCCACTAAACTTTGATTTGCACATTTAGACGGGTGGTGCGCGCGCACACGTCGGCCCGTGCCCAGAGATTGGCCTTTTTAGAACATTTGTGTGCATATGCTTGCTGGCACACAAATGCTGCTTCTACCACATAAATTGGGGGATTTTGAAAGGGGTGCGTGCCGACACCATCCCCGGTTTTATCAGTTCGTCCCCGAGAGGTCCTCCAAAGCCCCCTAGTTTAATAGCCTTCACCCCCCCCCCCCCCCCCAGTTTGACCCAGTCCTTAAAACCTCGCAGATCTGCCTGTGTTTCTTTGTTCTTTTACCTTACACATCATCCATATCAGAAGTAAAGCTGCGTGGCAGGGGCCCTCAGCGCGCATCGGATTGTGTACGTAGTTTTGCGCACATCTCAGTTGCACGCCCCAAAACGCCCATGTCCCATCCAGACCGCACCCATGCCCTCCCCCTTTTTGAAATCTTCCCAGATGTGCACACTGCGGTAGATACCCCCCGTGTATCTTGGCAGCTTTTAAAATCTGCGCGGCGTGCACGAGCCCAGCATAATTGCACATCCCCCAATTAATGCGCGCATCCTGCTTTTAAAATTCACCTTTTACTTAAATCCAGTCACAGAAGATATCTTTGGTGCCTTTCTATCTTTAACAGTTCACTTATTTAATGACATAAATAGTAAGACATTTTAGAAACAGGTAAGACAGGTTTTTTTTCATCATTAAGCATATGGGGCAGACTTAAGTTCAAAATATGTATATCCTGGAATAAAAGAGGGAAAGGAAATGTAAATACTTCCAAGGATGAATTGTAATTGAGGCTGGTCCCTTTCAGCGGAAGGGAGTCTCTGGAATGAGGGGTTAAGGGGAAGAAGGTGAAAAGGGTAATGCAAAGAAATATTTCTTTACTGAGAGGGTGTCGGATGCATGGAGCGGCCTCAGAGACCAGGACAGTATTGATAGGCCAAGCACAGGGGATCACTGTGGGACAGAAAGGGATTGGAAAGCTAAGCGGGAGGTAGGAATAGGCAGGCTGAGTGGCCCACATGGTCCCTCTCTCCTCTCGTGTCCTGTGTTTGACGCTGCTTGGTCCTAGAGAGGGCGATACATAAGCATAATTGTGGGAAGTATTTGTTTTTAGGTAGAAGATGCCTTGGGGATGAGGATTGCAGGGGATTTTGGAAGGATGAGGTTGGGATGACTTTATGGGATTCTTTGTTTTATGAATTCAGTGGGGGTAACTTTAGCTAAAAACAATTAGAAGTTGTGTGTTTTATATTTGTAACTGTACTTTAGAAGATAAGATATGACGTGCTGAGTCAAAGCAAAGCTCCATCAAGCCCGGCATCCTGAAAGTAGCCAATCTCGGTCGCCAATACCTGATAAATTCCAAAACGTAGATCCGTTTTTGGTTTGATCTCTTCCAGGGATAAGCAGTGGCTTCCTTAAATTCACCCAGCTAATCATGGTTTATGGACTTTTCCTGCAGGAACTAATTCAAACCTCTTTTTAAGCCCCACTATACTAGATTGCTTGACCACGTCCTCTGGCAGCAAATTCCACAGCCTGATTTTGCGTTGAGTGGGAAAAATACTTTCTACGATTTGTTTAAAATCTGCTACGTGCGAGTTTCAGGGAGTGTCCCCCTAATTTTAGTACTATTTAAAAGGCTAAATAATAGTCTCCTATTTATCGGTTTCACCCCACTCACGATTTTATAAACTTCCGTCATATTCCCTCTCAGTTGCTTCCTTGTGATTAATTTTGCAATTCCTTTTGAATGGTCCCACAAGTAATGTGAGAAATGAGATGAAGCATATTGAACAACTGGGCTCGGTGGTCAGAGACTTTCAGGGAAATTAAAGTATGAACTTCTGGGACCATTGCAAAGATGTCATTTATCTCGCAACAGCATAGGCATAACTTTCAATTTCTAGTACATTGCTAGCGATTTTTAAAAGTAATTCATGTATTCACTGAAATTTGCAATTTTTTGTAGTGGTTCTTGGCAAATTATTCTTATCAAGAGGCACTCTCTTACACCCAAGTTGCCATAGTTAATATCCTGTCTTCAACATCTGGTAAGATTCTTTTCCTGTTGGAAAACATAGATTTTTCTTGTGAAATGTAAAGCACAGTTAACTTAGATTATTGTTATATTTATACCAGAATATCCTGCTTTTATTTTTGGACAATTCTATGAAATTGACTATTGAACCTTTCAAAGACTCATAAATAAATCCAGGACTAATTAAAAAAAAACCAAAAAAACAATCTGTATTTCTCTGGGAATTAGTCTCCATCAGCAGTAGTTTTCATTTCTTCTCTAAAGTTCTGAATATAAATGCTACATGTGAAATAAATTGTTGGCTTCTAACAATTTCTTAGTAGGTTTTATGCCCACATCAGGGTGTCGCCATGAAATCTGATATAACTGAAGTATATTTTTTTAGGAAATGCCGAGTACTAAACAGGCATGTGAATTACGGAAGGGGCATTATAAGAGCTGAGCAGGGAAGCCGGTTTAACATGTGCCCACAAGTTCCTGTCTTTGCGTGCTGCTTGTTGGAATATGTCATTTTAGGAAATACAGGGGAGCATGATACTCATTTACAAGCTTATATTTTCAGAAATTCCAATCATTTGACCCTTTCATCTGATTTAATTTAATTTTAATTTAATAACATTTATAAACCACTTTCCAGATTTAAAAAAAAAAAAATCACCCAAAGTATAGAGTACTGCATACAATTATATTACATCCAACAGACAGTCCAAATTTACAGTATTAACACATTTAAAAATTCCTCTCAGCTGTACTATACATGTATCCAATACAATCTTACAAACTCTCATCCCTGGGATATCAGCCATGTTTTGAATCCCTTTCAGAATTTCAACAATTGATTTTCTTCCTTGGGCTAACTGGTAACTCATTCCAAAGCTTGGGGATTACTGCAGAAAAAGCCTGGCTTTGTATTCTACGTGTCTTAAAGGCCTTTGCCGATGGGAGCTGAAACCGAGACCTGTAATTTGTTCTTAAATTCAGAGTAATAAAAGACCACCAAATAAGATCTTTTAAATGCAGCAGACATCGCCCTTTCAAAATCCGGAACGCCAATGTCAATGTTTTAAATTTTCAACCCTGAAAAATAGGAAGCCAATGCAGCTGTTTAAGCAAAGGGCCTGCTGAGACCCATTGTGGACTATTTGTAATCAGGCGCAATACCATATTTTGTATTGTAACTTTTTAATCACTTTGCCAGGCAGTCTTAAATGTAACACATTGCAATAATCTGAGATGCAACTAAGGCATAAGTTACCTTTTTTTTAACACATTAAATCCCCAAAACGGTTTCAGCTGCCTGATTACTTCTAGGCTCAAAAACGCATTTCTTACAACCTGCAGTATCTGCTTCTCCAACGATGGTGAAGAACCTAATGTTACTCCCAAAGATTTTACCTCATCCTTTCGTAACAAACGTTGGTCCTCTATTTGCAATAATTCAGTTTTGCTAAAGTGTAAAACTAGACCATTTTTTCCTTCGCCAATCACTGACAGTCCGTAGACCGTTTTCAAGATGACGGACTGCCTTATCTCTATCCCTATCCATAGGCGCTATCAGTTGTGTGCCATCTGCATAAACAATAGGGATAAAGCCAAAAGCCTGAATAATACTCCCTAAAGGGGGTAAAGAAATATATTGAAAAGCAAGGGGGACAGAGATGACCCTTGTGATATTCCCTGGTGAACCTCTCTAAATACCAATAGCTTGTGATCTTCCTTGCAAAAATGTGGCAATCCAACTAATACTCGGTTCTCAAGACCAAATTCCAAACATTAAGGAAAGTAATACAATCAACCAGGTCAAAATGCACTTGTTAAATCAAGCTTTATTGGAACAGTTTTTCCCACATCTAGTCGTGGTAACACCTCATCAAACCAAAATACCTTTGCTGTTTCTGTAGTCCATCTCTTATGGAATCCCACTTGTTTCACATCCAGTTTTTCATTACTATCAAAAAAAAAAAACCCAAAACCCCGTAATCTGTCTGGCTACCACTTTTTCATTTGCTTTAGCTAAATAAGGCAAATTTGAAACCGCTCTATAATTACTTCAAACAGTCAGATCCAACTTACTGTTTTTCAAGATTGGAGTAACAATGTTTTAAACTTCTGGAACTTTCCCCTCCAACAAGGATTGGTTCACGGTTTTCAACAGTTGGCTTAAAACGTCGTCTGGAAAACCCTGAACCAAATACGCGGGGCAGAGATCCAACTGAAAATCAGTCATTTTTACCTGACCCAGGTAAACAAGTGGAGCGAGAAAACGCTGCTTACAAACCATTGGCGATTTTTCACCGTTAGTTCCATTGGAGAGATTCTGCTAACAAGTTAGTAATTCATGTATCCAGAAGAAAATCTGTGCACTTACTGTTAGTGTATGTATTTCAGAAGGTCTGAATATAAGGTGGCAAATGCAGTTTATTGAACGTTTGTTGTAGAGCTTTATTATAATCAGATCTTTATAATTATTATACAGGACTGTTTACCTTAATACTTGCTGCAGTGTTTCCAAGTAACAGTGGCGACAGATTCACCCTCTCCAAGTTGTTGGCTGTCTTTTTAAGGTAAGAGCATGTAGAAAGTCCCTCTTTTCCCCAAAAGCGGTAGTTGGAAGGCTTTTTAGAAGTTGCTGCTGTACAGCCAGATGCTGAGAATTGATGTCTTAAAGTGGCTGGAGAGTGACAGGTAAATGCTTTTCTGTGCTCTAGCTGTCAGCACTAACTGTACTGGGCCAGGTTTGAAGCCTGTGCATCATCTGCCTTTATATACTTCCTGCTGCTTTGTCGGTATCTGAGGCAAAGAGGATGTTTCACGACTGGATGGGAACAACTGTGATGGATAGCCAGAAAACTGCTCAGCTGTCACATGCCAGTCTCTTCTAAAACATTGTTTTTTTTTAATTTAAAGTTTGTTCTTGTAGTGCGATAACTTAGTACACGGTAATGACGTGTGTGGAAAAAGCCTTCCAATATATGCTTTTATTCTTTTAAGATGACTGATAAGGTACCCATAGGTATTTCCATACAAGGATACAGTTAATGATTTAATCCGTACCTACAGATACTGTAGGTAAAGGATTTCCCTGTTTCAGTAAAAAGTAAATTTTCAAAAAACCCGGCATGCAGAAATCCTGGGAGATATGCGCGTGGCCTGGCCGGAGCTCACTGAGTGCATTTTCAGAACAGCCCGGACACGTGCGTATTTCCCGGTACGAGCGGAATAGCCGGGATTTTGAAAAGGGGCAGGGGGCCAGCCGGGATAGCGCCATTTTGCGCTGTGCTGGTGAAGTGTGCGCCGGCCGACGCGCACAACTTACTTCTTGAAGGAGCAGGTAAGTTGTAAAACAAAAAAAAAATGAGGGTAGGTAGGTGGGGTTTAGGGGTCGGGGAGGAGAAGGGAAAAGGGAGGAAGGATAGGTAGGGGATTAGGGAACTGGGGAAAAGCCCTGTTCCATCTGCACACGTGTGTTAAAATTCCTCCCCCCCCCCCCCCCTCGTGCATGAATGGGCACCTGCGCACATGACACGCCAGTACAAAATCGGGCGCACATGTGCGCGCAGATATCGGATTTTATAACATGTGCACGGCGACACGCGCAGTTTATAAAATCAGCGCGTTTGAAAATTTACCCTTAAATGCCTTCGGTTCTTAGCCTTAAATGATTTTTTAAATAATAAACACTGATGGCACTATCGAATGGATGCTATGTTATTTTTTTCCTATGGTCCCTGGCCCTAAATTATAATAGTATAGTATCATCATATAAACTATGGGGCATAATGCCACCAGTGGGGTTAAGAGTTCAGTGCATTATAACAGTATCACCAATCTACTCAAAGTCCCTTATTTCCGGCAGCTATGGGATTAGAAAATTCTGCAGTAATTCTTTGGTACATTTGCATATAGATTTATATAACAAAGGGGCAGAGTTTAGATCCCCGGCGTATAGAAATCCCGGGACATAAGCGCATGGTCAGGCCGCGTGCACACTGAGCGCATTTTCATAACGACCTGGCCATGCGCGTATCTCCTGATACGTGCGGAAGTGCCGGGTGTTTAAAAAGGGGCGGGGCGGGGTTTGAGCGGGGGAGGGGGCCAGCCAGGACAGCTCCATTTTGCACTGTCTCGGTGAAGCGCGTGCTGGCAGCCAGCTGGCGCGCGGAACTGACGCCTGCTAGGAGGAGCAGGTAAGTTCTGAAACAAACCAAAAAATAGGATGGATAGGGTGAGTTTAGGGGTCAGGGTGGAGCGGGGAAAAGGGAGGAAGGTTAGTTTGGGGGATAGGGAAGTTCCCTCCCAGTCTGCTTCTTTATTGGAGCAGAGTGGGAGGGATCTGGGCAAAGGCCCAATCGCGTCATTGCGCCTTTTTTTTTTTTTTTTACAAAATACCCCCCCTTGCGTGCACGAGTTGGAACCCGCACGCACATGCGTGCCATTATAAAATCGGGCTCATGTGTGCACGGGTAGCCGATTTCATAGCATGCGTGCGGCAGCACGTGAATGTTATAAAATCGGCGCATCTCTTTTAAAATTTACCTTCACACATGCACATTTATTCCAAAGATTATTGCTAATATTTTATTTATGATCCCACTTGAACATTCACTTGATATTCCAAACAATAACGAGGCCCATCTTCTCCATCATTGATCCCACATTGTGGAACTTACTTCCAGAGGACCAAAAAATGATAACAGATTTAACATTTTTCTGAAAGATACTCCAGGCATTTTTGTTTATAGAAGCATTTGGCAATTGTGCCGATTGGTATGATCATGTTTTATGACTTGTGTTTGTTTTATTTGATTTTAATGCTATCTAATAGAATTGTATCATTTATTGTACTGCATGTTAATCTGTCCTCTGCTTGGCATGCACTCATTATAGGCGATTTAGAAATGTTAAAATAAATAAATAAATAACTTGAAATGCTTTAATGTAAAACTTTTTTGTGTATATGATGTATTTCTTCATTTCATTTTACTTCTTTTCTTAAGTCTTGTCTTTTTCTTTTCCTTTCTTTTTTTATGCTCTTCGGCTGGTTTCTTTCCTCTAAAATGTGCCTGTTTTTCCTCTTCATCTCCCTCCCATCAGATGTTTCCCTCCTTCCTATCCTTGTTCTTCCTCCTCTCACATTCTCTCTGCTCCCTCTTGTACTTACTCGTTCCTCCGCTCGCCTCCATATTTCCTATGTGAGTAGGGCAGTGCCAGCAGGATCTCTGAGTTCTCGCAGTTTTCACGCACAGGTACATCTCTGCTTGCTGAGTTGGCTGGTAGTGTTAGCAGAGTTGGAGACAACAGTGAACCAGGAGGGTGTACTGGATCTATGGCAGAGCAGGAGGCAGATGGTTGTTCAGGCTATTTCCCCATGATTTTGCAGCTTTTGCCTCAGATTTTTAAGTAGCTGGGGGCTCTGAGTATAGTTATGAGTGAAATGTCACTTTCATATTAAATTATTCTTTGTCACTCACCTGCAGGCTTGTTGAGTTCATTTTTTTCTTTAAAAAATAGTCACATATGATGTCAGTACCTGTCTATTTCCATTTGCTAAATTTCAGAAGAATATGTTCATTGGTTTTCAGTATAGGTGGGGTCAACAAACACTTTATTTCAACATTTTTTAAATTTGTTATGAACTTGTCTAGGTCAAAAACCACTGTAAATTATATATGGTTACGGTATTCTTCGACATTCATTGCATTCAGACTTGCTCATGGTCTTAGTTATTGATGACTAGGGTCGATAGAACTATATAACCTGTTATCCAATTACAGATGGAACCATTAAATCCTCCAAAATTGTATGCTTGGATTGTACAACCTTCCATGAACTGAAATTTAAACGAAGATCTTTGGCATTGGTTTGCTCCTTTGATGATTTGATCTGTGTATTCCGAACGTGTGTACAGTCCTTGCTGTTTGTTAAAAATCTGAACTGTTTCCTTTTGGGAAGTAGCTTTATTTGACATCTTTCTCTTTTCTTTGTTGTTCCATTTTTTTTTCTCTGCTCTGAACTTGTCTTAGTCACTTTGGCTAACAAACAATAATCTTCTGTAGTATGTAGAAAAGTAAGTGGTCTTGAGAGGGTTCTTTAATAGTGTCCTGTATATAACAGGAATTTAAAGATATAGAATTTATTTCTTTTTTGAAAAAATCATTTTTAAGGATGTATCCTCCAAAAAACTTGATCATTGTAGTAGATTTATTTATTTATTTATCGGTTTTTATATACCGTGGTTTGGTTTCACCATCACAACGGTTTACAAGTTTCGATCCGAGACAGACAATTTACATGGGAAATACAAAGATCAAGGTTCTAGACGATTGCAAAGTAAGTATGGGAGCAGGTGTATTTAGAGGCAGGTATCAGAAAGTTAGGTAATGGAATATATCGAGGTAGCATTCACAGGGTTAGCGGGTAATCATAAGTTGTAGATAATAATTGGAGTGGAAAGGTTTACAGTTTACGGTAGTAAAACTGAGTGTTCAGGTAGTTATGTTGTCAGAGTGATGTGGTCATGTTTATTTCCGGTTAGCAAGCCAGTTGTGATGGGGCTGTTGTGGTGTTCTAGGCTGTCTTTGTAAGCCTTGGTGAACAGCCAGGTTTTTAGATCTTTCTTGAATTCTTTTAGGTTGGGTTATGTCCTTAGTTTGGTTGGGAGTATGTTCCAAATTTTGAGGCTGGCGAGGAAGAATGCTCTTTGTAGTGTTTTTGTGAGTTGTGCTGTGCGGATGGAGGGAATTTTTAGGAACATAAGAACATAAGAAAATGCCATACTGGGTCAGACCAAGGGTCCATCAAGCCCAGCATCCTGTTTCCAACAGTGGCCAATCCAGGCCATAAGAACCTGGCAAGTACCCAAAAACTAAGTCTATTAGGAGGCCTTTGTTGTTTGATCTTAGGTTTCGTTGTGGGTTGTGAGGGCTGATATTTAAGGCTGCCCGTTTTGTGAGGGCTGATATTTAAGGCTGCCCGTTTTGCTTGCTCATTATAAGTTAGTTTGTGTGTGATGGTCAGAGTTTTGTATTCAATGCAGAATTTTATTGGGAGCCAGTGTAGTGCTATGAGGATTGGTGTTATATGTTCTTTTTTTTTATTCCACTTAAGATTCTGGCGGCTGTGTTTTGTAGGATTTGGAGTGGTCTGATGTTTGAAAATGGTAGACCAAGTAGTAGGGAGTTACAGTAGTTGAGGTTGGAAAATATGAGTAGTTGAAGTACAGTTCTGAAGTCATCTGGTGTTAGAAATGGTTTTAGATGTCTTAGAGTGAGTAGCTTGTGATATCCCTCCTTGATTTTAGTTGTTATGTGGTTCTTGAATGATAGATCGTTGTTGAAGATGACTCCAAGATTGCGTGTATGTGAGACAGAGGAGATAAGTGTCATTTGATTCTCGAGTACGATGGGAGGTGGTGTAATGGGCTGGGTTTCTGATCCATGATTATTATTTCGTTTTTTTCGGTTTATTATAAGTTTGATGCGGGTTAATAGTTGCTTGATTGCAGATAGGTATGTGGCTGAAATGGGGAAATACCTGCAGGAAGAACTAGAAGGCTGGGAGAACAAGAGAGATGTGGAACAACAATGGACCAAACTAAATGGAGCAATTACCAAGGCAACTAATCTATATGTTAGAAAAGTAAAGAAAAGCAAGAGAAAAATTAAACCTATCTGGTTCTCAAAGGAGGTGGCTGAGAAAATAAAAGCTAAAAGAACAGTGTTTTAAGAAATATAAAGGATCCCAGAGGGAGGAGCACAAGGAAGAATATCTGGTGGAACTGAGGGAGACAAAGAAAGTAATCAAGACAGCAAAAAGTCAAGCGGAAGAAAGGATTGCCAAAGAGGTAAAGCGAAGTGACAAAACATTTTTCAGATACATCGGAGAAAGGAGAAAAGTTCAAAGTGGTATAGTGAAATTGAAAGGTGAAAAGGATCAATGTGGGGAGAGAGATGAAGAAATGGCAAAAATATTAAACTAATACTTCAGCTCGGTGTTCACTAAAGAGGACCCTGGAGAAGGACTGTTGCTAGTTAACAAGAAATTGGAGGGGAGTGGAGTAGATGTAACTCCATTTACAGAAGAAAATGTATGGGAAGAGCTAGGAAAACTAAACGTGGACAAAGCCATGGAGCCTGATGAGGTTCACCCCAGGATACTGAGGGAGCTCAGGGATGTGCTAGCGGGTCCGCTGTGTGACCTGTTCAATAGATCCCTAGAAAAGGGAGTGGTGCAGAGTGATTGGAGAAGAGCGGTGGTGGTCCCACTTCACAAGAGTGGGAGCAGAGAGGAGGCTGGAAATTACAAGCCGATTAACCTCACCTCGGTGGTGGGAAAAGTAATGGAGTCGCTGCTGAAGGAAAGAATAGTGAACCATCTACAGTCAGAAGAATTGCTGGACCAGAGGCAGCATGGATTCACCAGGGGAAGGTCCTGTCAGACAAATCTGATTGACTTTTTTGATTGGGTGACTAGGGAGTTAGATCAAGGAAGAACTCTCGATGTCATCTACTTGGATTTCAGCAAAGCTTTTGATACAGTCCCGCACAAGAAGCTTGTGAATAAAATGAGAAGCTTAGGAGTGAGTGCCGAGGTGATGGCCTGGATTGCAAACTGGTTGACAGACAGAAGACAATGTGTGATGGTAAATGGAACTTACTCTGAAGAGAGAGCGGTGTTAAGTGGAGTGCCGCAAGGATAAGTGTTGGGTCCGGTCTTGTTCAATATCTTTGTGAGCGACATTGCGGACGGGATAGAAGGTAAGGTTTGTCTTTTTGCGGATGATACTAAGATCTGCAACAGAGTGGACACTCCGGAAGGAGTGGAGAGAATGAGATGGGATTTAAAGAAGGTAGAAGAGTGGTCGAAGATATGCCAAGAAGTGCAGAGTCATGCATATGGGGTGTGGAAATCCGAAAGAACTGATTTGATAGGGGGAGAAGGGCTGATGTGCACGGAGCAGGAGAGAAACCTTGGGGTGATAGTGTCTAATGATCTAGAGACGGCAAAACAATGTGACAAGACGATAGCTAAAGCCAGGTAAATGCTGGGCTGCATAGAGAGAGGAATATCTAGTAAGAGAAAGAAAATGATGATCCCCTTGTACAGGGCCTTGGTGAGGCCTCACCTGGAGTACTGTGTTCGGTTCTGGAGATCATATCTCCAAAGGGACAGAGACAGGATGGAGGCGGTCCAGAGAAGGCGACCAAAAAGTGGAAGGTCTTCATTAAATGACTTATGTGGAGAGATTGAAGAACCTAAATATGTATACCCTGGAGGAGAGGAGGAGCTGGGGTGATATGATACAGACTTTCAGATACTTTAAAGGTTTTAATGATCCATGGTCAACAACAAACCTTTTCCGTTGGAAGAAAATCAGTAGAACTAGGGGTCACGATTTGAAACTCCAGGGAGGAAGACTCAGAACCAATGTCAGGAAGTATTTCTTCACGGAGAGGGTGGTGGATGCCTGGAATGCCCTTCCGGAGGAAGTGGTGAAGATTAAAACTATGAAGGATTTCAAAGGGGCATGGGATAAACACTGTGAATCCATAAAAGCTAGAGGATGGGAATGAAGAGAAGAGCCATGGGGGTGGCTTGCTGGAATGGAGGCTTCTACCTGGTGATTACTACCATTACTCAATAAGCCTTCGCACGGTTAATGCAACTCCAACATTGCTCTCTGCTTCAACGGCAAGGGGAATGTGGAAAAGAGGATTTGCAATCAGACAACAACCAACAAGGACCGAACGTCACAGTCTGGGTAAACAAATAAGTGTGGGGGTAGCTTGCTTATTATGGCGGTTACTACCCTAAACCAATTAAGCCTGATACATCACTTTGAATGCATATACAGCGTTGCTCTCTGCTTCAACGGCAGGGATAAATGTGGAAAAGAGGATTTACATTCAGACAACATCCAACAAGGCATTGATCTGTGCAGTCTGGGTAAACAAGAATCGGGGTAACTTGCTTGATGCGGCGGTTACTACCCTTAACCATTAAGCCTTATGCTCACCTTTGTTGCAACTCCAACATTACTCTCTGCATCAATGGCAGGGGATGGCAGTAAATTTGAATCAGTTACCAACAAGGGCCCTGATCTTGGTAGTTGGTGAAACAGATAAGTGTGGGAGCTTGCTGGACAGACTGGATGGGCTGATTGGTCTTTTCCTGCCGTCATTTCTATGTTTCTATATTACAGTGGAAACGTTTCATTTTCAGGTTGATTCTACAGAATATGCTTATACTGTTAAACAACTACTGTGCATAACACCTTTACTGTAAAGTTACTTCATATTCATCCAGAGTCTTGGATGCATACACCAGTGCCTGCAGCTTTATTATTCTTTCAAAAGGTTGGAGCTTCTTAAGTACCTGAGGCTGGATCTGGTACCTCAACAATAATAGGAAAAAAACAGCTGGAATATTCCAAATTAATGGCTTTATATCCACACATGATAGAAAACGATGACACCAAATGCAGTCAGTATTGCTATTATTCACACCTACCTTAGCTGGAGCTTTTAAAAAAGCATATTCACCCATGGTGGCTTCATAATCTATGATTTTATAGCACTGATTTCACTGTGGATGTCTTGGTGACTAGTATATCAAATGAAATATTGTTTAACAGAATAAGAATTTAAAAATAAACTGCTTCTCACTACCTAACAGCAATCATTTTATCTTTTTTTTTTTTTTTTAGCATTGGAGGTGTTGTACTTGTTAGTCTGTCTGGATCTGATAAATCTGAAGGAAAAGACACTATAGGTATTTATAGATCTTCCTTGTACTTTTAATTTAAACTTGCTTATGTGTGTTTGGCCTGTGTTTTAATGACTTGACGTTTTGAGTTCTCAGCTCAGACCAGATGTGATGAGTCCCAAAAAAGAAAGCTGCCCTAGTCCACGCATTCTAACTCAAGGTGACTGCAAGTGATTCTTTTGCAAACTTGCTGTCAGTAATGTTGCCATCTTCTCTTAAGGGAAAAGGAGACCAGCAGCCCAGGCAATGAGTTGCTTATTCCTACATTATGCTAACAGAATTGTTTTAGACTTCATGGAACGCTATAACTTTCCTAGACCAAAAATGGCAAAGTTTATTTAAGGATTAAGATTTGTTTTTCTTTTTTTTTTGCTGTAGGTGTAACATTATAGAAAATTGCTGCAGCATTCATAACCATGTCCCATGTGGGAAACAGTGAGAAAACAAAATAGTGCTTCTCAGCCCTCATAAAACATTTTTTGAAGTATTAACAAATCAGACTGCTGTAGGTAGCAAGAATACAGACTGAAAATGTAACTTTTTTTTTTTTTTTTTAATAAGTTTGAGCTTGGGGTACAAAATTAATGTATATTATTTTAGCTTTAAGCACCATAATGGATACCACAGAGCTCCAACATATTTGTTTTTGTTGCAATTTCTCTTTTATTCCTGCAACATTGTAACAATATTTTTGTCCAGTCTCAAGAGTGCCTTTATAAAAGGAATTTGTAGTTCCTTCTGTATTTAAATAAGTGATCAAAAGGCTTGTATTATTATTATTATAATAATTATTATTAATTTTATATACTGCTCGTAAAGCATGTTAACCAAGCGGGGATACATTAAAAACAAAAGAGAATAAAAAAGATAAAACAGACAAGGGGAATATAATAAAACTAAATTTAAAATCACAATCAATCAAAAACAGTTATTAATACAATTACTTAAAATAAACCAAAACAGATATAATATACACATCAATAATAAAATAATATTTTCCTGTTAGCGATTTTTGTTATTACCAGTTTACAATTAAAATTGTTTGCAGGGAGTTCTTAAATACCTGTCTACAAGAAGGTATTAAATGCCTGTTTAAAATATTATTATTGTTATTATTAAATCAGTACAGCACTCTGTACCAGATCTGATATTAAGTAAGGACTGGGGCAGCCAAGATACTTCAGATCATGGGCTGTCTTTACACAATAGCTGCCTCATCTGGGTTTTGCTTGAATGTTTCTTGCTAGCCTTGGTTACCTTTGTTCTGTAGTTTTTTCAAGATCTCTTGTAGCAGCTGTATAACCTGTCAGTATGACTGACAAGGATAGTTTCTTGTTGGATGACTTTTGTTCTAAATCTTATATTGATGTGTCTTTTATAAAATTATTTTCCTTTCTATACTTACACTGAACTTCTGTTTAACCTGTCGTCTTGATGTTTCTAGGTTCCCTTTGGTCTTTAGTGGGAGCAATACTCTATGCTGTCTACATTGTTATGATCAAACGAAAAGTAGACCGAGAAGATAAGCTCGATATACCAATGTTCTTTGGTAAGAATGATGGCGTTATGTGAAAAAGAAGTTTTGTGTTTGAATTAATTGATTATTCCTTTTTAGCTCACTCTTTCTCTATTAAAATTCCACTGTAGAAGCTTCAAAGGATTCAAAATCCTAGTATCATAAATTTGATGGTTGTTTATGGATGATTTTACCAGTGTTTTAATGTCAGGTTAGGGCTCCCGGACACACATACAGTTCTCCTTGGTAGCTGATGCAAGGGATCACAAGCACAAGTGTAGCACAAAACCCAGAGTAGTAACCTACTACTCACCTTATTTGACACCATGTCCCCTCTTACCAAGTTACCTCTCTGGTATTCCATCCAAATTCAGAGAACAACCTAGGGCACTTGGTGCTTCACTTCCAGGCCCCCACAGTGCAGCCTTCAGCCATCGAGTTGCCAGAATACTAGAACTTTCCCAGCAATCCCTGCTTTTAATCCTCCGAGGACCCATCTTGATCCTCAGAGGCAGGGCCATGTCCCAGGTCAACAGTAGTCTTGCCTCAGTTTAAGCCACTCTGTGGCTGGACATGTAGGGCACCAATTTCCCACTGGGTAGACCTTGGTTTGAAGCCCCACCAACAATTTTTGCCCCAACTCTCCCACTGAAAGTTGAGGTCAAACATAATATTTCTCTATTTATTTTACACTAGGATGTGATTATAAAGGTAAGCTTTTTAACTTCAAATGCCACTCACAATTATTTCTAGCATAACATTACAATTTTATTATTATTATTGTTATGGCCGCATCATCAAGCCTGAGTATGTGCCTACCTGGTATTCAAAAGGAGGCCGTCCAGTCTTTTAATCATTTGCGGTCAAGATCTTTTTTTATTTTTTTTAACAGTCGCGATGCTGACTAGTATTTTAAATATGTATTATTTCATCAACTCTCATTTGAACAATCACGGTGATATCGGTAATATCTGATGAAGAAATACATGGGTTAAAAACAGCTCATTTAAACAATATGGGGCAGATTTTTAAAGAATACGCGAGTGCGTACTTTTGTTTGCGCTCCAGGCGCAAACAAAAGTACGCTGGATTTTAGTAGATACGCGCGGAGCCGCGCGTATCTGCTAAAAACCTGGATCGGCGCGCGCAAGGCTATTGATTTTGTATAGCCGGCGCGCGCCGAGCCGCGCAGCCTACCCCCGTTCCCTCCAAGGCCGCTCCGAAATCGGAGCGGCCTTGGAGGGAATCCTCTAACGCCCTCCCCTCACCTTCCCCTCCCTTCCTCTACCTAACCCACCCGCCCGGCCCTGTCTACACCCCCCACTTACCTTTCTCCGGGGATTTACGCCTCCCTCCGGGAGGCATAAATCCCCGCGCGCCAGCGGGCCTCCTGCGCGCCGGGCCGCGACCTGGGGGCGGGTACGGAGGGCGCGGCCACGCCCCCGGACCGCCCCGGGCCGTAGCCACGCCCCAGTACCCGCCCCCAAAACGCTGCCAACACGCCCCGAAAACGCCACGATGACCGGGATCGCCCCCGACACGCCCCCCTCGGAGAACCCCGGGACGTACGCGAGTCCCGGGGCTCTGCGCGCGCCGGTAGGCCTATGTAAAATAGGCCTACCGGCGCGCAGGGCCCTGCTCGCGTAAATCCGGGCGGATTTACGCGAGCAGGGCTCTTAAAATCCGCCCCTATGAGCTTATCCAAATAATACATATTACTGATATCACCGTGATTAGTCAAATGAGAGTTGATGAAATAATGCATATTTAAAATACTAGTCAGCATCGTGACTGTTCAAAAAAAAAGATCTTGACCGCAAATGATTAAAAGACCGGACGGTCTCCTTTTGAATACCGGGTAGGCACGTTGTCAGGCTTGATGACGCAGCCATAACAATAATAATAATAAAAACAATTGTAATGTTATGCTAAAAATAATTGTAAGTGGCGTTTGAAGTTAAAAAGATTTTTCCAAGGTTTTCCTTCTTGGAAGAAATTGTTCATGAGTGGAAAACACGCTTAGCTCTTTCTTGTTTTCCATTATAAATTTAAGGCAATTTTATTATTATTTGCAGATGCTTCCAGGAAATGCTAGCATTCTGGCAAATAAAATCAAGAGGGTAATTTTCAGAGGGATTTTTGCAGGTTAAAAGCATTTTACCCACGTAAATCTGTCTGAAAATTGTCTATCCTGTATGCAGATAAACTTATGTACATAGTTCCACTATCTGCTTTTACCCTCATTTATAGTGGAGGTTCCTGGAGCAGGGAAGAAAACCAGGTGCATAGTTTTGGATTTTCAGAACCATGCATGTAGTTTTGGTTGGAGAAAGTATCTGCAGAAATCGAAGGTGCAAATCTCTACGGGTGCCTTTTCCTGGGGTCCATTTTCCAAGTTAAAATTCCTAGGGGAGCAAGTACTGGCAGACTTTGCAGTGCTTTACTTATTTTTTTATACTTTCTAAAATACGAAATGTTAAGGTATGATAAAATCCTTCAGGTTCCAAGTAGAGTCGTAAAATGTATCTCTTCAGTGGAGGTTATCTATTCCCTTAAAAGAGAAGTCAAGGGAGGAAATTACAAAAGAGTCAGAATCTAACTAGATAAATGAAGCTTGACCGACGTGCCCGCAAATGCGCAGTAGAGAGCATGTGCGGGCGAGAGCATGTAGAGAGCATGTAGAGAGCATGTAGAGAGCATGTAGAGAGCATGTAGAGAGCATGTGCGGGCGAGCACGTCAGTCTTAGGCAGCGTCAAAAAAAAACAAAAAACATGGCGGCAGCGGTGGTAGCAGCGGCGGCGGTAGCGGGCGGCGGTAGCGGCAGCGGTGGTGGGCGGTGGCGGCAGCGGTAGCGGGCGGCGGCGGTAGCGGCAGCGGGGGCGGGCGGCGGTAGCGGGCGGCAGCGGAGGCGGTAGCGGCGGGCGGCGGTAGCGGGCGGCGGTGGCGGCGGTAGCGGCAGCGGCCAGTAGCGAGGGAGGGAGGAGAGAGAGAGAGGGAGGGAGGGACGGACTAAGTGGGAGGGACGAAGAGAGAGAGTGGGAGGGAGTGACTGAGTGAGAGGGAGGGATTGAGTGAGGGGGAGGGACTGAGTGAGGGGGAGTGAGCGGGACTGAGGGAGAGGGAGGGAGTGAGTGGGACTGAGGGAGAGGGAGGGAGGGAGTGGGACTGAGGGAGAGTGAGTGGGACTGAGTGTGAGTGAGAGGGAGAGAGGGGGAGGGAGTGAGTGAGACTGAGTGGGAGGGAGGGACTGAGTGAGAGGAGAGGGAGGCTGGGGAGGAGTGGGTGAGTGGGTGGGAGGGAGGTAGGGGAGAGAGAATGAGGGAGGTAGGGGAGAGAGAATGAGGGGGAGGTGAGAGACAGAGGGATGTTGCCCGTTTTAACGGGCTTAACGGCTTGTTTTACATAAAATACATTTTTTTTTGGGGGGGGGGGGGTTAATAAACATTTAGTGTTCTGACTTTTTCTAAATTAGTCTCAAGGCAGATTACAATCAAAATTAGAATGAAAGTTACAATTACAGTTGCTCCACAAATTACTATCAGAACAAAAAATATTCAGCACAAAGGGAAAGCAAATATATAGATATGGTTGAAGTCATGTGGTAGATTATAGGTAATCATTTAGGTTGTGTACAGTTCTGGTCACCACATCTCAAAAAAGATATAGCAGAAATAGAAAAGGTACAGAGAAGGGCGGCCAAACTGATAAAGGGGATGGAATGATTCCCCTATGAGGAAAAGCTAAAGAGGTTAGGACTCTTTAGCTTGGAGAAGAGATGACTGAGGGAGAGATGATAGAGATTTATAAAATAATGAGTGGAATTTGTCGAGTAAACATTAATCAGTTGTTTACTCTTTCAAAGAGTACAAAGACCAGGGGACACACAATGAAGTTACTAGGTTATACATGTAAAACTAATTAGAGAAAATATTTTTTTTACTCAATGCATAATTAAGCTCTGGAATTTGTTGCCAGAGGATGTGGTGAAAGCTTTTAGTATAGCTGCGTTTAAAAATGGTTTGGACAAGTTACTGGAGGAAAAGTCCATAAAACATTATTAAGGTAGAGTTGCAGAAATCCTCTGCTTATTCTTGGGATAAGCAGCTTGGAATCTGTCTACCCCTTGGGATCCTGCCAGGTACTTGTATCTTGAATTGGCCACTGTTGGAAACAGGATACTGGGCTTGATGACCCAGTATGGCAAGTCTTATGTAGGTTATAGCAGTGCATGTAGCAGATAATGAAGGGTCTACTTGGTAGGTTGGGCAGCAAGAATATTGAGATGGATGCAAGGTTGCAAATGCATTCATAATAAGGCAAGCACCCTAGTGCCGAGGTAGTAAGAATCCATTAAGTAGGGTTAGCCGATTGGTGGCCACAGTTGAGGGCTTATGACTGATGAGTCGGATGAGAGAAGGGTGACAGTCTCTGCCATGGAATTTAGGAGAAGGCCTGGCCAAACAGCCAGGCAATTTTGCATAAATTAATTCACTGATGTCAGTTCTGCTTTATTATTATTATTGTAGAGTTTTATATACCATCGTTCGGTATTGCCATCACAACGGTTTACAATTCTAATATTTTGTTAACATGGTTTGCAATTTTTCATAGGAAGTACATTCTAATGTTAGATTTTTAAAAGGTAACCAAGGTCTAAAAATAGAACAATTAGTAGGAAATAGTAGGAAATACAGTATAACGTTAACTGGGTAACCCTTAACTATTTATCAGTATATAGCAAGGTTTTGCTTATGGGTTTAGACAAGTAGCATGGGTGTTTGTGAACTTTCAGAGTGGTGTGGGGTAGGTTAGTGGCAGTGTGCATTTTGGTAGGCTTTGGTGAATAGCCATGTTTTCAGTTCTTTTTTGAATGTTTTTTGGCTAGGTTGTAGTCTTAGTTCAGTCAGTAGTATATTCCATAGTTGGGGGCTTGCGAGGGAGATAGCGCATTCATATACTGATATTAGTTGTGTGGCTCGGCGGGGGGGGGGGGGGGGGGTTGCCAGGAGTCCTTTATCGACAGAGCAGAGGGTTTTTTTGTGGTTTGTGTGGTTTAATCTCTTCGCTTAGCCAATCATTTCATTCTTCATGTATGTGTTTGTGTACAATGGTTAATATTTTGTAGTCATTTCTAGTATCTCATTTATTTTTGTATCATTTATTTTTAATTTTTTTTATATTTCTACTAGACAAACGTAAACAAAGTTGAGTATTGTTAGAGGAAATTGAAACTTTTGGCCTGTTTTATGTTGTCTGTGAGCTTTGCTTTTGGCTTTCCTCTTAAAGGAAAATTGGCAGTGTAGGAAGATCAGTTGATGACAACTGTGCCAGAGAAAGTAGCACAGTGTTGCCAGGTGCTGAGATGGGTAAGAGTTCTGCCAGTTCTTATTTACTGAACTGCAGAGGCAGCAGAAACGCTTGGATAACACTTTGCTATTGCATAAAATAATTTCTTTTGGCACTGTATTTGGGCACGATCATTGTATTTCCTTTTTTTTTTTTTCATTATTTCTGTGCAAGTAGTTGAAAACCGAGATGCGGTAAAATTTAACATTTTGTGGATGTCTCAAAACCTCCATGTGCCCAGTTTGGAGAATAATGGACCGGAATTCAAATAATAAGAACCCACTATTTAAAACTATGAACACATTTTGTATGGTTACATGGAATGGACTTGGTTTTTGTTACATGGAATGGACTTGGTTTTTGGGTACTTGCCAGGTTCTTATGGCCTGGATTGGCCACTGTTGGAAACAGGATGCTGGGCTTGATGGACCCTTGGTCTGACCCAGTATGGCATTTTCTTATGTTCTTATGTTCTTATGCCAGTTATGTTCCCCTTCTTATTTTTGGAAAATAAAATCTCTTCTAAAAAGGGGTTACCTGAAATTTGGAATACTAAAATCCTGTATTGATGGTGTTAGATTTTTTCTGAAGTTTATGTTTTGATCTTACGTATATAGAAAAAAATCATACCCATTTTATTGAATTAAGATTTAATTAATTTATTAAAGTCCCTCTCTTTGTCTCTCATTGTGAACATCTTTCCTTTGTTTATGCTTCTTGTTCAAGACTTCACAGCCATACAGGTTGCCAGTACTACTGCTGGTCTTCAACCTCCAAGTAACAAAGAAACTTCTTGGTATATGGTTTTTTGTGCGGTAGCTATTGATAGACCAAACCACTCTGTGGCTGGCCTGTTGCAATAGTTCCCGTGTTTTATTGTTTTATTTCTCATAAATTTCAATAACTTCCATATTTTGTGATATTACCCACTTAGCGATATTGAAATCATTGTGCTTATATTTCCCGATATGCACGGTCTGAACCTCCATTCACTTGTGCAAATCCTTAATTAGGTACTTATCTCATCTTTTAAATGCAAATTGCTGCCGCTGTTAATGGGTTCAGAACCGCCCACCCGACAATGGCCATGTTTCGGCAGCACTCTGCCTGCTTCAGGGGCCTCAGGGAAATGTCTGCTGTTGTATTTTTTTTACGTGTATAACGTCTTCATGTGAGCGGCGCTGCTCACTTGTTATTTGGAGGTTGAAGATTGGTTTATATAAAGGAAACGAGGTTGGTTAGTGAATAGTACTATTGCTAGTGGCAAAGTTTGTACTAGGACCATTAATAATTAGGGATGTGAATCAGGTGCCGGAATTGGTTCCGGTTTCGGAATTGTGGACCCGCAGGAAATTCCATTTCCCGCGGTCCAGACGGTTTTGTTTTTCGGCTGTCCCGAGCCGAAAAAAAACCAACCCACTCCGACCCTTTAAATCTAATTATTTACAATCCCCCACCCTCTCGACCCCCCCCCCCCAAAAAAAAAAAACCAAAAAAACAACTTTCCTCTCTGTTTGACTTGTTTATAATTTTATGTTGGCCTTTGTTTTTGAAGCACTTTATTGCTATGATAATGCAATGCTTGTCAGACTGTATTTAATGTTAGGCAAGTAAAACATTTGAGGTTTTTATTTAACAAGTGGTGTCCAGTAGAAGTGAATAGGGGAGGGAGGGGATTATTAAACCAGGACTTATCTGAAGAAAGCAGAGTTGCTTACCTGTAACAGGTGTTCTCCCAGGACAGCAGGATGTTAGTCCTCACAGACGGGTGACATCATCAGATGGAGCCCGGCATGGAAGACTTTTGTTGGCACACTGAGCATGCCCAGCATGCCACTATCCCCGCAGCCACGCGGAATCACCCTTCAGTCTTGTATCAAAGCATAAAAGACTAGCTAAAAATAAAATAAACTGAAGACGACCCCAACTCCGCGGGGTGGTGGGTGGGTCTTGTTGAGGACTAACATCCTGCTGTCCTGGGAGAACACCTGTTACAAGTAAGCAACTCTGCTTTCTCCCAGGACAAGCAGGATGGTAGTCCTCACAGATGGGTGCGTACCAAACTGCAGGCTGCCCCCAGAAGGTACCGGGCCAACAGACACCCAATAATGTGCAACAGGCACAACAACAGGCTGTTGGCAACAATGGGAGGCAGCACGAACCACACATTGAGCCCTAGGCAGGGAGAGTTTGGTTTTCAGACTTGGAACAAGTTACGAAGGACAGTCTGGCCGAAGGCGCTGTCCTGTCGACCATCCTTGTCCAGACAATAGTGGGCTGCGAACATGTGAACGGAACTCCATGTCGCGGTCTTGCAGATCTCAGCAATAGGGCCCGCATGGAAGTGGGCCACCGATGCTGCCATGGCGCTCACTGAGTGCGCCTTTACCTGGCCTCCAAGCAGAAGACCCGCTTTCTCAATTGGACAGGGTCTGCTTGCCCACCATAACCCCTAGTCTATTTTTGTCAAAGGAGACAGAGTTGGGTGGACTGCCTGTGGGCTACAGTGCGCTCCAGGTAAAATTCCAGAGCATGTTTGCAGTCCAAGATGTGCGGAGTCCACTCACCCTGGTGGGAGTGTGGCCTCGGAAAGAAAGTGGGTAGCACAATAGACTGATTCAAGTGGAAGTCAGTCACCACCTTAGGCAGGAACTTAGGATGAGTGGATAATAGCACTCTGTCGTGGAAGAACATCATGTAAGGCGGATAGATCACCAGGGCCTGCAGCTCACTGTCCCTGCGGGCGGAAGTAATTGCCACCAGGAAGACAACCTTCCAGGTGAGGTGTTTAAACTTGCAGGAACACATAGGCTGAAATGGATACTGCGTGAGCTGCGCTAGCACCACGTTGAGGTCCCAGGCCACAACAGGAGGTTGCAGCAGAGGCTTCAATTGTAGCAAGCCTCTCATGAAGCGCCCCACTAATGGCTGCACCAAGATCGGAGTGTCACCCACCCCTCGATGGTAGGCACTGATCGAAGTGGTCTGCAACCCTAACTCCAAGAGATGCCAGAGATAGTCCAGGAGCTGCGGCGTGGGACAGGTGAAAGGATCAAGACCCTGTTCCACGCACCAGACCAAGAACTTCCTCCACTTCAACTGGTAGGACTTCCGTGTGGAAGGTTTATGAGAAGCTACCAGTACTTGCGAGACGTCTGAAAGGTTGAGGGGACTGCAACACTTAGCCTTTCAACATCCAGGCTGTGAGGGCCAACGACTGGAGGTTCAGATAGCACAGCCTGCCCTGATCCTGTGTGATGAGGTCGGGGAGAGGTGCCCAGAAGTTTGGGCTCCGGGACTGACAGGTTGCACAGAATCAGGAACCAGACCTGTCTCAGCCAATGCGGGGCTATCATGATCATGGAGCCTCCGTCCTGTTGGAGCTTCACAAGGGTCTTGCCTATTACCTATTACAAGCTTCACAAGGGTCTTGCCTATTAACGGAATTGGAGGATATGCGTACAGAAGACCCGCGCTGCACGACTGGGTGAAGGCATCCACGGCTGGTTCTTTGTTCTCCCTGTACAGGGAGTAGAAGTGGCTTACTTTGTGGTTCTGAGGGGCGTGAAGAGATCCACCAAGGAGGGGTTGAGGGACCACTTATGGAGGTGGAACGTGTGACTTAGGCGGTCCGCCACCACATTCTCCATCCCTGCCAGGTATACTGTTCGCAGGAGCATGGCCCTGGACAAGGCCCAGGCCCAGATTTGTGCAGCTTCCTGACAAAGCAGATAGGAGCTCGTGCCCCCCTGCTTGTTCACGTACCACATGGCCACTTGGTTGTCCGTCTGTATTAAGACAACCTGTGGGACAGGCGATTTTGGAAAGCATATAGGGCATACCGCATCACCCAGAGTTCCAGGAAATTTATATGGCATCTCGCCTCGGGCTTCGACCACACTCCCTGCGTGCGGAGGCAGTCTACATGTGAACCCCAGCTGATGTTGGAGCCATCGGTGGTAAGGATCACCTGAACAGGAGGGGGCTGAAACGGAAGGCCCTTGCTCAGGTTGGCTTCCTGTTCCCACCGGGCGAGGGAGTCTTGGAGTGGCTCGATTACTTGGACCAGTGCGGAGAGTTCCCCAGAGGCCTGGTGCCACTGGGAATGCAAGGTCCACTGCGTTATCCTCATGGCCAGGCGAGCCATCAGGGTGACGTTCCAGGGAATGAAGAAAAGAGGATTTATATTCAGACAACAACCATCAAGGACTGAATTGCACAGGCTGGGTAAACAAATAAGAATGGGAGTAATTTGCTTATTGCAGCGGTTACTACCCCTAACCAATTAAGTTAGATACTTTACTTCGATGCAGCTCCAGCACTGCTCTCTGCATCAATGGCAGGGGAAAAGGAAATTGGAACCAAAACGTTACCAATAAGGGCCAAGAGTAACAGATAAGTATGAGAAAAATAAGTGTGAAAGCTTGCTGGGCAGACTGGATGGGCCATTTGGTCTTCTTCTGCGGTCATTTTTATGTTTCTATGTTTCTGTGTGCATCGATGCCGCCATGTGGCCCAGCGGATGCAAAAGCAGGTGGGCGGAAGCCGTCCGGTGGTAAATGAATTGAGCCAGCCCCGTCGGGGTTGCCACACAATGGCTGGGGAGGAATGCCCTGGCCACCATGGTATCCAGGTACACTCCAATGAAGCTGAGCTGCTGGGACGGCGTCAGTTGAGAGTTGGGATAATTGATAAGAAATCCCAATGATTGGAGCACTCAGACTGTCAAGTGAAGGGCCCAGAGGGCTCCTTCTCTCGTGGCACTCCTGATGAGCCAGTCGTCCAAATATGGGAACATATGCACTCCCTTGCGGTGCATATGTGTTCCTACCACCGCCAAGCACTTGGTGAAGACCCTGGATGTGGAGGCGAGGCCGAAGGGTAGAACCCTGAATTGAAAGTGCCGCTGGCCTACCACGAAGTGCAGGAATTTCCGATGAGGCGGAAATATGGCAATGTGCGCTTGGGCATCTTTTAAATCGAGAGAGCAGAGCCAGTCCCCCTGATGAAGAAGGGGAATCAAGGTGCCTAATCAAACCATCTTGAACCGTTCTCACCTCAGGAACTTGTTGAAAGCTCAGAGGTCGAGGATGGGACAGTTGTCGCCTGTTCTCTTTGGAATGAGAAAGTACCTGGAGTAAAACCTCAACGGCTTTGGCCCGTAACAGGGCCGAGAATTCCAACTTGAGGGTCATTGCATGCTCCACAAGACCCCACCCCAGTAAGGGAGGGGAATCTGGTGGAATACTGAGAAAATTCAGGCGGTAACCCTGTTTCGCGATGGTTAATACCCAGTGGTTGGCTGTGATGGGGTCCAGCAGTTTACAAATAGGCAGAGCCGGCCCACAACTGGTGGGTCTGGACCTTTGGGCACTGGAATTAGGCTGCTGCTCTCTCTGCGCCAGTTAAAATCCTAACTCAGAGCTGGGTTGAGGCATGGGCTGGGCCGGAGGCACCCCCCTGCTGGCATGGATGGCCTTTAGGGGCAGCCTGAGACATCAGAGCTCGAGAGGCAGGAGGATAGTATCTTCGCTGCCTATAGAAAGGTTTCCTGGGGTCTCGACACAGCGTCTGTCGGGCTGCCGAGGATGAGTCCGAGGTGCTGACTGACAGTTGTCGCAGGGTTTTGTGGTAGTCCTTTAGTTGGGTCACCGCGTCCCGAACCTTGTCTCCAAACAGGTTTTCAACTGTGCACAGGAGGTCAGCCAGCTTCTCCTGGACTTAAGGTCGGAGGCCTTAAGCCAGGCCCAGCCCCGGGCACTAATACCGACCGCCAATACCCTTGCCGCCGTCTCAGAGACGTAGGTCGCTCGCCGGCCTCAAACCCCTTCTTCACTATGGATTCCAAGCCCTACTGGAACTGCTGCAGTAGACCTTCAGCAAACTCCTGGATTTGTTTCCAGAGGTTACGGTTGTACTGATTCATGTACAATTGATATGCCGCTAAATGGGCGATGAGCACCGCCCCCTGGAAGACTTTGTGTCCTAGGGCATCCAGGATCCTTTGGTCCTTCAGAGCCAACTCCACCACCATGGACTGGTGCGAGAGCTGGCTCTTTTGGAATCCTAGGGCTTGCTGTACTAGATAAGTGGCATCTGTTTTCCGGTTGACCAGGGCAACAGAGCCTGGGTGCTTCCATAACCAGTAGAGGAGCTCAAGGAGGACCTCATGCACTGGGACAGCCACCACCTCCTTCGGGACATCGACGAATTGGAGGACTTCCAACATTTTATGGTGGGCATCCCTTTTAGTAAGCAGCTGAAAAGGCATAGCCTCTGCCATCACCCAAATGAAGCTGGCAAAGGACAAGTCCTCTGGGGGCGAGCGGCGCCTCTCGTCCAGAGACAAAGGCTCCGATGGGAGATCATCCCAGGCCTCCGAGGAAAACTCCGAGGAATCATAGCCCCATGAGTTGTAAGGAGTGTCTCCTCACCAACGACCCACCTGGCTCGGGGAAGGAGGCCAAAACCCGGGTCCCAAGGTACCGGCACCGACGGTCTGTCAAAGGGCTTCGGTGCTGGCTGCATGGGCATTGAGGGCCTCTGTGGACATGGAGGCTCCAGGTTACCCGATGGCCCGAGACCAGGCTTGGGTACTGACAGTACTGCCCTTGGCGACAGGTGCGGAGCCGCATCCTCCTCCTCCGAGGATTCCGGAATCGGGATGGTATGGGAGGGGGAAACCACCGGCGGATGGGGCACCGAAGGTCCTCCAGGCACCGACCAGCACATCCAGCTGCTCCAGAAGGGGCGCTAACATCGAGAGTGCTGGCTCCAGCGCTGGCATGGGGGCCGGCGCCGGTGGTTGCTCGAGGCCCTGAAGGGCATGGAGCACTGCCTGCTGGACCACGCGGTCCAACATCTCCCGGAATTCAGGCATAGTGAGTGCCAATGAGGGAGGACAAGGTGGATGGGGCGTAACCGGGGCCGCCAAGAGGGTCCACGGAGGCTCGGTGCCCGACACCAGACTCGGTGAATGCCCTAGGCTCCTGGGCCTGGAGGAGGACGGGGCCTCCTCACCCCGGGGCCGCTTCAAAGAGGGTTTGGCCGAGATATTGACGAGTGCCGGTGTCTATGCTTCCCTTGGTGCTCAGCCCGGTCCTTCTCCGTTGCCGAGGAAGAATATCTCAAGGTCTTGGACTGGCACGACGCGGATGAGAGGTGATCCCCCGTGCCCTTTTTCTTCATGGCAGGTCACAGAGGGTGACAGCCCCGGGTCACTACAATCACCCTAGCCAGACATCCCTGGGGCTGGAGTCGATGGAGCCGACTGTAGGGAACCAAACAGGTGCTCCATCTTATCCAGGTGGGTATGCCGGTCCTTAGGTGTCATCTGAGCACAACTGGGGTGCCAACGAACATCATGGGAAGGCCCCAGGCAGAGGACGCAAACGTCATGCGGGTCCATAATGGACATGGTCCGCGGACACTGGGGGCACTTCCGGAAGCTGGTCACCATCGGAAAAAGATGATGTGCGGTCTGTGGCCAGCAGCCACCGGGAGGCAGACTCTCGGGAACCGCCCGCAACAACTCAAAAACTTTACTTACCGATTGCCGTAGGAATTGATTCGCGAAGGGGGAGCCCGGAACGGGAAAGTACCGGTGAAAAAAGAACTATTTCTTTTGTTTTCAGAAAGAAGCTGAAGAGCTCAAAAAACCCGCGAGGCAATTGCACTGCTGAAAAAAGGAGACTGAAGAGGGACCCTGCATGATTTCGGGGATAGTGGCATGCTGGGCTCCATCTGATGATGTCACTCTTCTGTGAGACTACCATCCTGCTTGTCCTGGGAGAATCATATTTCCATCCATGCTTACAAATTCATCTTCCTTTGAATGTTTTTCTACTCCAAGCACAACTATTTTTTAACTATAAAAGAAAATGGTTGAACTAGCCCATGCTTGAAACTTTTGAGCAATTAACTACTGTGAAGCTGTTGCAATCGGCAGCACTGCTCACAATTTTCACTGGTGCTAATTCAGCTGTTACCATATGTCCAGTATATGTATGCGTATTTTTCTGCATTTAAAAAATAGAATTGCTGAGCCAGTCTTTGTGTAGACTTAACCAGAGAACAACCTCATCAGTCAGGATCCCATTAGTAAAAGGGTTTTTTTTTCACTCACCTAAGAAACACAAATATTAAATAAATAGTAATTTCCTTTGATTACTAATAATTTGCTTATCTCTATTCAGGTTTTGTGGGCCTCTTCAACCTGCTGATGCTGTGGCCTGGTTTCTTTTTACTGCATTATACTGGGTTTGAGGGTTTTGAGTTCCCAAGTAAACTAATTTTGATGTATATTATCATCAATGGCCTTATTGGGACAGTTTTATCAGAGTTCCTCTGGTTGTGGTATGTATAATTTACTTCATACAAAGTGTCTTCTTATTTTAAAGGTATGATGCTGAAGTGCCAAAGTGATTGGGTTGTGTGATTGCTTCCAAACATTTTTATAGGGCTCAGACAGACCTGGTTTTCATGCATATTCATCAAATATATTTTCAAATAATTGGTCTGAGAGCCAGGTTAATTTGCATAGTGTGGTTACCCAGACCTATTGGTGACCCTCAAGGACTAAGGCTTTGCACTTCTGGGTTAGAGAAAGATATCTAATATGGGGTAATTTTCAGTCCACCTGAAAAGAGCAGCAGAAATAACCCATTCTGAAAACTGGATTTGCTTAACTTGCATAAATCCACTTTGAAAATTATCCCACCAAATTTACCTGCATGCAATTGTGCCTGCTATTCTGAGCACTGAAACCTTTTGGTAAAATTTGCATTCATACCTTTGAAAATCCTGAAGTATGTGTTTAAGTCTAGACCCTTTCCAGCTCTATGCCTGGGAGCACCTCCGCTCATTCCGAGTAAACTTAGATGCATAAGTCTACCTGCATATTGGATGGGCAGTTTTATAACAGGCCATTTCTGCAGGTAAAAACTGTTTTATCCATCAATAAACAGGCTGACTTAGCCATTACATGTAAGTGATGTCATCCAGTGGCACCGAATGGACTCGTCTCTCTAAGCTAGTAGATCTATGAGCTCTACTGAGCATGTGCAGAAATTGCCTCATGAGTCACCTCAGCATGGACTTGAATTCTGTCTCTCCTATATTTTTTCAGTAAAAATCCTTAAAACCTTTTTCAATTCAATAATTTTTCTTCATTTTTTTCTTATTCAGTTACCTCACTGCCTCTGCAGCTTGACATCAGCATTTTTCAGTGCTACAAAAAAAAAAATCATACTCTGGTGTGACCTTCTCTCCCACCATGTCCATACAAAAGATGAAATTAATTATGATGTGCAATTTAAAAAGCTGTATCTGTGGAAAGATTATGTCCTCCACCAGTGGGCCCAAATTGTGTTACCAGTGCCTCTGTCTGGTACATGATCAGATCAACTGCTATGCATGTGGGCGGATGTCCCTTTGCTCACAGAAGTTCATAGTGCTTTGCATTGAGCAACTGTGTAAATTTTTCCAGAATCACAGTAGGTTCCACAGAGCAGTCCTGCGTGCCTCACTGGGAAAAGAATTGAGCAGGAGCCCCTCAAAAACCTCTCCATATGATCAGACCGAAGCCATGGGATTGAGATCCACCAGCTGCCTTGCGTTGAAATCAGAGTGGCTTAGAGGACAGTCTTTTCAGCAAAAAGCTCTGGGAGATGGGCGCGCAGATAAAGGACAAGAATGTGGCAATGCAGTCATTTTTGATGGCTCCTGAACAACCCTCTATGGTGCAATGTCACTTCTACCCATACAAACGACCATACTTCCATAGGAGGCCTTATCGGTCTTTTCAACAGTTCCATCTGCCACCCCTTTTAGCCCAATATCAACAATCACTTCTGGCCAGGCCTCGACAAAGAAAACATTGTTAGCAGAAAACTACACAACAGGCCCAGCCCAAACCGGGGCCTAGCTTTTGATTCCTCTGGACACTCTGTTTCCGGTTTTCCCAGTAAGGAGAAGGATCCAACATTTTCTGGAAAAGTGGCGTCCGATCACCAAGGACCCCTGGGTCCTCCAAATTGTACAGTCCTGGGTACTGGTTGCATTTCTCCTGGCCTCCATCCCCTCCACATTATTCAGTGCTCCTTCTAGATCCAACTCATTTACCACAACTTTGACTAGCAGTCCAATCGCTTCTCCAACAACGAGCAATAGAGCCAATCCCAACCTCTCACCATGCATTGGATTTCTATTTCTGATATTTCGTTATCCCCAAGAAAACGGGGAAATTCAAAATGAACTCCCTCAGCATTATCCTGCCTTATATACAGAAGAATGAATGCTTATGTGCAATGGATCTAAAGGATGCATATTCTGATATACCCATCTACTGTTCACACTGGTGCTAACTCTGCTTCCCTCTACCAGTACAGAGTACTCCCATTTGGTGTCTTGTCAACTCCAAGGGTCTTTATGAAATAACTTGCGATAGTGGAAGTTCATCTCTATCACTAGGGAATGCAAGTCTTCCTGTACCTGGACGATAAACTTATAACAATGAACACAAGGGACGAAGAACTCTGCTCTCTGAGCTCGACCATAGCTATTCTATACCGCTTAAGTTTCCTGATCAACTTAGAGAAATCAAGCATGGTGCCCACTCAGAGGCTTAAATTCACTGGGGTTTGGATAAACTCAGTACTGGAAAGAGCATTCCTGTTTCTGACCAAGCAAACACCATAAGAACATAAGAAATTTCCATACTGGGTCAGACCAAGGGTCCATCAAGCCCAGTATCCTGTTTCCAACAGTGTCCAATCCAGACTACAAGTACCTGGCAAGTACCCAAAAACTAATTATATCCCACGCTACTGCTGCTAGTAATAGCAGTGGCTGTTTTCTAAGTCAGCTTGATTAATAGCAGGTAATGTACTTCTCCTCCAAGAACTTATCCAAACCTTTTTTAAACTCAGCTACACTAACTGCACTAACCACATCCCCTGGCAACAAATTCCAGAGTTTAATTATGCGTTAAGTGAAAAAGAATTTTCTCCGATTAGTTTTAAATGTGCTACATGCTAACTTCATGGAGTGCCCTCTAGTCCTTCTATTATCCAAAAGAGTAAATAACAGATTCACATTTACCTGTTTTAGACCTTTCATGATTTTAAAGACCTCTATCATATCCCCCCTTAGCTGTCTCTTATCCAAGCTGAACAGCCCTAACCTCTAGTCTCTCCTCATAGGGGAGCAGTTCCATCCCCTTTATCATTTTGGTCGCCCTTCTCTGTACTTTCTCCATCGAAATTATATCTTTCTTGAGATGCGGCAAACAGACTTGTACACAGTATTCAAGATGCAGTTTCACCATGGAGCAATACAGAGGCATTATGACATCCGCCGTTTTATTCACCATTCCCTTCCTAATAATTCCTAACATTCTGTTTGCTTTTTTGACTGCGTAGCACACTGAGCCAACGATTTCAAAGTATTACCCACTATGATGCCTAGATCTCTTTCCTGGGTGGTAGCTCCTAATATGGAACCTAACATCGTGTAAATACAGCATGGGTTATTTTTCCCTATATGCATCACCTTGCACTTATCCACATTAAATTTCATCTGCCATTTGGATGCCCAATTTTCTAGTCTCACAAGGTCCTCCTGCAATTTATCACAATCTGCTTGTGATTTAACTACTCTGAATAATTTTGTATCATCTGCAAATTTGATTACCTCACTCGTCATATTCCTTTCCAGATCATTTATAATATATTGAAAAGCACGGGTCCAAGTACAGATCCCTGAGGAACTCCACTGTATACCCTTTTCCATTGAGAAAATTGTCCATTTAATCCTACTCTCTGTTTCCTGTCTTTTAACCAGTTTGTATCCACGAAAGGACATAGCCACCTATCCCATGACTTTTTACTTTACATAGAAGCTTCTCATGAGGAACTTTGTCAAATGCCTTCTGAAAATCCAAATACACTATATCCACTGGTTCACCTATGTTATTAACCCCTTCAAAAACGTGAAGCAGATTTGTGAGGCAAGACTTGCCCTGGGTAAAGCCATGCTGACTTTGTTCCATTAAACCATGTCTTTCTATATGTTCTGTGATTTTCATCTTTAGAACACTTTCCACTATTTTTCCTGGCACTGAAGTCAGGCTAACTGGTCTGTAGTTTCCTGCATCTCCCCTGGAGCATAATGTCGCTCATGCGTAATCTCCTCTCTTCTCCATGCTTCTCTGCTAAATGGCTCCTCGTAGTCCTTTGTCACATGGCAGTGGCCATCCATGTGGTGCTGTTGACCCGTCATCTTATTCGCTACCTCCAGTGAGGTCTACGTATCCAGTGGGATCAACTAACTCAACCACTGTCATCTCAAGTACAAATCAGTGACTATGAAACAGGACTTATGGTGGTGACTACACCCATAAGTTCTCAAGGAAGGAGCCCCTCTTTCCTTGCTTCCCTATCAAGTGGATCTGGCAACAGGTGCCTCCACCCAAGGGAGGGGAGTAAATGGAACCTTCTCTGAAGAGAGAGCGGTTTTAAGTGGTGTACCGCAAGGATCGGTGTTGGGACCGGTCCTGTTCAATATCTTTGTGAGCGACATTGCGGACGGGATAGAAGGTAAGGTTTGTCTTTTTGCGGATGACACTAAGATCTGCAACAGAGTGGACACGCCGGAAGGAGTGGAGAGAATGAGACGGGATCTAAGAAAACTGGAAGAGTGGTCGAAGATATGGCAGCTGAGATTCAATGCCAAGAAGTGCAAAGTCATGCATATGGGGAGTGGAAATCCGAATGAACTGTATTCGATGGGGGGGGAAAGGCTGATGTGCACGGAGCAGGAGAGGGACCTTGGGGTGATGGTGTCTAATGATCTGAAGTCGGCGAAACAATGCGACAAGGCGATAGCTAAAGCCAGAAGAATGCTGGGCTGCATAGAGAGAGGAATATCGAGTAAGAAAAGGGAAGTGATTATTCCCTTGTACAGGTCCTTGGTGAGGCCTCACCTGGAGTACTGTGTTCAGTTCTGGAGACCGTACCTTCAAAAAGACAAAGACAAGATGGAGGCGGTACAGAGAAGGGCGACCAGGAAGGTGGAGGATCTTCATCGGATGACGTACAAGGAGAGATTGAAGAATCTAAATATGTACACCCTGGAGGAAAGGAGGAGCAGAGGTGATATGATACAGACTTTCAGATACTTGAAAGGTGTTAATGATCAAAAGACAACGACAAACCTTTTCCGAAGGAAAAAAATCAGCAGAACCAGGGGTCACGATTTGAAGCTCCAGGGAGGAAGATTCAGAACCAATGTCAGGAAGTATTTCTTCACGGAGAGGGTGGTGGATGCCTGGAATGCCCTTCCGGAGGATGTGGTGAAGACCAGAACTGTGAAGGACTTCAAAGGGGCGTGGGATAAACACTGTGGATCTATAAAGTCAAGAGGCTGCCAATGAAGAGTGGGTGACTCGCCAGAATGATGGCTACTGCCTGGAGTCAATACCCTTATTAAATAAACATACACAGGCTTACGGTGACTCCAACATCGCTCTAAGCTTCAACAGCAAGAGGAAATGTGGAAAAAAGGATTCACACTCACAAAGAGGGGAGTAGCTGGCTTGTTACGGCGGTTAGTACCCCAAATCAAATAAGCCTGATACTTCACTTTCAATGCATATACAGCAAAGTTCTCTGATTCAACAGCTGGGGAGAAGAAAAACTGATACTTCACACATCCAGCAGAGCTCTCTGCTTCAACGGCAGGGGAGAAGAAAAGAGGGTTCGCACTCACAAAGCGGGGAGTAGCTGGCTTGTTACGGCGGTTACTACCCCAAACCAAATGTGCCTGATACTTCACTTTCGATGCACATCCAGCATGGCTCTCTGCTTCAACGGCATGGGAGAAGACTTATACGTCACACATATCCAGCATAGCTCCCTGCTTCAACGGCAGGGGAGAAGAAAAACAACCAATAAGGGCTAATAACATAGTCTCGGTAAAACAAATAAGCATGGGTGCAGCTTGCTTATTGCGGCGGCTACTACCCCTAACGAATCAAGCTAGATATTTCACTTGGATGCAGCTCCATCACTGCTCTCTACATTAAAGGTGGGGGTGGAAGGGAAATAGAACCAAGAGCTAAGAGAAACAGATAAGTATGAGAGAAAATATGTGTGAAGCTTGCTGGGCAGACTAGATGGGCCATTTGGTCTTCTTCTGCCGTCATTTCTATGTTTCTATAAGTACACACTGGTACCTTTCATGCACAGGGTATCTGGACAGTTCAAGAAAGCAACCATCAAATCAATCTAGAGTTGAGAGCAATCTGATGCGCTCTTATCAACCTTTCCACAAATTCTTCAAGGGAAGAGCATCTTGATTCAAACCAACAACCAGGTTGCATTGTTTTATGTCATTAAGTAAGGAAGAATGGGATCACAGCCTGTCTGCCAGAAAGCCCTAAAGATCGGGAATTGGAAGGACAGAAATCAAGCTGTTCTACGGGCCATCTATGTGCCAGGCATAGGAATTTAAGTTTTGTCATGCTGAGTCAGAACAAAAGTCCATCAGGCTTAGCATCCTGTTTCCAACAGTGGCCAATCCAGGCTACAAGTACCTGGCAGGGTCTCAAGGAATAGACATCCCAAGGACAAAAAGACGATTTCCCCAATAATAGTTTTTGGACTTTTCTTCCAGTAACTTGTCCAAGCTTGTTTAAACCCAGCTATACTAACAGCTTTTACTGCATCCTCCAGCAATGAGAGCCATAATCTAATTATGCATTGAGTAAAAAGTATTTTCTCCTATTTGTCTTAAATGTATCACATAGTAACTTCATTGCATGTCCCCTAGTCTCTGTACTTTTGAAACATAAAGAAACTGATTCGCATGTGCCTATTTCAGTCCACTCATTATTTTATAGATGTTTCTTTTCCAAGCTGAAGAGCCCTAACCACTTTAGCCTTTCCTCATAGGGGAATCATTCCATCCCTTTTATCATTTTGGTTTCCTTCTCTATACCTTTTATAATTCTGCTATATCTTTTTTGAGATGCATGATCAGAACTGCACACATATTTAAGGTGCGGTCTCATCATGGAGCAATATAGAGGCATTATGATATTCTCTGTTTTATTCTCTGTTCCTTTCTTCCTAGCGTTCTTGGCCACCGCTGCACACTGGGCAGAGGATTTCAACATATTATCCACGATGATGCCTAGATCTTTTTCCTTGATGGTGACTGCCAATGAGAAACCTTGCACTGTGCAACTATAGTTTGGGTGCCTCTTCCTTATGTGCATCACTTTGTACTTGTCCATATTAATGCCATCTGCCATTTTGTTGCCCATTTTCCCAGTTTCGCAAGGTGATCTTGCAATTTCTTACAGTCCACTTGAGATTTAATAACTTTGATTAATTTTATATTATCAGCAAATTTGACCATCTCACTCATTAATTTCCATCTCTAGGTCATTTATAAATGTGTTAAACAGCAGTGGTCCCAGTACAGATCCCTGGGGCACTCTACTAGTCACTTTTCTCCAATGATAAAATTGACCATTTATCTCTGCTCTCTGTTTTCTATCTTTTAAGCATTTCTCAATTCACAAAAGAACATTGCCTTCTATCTTATGACTGTTTAATTTCCTCAAGAGTCTCTTGTGAAGTACTTTGTCAATGCTTTCTGAAAGTCCAGATTCTGTATCAATTGATTTATGTTTATTCACACCTCAAATGTAGTAGATTAGTGAGGAGAGACTTCCCTTGGCTAAACCTATGTTGGGTTTTCCCATTGAACTATGACTATATATATATGTTCAGCAATTTTGTTCTTTGTAATAGTTTCAATTATTTTTTCCCGGCACTAAAATCAGGTTTGCCGGTGTGTAGTTTCCTAGATCACCTCTGGAACCCTTTTAAAAAACTGGCCACCCTCCAATCTTCAGGTATCCTAGCTGATTTTAATGATATATTACAGATTAATAATAATAGGTCTGCAATTTCATTTTTAAGTTCTTTCAGTACTCTTAGATGTATACCATCCAGTCCAGGTGATTTGCTATTCTTTAGTTTAAATTGCCCTGTTTCATCTTCCAGATTCACTGACATTTTTTCATTTCCTCTGAATCATTATCTTTAAATATCACTTCTGGCATAGATATCTGCCTTACATTGTACTCAGTAAAAACTGAAGCAAAGAAATTTAATCTCTCTGCTATGGTCCTCCATTAGTGCTCCTTTTACCACTTGATCATCTAATGGTCCAGCTGACTCCCTAACAGGCTTTTTGGTTCGAATATATCTGCAAAAAAATGTATTATGAATTTTTGCTTCTTCAGCAATCTTCTTTTAAATTCTGTCTTAATCTTCCTTATCAATGCTTTGCATTTAACTTTGCCATTGCTTATGCTATTTCCTGTTTTCTTCATTTGGATCCCTTTACCATTTATTGAAAGATGTTCTTTTTGCTAAAATAGCCTCTCTTATCTCAACTTTAAACTATGTCAGCAGGTTTTTTACTTTCCTTTCACATTTTTTAATGCATGGAATACATTTGTTCTAGGCTCCAAGATGATATTCTTGAGCAGAGTCCATGCCTGATAGAAAGTCTTAACTTTGCAATTGCTCCTTTCAATATACTGGCAGATCAACTTAGCAGAGTCTTTTGATCACATAAGTGGTATCTGCAGCAGAGTTGCCAACAAACTCACCCTCATGAACTTATGGTGTCTACCATCGATGGACCTATTTGTTTCATAGCAAAATGTAAAACTAAATCAATTTTGCTCAGTTCTGCTAAGCTGTAGCAGACTAGCTCAAGACTCTTTCCTTCTCGACTAGGGACAAAGTGTCATGTATGCTCTTCCACTGTTACTGCTTATCACAGGAAGAGTACAGAATGTTCTTCAGGCCCGTGCTTGTCTGATCCTTATATCCAGAGCATGGCCCAATCAGATCTGGTATGCATATCTCATACAACTTTCCGGCAGTCCTCCTTTATATCTGGAAATAGTCTCTGGGTTGTTAATTCAGGAAGATGGGACATGGTACCATCTCAAACTTTCAGCCCTCAACCTCACAGTTTGGATGATGTGAGCTCAGTGATTGCAGATCTCCACTAACCTACAGAGATTGTGGGAATACTAGTCTCATCTAGAAAACCTTCAACCAGAAGAAACTATGCTTTCAAATGGAATAAGTACTCTAAATAGTGTCAACAAAACACTTGAGACACATTTTCATGTGACCCTAAGCACCTGCTGAAATACTTGCTCCACCTTTCTGACTGCGGCCTCACCACTGCTTTGGTGCAAGTACATCTCAGTTCTAAAGCAGATTACCATTCTCAGGCATATAACAAACTGATCTCTGCTCATCCACTAATATCTCGTTTCATGAAAAAGGGCTATAGCATGTCAAGCCCCTCAGTACAAAAGCCATGTGTTCCATTGGATCTGAATGTGGTCCTTTCCCAACTAATGAAGCCTCCCTTTATGCCATTGGATTCAGCTTCTTTAAAGTACTTGGAAAGTGAAGTTCTTCATGTTAGGTGATTAGGAGAGTCAATGAACTCCAAGCCGTCATCCACTTTCCTCCATGCAATTCTTCCATAACAGATTGGTTTTCTATACTCGCCTGACGTTTCTGCCTAAAGTCATCTCGGCTTTCCATATCAATCAATCCATCTTATTACCTACCTTCTTTCCTAGGCCCTATGTGCATGAAAGCAAAACAGCCTTAGCGTATTACAAGAAACTTACTCAGCCACATCATAAAACCTCTCAATTATTTGTCTCATACAATCCCAATATTCTAGGAGTAGCATATCTTGTGTCACAAGCTGACTGAGTGCATTCACCACTGCTATACCTTAGCAGAATGACAAGTCATAAACTCTGTAAAGGTCATCAAATGAGAGCCATAGCGGCTTCCATCACTTGTCTTCGAGAAGTACCTGTTGAAGATATCTGCAAAACTGCAACTTGGTATTACATACATTTTCATCCCACTACTGTCTTTATAACTTCTCAGAGACTAATAATAAATTTGGACAAGGAGTTTTGCAAAATCTGGTTTTGCTATAGTCCACTCTCCACAGTAAGGGACGGGCTGCTTGCTAAGTAAACACTCCGCTGCGACCCTCAGTTTGGGACTCCTCATGTAGAATGGCTAATTCAGCCTGCTTATCGACAAGAAAAGCAAGTGTGCTTACTGTAAACGATGTTTTCTGTAGATAGGATGAATTTGGAATACCCACCCGCTTCCCTGGAGAGTTGACTACATTAACTAGATCAGTTCTGGTATAGACTGAGGAGATTCACGAGGCAGTGCCTGTGTAGGAACTCCCTCACATGCTCAGTAGAGTTCAAAGCTATGTTAGCTTGGAGAGATGAGTCTAGTGCCGCTGGATGACATCACTGTATGTAATGGCTAATTCATCCTGCTATCTACTGAGAACACAGTTTATGGTAAGCAAACCTGCTTTACCCACAGAAACAGCTTTTAACATAGCTCTCCCTATTCCAATATACCATTTATGAGCCTTATTAGCCAAAGTATTGCAAAAGAACAATAGTAATCATAAAAGGAACATAGTAACATAATAAATGATGGTGGGGGTGGAGGAGTAGCCTAGTGGTTAGAGCAGTGGGCTACGAACCAGGAGGCCAGGGTTCCAGTCCCACTGTCGCTCCTTGTGACATTGGGCAAGTCACTTTACCCTCCATTGCCTCAGGTCCCTGAATAAGTCAGCCTGTCCAACAAATTGCTGCTTCAGTCAGGTTCCCTCCTGCTGTGCCTTCTGTTAACGGTAGTAACTGCCACTCTGTGCATGTCACCCCGCCCTCCTCCTTGCCTTTCATAAGAATAATAAATGCCGCTCCGTGCAAGTTACCCCATTCCATCCTTTAGCCATTAGGGATCTTCTGCGTTTTTGAATTCCATTACCATGCTTGTCCTCACCACCCCTTCCAGGAGGGCATTCCATGCATCTGCTACCCTTTCTGTGAAAAAAATATTTCCTGACATCATTCCAGAGTCTTATCTACTTGGAGTTGCCAATCATGACTCCTAAACTTACATATAGAAAGCCACACAGTTCAAGATTAGTACATTTATTTTTTAGGTAATGATACCTTTTCTGGTGATTTATATGAGCTTTTGAGACCACAGAGTCCTTCTACAAATCTCAGGCAGCTTTAATATTGCCTTGCCAGCTCGATTGATATGTTACTACATTTTAACGGATGAACTTTCTGTGAAACATGCATTGAAAGTTTTCCTTATTTTCTTCCCTAGTTGTTTCTGCTGCCCCTATCCCAGGCAGCATGTTCAGACAAATGCCCAAATGCTACCTCAGTGCTTCTGATTGGCTGGTAGGGGTTGCCACTTCAATGGCAAACCAGGGCCTGACTGCCCTCCTAGTCCCCTGTACCAGGCAGCACAGTAGCCTGAGCCATGGGGCCAGTGCATTAGCTTTACAAAAGCAAAATCTTTGAAAAGTTTTGGTCTCATTTGGGCATTTTATATTTGTTGTAACGCACTCCCAAGGCATGAAATGATTCCTGTGTACTTCCCTGGTGCTCACAGTTCTTTGGCCTTTATAGTGCGCCTTGAGTTGTTTTTATTACTTCTATATTTGATATTCTCAAGTGGCTTCAGTAATAGTGTGTGAACCTTTTTCAAGGTTTTCAGCTCTGTATTTCCAGCCTGATGCATTTCCTCGTTGCTCTGTAAAAACTGTGTTTATTGTGCATGTTTGAAATTACAGTGATTTATTAGCTTCCTGTCTAAATATATTCTTTGAAAGTGTTCCCAATAGCTGGTTTGGAGCCTTTTGCTTTTTTAAATATTTTGCATTTCAGTGATTGTTATTCCCATTTCCCTAGTGAAAAAGCAATTTAGGAAGCCATTATGTTGACTGGCACATCATATTGTGAAGATATTTGAAATGTATGTTAGAATTTTTTTCATGCTTGTACTGGTAGTTCAGGTTTTTATATTAAATATAAGTTCAGATATCTAAAACCTTACTTTGTTGAGAATGAACTTTTTATCATTGATACAATCTGTTATTTTAATTTGACTTCTTTCATTGGGGCCTGTGTACTAAGCATTATCCCTTTAGGTTAAGTGAACAAACAAGTTGTAGGTGATATTTTTGTATTGGACTAACTCAGTACATCTGTGTGATTAGCTTTTGAAGCTTAAATAATACAGAGCCAGCTAGGCTTTAGATTGTCTGCAGGTTATAAACCCTCAGGGGCCATGGGAAATACCTACTGTACCTGAATGTAATCGACTTGCACTACCAATGAAAAAGCATGAACTAAATACACAAACGGATACATTTATAAAATATTCCATTGCAGCATTGTTATCAAGTACCAGAATTACAGCGTGCTCAGTAGCAGCAATTGCACAAGATTGGGTAATTGTACTCCGTATCTTAGTGCAGAAATTGCAACCAAATCTTATTTTAAAGAACCCTGACCCTTCTACCTGCAGCAAAAGTGATAAACCCTAGCTCTTGAAAGCTTGTCACAGATGTATTGAGTTAGTTGAATAAAAGGGTATCATCTACAACCTGTTGTTTGACCATTGTTTTTGAGTTTTTCAGTATGCTATCACTAATACTTTCTCAATAAACACAAAATGGGACTGCTTTAGTATGTCATCAGGCCCATTGTGTGGTTTTATAATTAAAGATCCGTACAAAGGTAACAGTAATGATGGCAGAAAAAGACCAAAATGGTCCATCTAGGACCATTTTGGGATATAGAAGCATTTCATTGCTTTAGTTAACATTTTGCTTATGATTGTTTTGCTTTAAAATTTACTGATTTCTATTTAATGTATTTTAGGGGCTGCTTTCTTACCTCATCACTCATAGGCACACTTGCACTAAGCCTTACAATACCTCTGTCCGTAATAGCTGATATGTGCATGCAAAAGGTAATGTCACATTTTTATCTAATTTATAAATATTTTGAATGTATTGTTAAAGCTATAGTGCTGCTTAAAATAAGATTTTAATAATCCACTAGTCCATATTCAAATGTTTTTGTCTAGCAAAGTTTGGCACTCAGCCAGACGAATGCCAGGATTTATAAATTCTGTCAATCTGACCGCTCCTGACAAAGCCAGGTAACTCGGTATTCGACTGAAAATGTCAGGGATGTCTGGAGGTATTCCGGGACTGAGTGCTGTCACCCGGCTAAATTAGCAGAATAACCCGATTTTCAGTGTTACCTGGCTACGGTTGTCTGATAACTCTAGAACAGCTGGATAATCTTTTAAGATAACTGGATGTATTCATCAGATAAGTTTATTTGGCAAACTTTCCTAACCAGAGTACAACTAATATGGACCTGCCAGTTTTCAGTTCAATTCATTTTTTTCTTTCTAGTTCTTTTTGTTTTTACCACAAAATAAATTTAATTTCTGGTCAAGCCTCTTTAATTATTTTTAAATAATCAAGGTGTTGCAATGCAGTTTGGGCTTGATTCACCCAAATTCTTTTTTTCGCATCTTGAATTTGACTGTCAGCAAAATAAAACAAGCAAAATGGCAACTCTCAGAAAACAGGTATTAAGAAGATATTTGACAAAAATAGAAAAGCATGATATTTGTTGCACGTAGGAGAAGGAGCCATCATGGGCACTCCATGTACACACTCCACTCTGCGCACAAACAGCTCTTCACCCAAATACATGTATGCCATTTACACATTCCAGGAATCTTCAGATGCAAATATATCTACACCAGCCAGCAGCAGGAGTAGCTCTGTGACCTCTAGGGCTCATATAGATGCACAGCACTCATTACTTTCTGTGGGAGCAATTTTGGCATGCTAAGAATTTGATTATGCTTGTGCAAAGTAGAAAGTTAATCTAAACATATTCTTTCATAGTCTGTCATATAACATCCCAAAATAATTTTAAGAATCTTCCTCTAATTTTAAACACGGGTTAAAGTTTCCCATGCAAAAGTAGCTTTTCAAAGGACAGTGCTTTTCCTATCAGCATCATAACCTACTTGGGTACTTGCCAGGTACTTGTCACTTGGATTGGCCACTGTTGTAAACAGGATGCTGGGCTTGATCGGCCCTCGGTTTGACCCAGTATGGCAACTTCTTATGTTCTAGTAACATAGTAGATGAGAGCAGAAAAAAACAACTGGCTTTGGTTTATTTTTTTATCCCTGTTTAAAGTATTTAATTATAATAATTTTATTTTAATTTGATTTATGTTCTAGATTAGTAGTACATCACCTTTAGTCTTCATAGTGAGGTGATTAATAAGTGTAAATAAATAAAAATGAAATCTAGTCTTAAAAACCTTTTTCGCCTATCCTAACTCATATATTATCGTATGTAACATGCACACCTTTTTCCTTATCATGGGAGCCATGTGGCCTGCGAAAGGACACCTGGAATTGGCTGCACAATCATGCGGTCTTGGGCCCAACGTGGCTCAAGACAAAAGAAGGGTCTTGCCAGCAGGAAAGGGGGTTGGATCTGACATGTCCCCTTGCCAGCCCTGCTGAAAGCAGGCTCAGGGAGTGCTGCGGGGTCGCCAGGGCAAACAGACATGGGCCTCCCTACAGCACCTTTGTGTCAGGGCATCGGAGAAGGGATTGGGCAGCCATCTTAGTATGCATGGCATCAATGGGTTAAACTGGTGCATAGGGAAGCCAAGGCTATAGCAGTAAACTAAATGCTTTGCTTCAGCCTTTACTGAGGACTGTGTTGGAGATACCTAAACCGGAAAAATTATTTGAGGGTGATGATTGAGAGGAACTGAATTAAATCACAGTGAATCAGGAAAATGTAAAAGAGCAAATCAACAAACTAAAGAGTAACAAATCATCGGAGTCACATGTTATACTCCCCCGAGTTCTGAAAGGACTCAAATGAAATTGCAGAATTATTACTTGCAATGTTTAACTTCTCATTCAAATCAGCTATAGTACCAGAGGATTAGAGGGTAGTCAACATAATGCCAATTTTTAAAAGGGTTCCAGGGGTGATCTGGGAAGCTATAGACTGGCGAGCCTGACGTCTGAGCCAAGCAAAATGGTAGAAGCTATTTGGAAGAACAAACTTATTGGCCATTTGGATAGACATAGGATAATGGGCAGAGCCAACATTGATTTAGCAAAGGGAAAGCTTGTGCCTTACAAATCTGTCAGAAATTTTTGAAGGGATTCAAAAACATGTTGATAAGGGTGAGTCGGTTGATGTACGTTATCTGAATTTTCAGAATTAATTTGACAAAGTCTTTCATGAGAGATCCATCAGGAAATTTAAAAGTCATAGGATAGGAGGCAAGGTCCTATTGTGGATTGATAACTGGCTAAAGATGAAAAAACAGAGAGTAGGACTAAATGGTCATATCTCTCAATGGAGAAAAGTAATAGTGGAATGCCTCCGGAATCTGTATTGGAACACCAATGCTTTTTAATATATTTATAAATGATCTGGAAAAGGGAGTGATGAGTGAGTTGATCAAATTTGCAAATGACACAAAATTATTCAATGTTAGATCATGAACAGATTGTGAGAGATTGCAAAAAGACCTTGCGAGATTGAGGGATTGGGCTTCTAAATAGCAGATGAAATTAAATGTGGACAAGTACAAAGTAATGCATACAGGGGAAAATAATCCAAACTATAGATACATGATCCTGGGTTTCATATTAGAAGACACCAGGAAAATGACCTTGGAGTCATTGTGGACAATACATTGAAATCAGCAACCCAGTGCGAGAAGGCAGTCAAAAAAGCAAATGGAATGTTAGATATTGTTAGGAAAGGAATGAAAAATAAAATAAAGGACATCTCAATGCTTCTCTAGTGATCTATTTTGTGACCGCACCTTGAGTATTGTGTGCAGTTCTGGTCACTACATCTCAATAAAGGTGCAGAAAAGGGTGACCAAAATGATAAAGGGGATGGAACGAGGAAAGGCTAAATAGGTTAGTGCTCTTCAGCCTGGAGAAGAGATGGCTGAGAGGAGATATGATAACATCTGTAAAATCAAGAGTGGTGTGGAACAGGTAAACAAAGAATGATTATTTATTAGGGATGAGCAGCCAAAACAATTTTGTATCTTTTTCTTTCTTTTTGTTTGTTTATTTTTCTTGCTTTTATTTTTTTTTCCATTTTGTTTTGTTTTTAGTGCACAGTGATTTTGATTTAGTGTTCACTAACTCAAAATTAGTGCTAGGTAAAAATGAAACAAAAAAACGCTGCACACCTCTATTATTTACTCTTTCAAATAGTACTTGGACTGTGGGACACCCATGATTCTAATAGATTGCACATTTAAAACAAAGTACGAAAAGCATTTTTCTCACTCCATGAATGTGGAATGTGTTGCCAGAGGATGTGGTGAAAGTGCTTAGCGTAGCTGGATTTAAGAAGGATTTAGAATAGTTCCTGGAGGAAAGGTCCATAAACTGTTATTAGCCAGGTAGACTGGTTATAAGCAAGAAGGATTGGGTCTGTTCTTTGGGATTCTGCTGGTACTTGTGACCTGGATTGGCCACTGCCAGAGACATGATGCTGGGCTTGATAGACCTTTGGTCTGACCCATTATGGCATTTCTTATGTTTCTTAACATAAATTAGAAAAAATAATTTAATTTTTATTATGGGTTTTATCTATTATGTATTACTAATTGTAACGTGATGATTTTAAGTAGCGGGTAATAGGGACAGGGTGATAATTTAAAGTTAATTTAATTACTAAGGTGAGGGATGGAGCACTGTCGACTAGCTGGCCCTGGGATTTGGAATTCACTCCCTGCAGCTTTGAGATTGGAGTCCAACTTTAAACAATTCAAGAGAGAGCTTAAGACATGGCTTTTTAGCGAAGTGTACTCGAGCCAATCTTAAATGTGTATTATGTTGTCTAACCTGATACTAGTTCTATGGTATGGAAGGACAACTGCTTGATTGTATTATTATCTGTTTTAACCAGTATTTTTATTTTATGTTTTAGTTGCAACATATAGTTTTAAGTTGTTTTATGAATTGATTAGAGTTTTTATTTTTCTTTTGTTTTTAGGGACTATTTTTACCTAAATTTGTGAAGTTACCTCTGTTGTGTAGTTTTTAGGCCTTATAATGTACATTAGGTTTTAGGTATAATGTGTTTTTATCCTGTTGTGAACTGTTACGATGGACCCCGAGTGACGGTATACAAAACTAAATAAATAAATAAAACACAATATGAAATCATTTAATTACATTATATTCCCTTCCCTCCTCTGGCTCCCCTAGGACTGATGTGACAGAATTCCCCCACTAGTTCATTGTAGTGTGGTGATTTCTGTCTGTTTCCTTCCTTTTATCTACCCCATTGGTTCCCAGCCATGTCCTAATCAATCTGATTCTCAGGACCCTGGGTTTCATATGTTTGCAAATATAATTTATGCATATTTCTTATGGCTGTCTATAAAACCCAACTGTATAGGTGTGCCTTGAGGACTGGGCTGAGAAACACTGTTCCTCACCATGTTCCTGCAGAAGTGATCCAAAACCCGTTTGTAATGGAGCTCCTTAAGATCAATGCTTACGTTTTCTTATGTACCTGCGTTTATTTTAATACCAGTAGTAACAAACCTGCTCGTTGTTTTGTGCTCGCTGAATGCACAGTTGTTGTTTATAATTGTTGAATTCTGCTTGGGATTCTTACAGGTGCAGTTTTCCTGGATATTTTTTGCAGGGGCTGTCCCTGTTTTTGTTTCTTTTTTCATTGTGACTCTTCTATGCCATTATAACAACTGGGATCCAGTTATGGTGGGAGTCAGAAGGATTTTTGCCTTTATTTGTCGAAAGCATCGAATTCAAAGGTAGGAGCTGCTTGCGCCGTATTTCCTTTCCACTCTTTTGCCGCCTCCTTTAATATTTTATTAGAAACTGTTCATGCTTTGATTACTGGAAATATTTGAGGAGTTGTGGGAATATACTTTTTAGCGTTTGGGGAGGAGGATATTTTTGTGCTTGTTTAGCTTAATTTTCCTTCCAAGACTTGAAGCTAGCTGTGCAAGATTTGGTGAGGAACAGCTGTTCTTCATTGTCCCACTGCAAATAATCTTGTATTGAGCACGCTAATAGGAATTCTGTCTATGAGTTGCTATGTTTTGGCCCCCTTGCTCTGCAAATATGTAATGGGATAAATGGGTGAGAAGTCTGCCCCCACCCAAACTGAAATTTAACTGGCAGAGAATATTAAGATGACTGCACCTTTTCTAGTGCCCATGTCGATTTAGGGAATAAGATATTAATGAACTTCTAAAGACATACATGCCTGCAGCAAACGATAAACCTATACTGAGGAATGACTAGAAAATGCTACCTTTCTCATGAAGTATAAATACACAAAGGGAATAATTCAACAAAAATTGTACTCTTATCTATTCAATTTATAACACACTCAGAGACAATATCACTGTATAAATACAATGTTTCTTTATTCAAACACTCTATGCAAAAACCCTATCTAAACATATTTTAAAATCTAACTAACACATTCCTCATTCATACCTTCATGCCTTTAAAATCATATATAATAAATACATGTAAACATCGGGATTACTAACACTTTTTTCTCATATATATATATATATATATATATATATATATATATATATATATATATATATATTTAATAGCTTTAAACATTTAAATATTTCCTACTTTAGAACCATGTATAACCAATGTATGTAAACATCATGATTATATGTGTTTTTAATTACCTTAAACACTTGTTCAAATATATCCTATATCCACTTGCTGACGTGATAATTCTTCTTCATGAAGGCATGGCCATTTTTGTTCTTTGAGGGTCACAGAGGGGATTGGTTTTCAGGCTAATTCATATCAGCAAACTCTGCTGATTGTAATTTTTAAATTTATAGTTATTGTATAGATATAATTCCATTATCCATGGTATATAGGGGGCATGATAGACACATTCAAATAATTGACAAGCTTCACTAAAGTATGGGAAAATGTAATTTTTCATAGAAAAAGAAACTGAAGGGCAAAAGGTCATGATATGAAATTGAAGGGAGGAAGATTCAAAGGCAACATGAGAAAATACTACTTTACTGAGGGTGCAGTAAATGCCTAGGATAGCCTACAGGCAGAAATAAGAGCAACCAAAACTAAGACAATTTAAACATGCTTGGGATAGACATATAGGAGGTAATTTTCAACGGGGTTAAGCATGTCTAACATGGCAATTTTCAAAAGCCTATTTACATGTTTAAAGTTCACTTATGTATGTAAAACCAGTTGACAATTCAATGGCATATAAGAACGGGCCATACTGGGTCAGACCAAGGGTCTATCAAGCCCAGCATCCTGTTTCCAACAGTGGCCAATCCAGGCCATAAGAATCTGGCAAGTACCCAAAAACTAAGTCTATTCCATGTTACCATTGCTAGTAATAGCAGTGGTTATTATCTAAGTCAACTTAATTAATAGCAGGTAATGGACTTCTCCTCCAAGAACGTATCCAATCCTTTTTTAAACACAGCTATACTAACTGCACTAACCACATCCCCTGGCAACAAATTCCAGAGTTTAATTGTGCGTTGAGTGAAAAAGAGCTTTCTCAGATTAGTTTTAAATGTGCCACATGCTAACTTCATGGAGTGCCCCCTAGTCTTTCTATTATCCGAAAGAGTAAAAAACCGATTCACATCTACCCGTTCTAGACCTCTCATGATTTTTATACTCATGGATAAAAAACCAAATCCAACTCCGCCACCCCTGACAATACTTGACAAACAAATCATAACTATACTCCCTACCAACCACACCAGGAACCTCGGAGTTATCATTGATAAAGAACTTTCTTACAAGAACCACATAGCAAATAAAACTAAGGAAGGATACCACAGACTCCTAACCCTAAGACACCTGAAACCATTTCTCAACCCCCTATGATTTCAGAACAGTACTACAACTTCTTATCTTCTCCACCTTCGACTATTGCAGCTCCTTACTAATTGGATTACCTTTTTCATCCCTCAAACCACTCCAAATACTGCAGAACTCTGCTGCCAGAGTCCTAACTGGAACAAAAAGAAGTGAACACATAACACCAATTTTGACCTCACTTCACTGGCTCCCTATTAATGCATGTATTGCCTACAAATCAATGACCATAATCCACAAAATCCTAAACAATGATCATCAAGGTCTTAACTCCCTAAACATAATCCCCCAAAATCCACCAAGAAACCTACACTCCAATAACTCAGGTTACCTAAACATTCCCCCTATCAAAGATGCGCATCTGGCAATCACAAGAGAAAGAGCCTTTTCAATTGCCTCACCTAAGCTTTGGAACACCCTACCTAAATTCCTGAGAACCCAACATGACCTAAAAACATTCAAAAAGGACCTAAAAACACTAATGTTCCGCAAATTCCTCACTGACTTTCAGACGTCTAATCATCCCAACTCTCAAATGAACTCTGAATTGTAAACCTCTTAATTCACTCTCTTCTCCCTGAACCTGCATACCCTCCCCATCTAACCTAATAATGCTCTCTGGACTTGATATGCTTATTTCTGATATTGTTCAAATGGTTTTTACTGTTGCTCAACTGCTAAGAATATGTTTAATGTTCAAATTTCTTCTCTGTTACACAACTGATAAGAAAAATGTATACTTTGCAAACCGTTATGATGGCTCAACCGAATAATGGTATATAAAACTAAACAAATAAATAAATACATAAGCACCTCTATCATATCCCCCCTCAGCTGTCTCTTCTCCAAGCTGAAAAGTCCTAACCTCTTTAGTCTTTCCTCATAGGGGAGCTGTTCCATTCCCTTTATCATTTTGGTTGCCCTTCTCTGTAGCAGTTTTCAAAAGTCCATGTACACGTGTAAAATGCATTTACACATGTAAAACCCAGTTTTAAGTGTGTAAATTATTTTGAAAATTATCCCCACAGGATTTAATTAGTACCTCTATGGCATAATGCTGTGTATGGAATTTTCACTTTGTTGCTGCGGTGTTATCTGCCGATATTTTATATTTTGCTGTTGTATACTTATTTTTACTTTGTGTATTATATATGAAGTTGTGTGTTCAATTTGATGCTATGTAATCTTTGAGGATAATTTTTATGGGGAGGCCGAATATAAAATTAAATAGAGTGCATAATGGTAAAGGCAGGTAGGAGGTAACAGGTAGAAATGAAGGAGGAGGCTTGTTCTGTCACATGAAAACTCAGAGAGCCAAAGAGGAGAGAATACAAGTCAATGGGCAGAGAATGGTGATATGACTGGATCAGGCTTCCAAAAAGATTGGAGAAACCTGCATGGAGTAACCATGGTTATAATCTAACATCAGCAGTGTAACTGCATTAAGCTTCCAAAAAGTATAGCATGACCTATACAGAATAGCCACGGTTATAACCCTACCAATAACTAGCATGATTTGAACAGATATAGAGGATGGTGATGGGAACACAGTTGAAAGGTGGCATGAAAGACATGATGGGAGCTGGTATTAGTTCATTACTGGGAGTTTATATACACATCCACTCAAAGTGATAGAAAACCAAAAGAGGAAGTCAAGTTAGCAGACTGGATGGGCCAACTGGTCTACATCTGCTTCATCTTACTATATTACAGATGTGTTTTTGCAATCCTTGAATATCAGAGTTGGCTATCTGGATATAGTGAAAGACAGTATTTGCCTCATTTCTCTTTTAAAAATTTGGAGGAGGGGAGATATAGAGGCAGTACCTTGATGCACTCCTAGAAGGTCCAAATTATGATATCTCCAAGCTTAAGTCTTATACCAGCTCCTGGTGCTTACTGAGAAGCCATTGTTCTCTCAAGACAGCAGTTCAGCAGTATCACATGTGGGTGACATCATTCTGAAGGCACCAACCAGAATACGACTACCAGAATTTTCTAGGAAAATTTAGGAGTTTGTCACCTCAATTGGAGTTTATAGGGGCTCTGCTAGGCACATCTTGGGCCATGGCTTTCCACCCTGCTGAAAGAATATTGGATTTAGTGTCTGCAGGAGAAGAGTTAAGGCAGAATCAATAGACATCACCCAGGAACATGTTAAGGATGTTGAGCTTCATAGCTATGGCACATCGTCTTGAGAATAGTTCATGGGTGTGACTTAGTACAGTCGTTTTATTCGGTTGAGCCATCATAACGGTTTACAAAGTATACATAAAATTGACACCATTCCCACCATGGATATAAAAAAAACTAGCTGATATAACTTCCTACACAATAGCCAAAATAATTAATCTGTCACTTAGTGAAGGAGTAATGTCAGACTCACTTAAAAATGCAATAATAAAACCTATAATGAAAAAGAAAAACAGTGACCCAAATGTCTTAAGTAACAATAGACCTGTTTCGAACTTACCTATGCTTGCGAAATTAATAGAAAAAATGGTACAAAAGCAACTGGCGGAATGTCTAGATAACAATAACATACTCTACCCCTCGCAATATGGCTTCAGAAAACACTATAGCACCGAAACACTACTAATCTCTCTAACATAACGTACTACGCGGATTTGACAGCAGAAAACACTACATTATGATACTATTAGATCTGTCAGCAGCATTTGACACAGTAACCATAGTCTACTACTGAAAAGACTAGAAGAAACAGGATTACAAAACAAAACAATTGCATGGTTCTCATCCTACCTTAACAATAGATCTTTTCAGGTACAGATATAAAACACAATATCAGACAAAATCGAACTAAAGACAGGGGCCCCCCAAGGTTCAGCGCTTTCGGCAACTCTATTTAACATTTACATGCTCTCCCTTTGCCACCTATTGGCAGGGCTAGGTATCATACATTACATATATGCTGACGACATTCAGCTAATTCTACTGGTAGAAGAAACGATTGAAAAAACACTGAACTTTGCAATGTTGTACCTACATATAATAAAACAACTACTAAACCAAATGGAACTAGTAATTAACAATGAAAAAACAGAATTTATACATCTAGAACGAAAAAACATTAAAATAATTCAGAATCCAATCAAACTTAAAAATGGCTAAACGGTGAAACTGAGAAAGCTCGAAACCTAGGAGTAATAATCGACATGGAACTCAGCCTTAAGCAACACATATCAGTGAAAGTTAGAGACGGCTACGCCAAATTAATGGTCCTTAGGAGACTAAAACCCTTATTAACTCAATCACACTTTCGAACAGTACTACAAGCACTAATATTCGCTAGCACAGACTACTGTAACACACTTTTCCTAGGATTACCATATACAACAATCAGACCACTGCAAATACTACAGAACTTGGCTGCCAGAATACTTACTGGAAAAGGCAGAAGAGATCATATCACCCAAACTCTTGCAGATTTACACTGGCTACCAATAGAACAAAGAGTGCAATTTAAAACGCTATGCACAATTCATAAACTAATCAGTGACGAAAATGCCAATTGGCTAAACACTGCCGTAAGATTGCACGTCCCCCAGAGAAATCTCAGATCAGCCAATAAAGCTCTACTAACCATCCCCTCGGTCAAAACAGCAAAACTGACCCAAGTTAGAGAGAGAGCACTATCCTTAGCGGGTCCAATATTATGGAACGCATTACCACTCGAATTAAGACTAATGAAAGATTTAAAACTCTTCAAAAAAAAGTTTTAAAACATGGCTCTTCAAAAAAGCTTTTCACAGTGAGGTCGATGAATAAGAACACCTACACACAGCTGAAAGTCACCCAAAAGCATAATTGCTTACTTTATTATTATTATTTCATCATAATTAAGTATTAAATTAGGAGAAGGACAGTATAGAACGTATGTGATTATCCTATTAATCATATAAATGGAAATCCCAATCCATTTTCCACATAGAGTATATTATTGAAGCATGTAACCGAAAATTTATTGGCACCCTCTGGATAATTTATAAACCAAACTTACTTCGTGTCTAATTGTAAACCGTTGTGATGGTGCATTACTAAACGACAGTATAGAAAAGTTTTTAAATAAATAAATTAAATAAATCTTGTATAACTATTGAACCACCTTTGTCTGCTGGTTTTATCACTATTTTATCACTACTTCTAAGTTCATGTAGAGCTCGAATTTCATTATTTGATGTTATATTTTGATTCCATGCATTCTTTTCACACTAACGGGTCAATACTGTAACGTGTGGTTGGAGATTCCCCGTCTGTAACCCGCTGTGGGCGCACAATTCGGACGCGTAAGGCGATCCTGTGATACAGTCTCCAGTTTCACGCGTCCTTAGCGCTTCTTGAAACCGACGCGTAACCCTTTCCGCACCCAGCATGTATATGATATGTAAATGAACGAATTAGCTATTTAATGAACGAATTAGCTATTCCCCTCTGATACTGTGACGCGCGCTCCGATTATCTCCTTTGTAACCCGCTATTTTGCCGCATCCTTAACCTGTTAGTTTACCGCCTACCCTCTACCTGGTGTTAGTGTGGTGTTCGAACAGCTACGTACCGGACTGTACCATGGACGACCTCCATATATACTAACATTTGCAGCGTAAAGTTGTTATATATATATATACCTGTCACTTTCCGAATCCCCCATCTCCACACGGGCGGTCGGTCATCGAGGCGGCGGCAGGAGCCAGCGGGCGGGTGGGCGCCCGTTCATCCAGGCGGCGGCGGGAGCCGGCGGGCGGGTGGGCGCGCGTTCATCCAGGCGGCGGCGGCGGGAGCCGGACGGCGGGTGGGCGCCCGTTCATCCAGGCGGCGGCGGGAGCCGGCGGGCGGGTGGGCGCCCGTTCATCCAGGCGGCGGCGGGAGCGGGCGGGTGGGCGCGCGTTCGATCCAGGCCGCGGCGGGAGGGCGTGCATTCATCCAGGCGGAGGGAGCCGGCGGCGAAAGCGGCCTCCGGCAGCCCCCGCCAGCAGTGAATGAATGCACGCCTGTGTAACGCCCATGCGATTTCGGCGCTCAAGGCAGTGCATTAGCGAATGCCGATGTCACATGCCGTGACGTCAAGCGTCGTGACGACACGCCTTGAGCGCCGAAATCGCACGGGCGTACACAGGCGTGCATTCATTCACTGCCGGCGGGGGCTGCCGGAGGCCACTTTCGCCGCCAGCTCCCTCCGCCTGGATCGAACACGCGCCCGCCGGCTCCCGCCGCCGCCTGGATCGAACGCGCACCCACCCGCCCGCCGGCTCCCACCGCCGCCGGATCGAACGCGCGCCCGCCGGCTCCTGCCGCCGCCGCCTGGATGAACGGGCGCCCACCCGCCCGCCGGCTCCCGCCGCCGCCTGGATCGAACGCGCGCCCGCCGGCTCCCGCCAGTAAGTTTACTTTTTTTTTTTTCACTTTATTCCCTTTTGTTTTAATTTTCGCCCTGCGCCTTGCTTCGGGAGGGGGGGAACCATCCACTTCCTGGTACCTGTCATTTCAAATGTCATTCGAAATGACATTTGAAATGACAGGTACCAGCGCACCCAGGATACTGTATAGGCGCTGTATTAAGCGCCTATACAGTAAAATGGGTTGCGCGGGCCTAACGCTTCCCTAACGCTTCGCAGACGAGGCTTGCATTTGCATGCAATTTACATAGAGTATTGAGCGGTATGTGAAGTGAACTGTGCGTGCGGGGAACGAGGGTGCGCCCGGCACTGCCGCACTCTTTCTAACGCGGCCTTACAGTATCGACCTGTAAGTCTGCAAATACTTGTAAAGCCTATACTTGATCCCCTCCTCTCTCACTAAGCACTTAGCGCATCCCTAACCCTGTATCCCCCTTTGCTCTGTATCTCAGTACCCCACCCCGGCAATTTTGTCACTCCTTCCTTCTCTTTTACCGGTCCTCTACACCTCCAATTACACCGTTCCTCTGCACCTCTCCCCAGTTGTAAATTGTTTGCCTATCACAGCAATCTGATTGTAATTACTATACTGCATCATAACCATGCTACACTGTATAGATTTTCTTTTTTAGGCCATGATCTATCAATAGCCTCTTTATCCCTCAATAATACTAATTACTAGAATTTATTCCCTTGTTCATATTCCCTGCCCTTTTGTTCTTATTCCCCGATCCCCCTGTTTTATCTCATTTTATTGCTGTTGTTATAGTATAATCAGTTGATTATTACCAATGTTCTTCCTGTCATCCCTCCCCCCCCTTCTTTAGCCTATTTTAAGCTGTTCATAATTCTGTTCATAGTTTTATGTAAAGCCTGTTTGCTAAATTTACAGTTTTATATAAACCGATGTGATGTTCCCCTACTAATGTCGGTATATAAAAATATTCAAATAAATAAATATAGCTATTGCTGCATCAGTGGGGCCTGGCAATACCCACTTAGAATGAGGAAAAATCACTGACTGCTCTGAATCTGCAGGAATTGTGAAGAATAATCTCAGTTTTGTCTGATGCACCTTTGTAGATATTTCTCTTCTTCAAAAGAAGAGTTTTGGATGGCAGGAACAAACGATAACCCTTTATTCAAAAGTGATTCTTGTGCTGAAGTGAGAACATGATGTGAGAGATTAACTACTAATATTTACCCTCTAGTGCTCTATAATTAGCTAATGTCTGGATTGCCGCAAGCGTGGGCGGGTCCTTCGGTCTGCATGACGTCCCCGTTTCGTGTTTGGATCCATTGTCAGTTAAAACAACTGCTCTGTTTGAGGTGTCCTGATCTAATAAGAACATAAGAAATTGCCATGCTGCGTCAGACCAAGGGTCCATCAAGCCCAGCATCCTGTTTCCAACAGAGGCCAAACCAGGCCATAAGAACCTGGTAATTACCCAAACACCCAGAAGATCCCGTGCTACCTGTGCAATTAATAGCAGTGGCTATTCCCTAAGTAAACCTGATTAATAGCAGTTAATGGACTTCTCCTCCAAGAACTTATCCAAACCTTTTTTGAACCCAGCTACACTAACTGCAATAACCACATCCTCTGGCAACAAATTCCAGAGCTTAATTGTGCATTGAGTGAAAAAGAATTTTCTCTGATTTGTCTTAAATGTGCTACTTGCTAACTTCATGGAATGCCCCCTAGTCCTCCTATTATACGAAAGTGTAAATAACAGATTCACATCTATTCGTTCAAGACCTCTCATGATTTTAAAGACCTCTATCATATCCCCCCTCAGCCGTCTCTTCTCCAAGCTGAAACGCCCTAACCTCTTCAGCCTTTCCTCATAGGGGAGCTGTTCCATCCCCTTTATCATTTTGGTTGTCCTTCTCTGTACCTTCTCCATCGCAACTATATCTTTTTTGAGATGTGGTGACCAGAATTGTACACAGTATTCAAGGTGTGGTCTCACCCTGGAGCGATACAGAGGCATTATGACATTTTCCGTTTTATTAACCATTCCCTTCCTAATAATTCCTAACATTCTGTTTACTTTTTTTGCAGCACAATTTTAAAGTATTATCCACTATGACGACTAGATCTTTCTCCTGGGTGGTAGCTCCTATATGCAACACCTTGCACTTATCCACATTAAATTTCATCTGCCATTTGAATGCCCAATCTTCCAGTCTTGCAAGGTCCTCCTGTTATGTATCACAATCCGCTTGTGATTTAATTACTTTGAATAATTTTGTATCGTCCGCAAATTTGATAACCTCACTCGACGTATTCCTTTCCAGATCATTTATATATATATATATATATATATATATATATATATTTATTTATTTATATTGAAATGCACCAGTCCAAGTACAGATCCCTGAGGCACTCCACTGTCTACCCTTTTCCACTGAGAAGATTGACCATTTAATCCTACTCTCTGTTTCCTTTCTTTCAACCAGTTTGTAATCCATGAAAAGGACATTGCCTCCTATCCCATGACTTTTTAGTTTTCTTAGAAGCCTCTCTTGAGGGACTTTGTCAAATGCCTTCTGAAAATCCAAATCAGCATTTTCTGATCACTTCTTCCAGTTAGTTCTATGTTGATCTTCACCTGATGAATCATCCAATGGGTCTTGGAAGGTGACATGTTTTTTCTTGTTCTTGGAAAATGATGGAGACTACTCATATATATATTACCCTTTTTATAATCTATTTAATCTTTTTGAAATTTGACCAACTTCATTTGCTTGATGTCTGCTTTAAACTTATCCATTTGAGTCTGGAATTCAGTTAGAGAGCTTGTGTAATTGTCTGCTGATTCTTTTTCTTGTAGTTCCATAAGAGATTTATCTATTTTTTCCTTTAATTGAGTGGAAATTAACTGTGCCTTTTCAATGATCAGAATCATTAGGTCTAATGAGTATTTGTTCAGGATTTTGTACCAGTTCTGTATAAAATCAGAATCTTCTTGATATAATCTTGGTTCCTTCTGAATTTTAAGTCCTCTCGGCATCCATCGCATGCGGCAATACTCTATGTAAGTGTCTGCATGTGGCTCTGTTCTGAATTGTCTTTTCTATAAGATGGCAATGGAGCTTCACTATGGATGTATTTCTGTATTTGTATGTCCAAACAGTGGAGGTGCGGCCAACAGAGCTTGGAGGCATGCTATGTCATGAGCTGCTAAAAGAAATAAATTAAAAAACAAAAGCACTTGATTAAAGTATAAAAACCAGGGGGGGGGGGGGAAGACATATTCAATGAGTAGATACAGAAGTTACTCTTGCTGTACTTCCCACCGAATAAACAGCTAAACTAACCCAAGTAAGGGAAAGAGCACTTTCCCTAGCAGGTCCTATGCTATGGAATACCATGCCGGTCGAGATCCGCTTACAAACAGACATCAAAGCCTTCAGAAAACACTTGAAAACATGGTTATTTAAACAAGCCTACAACAATGAGAAAGGAGAGTAGTATACAGTGACAAAGAGAGAAAACAAAAACGATCCGCAGAACACTCATGCACTTTACCCCAACCTGCACGGGTATATAGTCCACCTTTATTTTTAAAATTTTTAAATATATTTGCTCACAATTTAAAACATGAGACAATAAAGAATGGATATGATAGAACATAACACTCACAACTATGAGTAATTATAAACGAGCTATGTTACCGTATAGTCTTGGCACTTGTTTAGTGATAGATCTTATCTGTTTTCCAATGTTAATATTGGTGCCTTCCTGTAAACCGTTATGATGGTACTTAACTTAATGACGGTATATAAAAGTTTTTAAATAAATAAATAAATAAAACCTAAGCCAACGAGGCACGTAGGATCCTCATAGTTTGTTATATGGTATAGTATTCATTGTTAGAGGATCTTTTGGGGTTATTGATTTTCCAGTTAACACTAGGGTACAGCTTAGTACAATTCCTACGTAGATAGCACCTGAAGGAAGACTAGTTTCTGTGCAGCCTTTAATTGTAAGATTCATGCGGGACTTGCTTCATCTCATGCCTCTACTTCAAGCTTCCCACCAGAGTCATAGGACATTAATGTGGTTTTCACCCAGCTGATGAAGTCATTTTTGAGCCTCTGGCCTCCAGCAGGCTGAAGTACCTAACCTGGAAGGTCCAGATTTTGGTGATTGTCACCTCGGTCCAAAACGTTGGAGAGCTGCAGATCTTAATAGCTTATTCACCGTAAACTAAATTTCATAATAACAGAGTGGAGCTCCACACGCTTTTTAAGTTTATGCTTAAGAGTGCTGTGCTTTCACCTTCCTAGGACAGTCATTCTACCAATATTTTTCCAAGGTCATGTTAACAAAGATATGAACAAGCCCTTCACACTTTGGATTGCAAGCAAGCTGTCACCTTCTGTCTGAAGTAGACTACAAATGACCCAGCATTTTCTTTGTTTTTACCCAAATAAGCCTGGGATTGCTGTGGCCAAATGGTCACTGTCTAATTGGATATCAGATTGCATATCATTCACTTATGCCCAAACTGGTTTGACCTTGGGAAGACATGTCAAGGCTCATAATGTCCGAACCATGGTTCCATCGATGGCCCATCTCAGGTCAGCTTCTATTTAAGAGATATGCAAGTCTGCGATGTGGAATTCAATCCACTCATTCATATTCCATTATTGTTCTGATATTGACTGCTGATACAACACAAGTTTGGATTAATCTGCTCTGCAGGACCTTCTGAGGGTTACAACTCAACTCCTGCCCCCTAAGACACATTTTTATTTTTTCAGGTTGTCTTTGTTCAGTTTAAAGAATAAAAAAAAAGGTTGAGAGTTTAAACCTGCCAAAAACTTTACTTGTCCTGTTGGTAGGCGGTTTTCCCAGTTTATTTTTTGTTAATGGCAATCCTTAGCTAGGGAGTCCCCACATGTGTGACTGCTAACTCCTTGTCTTCAGAGAACACCTGTTACAGGCAAACAAAAATTGTATTTCCCTTTTTAAATTGTTTTATTTCTGATAAGATGTTTTTTAATTCTTTTTTTCATCTGCTATGAAACAAATTCTTAATGTAATATGAATCCTTGCTTTAAGAACTCCAGAGGACAGTGAGCAGTGTGAAAGTCTCATTCCTGTGCACAGTGTTTCTCAGGAGAATGGAACCAGCTGCTGTTCGTAGATTATGGGTAGGTAAAAGCTGAAGTTATTTTCCTTCAAAATCTGACTGCACTATGAGTCATTTTATTAAATCATTTTAACTTGGAATTGAAAAAGTCACAGTACAAGTAAATGTGCACTGTAAATCATGTGTACATTTTCTAACCTCAGTTTCTGAGATTTCATAACCAGAGTAAACAAGTCAAAACATTTGTTCATAGAATAGCTTTTTTCTAAAAGAAGTTTTTTATATTATTATTATTATTTTCATTAAATTAGTATTGTGTTTACTTTACAAATGTGAACTATTTCAGAAGTTTCCTTTCTTCAAAATCTTTTTCTCAATTGTGAACATATCTTGGTTAAGATCTAAGGAGCTATCTATTCTGAATATCAAAATCTTTAAGAAAACCCCATTTTACATCAAGCCGAAAGGTAGTTCTGACCAGAGTGGTTTACATTACTTTTTCCTTATCTTCTGCATATCCTTCCCCTTCACCTCTGAGTTCACAATGCCACTTTTGCTCTTGTTTCTATCACTAACATATCTTTAAAAAAAAAAAGTCTAGTCCCATTGTTTTATCGTATTTGTTATTTTTTTCTTCCATTTGAATTTTTACATTACTGTCTACTTTCCCAGCTTCTCTTACTTTTCCAGATAGTGTTGGCTGTCTTCCTCTTTCTGTGATCTCTTGTAGTTATGAATGTTTTTGGTTCTTTTTTTTTTTTTTAACTTTACAGCTACTTCTTTAGGAAACCATAGTGGCCTCTTTTTCCTCTTTCCTTTATTTGCTTTCCTAAGAAAAATGTTTGTTGCCCTTATAATACCTCCTTTTAGTTTTGCCCACTGCTCTTCTACTTCCCCATCCAGCTAATGACTGCTTGAGGTACGTCCCCATTTTAATAAAGTTAGTTTTCCTGACTTGTGGGACCCTCTCCGTGGAATGAACCTTTATCTCCTACACTCTAATATTCAATCACACCATCCAGTGATCACTGGATCCCAGATGCTCGTCCACTACAACATCAGGTAAACATCAGGTCCAGTATCTTCCATAGGGGTTCCGTTACCAGTTGACAGAACAGTTCTTCCTGCAGAGAATCCAGGATCTCCCTGCTTCTAGAAGACACTGTAGCCAAGATGACCCAGTCAACATCTGGCACATTGAAATCCCCTAGCATAGCTCCTCCCCTTGCATAGCAAGTTTATGAATAGCCTCCATAAAATCTCTGTCCATTTCTTTTGTCTGTGATGGAGGTCTGTATATTACAAAACAGAGTCAAGGTGGATGAATAACGATCTCATATAAGAAAGTATAATCTGAACCAGCAGAAATTCAAGTAGCTTTTATTTTGGAACAGTGGTGTTCCAATTAGACATCACTTCAATGATGTGTAAATATTGTAGAAAAAGGTATAAACAAGCTTTTACTCCCAGACAGAAGGGATATCAACTAAGTCCCCTGACACAGCCATGTTTCGCCGGACGGCTTCCTTGGAGGGACCAAGCTGAAGAGAATACAGCAGACACTCACAGGAACACCTTAATGCATCTGTCAAAATGGCACCATTTTTTGAATTAAGAAATGAATGATTTTTATCTAAATTACTTCCTTGTGTTTCTCTGCCAACCAGTGTGTGTAATTCAACCCCCTAATTAGTGAGCTAGTCTATAAAATGAAACTTGAAGGTTGGGGTGGGGGGCTAGGGTCCTTTCTCTTCTACTCTTCCTTTCTAAATCTTTTGATATGATCTTGACATAAAGCAATGAGAATGCTTTGAAAAAATGAGAAATAAGAACTGTTTTATCTTAAGCATGAACTTGGATGTCTTTCTGAAGACAAAATAATTTGTATGTGATTTGTGGGCTATTTGTTTTATGTATTATTATTTATGTATGTTTTTAATTTGTAAACTGCCACAATTGATGGAGTGAGTGGTCAACAAATAATTTTAAATACATAAACATAAGCAGTAATTTATTTATTTATTTTTAGTTTTTATAAACCGACGTTCCTGTATAAAATACATATCACACCGGTGTACAGTGAAATAAAACTGTCGCCACATGGGCGGCTTACATTATAACAAATAACATAAATAACATTATAAATACATACATTTACATTTTACATTTTAACAGATAACATAATTAATAACTAAATAAATAACATTGTAAACAATTAACTGATAGACATAAAGGAGTAAGATGGAGCTTAAAGGAGCATAAATGAACTGGGGGAGATGAGGAGATTACAGTAAACAATCGAAGTTGATTAAGATTCAAAAATGACAAACGAAAAAGCAATGCAAAATATCCCTTTTTCAAAAATAAAAGGAACAAAAGCAATTAAGAAAAATATCCCCCTTCAAAATAAAGTCTCAGCAGTTGAAGTCCGGCCAGAAAAATTACCTGTTTGTAGTTCATCTGCTCCTTCAATGGATACTTCAAATTACCATTTTGCCAATATCTCTGCCAGTTCCCCCAATCTATTTCCAGTTCACCTAGACCCTCTAGCACTTCATCCTGAACCCCTACCATTTCACCCAGACCTTCCACCCCAAAACTGCAGACAGCAGACAAGTCCAGTTTCATTTATTTATTTATTTATTTATTTATTTATACCGGCAACCGTTTGCACATCGTGCCGGTTTACAGATAACTTACAACAAGGATATATAGGCAGAGCCTTTACAAGGAACAGTGTATAACATAAACTCAAAAACAGTGCAAATAACTAGATAACTTGTCAGTCAATTAACAGATGTAAAAGTGCATGAATAAGTTTGGTAATATATGCACATATATCTCTTACGAAATAGCAAACACTGCACATACTTCTGCGCTGCACCCCAGAATGCTTCTTGCCTCGCCCTTTTTTTCTATGGGAACATTTTATAAAAAAAAAAAAAAACCCTCATCCATGCATACATTCTCTTTACACTTGTATATGTTATTTTTACAATTGAAACGCCTATGAAAATTTACTCCTAAGTGTAGAGGGAGAAGTGCTGAGCGTTCAGATAATCCTTGTACGGAGGGAAGACTTTTTCTTGGGATCTTTGAGAAAGCCTCCGTGAATAGCTAATTGGTGAATTCAAGTGCATTCCAATACATGAATTTGTCTAAGATATTTCGAGAGATTACAGTCTCGTAATCTATTTTATTTAACAGCACAGCAGCTTATCACTGCAAGCTTTACGATAGAAGACCACTGGAGGCAGGAATAGGCCAGAAATAACTTTTTCTAACAAAAATGTACAATTCATCATCCAACAAAAGAAGTTTGGATTTGACCTGTGGAGAAAACAGAAAACATTTGTATTTGCATGATTCAAGCCAGGATGATCCTCTGTCTTTATAAGCTTAAAAGACAGCCCTGCTTGTGACTGATCAATTAATGAATGAATGCTTAATATGTACATTTTTAAAAAGTCAATAGGAGTGTTGATTTTGGCTGAATCAGAAGCCACTCTTTGGCTAACAAGAGCCTGGATTTATCAAAATGCACTAAATATCACATGCGATAGGAAAAGGGGTATGTTTTATGGTAATAGGCAGTTTATCACAATTTGAGCTAATACCTATGCGAAGCACTATTTTAGTGGAAATTGCGATAACCTTTTCGCATTTTGCGATGTGCCAGAATTGTATTTCCTACATACAATCACTGGGGGGACCATGTTTGAGAGAGAGAGAGAGAGAGATGTTACCCAGGTAGAGAGTCCATCAAGCTAGGTTGAGAGAACATTGCACAAATCTCATCTTTGGGTGAGTTTCCTCACTCTGAAGGTCATCAAATCTTCACAAGAGTGCACTGTTCTGTTTGTATGTCTCACTTTGAATGTTAAAGTGGCCGCTAACCCCTACACTAATACCTAAACCTCACCTCGAATTACTAGGTGGGCCTCCCATAGAGATATAAATACCTATCTAGCGTGAGGGCATTATGGATTCTCTCTCTCTCTTTCTCTCTCTCTCTCATATATATATAGCTTGGCTGGCTCTCCAGGAGCTCCAAACGACATGTGCGAAAACCGTCGCAACCGTGATAAAGACCTATCGCACAGCTTTACGCACATGAAAAAGGTGTAGTTAAAACTTGCTTTAAAGCCATACGATACGGCTTTGCAAAAGTGTGAGCCCAGCCCACTTGGCCAAAATTCCTGCCCCAGTATCCTCTCATTTGCATTGCACCAAATGATATGGTGCTTTCGCATGCGTTAAAGGTGTTTTTTGCATGCGAAAACGCCGTATAGCACTTTGATAAATGACCCCCAAGGTATGGTATAATATAGCACTGAGTGGGACCTTTGAGTTGCTCTTATTGGCCATACTCAAGAAGAAAGGCTATTTAAGTGAAAATGGAATAGTTTCATGAGCAATCATGAATATGGTAGTATAATATAGCACTGAGTGGGACCAAATGCACAGACGAGGAGTTAAAAAAAATAATCCCAATCTGTGCACCACCATTTATCCATGGGTTTCATAATTCAAAGCAAATAAAACAAACGTAAATTTGGATTTTCTGACTGAATTGCAGTTTACAAACAAAAGTATTGAACTTCAGTCTTAGATCCTGTTAAAACTAGTTGATTATGGACCAATCTAGTAATTGATAGAGAAACAAGAAACAGATTTTTATTACTCATAGATTTTTCCCATTGCCATTAGGAAAATAAAACTCAATTAAATAGAAGTCAGTAGAATGGAATTACTACAATTTAGAATGAAAAAAAAATATTACTGTTGAAGAATACTCAAGTATTATAAGCTTGTAACTGCATCTCATAGTTTTACACTGGCATAAAGTATTATATAAAATGTGTATTTAAAATCATTACAGAAAATAACACAAGGTCAGAATTTGAGGATATTCATTAATCATTCAGTCATAAATTCCATGGTACCTCGGAGAAACCCAATTCTCTTGTAAATGCATGCCCTTGTGTATGTATTGTAAAAAGTAAGGAGAATTGATTTTTTGACCATTTTTATATAAGTTGTTTTAATTTTTTCTTAGGTGACAGATGAAGCACTATTCAGCGAAGAGACAATCTCCTGTGAAGTCCCGAAGGAAGCATATTTCAGTGCCTATTTCTGAAATTTATTATTTTTTTAATAGAATGTAGGGAGCTTCTGTTCTTTGAGGCTCTAAAATATTTCTTTCCTAGTACTTTGTCATCACCTGGTTTTGTAATGAATTTTTTGACTACATACATATCATTACAACTTCAGGAGATCCGAAAACATCCAAACAGCCAAACCTGCCTTATAAAACTCAAATACTGTCAGTCTGGTCATTTAGTTCAGATTGTTTTTGGAGTTGAATACTGGAAGAAAACTGAAAAAATATATTCCAAGTGAAGATGTGCAAATATGTTTGTAAGCTGAATTTTCTTGACCCATTATCAGATAAATGGTGATTTATGTATAGACGGTTGGTACTAAATATATTTCTTTCTGTGCTATATAAACTCCACTGACTATGGTGCAAGAAAACAAAATTATTTTAATTTGAGTAAATCCATTAAAACCAAATCTTAACTCTTGTAATATATAATTTACCTTTGTAAGGTTCTGGGATCCTGCTTATACTGTCTTATCCTGTTCATAAAACCTTAGGAAAATATTAGGTGCCTTATGTTTTATAAATCTATGATGCCCTGTAAGATAAAGCTATGTTTTCCCATCCCTCTCCTGGATGTACACCCAACCAGTCAGGTTTTCAGGATATCCATAATGAATATACATGAGATAGATTTGCATACCCTGGGTCTCCACTGTATGCAAGTCTACCTCATGCATATTCATTGTGGCAATCCCAAAAATGCAGGAGAAGATTAGGAAACATTGAGATAGAGAACAGTATTAATATAAAGAGATTCGGTATGTCTAACGGTTATAGCAGAAGGAATTTAAATCAGTGGATGTGCTTGGAGTACATTTTTTTTACATTTACCACCTTATCTAAATTGAGTTGTTACTAAAGCAATCACAGAAAAAATGTAAACTGAAAATAAAATTATTTCATGTGACGTACTGGAAAAATTAAAACTACCTTAACTTTTTTTTTTTTTTTTGCATGCAAAAATGCTTCTGATAGAAAAGGTCTCTAAAATTGTGGATATGTTTATGGCTTCTGGATCAGTGTTTCCAAACTCTCCCCTGGGGGGTGCACCTATCCAGACAGGTTTTTAGAATAACCACAATAAATATGCATGAGCTATATCTGCATCCATTGAATACCCAATGTATGCAAATCAATCTCATGCATATTCATTACAGATATCCTGAAAACCCAGCTGGCTAGGTGTGCCTCCAAGAGAGACGGTTGGGAAACATTGTTGTAGAATATCTCAGACTTGCTATTTCAGTGTTTTAATTTGGAAAAGCCTCATCCGAAGAGAAGGGATTTGTATGGTCTCGGATCTCATTGAAAGCATTCTGTCATAATTTTTCTCTTGGTCCTGTGAAAGGTATGGCGATCTGCAGATTTTTCCAGTAAATTCTCACCTTTTTTCTGTTTTTAATTTACCTGAGACAACTCTCTTTTCCATGTAATTCCTATTTTGGGTTTCTGTTTCTTTATCCCATGCATACCATTTAGGCAGCAATTCACCAGTCATCACTGTGCATTTATTTATTTCTTCTATTTATTTGCCACCTATTCACAAGTCATGCATATAAACAATTAACATCATCTAGCCAAATTACAAATTGTCTGCACAATATGTTGGTGTAGGGAGAGGCATTCAGAGGGTTAGTAGTGTCAAAATGAGGCCTTTTCCAAACTAGCATGCCCAGCCTCGGAGTCTCCCACCCACTGCTTCAGTAGTAACCCGTCTTAACTAGGAAAGGAATCCAAAGTCTCCTGCTTGGTGGCATGCAAGTGTTTAAATCCTTAAGCATTAGTTTTCGACTTAAGCAGCATTTTCATAATTTTTGCCCATAGATAGCAAATCTGCAACCATCTTTCTTCTCTTCACACACTCCTGAGAATTAATCTGAGCATGACAAGCATAGGTGATAGTAGCACTTGAAAAATGGAAGGCTGGAAATGGATGCATTTGTCATTTCAAAGGACTGAATATTGGCAGCTTTGCTAGACATTTAGCCATGTGCATCACTGGCACTGTCATAGACTGTTTTATAGACTGGACATATCTATAGTTATTGGGCAAGAATGTTCTCCTTGTCAAGATGAGCAGTTGCCACTGAGAAAGGAACTGAGCAAAGCAACTTTCAGATGATATAGGTTCTTCCTGCAGGCCAAGAATATATCCCCTTCCACTAGAAAAATATTATACAGTTCTTTAGGTTTTTGGCTTAAACTGGTCCCTTTGAATATTGCTCCTGGCACTCTTGTGGCTAAAATTATGTGCGCTGCCAATGGTGTGCCTACATTTCCCCATAGGGAAAAGGGCTGGAAATGGAGACAAGGCAGGAGCAGGCCAGAAAAAGTGAGCCTGCTTTCCACCACTTTAACACTGCAGTTTTCAAAGGAAACCTCCATGGGGAGTTACCCTATTTAATCTTTATTAAGGATCAGTAAGGCTGTGACCTGTGATTGGACTCTGAGAAGGATCAAAGTACCTTGTTCATTTGGAGTATAAATAAATAAATAAATAAATTTTGTGACCGTGCATGTTGGGGTAAGATCTGCTCATAAATTTGCATTGAAATTTTCCAGGTGAGTGGCCTGGAATGGACTCAAACTAACCTGCAGAAAATGATGCCCTCTCTGTTGTGCATACTTTTTAAAACACGCTTATCCGAAGTTCACATAAAAGTATGCATGAAATGAGCCAGGGACTGTTTCATAGCAGCTATTTCCGTGCCGTGGCTTTGAAAATCAGATCCTTGGTACATGTCACCTAATTTAGCTTAATAATGTACCGTGATCGTCATGACAATTCACCGAAATGAATTTGATCACTTTTTGGAGATTGGAAAACCCAGGCAAAACCAAAATCAAACAAAGAGAGCTCACGGCAGGGGTGGTATTTGGCGGTCAGGTATGTTTGTGCTTTGTTCTCTTTCAGATTGTTTTTTTCATTGCGCTGCCGCATTAGCTCTGAGACAGTTTGGGGAAGTGGGAAGTAATTCCCTTTCAGTGCTTAACTTTGTCCTCCTGTGAGGAGTAATACCAAAGGCACTCTCTTCCAAGTTAATATTGTGGTATGTTATTTAGGAGGGCCATTTCACTTGTCTCTTAGTTCCAATTTATTCTAAGAACAATATTGTCATGAGAAAGTCGCCCGAAGTCCTTGGGTAGGAGGGGTGTATTTTAAATCCCAGTAAATGGAAACAGGAAAGAATTCAGCAAATGCCCACCTCATCCTTTTGATTCTGTTACTTTATTTTCTATAAAAAATGACCTCTAATATATTGCACCATGTAATATTGGAACTGCTATAATGCAAATCTGATTTCACAGGTGTTGGTACAGATCACCAACCATCTAAATCTCCCTTAGATAGGAGAGTTTAATGCATTTTAATATAAGAAAATAATAGAAGGGATAGTTATACTTTTAGTTCAAAATAATATTGAGTTATACCATAGAAAGGAAAGCCTTTCCTTACGCACAAAGGGGTAAATTTTAAAAGGTGCGCATGCTCTTCCCGGCGCGCTCACGTGGACACGCCAATTTTATAACATAAGCGCGCATGGTATAAAATCCCATGGCCGTGCACACATGCTCGCCGGATTTTTATAATCCGCACACTCATGTGTGGGTGACGAGCGCAGGGGAGCCCAATTTTGTAAGATTACGTGCGGTGATGCAATCGGGCCACCTCAAGTTCTCTACTCCCTCCCTCTTCCCCTCTCTCTTCTCCCCACCCCCTAAACCCTTTTGCCTTCTTTTTTTGTTTTATTGCTTACCGCTCTGTTGGAACAGAAGTATCTCGTGCGCGCCAGCAGTTGGCCGGCATGTGCTTCCCCGGCACAGCGGCAAATGACCGCTATACCAGCCGCCTCCAGCCCCACCCCCCTGGACGCCTTTTTCTCTGGGCCCGGCACTTCTGCGCACAACTTTAAATAAAACAAAAATCCATACTAGAATTCAGGAAGGCCTGGGGTAAGCACAGAGGATCCTCAGTTAAGAAGGTGTGAAGGAGAAGACAGGAATCAACTGGGTCATAAGGTAACTCAACAAGACTTAAATTGGGCAAGCTAGATGGGCCTTATGGCTTTTATCTGCCATCTCTGTTTCTATATAAGTAGTTAAAAAGAAAATGTTCTTTTGTTGAGAAGGCTTCACTGATTTCTGCAATGGTAGCAGATGTTATGTGCCCCCTGGAAGAATTACCAGAAAACCCCAAGCTCTCCTGGATTCCCCAGCTGCTCTGTTTCATTATCAGCCTGCTGATTTTAACCAGAGATTGGATGCTTTCCTCTTGGTGGCTTAAAATGTGGAAACCTCTTGATCTTCAGTTGTTTTGATTGACCAGGTTGTTTAAACAACTACGTTGCTTACATCTTAGTGTGGCTAAATAAGTCGTTTTCTACGGTTATCCACACGTTCTTGAATCTGAGTAGATTTGCTAGTAAAAAAAAAAATAGCAAAGGGTCATCAACACGAGAGTCCTATTTGTTGCGGGAAATGTTATTGATTGTGAGATGCAAAATGCAAACTTTTCCACAAGCATAAGTTGGTATCGGATGTTTCTAAAGTGGAGAAAACCCTTTGTGATGTCATTCAGTCTTCTGACCTTTTATTATAAATCTCTCAATTTAAATGAAAATCTAGTCTTATCATCCATTCATTCCTGTAGCAGAGTTATTACTAGGAAGGGGCATGCTATAGCTTGCATTTTACAATTCAGAGTATTCTAAGTACTTGTCAGACTGCCTGCTGCATGGGGCTTTATTGCTTATTTATATTTAGAGATTAAAACGGTGAGTTAGAGAATGAGATTTTGAAAGGCTATGGAGATTTTTTAACTACAGTGCACCCAGTGGTACACATCGCAGTATTCATTTTGTAAGTTACATATTCCAAAAGATATGAAGGTTCATATTGAGCTGCTAGCTGGCTAGGAAAACTAGCTAGGTAAACTTATTTGGCTACCTTTGCAAGGATATTCAGTAGCATGGGCATGTTGCTGAATTTATCTGTGCATCTTGAAGTCAAACCAGGTAAGTTTATCTGGATAACTTTCGGACCACCGTTCAGTTGCCCTTAAGTTGTTTGGCTGTGTTATTTGGCTAACTTAACTGGATAATGCGAAAACACCTCCAGACTGCCCCTGACCTAGCCGGACACATTTTCTGCCTGTCAAAATCTTATCCGGCTAGGTCAGGGGTGGTCAGACAAGCAGGATTTTCAGATCCTGGTGTTTGGCCAAGAGCCAAACGTAGGCAGACAAATGTGATTAATGTGGCCCTCATGGTACAGTGCACCAGTTCCTGCACATGAATGAATTTTCTACAGTAACATGATTTTTAAAATGCAGCTTATTTTATAATAGAAAGTATACAATCTGTTGTGTTTCAACTATAAATCATAGATCTATGAAATGGGTGCTTGGTAAACATAAGAGATTTACCTTTGAATCTCAGGTACCTCTAATACTTTACTGTAAGTTGTGAAATTATTATTTGTACTGTTTGTCTTATGTAATGAGACTGTCTTTGAGCATAATGTTTTATGGTTTTCTGTGTTCTTGTTAAATAATTATACACTAAAATATATTGTAATGATTCACTGTTTTGCAGAGCAGGTATTTCTTTGTAGAATGCTTCTATTCAATTTAGCAAGCAGCAGTTACCCATGTGTACTTGATGACATTCAGTATTACAAGATATTCCACTACAGGATTCTCTTACTAGTAAAGCATTAAGAACTCTTTGTTAAGGCCAACTGATGGATTTTCTGTTTCTTTACAAATTACTTACTATTGATGTGCTCAAACAGTATTTCAAAACTGCAAATTCAGATAATAGTTAGTACTCTTTTTCGTAAGTTATGAGCAGATGGTCTGAGGGATCATCTTTCTGGTCATTCATGATCTGTTTGTTACATGCCCGATTCATACTTTGTGTGCGTGCATATATCCCCCACACTGGAGATTTACATGCTGAAGAAAGCTGACTCTGCTAATCATCATAGTACATTTCATTTTATATGCCTCCTACTTCCAAAGAGAACCCAGGGCAGCTTACAACATAGCAAAAATTAACAATCAAGATACATAAAAAGGTACAATAGCATACATAAAAATCATGTTAACTAATCTTGCCTTTTTTAGCTGATGAATCCCATCTATTTGGAAGGTATCCCCAGAAAAAATAGAAGCTTTGATTCAGGATTAATGTGTTTTCTGTTTCTTTGTCTTTGGGGGGAAAGCTTTTATGGAAATAAACCCTGGACAAAAAATGTGATCAATTTTATTATTGTAGACAAATGTGCTCACACTTTCTTGGTAAAAAAATAATCACATTACTTTGATTTTTGTACTCTAAATTCCTCCTTTAAGTTAGGATTATACAACAGCAAATAAATTCTGTATAAAAAGTGAAATTATAGTAAAAATGGGTATTTTGTTTACAAATTAACAAGAAAAACTGGAAGTGATATATAATGAAATTCTTTATGTTCATGTAATTTGTATTATAAACTGTATACTTTTGGTTGTAATAGTCACTTTGTAAAACAAAGGTATGGTTTTTGTTTCTTCTTTCCATTTTGCAAAAGGGTTTTGTATATTATGGCACTTAGCATAACAGCATAAGTAATTTAGGGGGTCATTTACTAAGCATTTTCCCCATAGATACAAAATGGGAGAAAACCCTTAGTAATTGACCCACTTAGAGAGGAAAGTCCAATGGATAGCTAGTCCTATCCATTTCTCAGGCCAATACAGTAAAGTGTGGCCGCGGTTACCCCATGCCCGCGGCATGTATATGAGATGTAAACGATCGGATTAGCTATTCCCTCCCATACAGTAACGCGCGCCCCGATTATCACTTTTTAAACCTGCGGTTTTGCCGCACGTTTAACCTGCTAATTTACCGCCTACCCTTACCCCTGCGTTAGAGGCAGGGGTAAGGGTAGACGGCAAACTTTCCCCCAGCCCCCCCTTACTTGCCCTGGCCGCGTCCATGGGTACCGGTCTCCGGGGCAGCCCCAGTCCTCTCTCCCCTCCTCCCGAAGCAACTTTAACCAAAAGAAAACCTAAAATCCCCTCCTCCCGAAGCAAGGCGCAGGGCGAAAAGCAACTCGACATGTAAAGTATTGTGAATAAGTGTAACCAAAGTAAACTTACTTTTTCTTTCTTTCGGCCCTCTCTGCCCTCCTCCAGAAGCGCGCACCGCAGCTCCCCTGCCTCCCGGGAGCAGCCGGCGGCTTCCAGCGGCCCCCGCCGGCGAAGATGGACGAATGCACGCCCGTAGTTCACGGGCGCTCAAGCCAGCGAAAGCACATGAACGGGCATGCGTGACGTCACGGCGTATGTTCATATGCTTCGCTGGCTTGAGCGCCCAAATTGACAGGCCCCCAAGTCAGCGGAAGCATATGAACGTATGCCGTAACGTCATGCGCTTCGCTGGCTTGAACGCCCAAATTGACGGGCCCCCAAGCCAGCGAAGCGTATGAACGTACACCGTGACGTCACGCACGCCCGTTCATGTGCTTTCGCTGGCTTGAGCACCTGTGCACTGCGGGCGTGCGTTCGTCCATCTTTGCCGGCGGGGGCCGCTGGAAGCCGCTTTCGCCGCCGGCTGCCCCCGGGAGGCAGGGGAGCCGCGGTGCGCGCCTCCGGAGGAGGGCAGAGAGGGCTAAAAGAAAGAAAAAGTAAGTTTACTTTGGTTACACTTATTCACAATACTTTACATGTCGAGTCGCTTTTCGCCCTGCGCCTTGCTTTGGGAGGAGGGAATTTTAGGTTTTCTTTGGTTAAAGTTGGGATCCACTTCCTGGTACCTGTCATTTGAAATGACAGGTACCAGCACACCCAGGATACTGTGTAGGCGCTGTATAGCGCCTATATAGTAAAATGGATTGCGCTTCATGGACGCGGCTTGCATGTGCATGCCATTTAAATAGAGTATCGAGCGGTATGCGATCTGAACTGTGCGTGCGGCAAACGCGGGTGCGCCCGGCCCTAACGCACCTCTTTCTACCGCACCTTACTGTATCGGCCTGTCTGTTAGTTCAGTTCCCTCTTATCTGCTTGTGTTCCTGTGTTATCACTTCTTGGACATTACCTGCTGAAATAATCTTCTTGCACATGAGTTTCAAAGATTGTAAAGCTCAAGTTTTTTTGTTTGCTAAATAGACATCATTTAAAAACTAACAAGCATCCATCAACATCCATGCTGTGATTTGTGCTAATTTCAGTAAATTCTTTGCAAAAGACTTTTTTTATTGTATAAGAACAAAATAGGTGTAAAGTAATGCTTAAAAATAATAGAGCAGCTAAACATCAACAAGGCAATAGTTAAATTTTTACAGAGCACTTCGATTATAAAATGGTGGTACTAATTTTTACAAAGTAACATTTATTCACCAAAGGGACTCTAATTAGAAGCCAAATAATTAACTGAGAACATATATTAGCAATCAATCACTGCTGGTATCTAAATGGGAACATAATTTATATTTATGTACTGTGTGATAAAACAGGAAAAATATAATCATTTCGATATGAAGATTTAATTTAGATTAAATATCCAAGCCAGAGCCCCTTTTAAAAAGGTAATGTCAAACCTTTTCAAACTTCTGTATAAAAAAAACTGTATTCTTGTAATAACCATTAGTAAAAAAAAAATATATGATGTGGAAGTTTTTGCAGTCTGTATATTTCATATTTATTGCACATCAGTAAAATTCACAAACATTTGTCTTTTTTTCATGAAATTAGATATTACATGAATATCTTTTATGAATATTTTAAGAACCAGTTCAGTGATGTGGTCACACACTGTGACTGGCAGCTGGGATGTATATTTTAACCTTGTGGAAAGGAATAACTGGGCAGACTGGAAGGGTAGATTGATCTATTTCTGCCTTCACCTACTATGTTATTGTATTTGTAAAACTTGTCTCCTATTTTGTGCCTGTGGCAAAAATCCAGAAGACATTATCCAGTTGGAAATCAGACTATACAAGAATGCTTTATGTGCATAAACCTCAGTTTTTCCAATCCAGAGCTACTATGTTCTTAAGACACACTGCCTAACCTATGATTTCCCTTTTTGTGAATAAACACCCTTCATACTCTGAAGATAAGCAGGACGTGAAGTCTTCTCAGCTGGGTGACGTCAATTGATGGAGCCCAGATTGATAGTTATACTTCATAACTTCTAGCTTATGACACTCTCCACAGAGTATGCCTTCCCATGTCCCAGATGTCTTATGAGGCCCCCTTCAGGTTTTATTTATTTATTTATTTATTTTTAATGAGCCCAACAGTTGCATCTGAAGAGAATTTTTATTTTTCATAGGATTTCTTCACAGGGCCTTCTCAGTCCACTTTATTTTTGTCCTATTAGGATCACTGGGTATGTTTTTTGGTTGGGTTTTTTTTGGTTTTTTTTAGATTTCTTACTTTTTCCAAGACTGCCATATTCTTTGATATATTCGATGGAATCAGTCAACTTAGTTTTGTAAACTGAGTCATTTGATTTTCCCTCTGTTATTTCTTTTACCAGTGTCCCTAACAGAGAAGAGGGCCAGCAGCTTGAGCAAGTGCCCCCGCTGCAGTTGCAACATGTCTGTCACCAATCCCCCATGATAGATACGTGCTCTGCTCAAGGGGAAGACCATGTCTCTGGATGCTCCATTGGCAGGAAGATGACCTCCAGAGGACATTGTTCCTGCTTAAAGATAATGGAAAAGCTCTTTAGAAAAAGCAAATCTGGCCCATTGGCATTGAAAATCCAGGAAGCTACACTGGTGGTGCATCAACATTGAGGAAACGAGGGATTCCACTTCATCGGCAGTAGCATTGAAGTACTGATGCTGAGCATCAACTAAAGACTAAGAAGCATCAGTCTCCATTTGTGCACAACGATGTGGCTGTAAATACTCTGAAGCATTCCTGCAGACAGGACAGTTCACCCTTGCATCTTTCTCAGATGATATGTCAGTCTCCAAGGACCCATATGCTCATTGCCAATTTCCCTCAAATGACCCAGAAAAATGTAACCACTACTCCTGCTTCCCATGTGGTATTGGTATCAGCAAATTTTGAGATTGAGTAGAATAGAAGGATCAAAACAGCAGTGGTGCAACAACATCATTAGCATTGCAAACTGAGATCCAACCCCTCCTGAAGACTCTTATTGCATGTGGCATAAGGGCTTCAGTGCCAATTCCTGAAGGGAAATCGGCATCTGCATCGACCACACCATTGTCAATTTCATGGGAAAAGAAAATTCCCCAAGGTGCCGATGTTTATCAGGATCTAAATACCAACAGACAAGGAGTACCATTTCAGAGGCTTTGTCTTCTAGCCAGATACACCCTCAGACCATTCTGGCTCAAAGTAAGTATTTCTGGGAATACACCTATATGTCTGAGGGCTACGCTGATCAGACGGAGTGAACAGGTGTTCTCTTGGATATACTCCGCCCCACCCCACCTGCACAGGAAAGGAGCAAGTCTCGTCCAGAAGACCTCTTCACCAATTTTGTAAAGAGAATGGTGAGACCATTCCATTTAATTTACAGAAGGAGGAAGAGTCCAGGGCAAAAATGTTCAACATTCTCCAGTGTGTGGATCCTTCCCATGGAAATTGTGGCAGTACCCATCCACAGTATCCTTCAGGAGACTCTTTTGAGAATGTAGATAACCTGTGACACAGAGAGGGAAGTCATCAAGAAGGTAGATGTAATATGCTGTGTCCACAAGGCTCCTGGATTAGAGAAGCAACAATTCTTCATCAGTTAGTTGTAGTCAAATCTGCTCTCAAAAAGACCAAGAGGTCTAGAACCCGCTCTTCAGTGCCCCCAGAGAAGGATTCTTGTACTCTTGACTTATTGGAGGAAAGGGTTTTTAAAAAATTATTATTAGAGTGCTAAGCTGAATGCCCGCATAGTATCCTGCCAGCTTTTCATTGGCCAGTATATGCAAAATGTCCTGAAAAAGGTGAAGGGCATTTCAGCATCTCCATCGGGAGAAATTGCAATCCTAGAATGACTACTGGGATATAAAGTGTAGAAAATACCTGGTCAGGTAAACCTAGAGTGTTGAAATGGCAGCAAGAGTTTCTGCAGTAGGCATTGATGCAGCTTGCATGGTTATGGGCCTCAGAATGTACAGGAAAGACTCACTGATATGTCTTGCAGTGGAGAGAATCTCTTCAGAAAAGAGGTCAAGGAAACAGTGGCTCAAATTAAAGACTACTGTGCTACATATCAGACCTGCTTTCCTCATCTAAGGATGCTGAGGAGACCCTTTTATCCTCTGAGGAACCATTATCTACCACCCTCTCATCCCCATTAGTAGGGCCGTCACTCTCATTCTAGACAGCAGAGGGCCTCAAAGCCACAGCAAGCATCTCAGCAAAAATCTGGAGTAGAGTTTTGACTGCATCTAGGAAAGTATAGCCAGAATTTCAGTAGCTTTGCTGAAGAACTTTCTGACAGAGGAAGGCTGAGGTTTTATGTAACCGATTGGTCCATAATAACATCAGATACTTGGGTTCCCAGCATAATCAGAAATGGCTACAGATTACTAGAGATGTGAATCGTGTCCTCGATCGTCTTAACGATCGATTTCGGCTGGGAGGGGGAGGGAATCGTATTGTTGCCGTTTGGGTGTGTAAAGTATCGTGAAAATCGTTAAAATCGTGAACCGGCACACTAAAACCCCCTAAAACCCACCCCCGACCCTTTAAATTAAATCCCCCACCCTCCCGAACCCCCCCCCCCCCCCAATGCTTTAAATTACCTGGGGATCCAGCGGCAGTCCGGAACGGTGGCGGTCTTATTTCTTGCTCTACTTAATTTTTTCCCTAATATATTTCATTAGCTTAGCTCCAGCTGAGTTTGCCCAAAGGTGGCTAACTGCACTGTTTGTGTAAGACAGGTTTATCCAACTCCCGTGTCCCGCTTCTCTTAAGGAAATCAAAGCTGCATCTGTGCTTTAAATTACCTGGGGATCCAGCGACGGTCCGGAACGGCGGCGGTCCGGAACAGCCTCCTGCAATTGAATCGTGTTGTCTTCAGCCGGCGCCATTTTCCAAAATGGCGGCGGCCATAGACCAACACGATTCGACTGCAGGAGGTCGTTCCGGACCCCCGCTGGACTTTTGGCAAGTCTTGTGGGGGTCAGGAGGCCCCCCCAAGCTGGCCAAAAGTTCCTGGAGGTCCAGCGGGGGTCCGGGAGCAATTTCCTGCCGCGAATCGTTTTCCGTACGGAAAATGGCGCCGGCAGGAGATCGACTGCAGGAGGTCGTTCAGCGGCGGTCCGGAACCCCCGCTGAACGACCTCCTGCAGTCGATCTCCTGCCGGTGCCATTTTCCGTACGGAAAACGATTTGCAGCAGGAAATCGCTCCCGGACCCCCGCTGGACCCCCAGGAACTTTTGGCCAGCTTGGGGGGGCCTCCTGACCCCCACAAGACTTGCCAAAAGTCCAGCGGGGGTCCGGAACGACCTCCTGCAGTCGAATCGTGTTGGTCTATGGCCGCCGCCATTTTGCGCTGCCATTTTGGAAAATGGCGCTGGCTGAAGACAACACGATTCAATTGAGGGGGCCGTTCCAGACCGCCGCCGTTCCGGACCGCCGCTGGATCCCCAGGTAATTTAAAGCATTTGGGGGGGGGGGTTCTGGAGGGTGGGGGATTTAATTTAAAGGGTCGGGGTGGGTTTTAGGGGGTTTTAGTGTGCCGGTTTTCCTGCCCTCCCCCTTCCCCCGATTTACGATTTTTTGACGATAAATCGGGGGAATTGGTATTGTATCGTGGCCCTAACGATTTTTGACGATTTAAAATATATCGGACGATATTTTAAATCGTCAAAAAACGATTCACATCCCTACAGATTACAACTACTGGAAACCCTGCCAAATTGCCATCCACAAAGCTCTTGGTTTGTTTCTCAACATTAGAAACAGCTGTGAAATGAACTCTCCTCCCTCTTGGAGAACAATGCAATGGAACCCATTCTACAAGGGGAAAGGGCGTGGGGGATTTTATTCCAAGTATTTCCTGATTTTATAGAAACAAGGGAACTCTGTCTTATCCTAGAAATTCTTGGTAAAGGATAAGTTCAAGATGATTTTCCTGGGTGCTTTAATTTCCTTTCTAGAAAAAGGGGATTGCCTGTGCTCCATGGATTTAAAGGATGCTTACATCTGCATAGAGAGATTTCCAGGTCACAGGAAGTAACTCGGATTTGTAGTAAGGAAGCATCACCTTTAATATAGGAGACTGCTAGTTGGCCTAGTGTCAGCGAAACATGTATTTACAAAATGGTATGCAGTGGTTGCAGAACATCTACATAAAGTGGGGGTGCATGGATTTTCCTATCTGTACTATTGGCTGTTCAAGAGCATATCTCATGGAAGTATCATAGACTCAGTGAGCAAAACCCTTGTTAGGGTTTTTCATAAATTATCCCAAATCCCATTTGAGTCCATCATTTTAGTTGAAATTTATGAGAGTTCTGCCAGATACAATTCAGGCAAAAGTTTTTCTTCCACAAAAAAGGATCATTACACCAATAACCACAATGGAAGAAATAAAATTGAGTCACCAGGTATCAGCATGGAACATGTTGACGTTGTTGGGCCTCCTGCCATCAATAGTACATGTCACTCTCTAGACATGTCCATATATGGAACAAGCTCTATTGAACTTATGATTACAGTAGATAGAGGCCACTCACAATCTTTAAGACGGCATCCAAATTACCCAGCACCTCAGACTCTTTAGTGGTTGATTCAATGAAATCTGAACAGAGGAATTTCCTTTCAAATTTCTGTAACTCAAATTGTCTTAACTATAAATGTATCCCACCTAGCCTGGGGAAGTCCTGTAGAGGGGCTTCATACTCGAGCCTTTGGTCTGCTCAGGAAAATCATCACGTAAGTTTCCTAGTGCTATGGTGATAACTGTATGCTCTGATGGCTTTTAGAGATTAGTTGGCCAACAAATTTTGTTTTTATTCAGACAATCAGGTAGCAATGTTCAGTATGAACAAGCAGGAAGGAAAGAACAGGTTTGTACCTCCTGTGTCATGAAACAGTTCAGATGTAGAGCTGGACCATTTCTCAGGAAATTGGTCCCAACTACCTAGTAAGCAAGGAGAATGTTCTAGCAGACAGATTTAGTCAGATTCTGGAAACACATGAATGGTTCCTAGACAGGGGAGTAGCAAATCAAATATTCTGTGAGTGGGGAATACCGGTGGTAGATCTATTGCTCTCCTCTGAACAGAAAGGTCAAGAACTGCTCCAAAAGAGATACACAAGGCAAACTAGCCTCAGATGCCTTCCTGCTGGATTGAGGAGAAGGTCTTCTGCATGCTTATCTTCAAATTCCTCTTTGTGGCAAAAACCTTTACTCCTGGGAAAATTCTGTGCTAATGTGCAGCGCAGAATTCCCTCCACAAAATTTGGGAGAAAGGCCTGTGGGCTGCAAGCAGATCCTGTCTCACGGTGAAGATCAGCGGGCCGCAAGCAGAACCCAGTCCATTCGCATCAAACATCAGCAGGCCTGGCAGCCATCAGCTGGCTGCGAGCACAGAGCATCCTGCTCATGGCGAAGATCAGCGGGCCTAGCATGAGAAGCAAGCTTGTGTGGCGAAGATCAGCGGGCCTAGCATGAGAAGCAAGCTTGTGTGTGAGAGCGGGAGTTTGTGTGAGGGAGTTTGTAGGTGAGGAGAGATTTGTGAGGGAGTGATTATATGAGTGAGAGTGTGTGTACAGGAGTGTGCATGTTTGTGTGGGAGAGAGGGAGCATGTGTGAAGGGTGTGTGTGTTGGAGAGAGGGAGTCTGTGCAAGTGTGAGTGTGTGAAGTAACCTATACATACCCTGGTGTGTGACGGTGTGTGTGTGTGTGGGGAGGGTGCCAGAGAGAGGGAGTCTGTGTAAAGGGAGGTGTGTGTGTGAGGGGCTGTAGGAAAGAGTGGACAGCTGGTGGGTGAAAATAGAGTGTGAGAGGTTGAGCCTAGAGGGGGAGGGGAGAGATAATGGAGGAGTTGGGGCCTGAAAGGGCAGAGTGATAGAGGGCTGGCCAGAGGACTAGGGAGAGAGGATGAAAAGGACACTCTTCCAGTATACTTCTAGGGAAATTCTGCTCAAAATATTTAAAACTCTGCATCTTTGAGTAATACCGTTTCTGTATTACATTTTACATTAATTACTCAGACTATATTGTGTTATTTGACCAATAAAGTATGCAGAATTTTAATTTTTGGTGTGCAGCATTCCCTCAGGAGTAAACTTTACTAAACCTCAGAAGAGACCAGAGGACCATGATCCTCCTAGCCCCCTATTGGCTGAAACAGATTTGGTTTCCAATCCTGTGGGAGTTGTCCATCAAGCAAGCAATTCGGTTGGAGAATTCCCCAACTTTCATCAATCAGAACCTGGGAAAATCATCCCAATATTGGCTCCCTGGCTCTCACAGCCTGGATGTTGAGAGGTTAGTTTTGAATTCCCTTTATCTGAGAATGTGACAAATTCTTTTGGCTTTTAGGAAAGATTACAAAGGACATCATCTAAATATAATAAAGAGGAAAATTGCTCTGTGCCTGCATCACCAGTTTGCAGATTGAATTCCACTCCTCTCTGTATCCTCTAACTCTGCCCTCTCTCTCTTTATATGGAACTTGAGCCTATCCTGGAAGAGAAACATTGCTGCAGTGAATGGTGCACTTACCCTTTCCTGACCATCCTAGAAGAGACTTGGTAATAGCAGTGGACAATGCAATCTACCCTCCCCTGACTAAATCTTAATTTAGTCAGGGGAGGGTAGATTAATTTAGTCAGGGGGTAGCACACGCACATGGATGCGCGCGCTTAAGTTTTGAAAATCTACCCCTAAGCTAACAGCCAAGAGAGCAGTAACAGTTTAGTATTTTGATGCTTATGAAATCCAAACTGATAATCCAATATGTCATGATCTGTTAAATATTCATCTAATTGTGTTAACACAGCTCTCTCAAGCACCTTTGCCACAGTAGGCAGATTAGAGTTCGGACGGTGGTTAGCAAGATCATGACTATCTTTACTAACACTCTTCAAAATAGGCCTGACTGTTGCCTTCTTAAGGTCCTCTAATACACAGTCCTCTGCTAGAGAGCAATTTACCATGCCCCTCGTAGCATCATAGGAAACATTCTTAATACTTTTCACAAGGGAGAATGGACAAGGATCTAATGGTGAAAAGGTTGGTTTTAGGCCTGCTATAACAGAAACAATTTCTGTTTTACTAAAGTAGATCCAGCTTATATTTAAGTCAGAAAAAGCTGGGCATAATATATCATTAACTTTTCATTAGCATCCAGTTGATTACGCAGTGTTTCAACTTTTGCCTCAAAATAATCAGTGGAGGTGTGGCAAGCAAAAGGAATCTGATCCTTTACTGAAGAGAAAGAGGTTAATCTGCTAACTATATTAAACAACTGTGATAGATGATTAAACACCAAAGCACGTGAATTATAGTAGTAACTACATCTAGCAAGGCGACAGTTTGTGCTAGACTGCTGCAATTCTCCAAAATGGACTATTTTCAAAGTCTCAGCGTAGCTCCATCTCCACTTTCTCTCCTGACAGAAGGACTTTCTTTTTTCCTGTAAATCCACAGTGAAGCAAGGTGCTGGTCGCCTTTTAGCATGTACTACCTTTTCTCATTGTGGGGCTAATTCTTCATACTTTAGATAAGGTAGAATTCCACTTATCTCGGGAAGTATCAGCTTGTACACTTTTCCAGTCTAAAGCTCAAATCTTATTTATTTATTTATTTATTTATTTATTTAACATTTTTATATACCGAAATTCATGTAGCAAAAGTTACATATCAATTCGGTTTACATTATAACATTAAACAGGCAAGACAGAGTGCAATTACATCGAACAGATGGATAAAACTTGGATCAAGTAACTGAGGTATTAAAGAACAAAAAGATACAATAAATAATGAAGTACTAGAACGGACCTGGCTAAATATGCAGTAGACATGTTACAAGGTGCACATATTTGGAAAGGTTGAGAGTAAAATTATTGGTATGGATAGAAGGCTTGTTCGAATAGCCAAGTTTTGAGTCTCTTTTTAAAGGCGATAGGGCAAGGTTCTTTCCGGAGGTCTGGTGGTAGAGAGTTCCATTGCGCAGGGCCTGCTGTGGATAGAGTACGTTTATTTAATGAGGATTTGATGGTTGGGGCGAGGAGAGTATCTTTATAGGCTGTTTTCACCGGTCTGGAGGGTATATGTGGCTGAAGAGGGATATTGAGTTCCAGAGGAATGAGCTTGTGTATAGATTTATGTATGATTGTTAGTACTTTGTAGGAGATTCTGAACTTGATTGGGAGCCAGTGTAGGTTTTTCAAGATGGGGGTAATATGATTTCTTTTGTTAGATTTAGTTAGAATCCTGGCTGAAGCGTTTTAGAGCATTTGTAATGGTTTTATTGTGTTGGTTGGTAGGCCAAGTAGGAGGGAGTTACAGTAGTTAATTTTTGAAAAAATGATTGCTTGGAGAACTGCCCGATGGTCTTGGAAATGGAGGAGCGGTCTGAGTCGTTTCAGAACTTGCAATTTATAGAAGCCGTCCTTAGTGGTATTATTAATGAATCTCTTAAGGTTTAGTTGATTGTCCATGCTGACTCCGAGGTTTCTAACTTGAGGTGAGAAGGATAGTTGACTAGTAGGAGGTAGGTTAGACGATGCATAGTTACAGTCTTGTGTGACGAGGAGTATTTCGGTTTTGTTGGAGTTAAGGATCAGGTTAAGGCTCTTGAGTAGGTTGTTGATGGCTTGGAGGCAGTTGTTCCAGAATTCTAGTGTTTTTTGTAGTGTTTTTGTAACCGGGATGAATATTTGCACATCGTCTGCGTAGATATAGTGGGTTAATTTTAGTTTGGAGAGAAGCTGGCAAAGTGGTAATAGATAAATGTTAAAGAGGGTGGGGGATAGGGAAGAGCCTTGAGGGACTCCCAAGGATGAGCGAACTGGGTGTGATTCTTCATTGTTGACTCTGACCTTATAAAATCTGTTACGTAGAAAAGATTTGAACCAGTTGAGAGCAGTGCCTTTGATGCCGATATCTGTTAGCCTATCCAGAAGCGTTGCGTGGTTTACCGTGTCAAATGCGGCCGATAGGTCGAGGAGAATGAGTAGGCCGGGTTGTTTTTTATCTAGATTCAGTAAAATTGTGTCCGTCAGAGAGATTAGCAGAGTTTCTGTATTTCGGGTTTTTCGGAAGCCGAACTGAGAGGGGGCTAGTATTTTGTTATCTTCTAAGTATTCCGTGAGTTGCTGGTTGACTATTTTTACTAGGATTTTTGAAATGAAGGGGAGTTTAGCGATTGGGCGATAGTTGGAGGGGTCATCTGGAGACAGGTTGGGTTTTTTCAGGAGAGGTTTTAGGATTGCGAGTTTCAACTGGTCAGGTACTGAACCTTGCATTAGTGAGCAGTTAATAATGTTGGCAATTGGTTTGGCGACTGTTTTTGAGCTGGCAATGAGTAAGTTGGCAGGTATCACGTCTGTGGGGTGAGAGGTAGGTTTGAGCTTCTTCAGGATTGTTTCAACCTCTAAGGATGACGTCGGTTCGAACATTTCAAGACTAGTGTTCTGTTGATAATGAGAGTATTGGGCTGGTGGCGGTAGAGGAGCATTGTTGGCTTTTAGAGGTCTGATCAGATCGATGATTTTTTTCTTGAAATATGCAGCTAACTCTGAGGCTTTGCTGGCCGCTTGATCGTCTGGGATAGTCGTGGGGGTAGATTTAGTGAGAGATGAAACAAGGGAGAAAATCTTAGTTTGCAAACCTTTTAAAATATCACTGGCCAATACATTACAATGCAATTACTTTTTTATCCATCTTTCCCCATTTCCAATCTTTCTTTGGCAGGATACATAACAGGCAAGAAATAATGGTCTGATCAGAGTAAGTCACAGACCATTACACCTTTTACATATTGAACACAAGCCTGATTACACAAGACAAGGTCTAAAGTGTGCCCTGCTTTGAGTAGTGGGGTGGAAACCAAGTGCACATAGTCGATAGCAGTCAGAGCTGACAAAAAATAATTTGAACGAGGATACCTTCCATCATCCATGTGAATATTAAAATTTCCCACAATAATAAGTCTTTCGAATCTCAAGGCTTGTAAAGAATTAAAATCAACAGACAATAAGTCTGTGGGAGAATATACCGCCAAAATAGCTTAGTTGGCAACTTATATCAAAAGTGCCTCAACTGCCATTGGGTTAGAAACTTCTATTGGTTTAACTGTAATTGTTCCTTATAAAGAAAAATGAATACCCCACCCACACAGCCTTGGACCTGGTCCGATATACATAATGATAACCCTCAGGACAAACTTCATTCAATAGAACAATATCATGGCTATAAAGCTAACTTTCAGTAATTAAAAATAAATCTAAACAATATTGGTCAATAATGGCCTGAATGTAATTCCCCTTCTGGCTTACTGACCTGTTGTTAATAGAGTTAATATTCGGGAGTAGGGGGGGATCTCTCGAGCAGCTCCAAGATGGCTGCCTAAACATTTAGCTCCTACTGAACAGCTACAAATTCAAGCACCAGCATCTAGTTAAACTTTAATTTCCTTGAAATTCCATACTTCGCTGCTTCTCAACATGTCTGGGACCAAGATCGGCAAAATCGAAGCAGCTTTTGTGGTGGCAGCTGGCTCTAAATGGGTAAAGCTGAATCCATCGACTCCCTAGAAAGCACCACAGGCCAAAACTATGGTGTCTGTGGATTTAGTTGTGGCGGAACTGTAATAACTTAAAGAAATGATGCAATCTAACATGGAAACTGCAACACAATCCGCACTGAGATAGCTGATTTATCGCAGTAAGTTGCTGCTTTCCAAAATCATATGAAAAGGTTGAAATGACTGCTGCATCATTATCAGCATCCCTGGGCGCCCTCAATGAGGCAACCCTCTGGAAAGAGCACAGAGTAGGACCTGGAGCACCTTGCCAACCTCAATCACCACAACAACCCTCAAATTTTAGGGATTCCCGAAGGAATGGAAGGTACAAACCTTATTTCTTTTTTAACTACACTAACTGATCCCTACTTGCTTAAACTTGCAGTTTACCTTCCCATTTGAGACTGAAAGAGATCACAGGATCTCATTGAGACCACTGAAAAATGCAAAGTTTCCTAAACCAATCATTTTTAAGGTGCTCAATATCTACAAGTACTAGTTCTTGCTGCTGCCTGTGCCAAGGCCCTTATTGTTTACAAAGGGCATTCCATTCTCTTTGTACCAGCCCTTACCAAGACAGCAGCTGCTAGACAGAAGGCTTTTTTTGCTTTGTGACCACATTTATAGGCCCTTGGAGCTCAGTATGGGCTCCTCTAGCCAGCAAGAATGCAGATTACCTATCACAACAAAACTCAATCTTTTGATTCATCAGAAGAGTTTCAAGCATTTATCAGCTCTTTAGAGAAACCACAGAAAATGGAAACCTAAACTGTTCACTCTCAACTAATACTCATTTATTCAAATGTTGGACTTTGAGATCTCTAGTTTCACTGAGTATCTTTCTTTCTGTCAGGGAATGCATTTTTCTTTTCATTTCTGGATCGAGCAACGTACAAGTGAAAGCAAACTATTAAATTCAGATGTTGATCACAAAAATATGAGGAGTTGTTCTGCGATGGCCATTTTCTTTTCTGTTAAAAGGTCCATGTTTTTTGAGTCGTGTCCATTCCCAATATTTTGGATTATGGTGTTCTTTTTTTTTTTTTTTTTTCTTGGAAGGTATTAGTGTTATAGTTTTCAGGCAGTACAAGCTCTTTACCATTATAGGCAACTGTTACTTGACAATGCACAGATACTATTTCCTTTTTCTTTTTACCGATGAAGGGATGAGCATTATTCTTTTGTTTCTCTACTTTTGCTATCATGGCTATTGCTGGTTTCATTGAATGTCAATGGCCTCTTTTACCCTATCAAAAGGAAGAAAGTCATCAACTATTTAAAATCCCTGAAGTCAGATGTCAGAATGCTACACTAAATGATTCTCTCTCCATCAGAATCTTTAAAACCTAGTCAATGATAGATAGGAAAAATAGTATATGCACCGGTGCACAAAAAGAAGAGAGGTGTTGCCATACTCTTTCATAAACATCTGGAAGCCCAAATACTATCACACAATGCAGATCCTGATAGTAGTTGGGTTTCTGCTATAGTTCTCATAGGCGGGGTGACCCTAGTGTTCTTTAACCTATATGCTCCTAATTGGGTGATCAAGTTTTCTTCCAACAGATGTCATCTCATCTTCTGAATCATGATGCCACAAAAGAGATACTAGGTGGAGATTTTATTCAACTTCTGGACTCCCTCTTGTACTAATAATCTAACTAGATTGTCTGCAACCAAATTTCAAAAGGTTCTGGCTGATCTCATGCTCTCACACAGACTCTCTGACTGTTGGAAATTGTTACACCCTACAGACAAGGATTACACCTTTTTCTCTTTTCCTTATTCCTCATATTTGAGATTTGATTATTTTCTAATATCTGGGGATCTAATTCTGAATATCACCTCTTCTGTTATGCATCCCATTTTAAATTTGGACCACGTAGCAGTGACCCTCCACATGAATATATCACCACCCTCCACAACTGATTGTATATGGAAATTTAATCCAGCACTCTGGAGGACCTGACTTTTGTACCACATATTTGGAAGATTATTGAAGAATTATTTCAATGTAATGTAACTAATGATGTCACCTTTCCTACAGTTTGAGAAGCTTTTAAGTTTACATTCATGGAGAGATGATCAATCAGAACAATTCTGACTTTTTTACCAAAACTTTTATTCCTCTGAAGTGTCTAATGATTCTTTTTCCATCCAAAAATTTCTCTCCCTACTCAATCATCCCAATCTTGCATCAGAGCAGCAGTCTACGTTGGACGAGCCCCGCTCTACAATTGAAATTTCTAAAGTTCTTTCTTCTTTGAATCTGGGGAAGATCCCCAGGTCCTGATGCTAATTCAGTAGACTTTTTAAAAATACTTCAAGGCTTTTTTATTCCCTATCTCCAGATGTATTTTGCCAACTTGATGCTCAACCCTACCTTAGATCCCTTATTCACGGAAACGCGCATTGGAATTCCAAAACTGGGTAGGGATCCTAAATTAGTATCTAATTATAGACCTATTTCTTTACTCAACACAGATTATAATATTTTCGCTAAGACCTTGGCTATTAGGATAGAAAATATCATATGTGACTTGGTGTATCCAGATCAATCTGGATTCATCAAAGGATGCTACATTTCTAATAATGCACATATTTTCTTCCATATGATTAATCTTGCACAAATACTCCCATTCTCATGATAGCTGTCTCCTTAGATGCTGAAAAAGTGTTTGATCACATGGAATGGGAGTATCTCTTCTTAGTGCCACGTTGGTATAGCTTAGGCAAGACATATATCTGGCATTTGGTTCCTTTACCATGAGCCTTCTAGTGAATAATAGGCTGTCTTCTAGATTAACATTATTTAGGAGTACAAGGCAAGGGTACCCTCTGTTAACCTTTTCAACTTGGCATTGGAACCTCTTTTGCATGTTAGACAAAATTGTGACATTTTGGGCTTTTCAGCAGGCAACATGACATTGGCGTACGCGGATGATATTTTATTATACATTAGTAGCCCTGAAACCTCTCTTCTTAACCTGTTTTCTCTCATTTTGTGTTTTCCAAGTATTTCAGCAAATCGAGTGAATTGGCAAGAACCTGAACCCATGCCTTTAAATTATATGGTGACAAACCAAAAGAATATCAAAAATACACCAAACGGTACAGCGAACTGTTAAACTAGACAAAAACAATCAAGAGCTGTGCTCTGTCGCTGTCAGTGAATAAACTTTTAAATGGTATGTTGTATTTTATGTTTGTTTTAATAAAGTAAATACCTACACAATGAATGGAGTGAATTTAATCAAAAAATGTATGTGTGGATTAATTTACCAAAATAATGAATGGAGTCTGAGAAAGGATTCATACATAGTGTAGGTGCCCAGCACCACTGTTGAGGTGGTCTTATAATCATTAACCTTCCTCCTCCTCCTCGAGTTCTTTTAACAATTTTTTTTTTAAAAAATTTTTGTTGAAATTTGTGTTATCCCAAAGAAAACCTGAAGATTCTTCCGTGGCAATATAATATTTTTAAGTGCGTGTTCTGCAAATATTAACTAGATGAGACTCTAAAAGATGTCAATAAAGGGTATATAAACAGACTTCCCCGGTTATGGTTGGTGTGTCCATCTTCTTGCTGGTAGTCCCGACATGTTTCAGACATGAATGCCTTTCCTCAGGGAATTTGATGACTGCTGGAGACCAACTTTATGGAGTCTGTAGCCCTTTGCTCAACGATTCCTCAAGAGCTCAGTATTTCTGCCACAAGGCGGTCTTCCTCTATCGATCACCAGGAAGAATAATCTATCAGGCAAGCTGGCTCCTTTTATTTGTATCTACAGGAGCTAAAACAACCAATGAGTGACTTCAGGGCAACGGAAGTGCTCTTGACGTCACAATCGGACTTGAAAGAGAACTTGCTCAATGTTGTGGATCTTCGATGTACGGACCTGAAAGAGTCACTCTAAGCTGAAATTGTTCAGGACTCGTTTTCATTTCATTTAATGATGACGTGATTTCTACGACCTGGGTGGGAACTTGAGACGTAGTGACTACGACCTAGTTGGGAACTGGAAACACAGGAGGGCGAAATTGGTGGCGTACCAAGGAGTTTTTCACAGTGCTTAAACCTATGGTTTACAAGAGAGTATTAAAGTTGAGCTAATCGTTCATGCCTCGGTGTACTGAGGTTTTCAAAGTAAATATCCAAAACGCTTCACGTAAGTTCAAGGACGAGCGTATATCACCACCGCGTGATGGGGATGTACACGCTCTATGACCATCCATTTCAGATCGGTAATTTTATGTCCAGAGTCTATTAAATGTTGGACCATGGGTGCGGTTAGCTTCAGTGTAGTAAATCTTGATTTATGTTCCCCTAATCTTACCCGGATGGGTCTAGTGGTGCGTCCTATGTATAACTTAGGACACGGACAGATGATCGCATACACCACATTATTAGATTGACAGTTGGTATTGCTCTTTCTCCAGATCTTGTATCCTGAAAGTGGGTCTTCCCACTGAACTCCTGTGATAGTTTGTGCGCACCAAATACAGTGGCCGCATGATTGATGACCCACTATGGGTTCATCTCTGTCAAGATTATCTATCTGAGCATGTACCATCTGATCTCTGATATTTTTTCCCCGAGACATGGCGAATGTGGGAGGTTCCTGAAAAATGACATGCATAGACGGGGAAGTCTGTTTATATACCCTTTATTGACATCTTTTAGAGTCTCATCTAGTTAATATTTGCAGAACACGCACTTAAAAATATTATATTGCCACGGAAGAATCTTCAGGTTTTCTTTGGGATAACACAAATTTCAACAAAAGTTTTTTTTAAAAAATTGTTAAAAGAACTCGAGGAGGAGGAGGAAGGTTAATGATTATAAGACCACCTCAACAGTGGTGCTGGGCACCTACACTATGTATGAAACCTTTCTCCGACTCCATTCATTATTTTGGTAAATTAATCCACACATACATTTTTTGATTAAATTCACTCCATTCATTGTGTAGGTATTTACTTTATTAAAACAAACATAAAATACAACATACCATTTAAAAGTTTATTCACTGACAGCGACAGAGCACAGCTCTTTAAATTATATGGGCCAGCATGCTAATCTGGATGAGTTTCAATTTAAACGAGTGCAAGGAGGATTTAAATACCTTTGTATTTCTTTTTACGCTGATCAACCCTACACTGTTTAAAAACTGTGAAACTTAACTGATACACATCTCCAGGAAACATTTCTCCAGTGGTCTCTACTAAACCTTACTTGGTGGGGATGCTTAGATACAATCAAGATTGTTATTGCACCAAGAATACATTTGTTTTTTCCATGGTACCAATTTACTTTTCTCATGCTTTTTAAATACAACTAGATCAGTTACTCTATGACTTTCCATGGAAGGGTAAATCTTCCAAAATAGCTCTCTCTAAACTCAAAAGTAGCATAGAAAATGGAGGTGTAAACTTTCCTGACTAAAATCACAAAACATTTAGATGGTTTAATGGATTTACCCAACGGAAGTCTTGCCTCACAAATCTACATTTTTTTGAAGGGATGAATAAACATGTGGACAAAGGTGAACTGGTAGATGTGGTCTACTACTCTAGCCTCCAGAGATTGGATTCGTTCTCTGAGAGACAGCACTCTTTGCATCAGATGCACACATACAATTTCTCACCGGTGGGTAAAAAATCATTCATGTGAAACTCAATACAGAAGACTAGGAAGCCCCCCTCTTGCTGCTGGACTGCTGTCTTCATCTTAAATTTGTTCTTCCACTTTCTGACTGGAAGAATAGTGATTTACCCCATGAACATTTTTGGTGGAATTTGGTCTGTATGTGTTATAAATATGAGAAAGCTGTTGCCATAAAATTTCATCGTTTAGCTAAGTGGAGGCCTTTAGATGAATATTTAGAAGCTTCATCCCTGTAACATATGGCTTATGGATATCGGTCTCATAACTGTGCATGAAAATTATTGTATTTGGTATGATACAACCAATAAGAACATAAGAACATGCAATATTCATGATGTAGGACAGAACCTTTCTGCACAGTGGAGTATGGCAAAGGTTCATAAAAACTATGAAGTATAACCTCACGGCCTTGCCTCCATCTGATTAATATCACCCAGCTTTGAAGACTTACATCCTGCTTCCTCTGAGAATTCCTGTTACAGGTAAGCAAATTTTGCTTTGTGTTATTTATAAAAGCTGTTTATATGTGTGATTTGGACGTAGAAAAAAACCTGAAGTTCAAAACCAGCTGTTTACATTGGCATATTCTAGTTAATATGAGCCCTCTTAAGAGTACACATTTGTAACAGCCCGGTGGCTCATTGGCTATAAGTTCAAAAACCTAATTCTGAAGCAGAATGAGCTCTGGAAGAAGAAGAACCAGAAAAGAAGTTTCCAGGCTGACTGGGAGTTGTAGAGGACCAAAAGGAACTCTTCGTGAGGGTGGAGGGATGTGTTACAGAAGGCCGGCTAAGCCCAGTGAGAGAGATTCCAGCAAAGAGCAGGGTTGAGTGTAACAGTGAGTGCTCCAGCATGAGAACTGCCAGGTAGTCAGAGGAAGGCATAGTGGTGTTTTGCCATAATTTTAATTTGAGTTGGGTTTCCATAATTAGTCAAATAAGTTGAGTCCTGTGTTGTGAAAAAGTGTCTAGTGTCCAGTTAGGCCCCAAACAGAGCTAGGTTTGTGCTTTTATACTTTTGTTTATATGGCCACTGCTCTCTATGTGAGTTTAAGAAAAGCGGGGCAAGTTTTATAAATTAAGAAACCCTACCTATGTACTGAACTCCTGGTCGTAGAGACTTGGGATTATGTACATAATTTTTTTAGGGTAAGAGTACCTAGGAACAGCACAGTAACATTATGGCAGGAGTATCACAATTACTTCCTCTGACTTGCCCACCTACTTGGCAATTAAACATAAAAGCAAAAAATGATGGCAGATAAGGACAGCAAGATCCATCTAGTCTGAGATGTTTCAATCCTGGTGCATAGCCATAGATCCTTGTTGATCTCTGCCTGTCCTTCACTTTTTTGCAATGATGGATACTCTGTGCTTATCCCATGCTTTCTTGAACTCAGTTACCATTCTGTCTCTATCACTTCCTTGGAAGCCCAGTCTATGCAGCCACCACCCTTTCTTTGAAGAAATATTTTCTGATGTTGCTCTTAACTCTTCCTCCTTGGAGCCTTATACCATGATCTCTTTTTCAATAGCATTTCTTAGCATCCAGTCAGATGAATCCAGAGCAAGTGGGTTATGCGCCTCTACCAGCAGATGGAGAATAGCCACTGCCATTAGCAATGGTTACATGGAATAGACTTAGTTTTTGGGTACTTGCCAGGTACTTGCCAGGTTCTTATGGCCTGGATTGGCCACTGTTGGAAACAGGATGCTGGGCTTGATGGACCCTTGGTCTGACCCAGTATGGCATTTTCTTATGTTCTTATGGAGACAGATCAAACTGACGTCACAATATATATACCTCTGCAGTGACAGCCTGCCAGTACTTTCTGTCTCCAGCAGATGGTGGACGTGCATCTCCTTACTGGGGATTTCTTCATTTTGAAAAAGGAGAATTAAGGATATACATTCACCCTGCTCTCCCTAATAGACTTAGTTTTTGGGTACTTGCCAGGTTCTTATGGCCTGGATTGGCCCCTGTTGGAAACAGGATGCTGGGCTTGATGGACCCTTGGTCTGACCCAGTATGGCATTTTCTTATGTTCTTATGTTCTTATGTTCCTGTGGTGATATCAAAAGGTTCCTCCCACAGTTGACAATTCCTGAGGTGATTTCCTTGGTCTTTCAGATAAGTGCCTTGGTCTGGTAGCTGGTTTTTCAGCCGCTGTGGACTTAGCTGCATAAGCGGCTGAAAAGCAGCGAGTACTGGAAGCCGAGTGCGGCGGTGATAGCATATGACCTCTTCCCCCATATCCGGAGACTGTCTTTGTACTCAGCCAGGTAAGGCTAAGTTCAGGTAAGTTTAAAAAATAAATATATATATATATATATATATAGATATTTACAGAAATGTAAAAGGAGACTTTTGTAGCATAGGACTTCCTTCTTTTTTCCCGGTCTCCATGCTTGGCGTGCCATTCCGACAATTGTCCTGCTCCATGAGAGGTCAAGGAATGTGGGCAGACTGGCTAGCCTAGGCCCTGCTCTGAGGCTTTTTCACTGTGTGCCGCATGGTAGGCTGCAACAAAATTTCACTCACTTTCTAAGGCTGCTCTCTACAGGATTGTTGGTTTGGCATGTGCATTCAAGTTGTGCGTTCAGTTTTTGGATGCTTAATATGGCCTGTATTATGTGCGTCTAAGTTAAGCGGTGCCTTAAGTGGCTGTACACTTACCTGTGTGCACAAGTTTTATTATGCGCTTAAATTGTTTTACGGTGCTTGTTTTTGGGATGCCTAAGTTTTAGACGCTTAGATGTGAAATGCCTAAGTGTTGGATGCCTAATTTTTGGACTCCTAGGTTGGACGCCTAGTATTTTTGGACGTATAAAGAAAAAGAAAAAGCTAGACGCACGCCTCTGACTGCTGCTTAAGCACACTTTTGGCCAAAATGGCACCTATGTCTAGAAACCTAAGTTAAATATCAATTTTCACATTTATTATATCAAAACATTTTTATATCAAAAGATCCAACATCCTACTGGACCAGTACAAGCAAGTAATATTCGGAGAATGAGTACGAAATAACAGAGGTATTTACAGAAGAGTTCTCAAAATATAGGGATTTTGTGAAGTACAATAAGAAAGTAACATCGGAAAAAGAATAGTACAGAATAATGAAGATATTGAGAAAAGTTTTAGAGAATATTGATTAAATAAATTGTATTGGCATTAAAAAAATTATAGTGCAATATATGTTTTTAAGGGTGTGAATGGAGTATGTTTGAGAGATAGTTTTTAATTGTCTAGATAAGCTGTTGGATCTTCTGATATAAAAATGTTTTGATATAATAAATGTATGTGAAAATTGATATTTAATAGGGGTGTTTCTCTTTATGTGTAAAGTAAGTTGAGCAGTAGGGAAACTGAGAATAGTACCCTCTGTGTTCTTGATAAGAAACCTAAGTGCCTTTCTTTTTGCACTGCCTGTCATATTCAGGCATCTCAGCCAGGAGTGCCCGCTAACTTGTGTCAGCGCTGTTTGGAGGCTCAGGGAGAATTGCCTTCCTCTGATTTCACTAAGCCTGGCTCTTCCCAGCCGGATATAGGCCTGGGTACAGACGGCTCGGGTGATTTTGGACCTCCCCTAACTGGTTCCTCAGCAGGGGACAGTAGCTCAGTCAATAGGCCTCAAGTACCTCCTGGATTGGATGCTTCTACCTTTTCGTGGGTAGCGTTTTTCCAGGGATTACAATCTTTTCTCCAGACATAATCTTCATCCCTCTGTAATACTCCCAGAATAGAGTCACAGGTAGGAATCTTGCTGAGACCTACTCTTAAGCACTGGAGTACTGCTAGAGTGGCAGCGGGACTTCCCAGTGGAGATCCGGATGGCATGGATGATGACGCCGATCCTGATTCATTTGAGGAAGGTGAAATTCCTCCAGGCTTAGAACCATATAGAACTATGCTATGGTTCTTTGATTTCCCAGACCTTGAAAATGCTCGAAGATCCTGGGACAGACGTTGTGATGGAGCCAAAGAAAAATCCCATTTTGGTTTCCTTGCATAAGCCCTCTTGTTTTTTTCCCCGTGATGGAAGCCATTCAAGAATGAATTGATCTTGAGTGGGGCACCCCAGAGGCTAATTTCAAAGGGGGTTGAGTTTTGGAAGGCCTGTACTCTCTGGATCCAGTGGCAAGAGAGTGTTTACGTTTTCCGAAGGTAGATGCACTTGTGTGTACAGTCTCCAAGTGGACCACTATTCCCATGGAAGGAGGAGAGGCCTTGAAGAATGATCATGATAGAAGGATCGAGACTATCCTTAAACAAGCATTTGATGATGTGGCAATGAGCTTGCAGATCACTTCTTGTTGTTCCCTGGTGGCTCGATCTTGTTTGCTTCTCTCCCAGGAGGTCAGTGACTCTGGGGTGAACTCCAAGGTAGCTATGGAGCCAGCTGTTGCTTTTTTGGCAGATGTGGGCTGTGATTTGTTCTGCTTTTCAGCCAGAGGAGTGGCTTCCATAGTAATGACCAGGCATCAGATATAGCTGAGAAATTGGTCGGCCAATAAGACCTCCAAGGCTAACCTTACCAAATTGCCCTTTAAAGACTCACTATTATTTGGGAGCGAGTTGGAAAAAATAGCCAGTAAGTGGGACGAATCTCCGGTTCCTCGTTTGCCAGAGGATAAGAAGCAGACACCATGCTCTTTAATATGAGAGGTAGTACTAGAGGATACAGGCATTTTCATCCCTATAGAGGAATGACCCTTCAGAGAGTTCGACCTTTTGGTAGGTCTCAGTCTTTTTGTCTCCGACAATTAAGACGGGGCACGAGTTTTGGGTAGAGGAACCTCCTGATCCTTCCAATGAAGGCTTGCAGATCCACCCCCAGGAATAAGAGATCTGGGGACATGGCTTTCTCTCTTCTATCAGAGGTGGGTTGAGATCACATCGGATCAATGGGTCCTGGAGGTGATACGAGAAGGATATGTGCCAGCGTTTCGCAGTATTCCTCGGGACGTGTTCATGGTATCTCCCTGCCATGTTTCTACTCCCTGCACAGAAGATGCAGGCAGTAGAAACTACATGGGCAAGGCTGCTCAGTATGAGGGCTGTCGTTCCAGTGTCCATGCCTCAAGAAAATATGAGTCGATATTCCATTTATTTCATTGTGCCCAAGAAGGAGGGCTCCTTTCATCCCATCCTGGATCTCAAAGGTGTCAACCGTCATCTGCAGGTGACACATTTTTGCATGGAAACATTGTGCTCAGTAATAATGGCTGTACAGTTGGGGGAATTTCTGACCTCCTTGGATCTGTCCAAGGCATACCTTCATATTCCCATCCAACTAGAGCATCAGCGCTTTCTGAGGTTTGCAATTCTAAGATGCAATTATCAGTTTCAGGCTCTGCCCTTTAGTCTGGCCACTGCCCCAAGGATCTTCTCCAAGGGAATGGTGGTAGTGATGGCAGAATTGAGAAAAGATGGGATCCTCATACACCCATATTTGGATGACTGGATGATTTGAGCCAAGTTGCTGGAAAAGAGCTGCAGAGTGACCCACGAGGTGATCTCCCTGTTGCAAGAGCTCGGCTGGGTGGTGACCCTGGCCAAGAGCAGACTTCAGCCTGCTTAGTCATTGGAATACCACAGGGTTCGGTTCAACACAAATCAGGGCAAGGTTTTCCTGCTGGAAGTGCACATTCAGAAGTTGATGACACAGCTCCGTCTGTTATTAAACACTTTGCACCCAACTGTATGGTCCTACCTGCAAGTACTTGGCTTAATGGCGGCAACCCTGGAAGAGGTCACATGGGCAAGGGCACATATGCGTCCTCTTCAGCGCTTCCTGCTGTCTCGGTGGAACCCACAGTCTTGGGACTATTCGATTTGGCTCTTCCTGCCAATGGAAGTCTCTTCCCAACTGTAGTGGTGGCTGTAGCCTGGTCATCAAAGGAAGGGAGATTCCCTAGCACCACCGGACTGGCTAGTACTGACAATAGATGCGAGCTTCCTTGGTTTGGTAGCTCAATGTCAGGAGCTGGTGGCGCAAGGGTGCTGGAATGCAGAAGAGTCTCTCTGGAACATTAATCAACTGAAACCAGGGCAGTCCGGTTGGCATGTTTTCAGTTCAGCGACAGGCTGCTGGGTCGATTGGTCCAGATAATGTCGGACAATGCAACGCCTGTTGCTTACATTAATCAGCAGGGAGGAACCAAGAAGCCAACAAGTGTTGCAGGAAATAGATCAGCTTATAGAATGGGCAGAAGTGCATCTCCAGATGATCTCAGCCTCACACATAGCAAGAAAAGACAATATAAGAGCAGACTTTCTCAGCAGGGAGAATCTGGAACCAGGAGAACGGGCTTTATCAGACAAGGCATTTCAGCTGATTCCGGCTTGCTGGGGACCCCCATTCCTAGCCCTCCTGGCGACTTCTCGCAATGCAAAAGTTCTGCAGTTCTTCAGTCGCAGGAGAGATATGAAGTTGTTGCGGATTGATGCCCTAGTACAGGAATGGCCAGAAGACAAGTTGCTGTATGCCTTTCCTCCATGGCCATGTTGGGCAGATTAATCGAAAGGATTGAGCGCCACAGAGGGATGGTGCTCTTGGTTGTTTCAGATTGGCCGAGGAGGCCGTGGTATGCAGATTTGTGGCGGCTCCTGAGGGACTCACCCCTTCGACTTCCGGCACACAGGTACCTGCTAAATCAGGGTCCTGTTCTTCATGAAGATCTGACTTGGTTTTGTCTTACGATATGGCCCTTGAGAGAGCCTGATTTCTGAAATTAAATACTTGGTGGCTGTGATTTCCTCTTTGCTTAGAGCTAGAAGTTCTCCACTTCCTTGGCCTTTGTGTGAGTTTGGCAAGTGTTTGAGGCCTGGTGTGAGGATTGAGGTACTCTTCCTCATTCAGCCAAGATCCCCCTCATTTTGGAATTTTTTCAGGATGGCTTGAATAAAGGTTTGGCCCTTAATTCCTTAAAGGTACAAGTAGCATCTCTCACCAGCTTCAGGGGCCAGGTGAATGGTGGTTCTTTGTTGGCTCATTCTGATGTGGCCTGTTTCTGAAAGGAGTGAAACGTCTTTGTCCTCCCTTGTGGTTTCCAGTGCCCTTATGGAGTCTTAAATTTCTTAGCGGGTCCTATGTTTAGACCGATGCATAACCTGTCCTTGTGGTTACTGACCTTGAAAACGGTGTTTCTTGTGGCAATTTGTTTTGTGCAGGGAGTTTCCAAGCTGCAGGCCTTGTCTTGCCAGGAGCCTTTCCTCTGGGTGACTCCAGGGTGATACAGCTGTGGACTGTTCCTTCATTTTTTACTGAAGGTGATCACTGAATTTCACTTGAATCAGTCCATCTCCCTGTCATCTCTGGCCAGAGAGAGACATAGGGGAGTATCATCTGCTACAACCCTTGGATGTCAAGAGACATATCATCCAGTATCTGGAGGTTATTGAGCCTTTAAGGAAAATGTTCTTCATGGCAGCACTAAACAAGGATAGCTGGCCTCGCGGGCTACAATAGCCCAATGGATTAAGGAGGTAGTTTCGGCTGCATATGTTGATGCTGGGAAGCAGTTACCTAGTCAGGTTAGGGCTCATTACACTAGGGCTCAGGCAGTGTGATTGGGCAGAAGTTAAGTTGCTGCCTCTCGTTGACATTTGCCGAACTGCGATTTAGTCCTCCTTACACACCTTTTCCAGGTATTATCGTCTGGATGTGCAGGCCCGGGAGGACTCAGCCTTTGCTCGTGTGGTTTTAACAGGACTGCGGGCAGCCTCTCACCCTATTTGGGAATAACTTGGGAACATCCCACTTGTTCTGGATTCATCTGACTGGATGCTAAGAAATGAGAAATGACTACTTACCTGATATTTTCCTTTTCTTTAGGACAGTCAGATAGAGATGTGCATTCTTTTATCACGAATTAGACAATTTCAACGAAATTGCCTAATTCGTCCTGGTTCGGGGGACCCGAACCCCAAAATGGATTTTCCCCGAACTTCGGGAAAAATTCATTTTTCGGGTTAGTGCGGGGGGAGGGGCACATGTAGTTAAAAAAAAAAAAAAAACCAAAAAACAACAAACCACCCCAACCCTTCAAATTTACTTTATTACAACCCCCCCCCCCCCACACACACACACACACACACACCATCCCGATCCCTCCCCAAGAATTACTAAAAGCCCTGGTGGTCCAGTGGGGTCCCATGAGCGATCTCTCCCTCTCGGGCCGTCTGGCTGTCGGGCCTGCCACAAATCAAAATGGCACCAGTGGCCCTTTGCCCTTACGATGTGACAGGAGCTACCAGTGCCATTGGTCGGCCCCTGTCACATGGTAGGAGCAATGGACGGCCGGCGCCATCTTAGAAAATGGCGTGGGCTATCCATTGCTCCTTCCATGTGACGGGCCACCCAATGGCACCAGTAGCCCCTGTCACATGGTAAGGGCAAAGGGCCACCGGCGCCATTTTATTTACTGGTAGCCGATGGCCCGAGAGCAGGAGATCGCTCCCGGGACCCCCGCTGGACCACCAGGGACTTCAGGCAAGTTTGGGGGAGGACGAGAGGATGGGGGGTTGTAAATAACTAAATTTGTAGGGTTGGGGTGGGTTTGGGTTTTTTGTTTTGTTTTTTTTAATAAATTTGTCCCTCCCACCCCCTGCGCTAACCCGAACAACGAATTTTCCCAAAGTTCGGGGAAAATCTGTCTCTGGATTCGGGTCCTTCGACCCATGCCGAATTGGACTATTTCTTTGAAGTTTTCCAATTTGGCAAAAACAATTGTACATCACTAGATGAATCTAGCTTCCCTCCCTTGGCTGCCGAATGATTGTACTATGGTCCTCTTGTGTGACTACGTGTTACAGGGATTACTGGTAAGTGTTAGTCCAGTACCTAGACTAGTGTTAATACATAAGAACATAAGAAATTGCCAAACTGGGTCAGACCAAGGGTCCATCAAGCCCAGCATCCTGTTTCCAACAGTGGCCAATCCAGGCTACAAGTACCTGGCAAGTCCCCAAAAACTAAATATATCTGGCGGATCCCTGTCCTCCAAATCCTCAGACAGTTCGTTCAATACATCTGACTGTGCAGGCATGCCTAGGACTCGCCAAACACTTGTAACCCCAGAAGTCCATGAAATCTTGGACCTCTTCCTGGGTTGTGGAACTACCGACCCTCCCTGCTTGGAACCAAGCCATCCCGTGGCTTTCCTGGCCAAATAAGCCTTGTGCAATAAAAGGACAGGTTGCAGAATCATCAGAGTCCTCCCCCAGGAAGTGCTCGTCCTCACTTGACTGAATTCCCCGGGCTCCCCAGCCCTCCACCGGAGTCAAATCAGCCAGGGACAGCATTTCTTGTCTGAACTCGGTGCTTCCTTTTGACTGAGTATTGACATGGTTATCTGTTTTTAATCAAGTTTTTTTGATAGTCTGTCCACAGTTTGTTTTTGAAGAAAATATTGGCAGGCTAATGAAAATGGAGGGTTATATGTACTGTGACATCAGTTTGCTCTGTCTCCATCTGCTGGTAGAGGTGCATAACCCACTTGTTCTGGATTCATCTGTCCTAAAGAAATGGAAATTATCAGATAAACTTCCTATGCCTCAACTTCCTATGCCTAATTTATATTGTTACTCTTTGTTCTATGTTGATCCATTAAGGTTTAAGGTTACAATGTAAAATAGTATGACACCCCTGTCATGCTATCACACCTGCTATAATGTGAAACGATGTGATGTACTCCAACGAATGTCGGTATATAAAATAAATAAATAAATAGTCATTTCTAAGTTTTTTTCTCTGAAAAATGTTTCCTTCTTGTACATTATTTATACCTTTTAAGGTATTTGAATGGCTGTGTGTTTCCCTGCTGTCTCTCCTCTCCTCTCTACTAGAATATACATATTTAGGTCCTTCACCCTCATCCCATATGGTACCATTTTAGTAACCCTTTACTACCTTTTGGTGTAGACCCTGTATCTTTTTAGTGACCCTTCCCTGGACCGTCTCCAGCCTTTCTTTATCGTTTTACAGATATGGCCTCCAGAACTGGACACAATATTCCTGGTGAGGTCTCACCAATGCCCTGTACAGAGGCATCATCGCCTCCTTTTTTTTCAGCTGGTCCTACCTCTCCCTATACACCCTAGCATCCCTCTGGTTCTAGCCATTCCTTTATTGCACTGTTTCACTTTCTTTAGATCATCAGACACGATCACCCCAACATCCCTTTCTTTGTTAGTTCCCATTAATATCTCCCCCTGCCCCCTCCCCCCACCTATGGTATACTGAGCTCTTGGATTTCTGCACCTCATAATCTTGCTCTTTTGTTTTTTTCCTGTTGACTGCCAAACACTTGACCACCCCTCAAGTATTTTTATAGATCGTTTCTTATTCTGTTTACTCCCTCAGAGATGACTACTCTGTTCCAGATCATAGTGCCATTTCCCATGTTGGATATCCTGTCCCACAATGGAAAATTGAAAATTAAAAAAAATGCAGCTAAACTTAATAATTTATGATTTATAAATGTTCACAACATTCAAGATGTTTTACCGCCGGATCTTTTCAAGTGGTATTTAAATTGAGGTTTTGAAGATTCCAAAGAAGGCTCTTCCTTTTCCTACTATTGTTAAAAGTTTTTTGCCTCTAATAAAAAAAAAAAAATTGTTCATTGGAGCAAGTGCTATTTCCACCTGAAGAAGATATGCAAGTTAGACTAAATCTCACTGAACAACTTGAGCAGATAAAGGATAAAATCATGAGGAAAGCTGCCCTGTTTCTTGTTTTCATTTGAATCAGATAGAAATTGGGTATTTGGATTATTATTCATTGTAACATAACATAAGTAATGACCACAGAAAAAGATCAACTGGTCCCCCCAGTCCCCCCAGCAAGTTTCTTATGGTAGTAACTACTGCTCCATGTCAGTTACCCCCAAGTCTTATGTTGCAATCAAAAGCAAGCAACTGTCAAATCCATAAGAAAATTACTGCTAGCAATATTTTTACGGGACGAGCAGGCTTCTTGATAATTCATACAATGCTGCTGCTTGAACGTGCTTTGCTTTTGGACTTGGCTATAGAAATAGTTTTGCGCTTTTTCCCTAATGTCTGCATATCAGTACCCTGGACTGTAAAAGTCAGGGTAAATGTTGTCTGAGTCCAATTCCCATTTTCCCCAGCCATCAATGTGGAAAGTGACATGGTTTAATGGAACACAGCGTGGATTTACTTAAGGGAAGTCATGCCTCACAAATCTGCTTCATTTTTTTGAAGGGGTTAATAAACATGTGGATAAAGGTGAACCAGTAGATGTAGTTATTTGGATTTTTTAGAAGGCATTTGACAAAGTCCCTCATGAGAGGCTTCTTAGAAAACTAAAAAGTCATGCGATAGGAGGCGATGTCCTTTCGTGGATTATAAACTGGTTAAAAGACGAAACAGAGAGTAGGATTAAATGGTCAATTTTCTTAGTGGAAAAGGGTAAACAGTGGAATACCTCAGGGATCTGTACTTGGACCAGTGCTTTTCAATATATATATAAATGATCTGGAAAGGAATACGACGAGTGAGGTTATCAAATTTGCCTATGATACTAAATTATTCAGAGTAGTTAAATCAGAACCAGATTGTGATAAATTGCAGGAGACTGGAAGATTGGGCAATCAAATGTCCAATGAAATTTAATATGTACAAGTGCAAGGTGATGCATATAGGGAAAAATAACCCTTGCTATAGTTACACGATGTTAGATTCCATATTAGGAGCTACCACCCAGGAAAACGATCTAGGCATCATGGTGAATAATACATTGAAATCATCGGCTCAAGTCAAACAAGCAAACAGAATGTTAGGAATTATTAGGAAGTGAATGGTGAATAAAAGGGAAATTGTCAAAATGACGCTATATCACTCCAGGGTGAGACCGCACCTTGAATACTGTGTACAATTCTGATCACCACATCTCAAAAAATATATAGTTGCACTGGAGAAGGTACAGAGAAGGACAACCAAAATGATAAAGGGGATGGAATGGATCTCCTATGAGGAAAGGCTAAAAAGGATAGGACTGTTCAGCTTAGAGAAGAGTTTGCTGAGGGGGGATATGATAGAAGTGTTTAAAATCATAAGAGGTCTAGACAGGTAAATGTGAATCATTTATTTACTCTTTCAGATAATAGAAGGATTAGGGGGCACTCCATGAAGTTAGCAAGTAGCACATTTAAAACTAATCAGAGAAAATTCTTTTTTACTCAATGCACAATTAAGCTCTGGAATTTGTTGCCAGAGGAAGCGGGTAGGACAATTAATGTAGCTAGATTTAAAAAAGGTTTGGAATTGGATAAGTTCTTGGAAGAGAAGTCCATTAACTGCTATTAATCAAGTTTACTTACGGGCTGATTCAGTAAAGTCTGCGGGAGAACGGACGAACGCCCACTCTCCCGCCGCGCGCACAGGCCACTCACCTGTGCGCGCGATTCTGCATTTAAATTAGATGGTGCGGTAGAAACGGGCAAAAGGAGGCGCTAGGGACACTAGCGCGTCCCTAGCGCCTCCTTTTGACCCGGAGCGGCGGCTGTCAGCGGGTTTGACAGCCGACGCTCAATTTTGCCGGCATCGGTTCTCGAGCCCGCTCACAGCCATGGGCTCGGAAACTGGACGCCGGCAAAATTGAGCGTCCGGTTTTTGGCCCGACAGCCGCCGGCCCATTTAAAAAAAATTTTTCTACTCTTCGGGACCTCCGACTTAATATCGCCATGATTTTAAGTCGGAGGGTGCACAGAAAAGCAGTTTTTACTGCTTTTCTGTGCACTTTCCCGGTGCCGGCAGAAACTAGTGCCTACCTTTGGGTAGGCGCTAATTTCTTAAAGTAAAATGTGCAGCTTGGCTGCACATTTTACTTTCTGTATCGCACGGGCATACCTAATAGGGCCATCAACATGCATTTGCATGTTGAGGGCGCTAGTAGGTGCCGCTGGTTGGATGCGTGTTTTCCGCCCCTTGCTGAATAAGGGGTAAGGGAAAATGCACGTCCAAGGGCAGGTTAACAGTGCGCTCTGTCTGAGCGCACTGTACTGTATCTGCCTGTTAGGGAATAGCCACTGCTATTACTGGCATTAATAGCATGGGATCTATTTAATGTTTGGGTATGTGCCAGCCAGGTACTTGTAACCTGGATTAGCCATTGTTGGAAAAAGGATGCCGGACTTGATGGACCTTTAGTCTGACCCTGTATGGCCGCTTCTTATGTTCTTATGTTCTTGCAATTGTGTAAGAAGCATCAAGGCTAATTCATTAAGGGCCGGATTTTAAAAGCCCTACGTGGGCCGGGCCTAAAGCCCCGGGACGCGTCTAAATCCCGGGTCTTCAAAAAAGGGGAGGGGCGGGGCAGGGCCCAGATGCCTCCATCACAGCGGCCATTTGCCGCTGTGATGGAGGATCATGTGCCGGCAGGCTGCTGGCACACGCAATTTGTGCCTGCCCAGAGGAGGCGCAAAAGGTAAGTTAAAGGAATTGGGGGGGGGGGGGGGGGGGGGGTTAGGATAGAGCTAGGGGGCAGCAGGGTTAGGGGAAGGGGTGGGAAAGTTAGATTAGGGGGAAGGGAACGGGGGAAGACCGCGGGCATCGGCGCGCACAAGATGCACTTGTGTGCACCCCCTTGCGTGCACCGACCCCCGACTTTACAACATGTACGCACCTGTGTGCACATGTTATAAAATCGGGCGTCCATGTGTGCATGCCAGGTAGCGCGTGCACATGGACGCCCATGCATACCTTTGAAAATTTACCCTTAAGAGTAGTAATCCCCATGCCTTCTGTTAAGGTTAGTAACTCCTGCTTCATGCAGATTTATTCCTGTGCAACCTTTTCTTCATTTTCAACCCCTAGCCTTTAGGGATCCGCAGTGTTTATCTCAGGTCCCTTTGAATTCATTTACTGTTTTTGTTCTCGCCACTTCTTCCAGGAGGGCATTCCAGGCATCCACCATCATCTCCATGAACAAGAATTTCCTGAAGTTGGCTCTGAGTCATCCCCCCTGGAGTTCCATTTGGCGACTCCTAGTTCTACAGTTTCCTTTCCAATGAAAAAGTTTGAAGTTCATGCATGATTAAAACTTTTTTGGTAGCTGAAGGTCTGTATCATATCTCCCCTGCACCTCCTTTCTTCCAGGGTATACATATTTTAGATCCTTCAGTCTTTTCTCATAAGTCTTCTGATGCTGTTTTGGTCACCTTTCTCTGGACCACTTCCATCTTGTCTCTCCTTTTTGAGATACAGTGTCCAGAACTGAACACAGTAGTCCTGGTGAGGCCTCACCAGGGACCTGAGTAAGGATATTATCACCTCCTTTTTCTTACTGGTTATTCCTCTTTATGCAGCCCAGCATTCTTCTGTCTTAGCTATCACTTTGTCACATTGCTGCGCTGTCTTTAAATCACCAGACATTATTACCCCAGGATCCCTCTCCCAGTCTGTGCATATTGTTAGTCTTTTACCCTGTCTCTATCTCATACAGCTTTTTGGATTACTGCACCCCAGATGCCTGACTCTGTACTGGGCATTGAATTCCAGCTACCAAATCTTCGACACTCTTCAAATTTTCTTAAATCACATTTTATTTGCTCTACTCCTACAGACATGTCTACTTTGTTGCAGATCTTAGTGTCATACACAAAAAGAGAAACTTTACCTTCTATTCCTTCTGCAATATTGCTCAGAAAGATATTGAATAGGACCCGTAGCAAAACCCATTGCTGTGGTACTCTACTTAACACCGTTTTCTCTTCAGAGTAGTTTCCATTTACCATTACTCACTGTCGCCTATCAGTCAGCCAGTTTTTAATCCACCTCACCATGCTGACGTCCACTCCCATGCTTCTCATTTTATTCACGAGTCTCCTATGTGGGTCCATCTCAAAAGCTTTGCTGAAATACAAGTAAATCACATTGAGCTTCACCCAATCAAAAAAATCAATCAGATTTGTCTGACAGGACCTTTTCCTGGTGAGTCCATGCAGCTTCGTGTCCAGCCACCCACTGGATTATAGATAGTTCACTATCCTATCCTTCAGCAGCATCTCCATTAATTTTCCCATCAATGAGGTGAGGCTAACCGGCCTGTAGTTACCAGGAAATCTGTTTTTGGATCAAAAAAAGTTTATTTCCTGATGTGTCTAGATTTTGTTTTTGGGTTAGGAGGAAGAAATGTATGTGTCAAGATATAAGATGCAGAATTCTGCCTGCCGTACCCTTAGAAATCAATACAAAGTCTTAATTTGGAACAGCAGATCCTGAAGGCTGGTTTACCTGCACAATTAACTTTGGCTGCTTATCATCACTGTTATTTCTTTTCTTTTTTTTCTTTTTCCTGAGGTTTCTGAATCTAATAGTTCCTATGGCTGGTGTCAGTTTCTCAAAATTCCAGCAGGTGGAGCTAGTCTAGTTTGTATTAGCCGGATCAGCTCCAGCATTATTGAAACTGTCCCTTCCAGAAGGGGCTCAACCCGCTCTTGGCCAGAATGTAAACACAAGCCTCTTTTCTTGTCTAAGGTCTTTAGGATAAACACTACAGCACACTGCATTAGCTGACCTTCCACCAAAATGAACTTTCTGTTTTGATTTTTAACATCTGAAAAAAAAAAAAAATCAAGATCACTGATTTATGCACACTTAACCTGCATTATGACGGCGCCTATGGAAAGAGCTAATTAAATTAAGGATGGTGTCTGAATGACTTAGTTGATAGGGCCCGTGCCTTTGAGCCAAAAAGGTGATGGGCTCAGTTCTTACACAAGAAGTGGGACTCTTCCCTTGCAGTGACACTAAAGGAAGGCTGCGCTGCTGAAGTTATTATTCTTTGGATGAGATCTTACACTCAGATCTATTCTGTTTTGGGCATCAAAGTATTCATGAATGAGGAAATAGTGTTCCACCTTCCCTTCTATAGCTGTTTTGCAGTGTGGCGGTACAAATGTCACTGCTTCAACCCTCACAGAATTCAGAAGGCGTTTTTGATAAAATCCCAGAACAAATGCATCAAATCAGTGATTTATTGTCTTTTTTTTTTTTTTTTAATTCTGCTGGAGTATATGAAATTACATTTTAACAGTTTATCTTAATTTTTTAAGTGAATGTAAGCCTTCTGGAATGCTGCAGGATTAGTAGCATTGAAATGCAAAGTCATCTATTTATTCTCAGAGGTACCGATGTAATAAGCCATGCATGAAGACTGTGCCCTGAACTCCAGTGCATAGATTCTTAATGCACACACTAAAAAAAAGATTAACTCCCGATGCAGTAAGCAAATAGGATGCTATTGTGTGCACAAACGCCACCTACAATATGCACTCAGCCTGACTGCACATTTAACACCGGGGGGGAGCAGCGGGAGGTAAGAGTCTCTCATACTCAAAATCTGTGCATACAAACAAGCACAAATCTTGAGCCGGAACTCAAAAGCGTAACTTCATGGAGGCGATCTCAGGAAACTCGTGACCACCACAGGAGGCAACGCTGATTCTGTAAGAGCTTTTCAGTAGTGCAGGTAGCTTCCTCCTGAAAAAGGCCGCCTGCTTTTTTTTTGGAACATGAGGATTTCCCTGCTTCCTGCTGTCCTGAGGGGCATGGCTGGGGACTGGAGCGATGAGTGACCGGAAGTCTGAGTAAACAGGAGCATGCTTTCACCTCTGTTAATCATTCTGAAGGCCGTTGTGGAGGTGGGTGGCCGAACGTTACAAAGGGATGACTGTAAAGAGTGACTCCGTTTTCCTTTAAGCTCCTGTCCTGGTCGTGGCAGAAAGAGGGAGAGGAAGGGAAGATGTATGTGCAGAAACCACCTTTTGTTCACAGAAATTCTTAGTGCGGCTGCTTTATTAATTCGACATTCTTTAACTATTTTTTTTTTTAGCTGTTTTGATGTTTGTTTGTTTTTTTATATAAAAATTTTGTGAAACACAAGCTGTAGAAGTGATCTCGCAATCTCAAAGGGAGTAAATGACCTTCCAACAACCATAAAAAATATCGATTGAAAATTCTGAATCTAAAATATATAGATCTTTAAGTACAGCATCACTTAGCTTGAGTTAATATCCACACTAGAATCCACAGGTATATACTCCATCGCTGTCTGTCTCAAATCTTCTAAACAGAATGCCGACGTTGGCCAGTGTTTCGCCGACACAGCTTCATCAAGGCAACACAATTTCAAAAATAGAATGTCATTATGGTCGAATACATTCAATAATTGTCTCCTTGACTGGAGCTCATGAACGTTGAATTAATAAAGGACGGTTTGAGATTGTGTTTCACAAAATGAAAAATCTTTTAATAAAAAAAACAAACATCAAAACAGCTAATAAAATAGTTAAAGAATGTTGAATAAATAAAGGACGCTGGAGGTTTTTTGATCAGTGATTGAAATAAAGCAAGCTCTTAAAGTCTGTGGAGCATGCTGGTATTCTGAGGACTTATATATAATCCAGTATGGGACATTTGTAACACGTAGTAAAATATTAAGAATTTTGTGAGAGCACTCAGGTGTTTTTCTAGGATACTTTCTCAAGGACAACAAAAAAAAAATGCAGTAATACATGAGCTTTCATCTGAAGAGGCTATGAAATGATGAAAGCTCATGACATCTTTTTTGGTGGTGCCTTAAAAAGACTAGTTTTCACACTGTATAATTGTACATTTCTAAAATGTAGATTGCCTTTCTGCCAACTTAAATAGAAAATTTACCCCTAGATAGATCAAGCTGTGATTTTGTTTTCATGGGAGGGGTCCCACTATTACGAGAGGGTTATCATCATGATAGTAGGGTCCCTCCCAAGAAAATCTTTGTGGCTCTATGATGCGCTCTTTTATCTTGTGGGAGCCTCGGACCCCATGTAAGGATCCTGGGCCTCCCGCCACACATCTAATGCTTACTAAGGAGGTAGTGTTTTTTTATCACGGCTGACAACCTTCTCAGTCTGCCGCGATAAAATATTTGCAAGGGATTGCCTATGCATGACCTTCTTTGCATGCATGCAAATCACATGCAGAGAAGGTCATTGTAATAGAGGAGGGTAGAAGGGTGGAGAGATGCAAAATATCATGGATACTGCCGCAGTAGTGCTTTTATTGGGTGATATATGCTGTTCAACAGACATTAGAGCAGTATTGTGGCTTGATGCAACAATACTGATGCAACAAATTTTTTAAAAGTCATCACATATTTCTATGAAAATGCTAAAATAACATTTTATTCATATCAGAGTCTATAAATAGTAATTTATAGGGGTGTGAATCGTGTGATCGATCGTCTTAATGATCAATTTTGGCTGGGGGGGGGAGGGAAATCTTATCGTCGTGTTTTTTTTTTTTTTTTTAAATCATTAAAAATCGTAAATCGAGGGAGGGCGGGAAAACCAGCACACCAAAAAACCCTAAAACCCACCCCGAACCTTTAAAACAAATCCCCCACCCTCCTGAACCCCCCCAAAATGTTTTAAATTACATGGGGTCCAGTGGGGGGGTCCCGACGCGATCTCCCTCTCTCTGGCCACGATTGCGTTGAGAGAAATGGCGCCGGTGGCCCTTTGCCCTTATCATGTGACAGGGCAAAGGTAGCACCGGCGCCATTTTGGTTCCTGGTTCCCAACGTCACGCGTCCAGGAGATCGCCCCCGGACCCCCGCTGGACCCCCAGGGACTTTTGGCCAGCTTGGGGGGCCTCCTGACCCCCACAAGACTTGCCAAAAGTCCAGCGGGGGTCCGGGAGCGACCTCCTGCACGTGGGCCGTATTGCCAATCTTCAAAATGGCGCCGGCGCTACCTTTGCCCTCACTATGTCATACGTCGGGAACCAGGAACCAAAATGGCGCCGGCGCTACCTTTGCCCTGTCACATGATAAGGGCAAAGGGCCACCGGCGCCATTTCTCTCAACGCAGTCGTGGCCAGAGAGAGGGAGATCGCGTCGGGACCCCCCACTGGACCCCAGGTAATTTAAAACATTTTGGGGGGGGTTCGGGAGGGTGGGGGATTTGTTTTAAAGGTTCGGGGTGGGTTTTAGGGTTTTTTGGTGTGCCGGTTTTCCCGCGCCCTATTTAACGATACAATACAAATGCCCCTGAAGATAAATCGGGGGCATTTGTATTGTATCGTGCACTCTAAAGATTATGGACGATTTTAAAATTATCTGATGATAATTTTAATCGTTCAAAAACGATTCACATCCCTAGTAATTTATCCATACATTTTTTGGTCTTTTAAAATGTTATCTAAACTAGGTATATCTTTCCTGTAACAAACAAAATCCATATTGGTTATAGAAATTCTGTTTACTGTGCTTTTATATTTAGCAAGTGTACAGCCACATGAGCTAGAAGAATTTTATATTGTTGTGGAGCATGCCCTCAGGCCCTGTTAGGAGCTCAGAGCTAAAGTAGGAAGTGAGCCCTTGGGCCATGGCACGGCTCAGGGAGGAGCCCCAAGACACACCGTGGGAAGTGAGCTGGTACGAGCATGGGTAGAGCAGGAGCAAGCCTCGAGCAAAGACAAGACGTGGATTATCCGGAACAGGAACAAGGCAGGCTCAGACCTCCACTGGACCTACACACACCAATGAGATCCAGCAACGCAATGTTGATCTCGAGTGTAGCCCTCCGGCCACTCGATAGCCCTTCCAGACCCATCGGTGGGGAACGACGAGTGCGTGAGGCCAGATGGAGGCTGAGGGCAGGAACATGAAGACTTGGATGAAGACTCAGGATACTCAGAGGATTCAGACGTAGACTTAGATACTAGACGAAGACTTGGATACTCAGGAGACTTGGATGAAGACCTGATTATTCAGGAGACTCTGACGAAGACTTGGATACTCAGGATACTTAGAAGACTCGAAGAACTCAGACAAGGATTCAGGATACTCAGAAGACTCGGACAAGGATTCAAGATACTCAGAAGACTCGGACAAGGATTCAGGTTGTTCGGAAGTTTCAGGCAAGGATGCAGAAGTCAGGCAAAAGTACTGGGTGAGAACTGCATCGCAGCGTGCCCTACACAGCCGCCCATGGCTGGTCACGGACCATGCTGAACGCGAAGCAGACTCCAGGCGAACACATGGAACTTGAGACTGGAACATAATGAAGATTCAGTAGAGGCCTGCACCGGGGCACGTCCTACACAGCCGCCTGTGGCTGGTTGTGGACCACACTGGAGTGGAGCAGGTTCTGGCAGAGTCTTAGGCATGGACTGATGCAGACACAAGGGCACTCCATAGACCAGGAACAAGATATTCAGGAACAAGGCTTTAAAAACAGAAGTCTCCCAGAGGCTTGCGCTGGAGGCGAGAAGAAGGCCTTGTACCATGAGGCGCCCTACACAGCTATCCCTCGGGCTGGTCACGGACTATGACATGGCATGCCAAGAGAGGTGAACAGACGAGGGACCTGGGAACTGGACGAAGAGCTGAAGATGAGACGGATGAAGTCAAGACAGGAACATTGGACATCAGGAACATGGCACATCAGGACATCTGGACACGGAACATCAGGAACAGAAGAGAGGCGATGAGGGAGCTCCAACGAGGGACGAGGCCACGGCATCAAGAAGAGCTAGAAGAGAGGTCGGTAGACTGCCCACGCCTGTCGCGGGCAGGCTCACAACATATATAGTGTAAGCAAACAAGCCATAGATCAAACCAAAAACTGCTGAAGGATACCAGGAAAAAGCAAAGGATGCAGACACAAGGGCACTCCATAGACCGGGAACAAGATACTCAGGAACAAGGCTTTAAAAACAGAAGTCTCCTGGAGGCTTGCACTGCAGGCGAGAAGAAGGCCTTGTACCACGAGGCGCCCTACACAGCCATCCCACGGGCTGGCCATGGACCACGACATGGCACGCCAAGAGAGGTGGACAGATGAGGGACCTGGGAACTGGACGAAGAGCTGAAGATGAGATGGATGACGTCAAGACAGGAACATCGGACATCAGGAAAAAGGAACATGGCACATCAGGACATCTGGATCATCAGGAACAGAAGACAAGCGACGAGGGAGCTCCAACGAGGGACGAAGCCAGGGACATCGCGAAGAGCTAGAAGAGAGGTAGGGAAACTGCCTGCGCCTGTTGTGGGCAGGCTCACAAAATATATAGTCTAAGCAAACAAGTCATAGATCAAATCAAAAACTGCTGAAGGATACCAGGAAAAAGCAAAGGATGAATACAGTGATGCCTGAGCTTTGTGAACTTATAAGAGTAGTTTTATAGATCATAACTGAAAAATGTATTAGAAAATTGACCTGTAAGATCTGATACATTAGTAGTGTCATAGGAAGCTCCAAATAAAATCAGGCCGATGCAATATAGTGCGCTTGGCTGAATGCACGACTTTACCGGCACTTGGATGAGCGACCAAAACCCCGCATGCAATAAGGAGATTAGCGCATCCAAAACACGTGTCCAAACAAGCGCAAAGCAAATACCGCTTATCACATGTAAATTTATGTCGATTAAGCTATTAGCTATTACTCCAGATGCAAAAAAACATGTGCGCCCGACTTGCAAATTTTACTCTCAAAATCTTAAACTGAGGAGCTGGTCTTCTATGAGTATCTTCAGTTTCCCGCATGGCTGCATTGATATGGGTGTTATGGAAATCTCAGCCCATGCAAGAGGGTGGTCCAGTTGTCCTGATGCTCATTGACATATGAGTGGAGGAAGATCTTGAGAGTTTGACTGGTGCACTCTGCTTGTCCGTTCTCTTGTGCGTGATAAGCAGTGGTGTAGTCTAGCATGATGCCAAATGTCTTGCAGAGAGTACACCAATATCGTGCAGTGAACTGCACCCCTCTATCTGACAATATGTGCTTAGGCAACCAATTCAACCAGAAAACATGGAGGTTGAAAAGGCGAGCCAATTCTGGTGCTGAAGGAAGGCCTGGCAGTAGGACGAAGTGTGCCATCTTAGAGAATCAATCAATAACCACCCAGATTGCAGTGGCATCATCTGAGATAGGGAGGTCCATGATAAATCAGTGGACAGGTGGGTACAGGGTTCCCTGGGGGCTGGCCATGGCTGTAACAACCCCAGGGTCAGCATGTTGTGTTTTCTGCTATGCACAGGTAGGGCATGAGTCAGCTTTGGACTTGATGTCTTGCTTCATTTGGGGCTACCAGTAATGTCACTGAAGCAACCTGCAACACAGGAGTCATAGGCCAGTTTCAATACTTTCTCATGTAGTCTGGAAGGTACAATTGTCTTCCCTGTAGGAACAGTTACCATGGTAGCCAGGAATATCTTAGTGGGATCAATGTGTCTGGAATTTCTGGAAACATCCTTGGTCTGGAAGGAGTGAGAGATGGTGTCTGCCCTTTGGCTTTTGAGAGCTGGGTGATGTTGCAGTTTGAAGTTGAAGCGAGTGAAGAACAAAGACCAACGAGCCAGTCTTACATTTAGCTGCTGAGCTTGATATAGGTGTTTGAGATTTTTGTAATCCGTGCATATTGTAACATGGTGTTAGGCTCCTTCAAATTAGGTGACACCATTCCTCGAGAATTAGTTTGACAGTTAAAAGTTCTCGATCCCCAATGCCATAGTTATGATCTGCGAGTGTAAACTTCTTTGAGAAGAAAGAACAAGGATGAAGAACTCCTTCTGGAGTGTGTTGGTTCAAGACCACCCCTATGCCTAAAGTAGAGGCATAGGATGAAGGACTGCATGGGGTCTAGATGATGCAGACAGGGCACAGCTAGAAAGGTGTTCTTCAACTCTTGGAATGCTTCTAAAGCCTCAGGTGGCCAGTCATTAGTGTTAATGCCCTTGTGGGTAAGTGCAGCATGGGGGGCTACCATGGAGGAGTAGTTTGGGATAAACTGATTATAATAATTGGCAAATTCCAATAACTTTTGTAGGGATTGAAGCCCCACTGGACATGGCCAGTCTCTGATGGCTTTGACTTTGGCAGGGTCCATCTGGAATCCATCCTGGGAGATGATGTACCATAGGAAGTGAAGTTCCTCTTCTTCAAAGAGACATTTTTCCAACTTGGGTATAGATTATTCTTTCTCAGACTATGTAAGATGGTATAGCATCTCAGCAGTGGGCCCTCAGTATTTGGGAAAAGCTCACTATGTCATCTAAATACATGACCATACATATATAAAGTAAGTCGCAAAAGATCTTGTTGATTATTTTCTGGAAAACTGCTGGGGCATTGCAAAGCCCAAAGGGCATGACTAGATATTCGTAGTGTCTGTCCCGAGTGTTAAATTCAGTTTTCCACTCGTCGCCAGCCTTGATACAAATGAAATTGTATGCACCTCTATGGTCCAGCTTTGTGAAAATCTTTGCACCTTGTAGGCAGTCGAAGAGTTCTGTTATTAGCAATAAGGGATAGCGGTCCTTCTTTGTGATGGCATTCAGGCCATGGTAGTTGATGCATGGCCTGAGGGAGCCATCTTTCTTTGCAACGAAGAAGAATCCACCCCCATTGGGGAAGAAGAAAGATAGATGAATCCCCATTCCAAGTTTTCCCGGATATAATCAGACATGGCTTGCATCTTGGGAAGCAACAAGTGATAAACCTGTCTGCGCAGAAGCTTGGTGTTTGGGAGGAGTTCAATTCCACAATCATATATGCAGTGAGGTAGCAAGATCTTAGCCTTTTTTTTTTTTTTTGAGAAAAAAATCTTCAATTCTGTGAACTATGGGGGAAGCCCTTGTAGTGTTGTAGCAACAGCCATGGAGCAAGGAGGTTCCACATGTCTATGCAGGATTCTATACAGTTTCGGCTCCATTGGGCAAGTTGTAGGGTAACCCAATCAAACTGAGAATGATGATGTTTGAGTCAGGATAGCCCCAGAATAATGGGGTGGATGGCCCTGGAGATCACATGCAGGCTGAGTTTTTCCAGATGTAAGATGCCGGTACGTAGGATTACAGGTGCAGTTGTTAGAGTAACCTGGCCAGGAAGAGGGTCTCCGTAAATGGAAGACATTTTCAAGGGAGAAGGCCTCTGGACTGTGGGGATAAGGGGTTGGTTGACAAGTTCCTTCAGGATAAAGTTCCCTCCTCAGCCTGAATCCACAAAGGCCTGTGTGGCAAAGCGAGTGGAACCCAACTCCAGGGTGATGGGAAGTAGTAGTTGGTGAACTGGAAAAGTGAGCCCTAGGGTCATCTCACCACAGGAGCCTAGGTGTTGGTGTTTCCCAACCTGAATGGGCATTGAGCCAGCAGATGACCCTAGTCCATGCAGTATAAGCAAAGACCTTGCTGTCTGCATCAGAGCCTCTCCTCTGGGGCCAAGCAGCCATGGCCCACTTGCATGAGCTCTTTGGGAGGAGTATTTATTTATTTGTTAGTTTTTATATGCCAAAGCTGCTCACCCGTAAAAATGTTGCTTGCAGTAATTTTGTTATGGGTTTGACAGTTGCTTGGTTTCGATTGTTAATATAAATACCCTTAACATAAGGCTTGGGGGTAACCTGCATGGAGCAGTAGTTACTACCATAAGAAACTTGCTGGGCAGACTGGATGGACCATTTGGTCTTTTTCTGTCATCGATACTATGTTACTGTGTTATATTAGAAGATATTTGCATGGTTCAGTTGGATCCAACCAGTCAAGTTAAAGAAAGAACTAATATAGAGTAAAAGTATTGGAATGTTATGAAGGGCACAGAACTCTAATTCATGCACATCAAAGGATGCATTCTCTGAAGTCACATAGTAGATGATAAATAAAGATCAAATTGACCCCAGCTAGTCTGTCCAGCTGAGATTCTTCCACGTAGCTGGATGAGCATATAAATTCCGAAATGCAGCTCAACACTGACTTCACTCCCTTTATATCTTCTCTTTTACCTAACCTCTCAATCCTTGTCCCAATATCACCCTCCATATTTGTCCCAAGAATGCCCAAAATCCATTCAAAGTGATGTTTTCTACTACCTATGCTGGTAGGCCATTACAGGCTTACTCATCTCCAACACGATTACTACAAGACCTATACTTAATCCAACACCTAGGCACTTTCTACTTTTAACTATGGTCCCTCCATGCAGGCTAATCAAGCCATCTTGGAAGCCTTTGCTGTTTGAGGTTACAACTGTTGCTCCATGGATAAGTTCTTGGAGGAGAAGTCCATTACCTGCTATTAGGTTCACTTAGAGAATAGCCACTGCCATTAGCAATGGTAACATGGAATGGACTTAGCTTTTGGGTACTTGCCAGGTTCTTACGGCCTGGATTGGCCACTGCTGGAAACAGGATGCTGGGCTTGATGGACCCTTGGTCTGACCCAGTATGGCATTTTCTTATGTTCTTATGTTCTTACCCAATGCCTTTTTGAGGGCCAATACAATCATACCACTGCTGTCTTTGATTGTAATCACCACTCCATGTAAGTACTTCTTTACCATCCTGTTTGACACAAGGGATGCCCTATGCTTATCCCATTCAAAACATCCATTACTCTTTCTGGGAAGAAAGCAGCTGATCTGCGAGCTAGTGCAGCACCAGGGCTGGGGAAATTTCATATTTTTATTAAATAGGGTCTTTAATAATACTTGTAAAAGGATTAGTATTGTTAAAATAGATTTTTAACACCAAGCTTTACTCCAAACCAGTTTTACCTGTATTACACCAACATGCAATAACCTGTATTTAGCTTTTTGGTCATTTGTACTAGTTTTTATGAAATATGCTCCCTGCCACCCCCCCCCCCCCCCCGCCCCCCAACCCCACCCTGCCAAAAAAAAAAAAAGCTTAAGAATTCATGGGAGTTGAACTCTACAAAGTGCCTGCCCAGATCTCTTTTGGTTGAGCCAAACTTGCTAACATTATATTACGTAACTATTTTGTTGTATTTTCTATTTGATTTCTATATGCAGTATAAACGTGATATTGCACTGTGTGACAGTTTTTTTTACAATGGCAGTCCTTCAGCAAGCATCTGGTTTCATTCAATGTATTTTAATGAGAGATTGGGCAAATGTACTAAAAGCGCTTCTACCTTTTTCTTTTTGTCTGGGGAAAAAAGCTGGCCCATTACCAATTAACTGAGAGATTCATTTATAGAGAAGAGACTTCGAATAGAGCAAAAACAGGGGTGTACATTTTCCCATTTTCTTGGAATGTACTCTGGGTGTTCAAATTAGGTAATAGTGCGATGTCAGAAATTCACCTTTTAAAGGTTGTTAGCAGGATTAATCACTTGACCTTTAGGTATAGATCAAAGGGAATATAATCGAATAAGTTTGACTGCCTGATCAATATGCATACTTAATTTGTTTTCCCAATGGGTGCATTTGGATAATAGGGAGGATTTACTTACCAATTAAATTGTATACCCAAATTAAGATGCTTATATGATATTGTGCACTATTATGCACCAATTATACTGTTTCTTGCTATTTAATTATATAAAGCCACAACATTTGAAAGTCAATTAGCTATTTTATTATATTTCCATGTTTTACTAAGATATCAATGAAGAAAAGTCATTTTTCCCTTCATCCAGAATTTTAACAGTTTTAGAGTACTAGATTTTACACCCAAAAAATGTTTTGAAAATTGCCCTAATGCTTCGTACATGGGTTAAGGGTGCTAACAACAAACAAACAAACAACAACAAAAAAAAAACCCACACAAGCAAACGCTTGCACAAATTACATGATGGGGCTTTTACTCAATTCTAAAAGTTAAGTTCAGTGGTAAAAGCCATATTGTGAAGATTAGATTGCAATCATTGAGGCTCACATATGATTTGTAAGAGCGGAGGAAGTGCCATGCTGTGGTCAGACTAGAAGTCCATCCTGCCCAGCATCCTGTCTCCGGCAATGGCCAGTCCCAAAGAGTAGATCCAGTTTCTCGCTTCCCACTCCCAGCGACAAGTGGTGGGATTTTAATAACTTGCAGCCAAGAAGATGTTGGCAGATAAGCACCGGCTGGTAAACCCAGTTCCTGCTTCCTGCATTGCTACAGGCAGCCCCTCCCTTCCCCACCCCCCCAAATCTCTAGTTTCTCTCCATTATTATGACACTAATGTCCCCTTGTATTTATTCCAAGCATGCTTGAACTCTATCACCATTTTAACGCTTACCAGCTCCACTGGAAGTCTGTTGCAAATCCCTATCAACCTGTCATTGGAAAACTGTTCTTCTCACATTGTTTCTGAGCCTCCCCTCCTTCTGCTTTCTGCAATAACCCCCTTTGTCCTCAAGTTTCTCAATCCATTGAAATTGCTCCCTGTAAAACTGCCGGTTCAGTACGTTCCTTTCTGTTCCACCTGCGGTCTGAATTGCAGGCAGAAACTTTATGGTGACATGAAAGTGAAAAAAAAAAAAAAAAGATACATTTGAAACTAGATGTTGAACAAAAAGAAAGTCCTTAGCTTCTCTCTGTTCCTCACAGTCCATTTAATGAGAATTCCCAATAGCAGCATCACACGCTTGACAGTTAATACAATCACTTGATGTTGCAGCATGTCAGATTCCAGACAGTCATCTGAATGCCATTTTGCCATCAGAAATGAAATGCCATCTTGTGCATCTGGAGCCTGCAATTATATTATTTCGGCATGTTGTAATTTTTTAAACTTCTGCTAGAGAAATTACATTATTTTTTTTCCCCAACTAAAAACATTGCTCATTTTCAATGCGCTAATTGAAAATCACCTTGAAATGTGTCTGGATATTTTTGTTTTCAGAATCCAGTTGCTTGTAAGTTTCTTTGCTTTAGGGTGGCTGGATTTTGTGCAACTTTTGGATACCTTTTTTTTTTTCCCCAGTACTTTGAGGTAGGCGGTTGACCTCATAATACAAAAGGTACAATAGTGAAACAAATTGGACAGAGGTTTGTACAAGGCAACCAGAAGATGGTGACAGGCTGTCTCCTGCTAACCTTGTCACTTCAGTAAATCACTAATCAAACTATGCTCTAACAACATATTTTGTAGTTCTAATCTCATATAGTGCAAATCCTATGTAGACCTAGTTTTAAATACAGCGTTAAACGAGCTTTGCCATCCTGGAGGTGCTTATTAGAGGACTGCCACTTTAAATGCCTGTTACTAACTAGAAACTTGTTATTCCTCTTGCTGTACCTTCAGTCCCACAGTTTAAAATATTTTCTTATATCCTGATCTTATACTTTCTGCTTTCCCAGTGATTGAGTTTTTGCCAGCTTCCTATTGATCTCCTTGAGTTCAATATCATGGCTATCATTCATCTTGGGGCTTAGTTCTGATCCTTGTGAGAAAGTGACACTTGATTTGTTTTGGGGATGTACAAATACAGGCTGACAAGGTTGTAATTGGCCTTTCATGAGATTGTGTGGATCTTTTCGCAGCCAGATCTGAAAATGTAATCTAGCTGCAAAGCTTATTCTGTGCGTTTTGCTAATTGCTTCTTGACTGTCTGTTAGTGTACTGGTACAGCTCACACACATCTAATACAATTCTTTCCTTCTGCCTTTCCACCCAAGTGTTCATGTAGATTTTACACCTTTCTTTCTTTGTGTACCCTGACCAGCAATGCCTCCATGTGGTACAGTTTCACAATCATTCAGCCCCCTCCAATGCTGCAGTCTTATTTTTCAACCAGGCTTCTGGTTGAATTTGAGCTGGCAACCCTCTTGCTTCAAACCAGGATTTCCTGCTGAGCTGAAGGAGCAGGACTCGGAGAACCCCCCCATCTAATTTAATTCTATTTTTTTTGCCCCTTTATTACTTTCTTCTTGTCACATCCACCCTCCGACGACCCTTGCAGTTGTGTATTGTGGCATCATAGTTAACAGGCTGAGAACAGACGCTTGTCCATCATTTTAAGCCTTCTTCTGAATATACGTATTGCTTGGAGGATTACGCTACTCGTGCACCTCTAAATCCATCATGGTTTACAGCAGCCAAAAAAAACCCCATAGAGAATGTAGTTTAAATCTCTACATCAACATATAAAGGCAGACTGTTTCAGAGACTTATTACCCTGTTTTGACATTTGAGGCCAGCACACAGATTTCCTGCCAGGTCATTGACCTATAATCTTTTTGAACCGTAGCCACTGCTTCCTTTTCTCTACTGTGGACAGACTGGAAGATGGAGGCCACCACTCTCCCCAAGCCAGTGCCTTCATGAAAAAAGGAAAATTACTATTGCTCTGGACTGTTTTCACTCTACTGTTTTTTTCACTACTAATTCCACTGTGTTCTGCCTTGTAGCTACTCACTAAAGGCCGCATTTTGTAAGTCCCGGGGCTTTACTAAAGGGGAGGGGGCGGGGCATGGGTGGGGCGGTCCAGAGGCCTCCGACACAGCGGCCATTGCCGCTGTGTCGGAGGATCTGCGCCTGCCTCCAGGCAGGCACAAAAAGTATGATAAAACCTTTTTTTTTGGGGGGGGGGGGTTAGAAGAAGGGGTGGGAAGGTCAAGCTAGAGAGAAGGAAACAGGAGAAGGCGGCTCAGTGCTCGCAAGGTGCAGAATTGTGCACCCCCTTGCATGCGCTGACCCCTGATTTTATAACTTGCACGCACCAAGCACGTGTACGCCCGCACGCAACCTTTTAAAGTCTACCCCACACTGTGTAGACTGTCATGGGTATTGGGAGTAGCAAATTAGCTTGAGCCAAGTCTTCATCCTGCTCTGTGCTCTTCTACTGGTCCTTTTTTGGGAGCTTAAACATGTGAGGTAAGGTAGCGAGAGATGGAAGGAGTGCCTGTAGAAAAGCAGGTTAAGATGTTAATTCGCTTAGAACAATTTGGGGTAGATTTTATAAATTTACTCGCGCACGTACTTTTGTTCGTGCACCAGGCACGAACAAAAGTACGCTTGATTTTATAAGATACACGCGTAGCTGCACGTATCTTATAAAATCCAGGGTCGGCGCGCGCTGCCTGTTCCCTCCGAGGCCGCTCCGAAATCGGAGCGGCCTCGGAGGGAACTTTCCTTCCGCCTGCCCTCACCTTCCCATTCCTTCCCTACCTAACCCCCCCCCGGCCCTATCTAAACCCCCCCTACCTTTGTTGGCAGATTTACGCCTGCCGAAAGCAGGTGTAAATCTGCGCGCGCCAGCGGGCTGCTGGCGCGCCATCACCCGACTCGGGGGCTGGTCCAGAGGCCTCGACCATGCCCTCTGGCCGGCACCACGCCCCCGGTCCTGCCCCTGACCCCCGGACATGCCCCCGGACACGCCCCCTCCCGCCCCTTTTACGAAGTCCCGGGGCTATGCGCGCGCCGGCGGCCTATGCAAAATAGGCGCGCCAGCGCGCAAGTGCCCTGCGTGCATAAATCTGGCCGGATTTACACGCGCAGGGCTTTTAAAATCCAGCCCTTTGTATTTTGTATGTGAAAATTAAAGATTGTACATGAAAGACAATCTTGGTGGGGGAGGGGTAGAGGGCAAGGAAAAAGATAAACACCAGAAAGGCCATGAAACAAGGTAGGGAAAGGCAAAACAAAGAAACACAGAAATATAGTGGCAGAAAAAGAGCATTATGGCCTATCTGGTCTGCCCATCCCCAACAACGAATTCAGTTTACAATTCCTATCACTCCCTCAGAAATCTCCTGTGTTTATCCCACGCTCTCTTGAATTCAGATACTGTCCTTGTCTCCACTACCTCCACAGGGATGCCGTTCCTCAGCTGCCAACTTAGGCCTGGATTTATCAAAATGCACTAAATATCGCATGCAATAGAAAAAAGGGTGTGTTTTATGGTAATAGGCAGTTTATTGCTGAAACTAGCCATAATACTCTCACACTAGATAGGTATTTATATCTCTATGGGAGGCCCACCTAGTAACTAGAGGTGAAGTTTAGGTTTTCGTGTAGGGGGTTTGGGGCCACTTTGACATTCAAAGTGAGACATACGGACAGAACAGTGCTTTCTTGTGAAGATTTGATGACCTTCGGAGTGAGGAAACTCTCTCAAAGATGAGATTTGTGCAGTGTTCTCTCAACCTAGCTAGGTTGAGAGAACACTGCACAAATCTCATCTTTGAGAGAGTTTCCTCACTCCGAAGGTCATCAAATCTTCACAAGATTGGCCCCTAACCCCCTACACTAATACCTAAACCTCAGCTCAAGTTACTAGGTGGGCCTCCCATAGAGATATAAATACCTATCTAGTGTGAGGGCATTATGGCTAGTCTCTCTCTCTCTCTCTCTCTCTCAGACAGGTCCTGATAGCTAGGCTGCCTCTCTGGGAGCTTCAGCCCGCCCCTAACTCCTCCTCTTTTTCTGATTTGTATCGCACCATACGTTATGGTGCTATCACATGCGTTAAGGGTTTAACGCATGCGAAACCGCCTTAACGCATGCAAAAACGCCATAACGCTATTTGATAAATGACTCTGTTAGATTGTGAGTCCTCTGGAGACAGGGAACTACTTACAGTATTGCCCCTATATAGGTCCCTGGTGAGACCTCACTTGGAATACCTTGTACAGTTCTGGAGACCATACCTTCAAAAGAATATAAACAGAGTCAGTCCGGAATTTAGTTGCCACCCCAGTCAGTGGTCTTCAAGATCTAAACATGTATACCCTAGAGGAAAGGGGAGATATTATCGCGACATATAAATATCTCAAAGGTTTCCATGCATAGAAGGCAATCTTTTTTTCCAACGGAATGGAGGCTCTAGAACAAGGGGTCCCTGTCCCTACCAATAAGCCAGGTCTGGGGTCATCCCAGCCCACACACCCCTTTCTTGAAGGTCTTCAGAAAGGGGCAAGAGTGATCCCCAGTCACTTTAAAAATGGCACAGGCCTAGAGACTGGCCGGCACCATATAGTTTTGCAGCTGTAAAGTAATATGGCTTTAAAATAAACCATTTTAAAACACAGAAGCGTAGAAATGTGATTGCAGAAAAAGACCATATGGCCCATCCATGCCAAATATTCAGGTGTACAATCTCTGCCAGTCCCCATTCTTATTCTTCTATGGAGATTTACAGTGCAGAAAGGGTCAGGAGAGATCCTTAGTCATTCCTGCCCTGTTGGTCTGGTTTCTACCAGAGGTAGGTCTTGTCAGATTAATCTGATCAATTTATTTGACTGGATGACAGAGAGTTGGATCAGAGGAGACCATTACATGTAGAGTACGTGGATTTCAGTAAGGCCTTTGGCATAGTACAGTATAGCAACTTATAAGTAAACTGAGCACCTTGATATGGGCCCTAAGTGATTGACTGGGTTAGAAACTGGTTAAGTGGAAGGGACGAAGGATGTTACTAGTGATTTGCCACAGACCAGTTCTTTTCAATGTTTTCATAAACGATATTGCAGAAGGAATAATCGGAAAATTTTGTCTTTTTGCAAAGAAAATCTGCAACATGGTAAACACCCAGTAAGGTGTGGAAAATATGAGAAGAGATCTAACAAAGCTTGAGGACTGGTCTAGAAGCTGGCAACCAAGATTTAATGCTAAAAATGCAGGGTCATGTATATGGGCTGCAAAAACCGGGCCTGGCCCCGGCATCCAATCTAGGTCCTGGCATAAGGCCTAGGCCAAGCTTGGGTCTAGGCCTCCATGCCTCAGCCTTGCATAGAGCCTAGGCTTTTGTTTTGGCCTAGGCCTAGGCCTCACCAGCAGATCCCCACCAGACCACCAGGTAAGTGGGGGCTAGGGGGGAGTCTGGCCCCAGCATTTTTCTGGTGGGGACAGGAGGCCGTCAGAGGTCCTGTTTGTTTTTTTTTGGGAGAGGAGGGATTTAATGTTTGATTCTTCTTTTTTTTAATGAAAGAAATGAATTAAACATTAATCAAAACAATTTATGGGGGAAAAATCCCCCAAAACAAAAAATGAAACACATTTTTTATCCCTGCACATCCCTACTAGATACACATATGGTATTTTTCAGCCATCATGTTTCCAAAGCAAATGAACCAAACCACAGATATACCCTCCCCTTCTCCCCCAAAAAGTGAACAAAATGAAAATTTACCACTGCACATCTCTGCGGTTTATGATTTTGCTTTCATCTGTAGTGATGATCTATCTTCGCCTCATTTTTATCGGTTATATTGAATTTAACTTGTTAAACAAACCACTATGTATAACCTCACTTTCGCCTAATTGTAATGTGCTTTGAAGTGGCTGCCCAGTCCCAAAAAATGGAATAGAAATCCAAAATTAAATTAATCTCTTGCATGTCTCCCTGTCCTCCTGCTTCCTTAGACTGTGAACTCCCCAGGCAATCTGCATGATTTCTGTTATTTATGCATTGTATCTGTGGGGTTTTTTTCCATATTGTATTTGTCAGCACTATGTAAAAAAATAAGATAACTTTAATATTAGAAATGTAAATGAATCATCTGACAATTGAAGGCCTTCATCGACTGACATGGGAAAGCAATATACACATTTTTTTAAAAATAAATATTAAGGGGAAGGAGATGAACAACCAAGCAAAGCACTAATTTCAATATAGGCTATGCATATAGACATTTAACTCCCAGATAATTTTGGATTGGCATCAGAGAGTTTAAAGTTCAAATCTTGTGAATAGTATTTGGAGAAATAAGATTTAATCCTGTGCACCAAATGAAGAGTTTTCACATATGTATTCAGCAAAGTTTTAAGGCAACACTACTAGCTAGAGTTAAAAAAAAAAATCAGCCCCCCTATTTCTTGTATGATCTGTTTCCTCTTTTGGTTTTATTTATATGCTGTATTTTTAGATTTTTTTTTGCCCTATTTTTTATTTTTTTTTAATTTGTATGCTTTTTCTCAAATGTATCTTTTAGCAAGGCCACGCCCCCAATTAAAAAAAAATATCTTCCTTCCTGGGCTCACAGTTCACTTGTTGATGTAGGTAAAGATGCACAAGGGAGACAGGAGCTGAAGGATCAAGAAAAAAGGTGTAAAAAAAAGTCCTTAAAAAACAGTTCAAGGTTCAAAGTCCAAGAAGACCATAGTGAGTACTTCAGACTGGATATACTTATGAAATTCTCCTGCTTTGGGTCAGTGAGGTAATCCTCATTATATCTATTAGCAAGGCCCCAATTCTGCAAAAGCTACTTGGTCAGGGAGATGTCTGCAGACATATTTAGGTGCCAGAGTGTGTGAAAAATAAAAATTCCCATTCAGTTCCCCCAAGTGTCTCGAAAATACATTTTCCGCCTCATTCAAGCATCTCCTCCCCCCCCCCCCCTTTTCTCCATTGGTTGATATTTGCCCCCTGGTGACATCCTGCATGTTTGGAGGGGGGCACAGCTGGATGAGCCGACGTCACCACTGGCCGTAGGCAGGAAGCCGGAACGGGTGCGCCACAGCTTCTCGCCCGCATTCACACGCTTGAAAAGTGCAGGAACCCTTATAACCCGCGAAACGATGGCAACCCCTCTCTGTCGGAGCTTGTTTTGAAAATGATTTTCTGTCTCGGCCCAAGGCAAAGCGGTGCCTCTGTTTGTCTCCAGTTCCGCAGCCGTGCCCGGAGTCCCCGCTTTCCTGTGGCGGGAGCTCAGACCTTCCTTCAGCAGTTCTGCGGCACATTTGAATAAGTCTGCATACAATATTTAGATTGTGAAACTATTTACGCTCACAGCAATGAAGCGCTTTTCAGATTTGTCTGAATAATATTTTATTGTATTCTCTTAGGCTTTTCTTTCATTCTTTTCTTTCTTTTCTTTATTTAAAATACTGATACTCTGCCCATAATGCTGCATGCTAAGCGGATTACAGGTACACAATTAAAATATGGTCAACAATAAAACATAGTAAAATGTAAAATTAAACAGCAACATCATTCCATTGGTACAGAAAAGGCTTCTGGGAAAAAAATAGCTTTTAATTTTTTTTTTTTTAAAAACCTTTAGATCATATTAAGCCTTTAGATAATATTAACAGAGGCCACAGCCTCTTTTAATATTATCAAGCATAAAGGAAGTTCATTCTTTTCTCTGTTATAGTTTCCTCTTTTTTTAAATTTTCCATTGCTTTCTTCTGTTTTCTCCTCTCCTCTCATATCTTCTATCACTACAGCCTGACTTTCCCGCCTAAAGCCTGCCTCCATCTCTACCCCATCCTGTTCTTTCGCTCTTCTTTCAGACTCTCTTCCTCCTGCTGTCTTCTTTTTGAACCCTTCTGTGGTTTTAACTGCCTCCAATCTCTAATTCCTCTGTCTCCCAGTTCCACCTCCTGCCTTTCTCCTTATGTAGCCTTTCGACCCAACCTCTCATCCATCTGGTCATCTACTCTCCCCTTCTCCCCTCATTCACCAGGTCAATTCTGTGCTCTTCTTTCCTCTCCCCCACCACAGCCAGGCTGATCATCTCCTCTCCCCTTCTCTTCTCCTCTTCCCACCAAGTCTATCCTCTGCTTTGCCTTCCTCCTGTCATCACAAGGCCGATACTCTGCTTACCCTCAACCATTCTGACCCCCACAGGTCTGGCGCCACGGGTTTGCAAACCGTGCAATTGCACAGAGCGGCACACCCAGTGGGTCGGGAGCAGGGAGAGGCCCATGCTGCTGCTGGTGGACCGTGGACCCAATCCACCGGCGGAGGAAGAAGGAGGTCCGGGTTGTCACCAGTGGACACGATGCCACTGGTAACAGTAGAAGGAGGCCCGGGTTGTCACCAGTGGACCCGATTCCACCGGCGGCAGAAGCAGGAGGCCACAACAGAGGAAGTCTATCCTTTAGCTCCTTCTCTGGTGCTGGCCCCACGATATTGAACACTTGTGGTGCTAGAAATTCCTGTATTCTCGGAAGATGAGAATATAGGAAGATCTAGCATGGCGAGTGTTGAATTACTGGGGTGCTAGCACAGGAAGAGGAGCTGCAGAATGGCTTTTCTCTACAAAGGAACAGGTTGGCATCAGCAGCGGATGAGGAATGACCCATGGACCCTTACTGCCCAGTCTGTATGTGTGTGTATGTGAATGGGAGGCTGCCTGTGATGGGTGAGTTTGTGTGTGTGTATAGGAGGCTGCCTGGGATGTGTGTGTATGGGAGGCTGCTTGGGAATTGTGTGTGTGTGAATGGGAGCTTGCCTGGGATGGATGTGTGAATTGGAGCCTGCCTGCGGTGGGTGTGTATATGTGTGTGTGTGTGTGCACATGCATGCATGGGAGCCTTCCTGGGATGAACAGGGAATGTGTGTTTGAGAATGGGAGCTTGCCTGGGGTGTGTACGTGTAAATGGCAGCTTGTGTGTGTGTGTGTGTGTGTGTGTGTGTTTGTGTGAGATGAGACACAGAGAGAAAATGGGGGGTGCAGGCAGATTAAAACCTGCCAGCAGCTGAAATGAAGATGTGGGCTGGATCAAGGCAAGGCTGGAACAGGAACACGGCAGGATCAGGAACATAGTGGGAACTAGCAACATGCACTGCAAGGCTGCAGGAGAACCTGTTGTTGAGGCACGGCTAGGGAGAGTGACCGGGGCTTATATACCCAGCTGGCTGCCTGATGTCATCTGTGAGCGCTGGCAGTCCCGATTCCTGCCATGGGACCTTTAAGTGGTGGCAAGCCTAGGGAGGTCCACTCAATCCCAGGCAGCTTCAGCGGTGTTGGCATCCTTGGGTGTGAGTGCGGCTGGTCCCGGGGACGTACCACAGCAGCCCAAATGTTACGACCTTGCCCTTTGCTCTCCGCCTCCGAAATGATTCTGGGGTCGGGAATCACCTTAGCCCCCAATTACCCTTCCCATGGGATCAACTGCAAAGTAAAAAGGGCAGGAAGGATGCCCATTCGCTTCCTGTCCCATCCGTGCAGCCTTCAAAATGGCACCAGTCGGCCCTAAGACCTGCGCCATACTGATGTCAGATAGTGACAGTCTCAGGGCTGGCAAGTGCCATTTTATTATATGGCCGCAAGAAGCCCAAAGTCGATCCTGCCTGCCGGGTGCCAAAGTTTAACCTGAGGCCATCATGTGACCGTGCAACAAAATGGTGCTGGTCTCAAACAGGGTTGCCAACTGGCTTCAGTCTTTCAAGGCAGAGTGATGCAGCCTTGGTATCACCCCCATTGCAGGGCCCGTAGTCTTGATTTCCCTATTACCTGCCCTACGAAAAGCAAGACTGCAAGTCCCATTGTGCAATGAGGCAACACCAGGACTGAAAATCTGGAGCCAACTGGCAACCCTAGCCTGAATGCCCGTCGGCTGGTGCTGTTTTAAAGCAGGCGCCTGGCAGGGCACGAGCAACTGGGGAGAGCTACAACGACCCCACAGAAGAGGTAAGATGGAGTTGGAGAAGGATCAATGAAGGACTAGTGTAGGGTGGGGGCCTAAAGGCTGTAAATTTTGGCAGCACTGTTTTTTCTTTTTTGTTACCTGGAATGGGGGGGGGGGGGGGTGAAGTGTTCTTTTTGTTTTTGTTTTTTTTTTTTGCTTTGTTTTGGAATTTATTTCATTTCAAATAAACAAACAAACAAAACAAATGAAAAAGAAATACAAATTGTGGTCTAATGTCTTCTCTGTTTGGCCTTTTCCGGTACAAGGCTTCGGATTTTTGCATGATCGAGCCCTGATTGTCACTTCTATTTGCTCTATTATCTAATAAAGCTTTCCTCACCATTAAGAAAAGATGGACTATCAACTGCTTAGAAATACCAAAAAATGGAAAAAAGGAGACTCCGCTCTCAAACTTCCAGTGCATTGTCGATTAAACAGAGCTACAATATAATTCAGGAAAAAATGGAATAAAGGATTCCAAACCCTCCCAAAACATTTTGAGACGCAATGAAATGCACCTGCTTTAGAAGGGTTTTTTTTCTATTATCATAGTTCCAACATATGCAGTCTGGTGACGAACCCGCATCTCCCCCTGTGGACCAATGGCACGATGACCTCTGAGCAGATGCAAGAAAAAAAGGAACAGAAATAAAAGAAAATACGAGGTTAAAAATACAGCATTTTTCATTCCTTGTATCCTAGGTCTGTTTAAATTTCTTTTTTTATTTCTTCTTGTAAAATAAACAAGGAAAGGCGAGAGTCACCTTCTGTGGCTAACAACTGAAAGGAAAACTGATTTTTTTTAACAGCCTGAGTAAGCTCATGTCTGGGAGTCCGACCTCACCTTTATGTACTTACAGGAGTCATAAAGTGACGTCAGGCCCAGGAGAAGATCTTAATCTACAGTAGGTCCCCTGTTCCCTCCTCCTCACATGATTAGGGCTAGGCAAACATCCATGCTATGTGTTGGACCTTCCCACACTACAGTCACACTGAAGTCAATGATTAACAAAATCCAGCCCCTGCTTTTAGGGAAAGGCTGCTTACTCAGTACAACTGCAGAGCTGTTCTTCCAAATCAGAGTTCATAAATCCTGTTCTTAGTACAGCATAGCTCAATTAAATACCTAAGCATTCCTGTGGAGCAGAATAATTAAGTAAAACCCCAATAGGTCAACACGACCACAGAAAGCTTTCAGATGGACAATTCAAACTGTTTTGTTTGCTCAGTTCCTGCAACTTTAAACACTTCCTGAAGAAGATCTGAAACTTGATTTCTGGTCACCCAAAGAGACGCAGAGAGGAGCAAGAAGCAACAGGACCAAAATACCAAATAAGAACGTAACCAATTTCCAGCTGGCTCTATAGCTGCATGATTTACTATGACAGCGATTAAAAATTGGATTATATAGTAAAGCACGTCTGGATTACCGAAGCACCATCAGCCCCTTACTATGGCTGTGAGACATCAAGATCCCTGTGCTGACCTCATTGACCACTCACATGTGCCGGATTTCGAGGTGAAGCTGGGGGTGAAGATCGCTCTCACTGTGCTCTATGGCCTCATCTTTCTGGCTGGGATTTTGGGCAATAGTGTCACCATCCGAGCCACCATGGTGTTGCAGAGCAAGGGCTACCTGCAGAAAGGGGTGGCAGACCACATGGTCAGCCTGGCCTGCTCCGATCTTCTGGTCATTCTGCTAGGCATGCCTGTGGAACTCTACTCGCTCATATGGTATCCTTTCTCCACCTCCTACGGAAATATTACCTGTAAGATCTACTGCTTCCTCTTTGAAGCCTGCAGCTATGCCACTGTCTTCCATGTGGCTACCCTGAGCTTTGAGAGGTTCATCGCTATCTGCCACCCTTTCAAGTTTAAATCGATTTCCGGCTCTTGTGCAGTGAAGATAATGATCAGTTTTGCCTGGGTTACGTCGATCTGCGTGGCTTTGCCTTTTATTTATGCCATGGGCACTGAGTACCCCCTGGAGCCTGTAGCAGGGCATAGAGTGGGGCCAGAGTGTAACAGGTCCTCCTCCTCCCGCCACCTGTACCATGGAGATGTCCCATCTAATATCACCATCTGCACCAGTCTCTCCTCCAAGTGGGTAGTTTTTCAGTCCAGTATCTTCAGTGCTTTCATAGTCTACATAGTGGTACTGGCGTCCGTCGCTTTCATGTGCAGGAGTATGATGAAAGCTCTGCTGCTTTCCAAAAACGGGACAGTGACAGTGAAAGGTCAAAGAGGAAGCTCTGCTGGGTGCATGAACAAAAATATCAGCTCAGAGGCCAGGTCGGCCAGGAAGCAGACAATCATCTTTTTAGGTAAGTTCACATTTCATGAGAAACTAAGGGAATACCGAAAGTCCTAGAGAGGAATAGTCACTTGTCCTAGGTAGAGTGGTTAAGATTAAATTCATTATCAAGCATTTTCTCTTAATTTGTTTGTTTTTTGTTATATTGTTCTAGGAAATTTGGAAATAATATAATTATCTCACATAGGAAAAACAAAGGGGATAAATGTTCGACACAGCAGATCGTGTTAGGTGGTTTCCTTGCACCATAGACTATATTTAACATTCTCACATCTAATGACATTTCAGAGGACGTCGTATTGACTGGTTACATTCCATTAAGGTGCTTTTCTATTTTAGATCCAGTGGGGTTCCTGTTTTAGAGTCCAGGATTGCTTGTGTGTAAGAATTTCAGGGGAGAATGGGTTTAGTGAGGAACAGAAGAAAGCAGATAAACATTCTTTTGCCTGGTATTCATCGTGGGAGGAGAGAGAGAGTCGTGGGCCAAAGGCGAGCAGCAAGGACCTAGGAGACCGTGAGGTGCCTGCTGTGGAGGTAGAATTCAAGGTACTGGCACAATTCCAAGTCAACAGGGCTATGGAACTTCATAGCAAGGTAATCGGATTTTTTTTTTTTTGTGAGAAAAATGTGGAACTTGTGTTCCCATGGATGGAGTTACAAGTGCAATGACCGAGGAGTTTAAAAAGATAATGGGAGAGTATTTAATATCAAGTCCCAAATTATGTCATTTTCTGATCCCGTGAAACATTTTTGTATTTCTTATCGAAAGAAATATTAGTGGCCCGGTGTAAGTTATCCGAGATGGATAGTTCCACAGGGAACCAGATACGAAAAGAGGCTGCTTCAGCTTTCTCTAGAAAGTAAATCCTCTCAGCCTGGCACATACTTGGAGACCACACTGCTCTGAATTGGGTCCTAAAGTTCTTCCTATTGATTCGTTCAGTAACATTCTCTTTCAGAAAATAAGAGTTTTCCGACCTTTAGTGTCTCTGGCTTTCTTTTCTGCTTCTCACTGTTTGTTTGTTTTTCCCACCCTCTCTTCCACTTTGCCTTGTCGTTTTTATTCTCTCTCTGGCAGACATCCTGGGGGGGGGGGGAGGGGGAGGCAACATCAGCGAAGGATCCATCTTTCAGGTTGGCGTGGGGCCCAGTGCAGTAATGAAATGTGGGACACCCTCTTACCGCAGCAGGTATGTCTCTCACCCTCCCCCCCCCCCCGCCTTGTTCACCTCTCTCTCACTCCCTCCCCACCTCTTGATTACAACAACACTCTTACCTTCCTCACTTGCATTTCTTCCTTACTTTTACCTCCCTCTTGCTTTCTCAGCTCTGTCCTCCCTTGTGCCCTCACCCCTTTGCTCTCTCACGTTTCTCCCATCTTACCCCTGCTCTCTCACGTCTCTCCCCTCTTACCCCTGCTCTCTCACGTCTCTCCCCTCTTACCTTTTTGCTCTCTCACGTCTCTCTCCTCTTACCCCTTTGCTCTCTCACGTCTCTCCCCTCTTACCTTTTTGCTCTCTCACGTCTCTCTCCTCTTACCCCATTGCTCTCTCACGTCTCTCCCCTCTTACCTTTTTGCTCTCTCACGTCTCTCCCCTCTTACCCCTGCTCTCTCACATCTCTCCCCTCTTACCTTTTTGCTCTCTCACGTCTCTCCCCTCTTACCCCTGCTCTCTCACATCTCTCCCCTCTTACCTTTTTGCTCTCTCACGTCTCTCCCCTCTTACCCCTGCTCTCACCTGACTTTCTTTGCATGCTCTCATTTCTCCCTCGCTTTCTTGCTCACTCCCTGCTCTCATTCCTCTCACCCACTTGCTTATGTAACTTCCTTGTCCTTTTACAGTACCCAGGGCTTCAGACGTACACACAGCAAACCCTAATACTTAACGTTTGCCAATTAAAAGTTACTGCTCTCATTTTTTAAATGTTTTAAGCCACTCCTATCAAATGTCCCTGATTTCTTAGGCTTGGTCATATGTTACAGATTGCATCAAATGGAATGATTGATCGGGTCCTGCCATTTGTGATATCATTTGTGCCCTGGTATCCAATATGGTTTAATCAGACTGAGTGAGCATAAGGCAATTTATGACTGTCTTGCTAATATGGCTGCTCGCTGGGGTGTAGTCTAATTTTAGAGGACCTGCTTAAAAAAACCTAATCGCCTCAGTGCTGGCTCAGTGCAGGAGAGGTGGGTTTGATTCCTGAGCCTGGCTTTTGTTTTTCAGGTTGGTCATGGCTAAAGATGCAGAAGCGGCGTTTGCAGCGTCCCATGGGGAGGGAGTCCCTGCCATTACACAATGGTGACACCTAGTGGTCAGACTTGGTGTATGCGTATTATCTTCTGGAAGAAGCCAGAGGTGGCCTCCGGTCTAGGGTACTTGCAGTGAAGAATAGGTTAGAGGTGGGAAAGGGGGTAAGGAAATCAGGAAAAGTACAGTAAAATTGCATAAAGGCTTATGGGGCTAGCTTGAGTTGGGGCTGTGCTTGAGTTGAAAGCCCAAAAGGAGCAGGAGAAAAGTACCAGACTAAAACAATATAGCATCACAATGCATTTTTTATATTTATTGTCACCTTTCATGTGTACTTATGAAATGCTGCACACCACACCAAAGATACAACTTTCTTTATAATTAATGGCTCTTCCGAATCAACACTTTATGAGTTAGTCTTTTTAAATAGTGCCATCAATATGGGGCCTGACATTATCCATAAATATTTTAGAAATGCCCTTCATTTTTTGGGTTTTTGTAAAATTCAAAGTTACTGATAGAAAGGTCCGTTTTCAAAATGTTTTATGCGTAAAACAGGATCTGAAAATTGTCCTACTTTTATCCATGGGGGAAAAGGGTGACCCTGGAAAAATGATGTCATTTTTTCCCCCTCACTGATTTCTCTCATTTTTATTTTAGTTGTAATAAGCGTTGACAAATTCCCAGGCAAAAAACATAAAAACTGAAAACGAAAGACCATGCAAATGACAAGATCCAGCTGCATTGACGCACACACCAAACACAATTCACCACAAAGTACAGGTCTTTGCTAATTTTCTGGGTCATCTTTTAAAGGATACAGAGTGAAGTGGTTTCAGAAGGGCACCCGTTAAGGAGGATAAAAACCTAATCCTGGAAAAGTAGAAACAGGAGGAAATGGAGGTGAACAAAGCGAGTGGTGATGCCTGAGGAAGGGTCTGGCCTATAGGCAAGGGGTCCTGCTACTACAAACCTGGCCAGAAGTGATTGGCATCCCTTCATCAAACTCACTGATTTCTTCATGGCCTCACAGACCTATCTGGGTCACGAACTAAGACATCAGGGTGGTGCAGATGGTAACGACAGAAGTTAGTTATGATATAGCTTATTAGCACACCTATGATAATGTACAGTAGTGGCCAATTAGCTATTATTTACCTTTTTTTGTAATTACAGTGTTTGCTTTAATCTAGTGAGGATTCATTTGGTTTCATATGTATCAACCACAATGTATTTATTCCAGTCCAGAAAGCTGTCCTGTAGGATTACAGCAGGATGTCTTGTTATTCTCTGGAGAGACATGAGAGATATGTGGGGAATTAAATACAGGCTGCCTTGAGTACTGTAATCTACCATGTAGCAACCAGTAACTCCATAAATGCATGCCTGCATAGAAAAAGTCCAAGTAAGGTGTCACTGTATGTTAGCCTTGATTATGACAACACATTAGATAATATGTGTTTTATGGTAGAGTTCTTTCCTATCCCATTCTCTAGATCAGGGCTTCAAAAACCTGTCCTGGGGACTCCACAGCCAGTCGGGTTTCAGAATATCCACAATGAATGTGCATGAGATAAAGTTGCATACCACGGGGACTCAGTATATGCAACCTCATCTCATGCATATTCATTGTGGGTATCCTGAAAACCCGACTGGCTGTGGGGGTCCCCGGGAAGGGTTTGGGGAAACCCTGCTCTAGTTGATGACAGCACTGCTATTCCTCCCAATACCACATGGTATACAGTGATTTCTTCAGACCTGTAGCAAGCAAGTTTGCAGGTAATAACAATATGACTCTTAGAAATGATGGTTCCAATAGAAGTCTACATTACTATTATAAAGGTTTTTTTCTTACGAGGAAGAGAGTCAGATCCTGTTTCCAGTCCAGGCCCATCTCTTCCGCAATGGTACAGTGAGTGATCACCTCTTCCTGGGACATCGGTTTTTCCAAGAGTGATGCCCGTCTCCTCCCCCCTTCCCTCACTTCTCTGCCACTGTAGTGATATCTTATCCTGGCTACCCTGTGGATCACATCTGACCTAAAAATCTCTTCATTTGTTCTGGAGCGCTTTTATCTTCCTTCAAGCCACGCCAATGTTATTACAGCAGTTTGAACTTCACGCCAAACCTGTGCCTTCTAGCATTGAACATGGTTCCAGTGCGCTGGCCGCAGAGCTATGGGGGAGAAAGTGAAAACATTTCATGGACCAAAACACCTGAATTCGCTGGGATAAAAGTGGAGCTGGTGGGTCTTCCCATCCTTTCTGTACTTGGTCTTCCATTTCTCAAAAGCCAGTGGAGCCTTTGTATCCTTCTGGTCCCTAAAGCCCTGGCTGCTGGAACTCGTCTGCCAGTCTTCAAAGGCGGGGGTCCTTAGAGTTTGCTTTCTCTTCTCGGTCTTGGGCCTTATCTGGAGTGCCTGGAGCATTCATTCTGCAACAGGCCAAAGCCTTGGGTAAATGCAGGCTCCCCTAATCTTTCATTAGCATCATGGAGGGTGTTCATTCTCTGAAAAGAGCCAGGTTATCTGTAAATCAAGGGTATATTTGGGACCTGTTCTTGAGTGCTACATGCTGCTTATCATCTCTTTTTAGTATCTTTATTGATTTGGCCTTGAGAGATGCCTAAATAGTTGTCATGGCTCTGGGCGTAACTATTGAATAAAGATACCCCTTTGTCAGTTGCTTTGCTTTTCTATAATTAGGATGACATTACTCTGTGCCTGCAGTATAACGTGCTTGATTGTCATCCTGATAGGTATTTGCAGAGCTTTACAGAAGTGACCTGAGAATGTTATACTTTTAATATTTCTTCCTAAGGAGCAGAGCCATGTAAGTGGTTTGGAGCATTTTTAAATGACTGAGTGTGGTGATTGAAGTGTGGGCAAGGATTTTTTTTACCTCTTGACCTTTGTTTTAACTGATGTCATGGCAGCAGAATGCTTGATTGGCTTCCTCTCCCTAATTCCACGTTAGTGACTTTGCATATCCAAAAATGATTAATGAAGGTCATGCACATTGTAATGAAGTTGATAATATATTGTGCAAATTGGCGTAGGGACTGTCCTAAAAAAAGACATATAGAGAGCATTTATACTTTTCTTAGATACACAGGGCCTCGGAGTAGGTTTTTGGAAAACAGAATGTGATCATTTTGATTTGCAGGATCTTGGAGAAAAACTTTGAGTCATACATTTTTCTAGGTCTGAAATATGGGTTAAATGAGCCCCAAAATATTGTGGTACCATACTTGTGCAGTTATGTTCTGCAAGTGATCCTCATAAAATGTGATTGCAATTCATCCAAATTTATTTATAGTGGTTATAGAAAGTCTATACCCCCTTGAACATTTTTCACATTTTGTTGTACCAGTGCACCACACTTGCATACATTTAAATTAAAATATTTTCCACTCAACACACCATACTCCACACATTCCAGGGCCTAAAATGCTTTATCTGGGGACAAAGCATATATGTAGCCAAAAAGAAAACTGAAATCTAATTGGATAAGTCTTCACACCCTGCATCAACATAGAAACATAGGAATGATGGCAGAAAAGGACCAAATGATCCATCCATCCTGCCCAGCAAACTTATCATAGTAACTGCTGGCCGTACAAGTCACCCCCATACTTAGTTTCCTAGATCATAAAAGTCAGGGCGCTTGTTGGTTGCTATTTGAATCTAGTTCCCCATCACCTCTTGCCATTGAAGCAGAGAGCTATGTTGGAGTTGTATGAAAAGTTTCAGGCTTATTGGTTAAGGGTAGTAACAGCAGTTACAGCTGACAGTCTGTTGGGATAGGTCTCTACCAAACTTGCACACCTAGATTTATCAGTGTTAGACCATTCTTCTCGAAAAAAACAAACAAACAAACTGTACTGGCTCTGTTAAGTTCCTTGGGGAGCGTTGATGGACAGCAATCTTTTGATTGGCTTGAGGTTGGGGCACTGTCTCTGTACCATTCCGGGACATTTACTTTTTTGTTCAGTGTAGCTTTAGCTGTGTTTTGTGTTGTTGACATGCTGAAAGGTGAACTTCTGTCCCGTTTTCATCTTTCTTGCTGTTTTCCTCAAGGACTTTTCTATACTTTTGCCATTATAATTGCTCCTTTTATCCTGAAAAGTGCCCAGGTTCCTGCCAATGAGAAACATGCTTATAACATGATACTGCCACCACCAGGGATGGGGGTCGCTGGGAAATGTGTTGTGTTGGCTTTGTACCAAATATAATGCTTTGCATTCAGGCCAGACATTTCTATTTTAGTTTCATCAGACTACAAAACATTTTGCCACATGGCTACAGTATTCTCTTTGGGGTGGATTTTAAAAGGGTTAAGCACGTACGTTACGCGCGTAACCCTTAAAAAAAAAACCTGCACGCGCCGAGCAAGCTCCGGGACGTGCGTATGTCCTGGGGCTTACAAAAAGGGGTGGGGTGTGAGTGGGGCGGGGCATGGCAAGAGTCTCCAGGCACAGCGGCCAAGGACATTGCAATTTTTTTTGTAACTCTTTATTTAACCAATTTCAGGCATACACATGAAAAGAAGGAAATAGCAATAAATCAAAATCACAGCTGAATCACATCAGAATCACATCACAGCAGTATGCAAGACAGAGTAACTAAAATCTACAATCCCAGTACAACCAGCTGAAGATTACTCCAGGCCATAATATTTGAAGTATGGGCCCCATATTTGTCGAAATTTAAATCCTTTATTCAAAACATCAAATCGTAATCGTTCAACATCCGCTATATTTCTAGCCTAAGCTTTCCAGTATCTCAGATCTGGATTAGATTTCCAGGAGGTGGCAAAGGTAAACCTTGTGGCCAGGAGTAACTGTCCTATTAAAGAGTGAAATTTAACAGGTACCAGAGAATCCTGTCAAACCCCCCCAACAAGCCCAATTTAGGTAATCACAATGTTGAAGATATTTGCAATCTCCGCAGCACTTCCTGCCAGAACCCATGGCATCGCAGGGCAGTGTCACCACATGTGGCGTATCCTCTCCAACAATATGCACTGTCTCCAGGGAACATCTTCACCTAGCAGATTGGAGTGCGATGTGTTCTGTGTAGCACCCGCATTCCCAGATCTACCCGTCCACAGCAGATCCATATTCCCTTCTACCCAAATCCTCATCCAATTTATCTATGAGGTTACGAGGAGCACTCGACCCTTCCTTACCCCCAGTACATATTAGTCACCCCTTTAACAGTTCCACTCCCAGCGCACAAATAGGATTCCATCCCGTCTCAAGGGTGCAAGGGATTGTGTAGCTCCAGTTTACCTTCCAGAGCCCGTCTAAGCTGCAAGTAGGAGGCATGTCATTGCGATTCTTTATACCCATCACTAGATTTGTGCCTTTCCACAACTTTGCCCCCTAGTTCTTTTGACAGCTCCTTTTTGCTCATGGTTGGGTCTTTGCTTTGAAATACACTACTCAGCAGAGAGACCCACAGGATCTGCTGAATTGATCCTGTCATCATGTGAATCTGTACAATGTAACAAGGTGAGGCAATTCACTCAGTGCATTCTTTATATATTTAGGATTGCTTCAGAAGTATAAGGGGGGGTGGACACTTATCCAACCAAGCTATTCCATGTTTTATTTCCAGTTCATTTTCTAAAGAAATCTGGAATATATTTTCCACTTAGCAGTTGTGAGGTAGGGTTTGTAGATTAACGTTTCAAACACTATTTTAATGCATTTTACTTCCAGGCTATAAAGCAGCACAAAGCAAACCTTCTGAAAGGGGATGCAGAAATTCTATAATCACTGTAGTTACCCCTCTGTTTTTCTCTCCAGTGATTGCATAATTATCTGCACTGTAAGAAATTCTCTTTGGGGTACTCCACACGTCAACAGAATGATTTTGTCCCCTCCCTTTCCATTCTTTTTTTTTTATTATTATTATTTTATTTATGCATTTAACAAAAACATACAAGAATACCTCTTGACAAGAAAAACCAAGGAATTTCCACAATATTATTCCAATAATATCCATCGATTAAAAAAAAAAATAAAATAAAAATTTCTCAATATCAATTCCTTAACTATAGCCCTCTATTTGGGGCAGATACAATCCTCAACCTAAGGAATTTCTCCCTTTCCATTCTATATCCCCGCAATCCTCCAAACTCTGCTGTCTCTTCTCTCTGCACGCTAGTCCCCATCCACAGCCTTGCCATTTTCTTGTCTCCAATTTCTGGAACAAACGACCATTTGACATCGGACTGCCATGTATTTCTTGATTTAAAGTCACAGTGCACGCAGAACTGCCTTAAAAAATTCCCTATAGAATGGGCAAAATTGAATTTTGCCACCCTTTGCCCCTTCCCCCTAAGCCCTGGTTGCGACTCCTCTTTCCAGGCTCAGTATGTATTTGAGAACTGGTGGCAGACTGTGGCGTTTCTATCTGCACTTGCGCTGGGTGCTGACAGCAGCAACAGCAAGGTCCCGCTCTCACCCTCCTCACCCTTGCCTCCTCTTGTTGTGACTCCTCCTCAGTACCACAGTGCTTGGCCTGCTCTGACCTGTCCTGGTTGTGGTCATGTCCGCTCCCTAAATCATAGCAGCCTTCTGCCCTGGAAAATACTCGGGTGCACTTCTGTCTACATTCCATTGCTTCCCCTCTGTGATCCGCTTTTATATACTCTATATCCTAACCTTGTCTCTCTCCCTCTCTCTCTCTCTCTCTCTCTCTCTCTAGCTTCTGACATTTACTTTCATGGACTGTGCTATGCTTGTCCCTTCCTTTGGCTGCATTTTTTGTTCACTTGGCGACTATCCTGGTTTTTGTACTTTGACTCTTGGCTCTCGCCATCTGTTTCCGTAGAGAAGTGGTTTGGTATAAAGGCACTAAACAAATACCAATAAAAATTTAAAAAAAAAAAAAAAATCAAATTGAAAATTTGTATTCAACAGTGTTCTCTTTATTTGAGCATCAGCGTTTAGAATTCTTGCATAAACACATTTCCTGCTTAGCTTTCCACGGTCGCCTCTTGCACTCATAAATCTCCCGAGTGATACACAATGTATTTCAAATATTAACCTTTAAAACTGTGTCTCACTAATTAGCTTGAATTAGGAAACAAATTAATGAAGTGAAAAGAAAGGAGTGATAGCATCCATCCATCAGGTTAATTCAAACTAATCTATTTCATGATTTTCATGAAATAAAAATTATGCCGTTAGGCACTTTTTATCCTAATACGGGAAAAGATATAAATTGTTTACAAACCACAGGCTTTAAATGTAGTGAGGCCCCCTCTTGACTCTTTTGCGAACAGATGGATCAAATTAAAACAAATATATGTTCATTTCGAACATATTTCGCCTTCAGTGTGAAATGGCGTGCATAATAATATGCCTCAGAAGATAGAAAGGCAATAAATCCCCAATTCAACATTTGTTTTCCACTGGCTGCTCCAAGTTGTGACTGCTAGTTGTACACTCTACAAAGAAATTCATATGTTCACTGTAGATGAGAAAAATAAAGTGGAATGCTTTTGTCTGCTTTGATATATGAGTCTTCTCCCAGTTTTCAGCTTAATTAGTGCCAAATTGACATTTGATGGAAGCAAACGGAAAAAATGTTGAAATAAAAAAAGAATGTTTTTTTTTTTTCGTGAGGAAGGGAAAAATAAGGTTGACGCAGAGCTTTGCAGAGCCAGTTCTTGATTGTTTTAACTTTTCAGAAGACTGAGCATTGTAATTTGAATTCTGTTTCATATCTGGGAGGCTTTTCTTTTTACTCTTGTAGGGTGGAGTATTGAACTGCATTGTGAAACCTGATGTGTTTAAAGGATAACAGTTTCAAGCAGAATATGTTTTTAAATATAAAGAAAAGCCTGCCAACAAATCCATGGATACTAAAACGGAAACCATTAGGGAAAAAAAGATAACCATGGGAAAAAATAGGCAATTCATCCATCACTGTGCATAAACTCGAGGAGGGTGTATGCAAACAAACATTGTCTACAAAAAGAAAACAAAAGTGCAAACAAGTGAATTGTGTATATCATGGAAATTTCTTAACTCACTTGGCATCGCCAACAACACAACTTGTACATGTATTGACTCAATAAATATGGCTTTGTCGAGGGTATTTATGGGTCTCCTTCCAAATCTAACAATCTACTCTATTTCCTAGCTTCATGCCTCTTAAGCAGTCCCTGGTCAGTTCATCTTCATGGGACTTTTCTTTCTTGATTTACTAAACTTTGTGTTCATTCTGAGCTACAGTAGATTAAAGCAGTAAGCCACCATAGCTAGCGTCACGATGATATTATGTTTTCTCTGTAACTGGAGCTTTGACTGGTCTGTGCAGAGGGCTGGTAGCTGTATTAGACCTGGAGAGAACTGGAGTAGGTTGGCCCTTTTCCAATCTAAGGGGGTCATTTACTAAACGGATCGCACGCGATAAGGGACATTTCGCACGCAAAAAGTCCCTCATCGTGTGGAATACCAGGATGGGGGCCGAGTCGGGGCGGCGTCAACCCTGGAAGAGAAGAAGTCGGGGCGGCACCGGAGCTGATGCCGCGAAGACTGCGCCGACAGCAAAAGGTAAGCACCTTTATCGCTGCCAGTTTCTCGCCGAATAACTACACCTTTTATGGTGTAGTTATTCGGCGCGACGCCAGCAGCGATCGTACCACGGAGGTGCGATCGCTACCGGCTAGCGCAGGACCGCCTCCCGCTTCCCCCCCATCCCCCCCCCCCCCCCCCCCCGTTACTGCCAGGATTCAAAGAACCCAGCGGTATTAGTAAATTCTAGGGGTGTGCATTCGTTTTGAACTTAAATGTAAAACGCAACTTTTTTTTTTTTTTTTAACTTAAAAAAGTGATGAGGCGTAAACGATCGGATTTCCAACTTATTCAACATAGCTATGTTGAATACGTTGGAAATCGCGATTGTTGATCTAAATAAAAATTTAAACCCCTCACCCTCCTTAATCCCCCCCCCCCCCCAAGACTTACCAAAACTCCCCAAGCTGGCCAAAAGTTCCATGAGGGTCCGGGAGCGGACGTGCGGGGAATCACGTGACGTCCGCGTCACTCCGACGTGGCGCCGACATCACGTGGTCCATCGCGGTTCCGCTCCCGGACCCCTCGTTGGACCCAAACGGCACTTTTGGCCAGCTTGGGGGGGGCCTCCTGACCTTATGAACTTATGAACTTAAACTTTTGGTCTGCACATCCCTAGTAAATTCATCCCTAAAGAGCCACAATCTGTTTAGCCTTTCTCCATTAGGCAACTTTTTTAATCCTCTTTATCATTTTGTCACCCTTTTCTGTTCCTTTTCTATGTCCACTATGGCTTTTTTGAGATGGGATAGCCAGAACTGCACATAATACTCAAGGTGCGGTCGCAACATAGATCTATACAAAGTCATCATGATGTCATCTATTTTGTTCTCTATTCCTGTCTAAATAATTCCTAACATTTTATTTGCCCTTTTGACTGCTGACACACACTAAGCTGAAGATTGCAAGGTATTGTCTGCAAGGACTCCTAGGGGCCTTTTCCTGGATGGTGACTCCTTACATGAAATCTAGCATTGTGTACGTTTAGTTGGAATTATTTTTACTTTGCACTTGTCCACATTAAATTGCATTTTTATTTAGATGCACAGTCTCCTAGTCTCACAAGGTCCTTCTGCAGTTCCTCAGGATCCGCTGCTGTTTAAACAACTCAAAACAATTTTGTGTCATTGCAAATTTTGGCACCTTACTCGTTGTTCCTTTTTCTAGATCATTTATGAATATGCTAAATAGCACCAGTTCCAGCACAGCTATCTGGGGTATTCCACCAATGACCTTTCTCCATTTGGAAAACAAATCATTTAGTCTTACTTTCTGATTCCTGTCTTTTATCCGGTTACCAATCCCAAATAGGACACTGCTTTCTATTCCATAGAGATGTGAATCGTTTTTTGTGTTCGTGTCATTCTTCGTTTTTTGGCCTACGCGGGAAATGTCGGGGTTTTTTTCGGTTCGGGTATTTTTTTTCACGAAAAATCATATTTTGAGTTAGTGCGTGCTAACTCCCTATTAGCGCGCACTAACAAAAACCGTTAGATTTTGTTACTTTTTGTTAGTTTTTGTTAGTGCACACTAATGGGGAGTTAACGCGCACTAACTCCCATTAGTGTGCACTAATCCGAAAAACAAATTTTTGCAAAAAAACGGGAAAATCCCGATCGTTTTTCGGGCTCCCCGAAACATGCCGAATTGGACAATTTCGTTGAAATTTTCTAATTCGGCAAAAATGAATGCACATCTCTACCATGACCTCTCACAAACCATGCCGCTCAGACTACATCCCCATCATAAGGCCTGTAATCACTTAAGGAAATCAGAGTTGAAAGGGGACCTGGTGCTCTCTCCCTCCAGGCCCCAGAAGAAGGAATGGAAGAAGCCCATCCCTTTGTGTCCAACCATTCTGTACTATCTTGTAACTTGTAAACTGTTATGAGAGCGATGTTAATGCCTATACTAACCTCTTAACATTGTATCTGTCGAAACTTGTAAACCGTTATGATGATGAAACCGAATGACGGTATATAAACCTCGATAAATAAATAAATATCTATACTGGCACCAAAAGCATTTTCAAAATGTGTGGGTTACAGTATTTTAACTCCTGGAAAAAGTTTTTTTAGCCTACATTCTGAAGGGAAGAAGGCTTATGAGATCATCATGTGCATGTGTGTGTCTGTATGTGTAGTCTCCCCCTCCCTCCAATAACTTTTGTGTTGACTATCCTGTTCACACCAATTTTTAGTTAATATAAGGTAGTACAAGGGCATCCTGACAGGGGTTGGTTTTCCTTTTATGGATGCACATACAGACATGATCGTCTTGGAAGGTAGGCGCCATTAGTTCTGCATAGAACTTCTTCTTACTGATAGCCTGACCGATTTTTACTGACCATCAGGACTGGCAGGAAAAATGTGTTTCAGGCATTGTCGATTATCAGCATGCGAGCGAAGATACGCTGGAACTTTTAGTCGTGTGTGCACGTCCGTGCTTGTTTTAAAATATACCAATCGCGCATAAGTAAGCTCCTAATTTTAAGAGGTTGCTTGAGCACATCCAGCATTCATGTATCTTTCTTAGGATTTTGTCTGCTTTTATGCACATATGTAAGCGGATTTTAAAGCATGCTCACGCGAACCACATTCCCAGATTTAAAATTAATCCACCAGTTTGTCCAGTTAATATCAAGGTCTTCTACACCCTTCTGGTTCTTCATCCTGCATGCCCCCCAGTTGACCCAGACCCCTCACCCTGTCTTATAAGCCCTAAAATGCAAGATCTGCAGACTTGCTCCTCATCAAGACCAGCAGTAAAGGTATGCATATATCTTGCACACTCGTGCTGCAGTTTTCAAACACGAAATTATGCACGTAAGTGTTGGCCCCGCCCTGGAATGCCTATGCCCTGCCCCTTTTCCACCCCCTTAATCCTCAAGCACTCACGGGTACATATACATGTAATATGTTGGGTTTTTTTAAATCCGCGTTGCTTGCTCACAACCTACATATACACACATGTGGGCAGTTACACGAGCAATGCTTTTAAAATCAACCTGTACGTGTGTGGAGGGTGGGGATGGGGGTCCTCTTCAAACTGGAGAGCCTGCTCTGGGGTGGGGGGGAGGAGGAGAATCCCACTCCAAACTTGTCTCTTCTCTTCTTGTGAGCCTTTCTTTTTTTGCAGAAGTTAGGTCCCTTTTAAACTGAAGCGCATAGGCCCCGCCCTTTTATTTATTTATTTGTTTTATATACCGTCTGTTGTTATTACATGTGTTTTAGTGGATCCTTGGGTGCTGTGGAGATGACCACGCCCACGGGGAGGAGCCCCGTGAGGAGCCACAGCACTGGGCTAGACTCTATACACAAAACACCGGAATTGAACCCTTTTATTATACAGCTTGAAGTAGCCACCAGGTGGCAGTGGTGAGTTGTAGTCTCAGGGGCCTCGGCAGAGGGAGCCCTTCTCTCCTAGATGACGTCAGGAGGTTCTGTAGCAAGGAGTTACTGTGGATGAGACAGATGAGAGATTAGAGTACTCACTCGGTGTTAGCTGTTATGGATGCGATTCCAGCAGATAGTTGTAGGTACAGACACTGAGGAAGGGAGAGCAGGCCCTCGAGGAGCGAGTACCTGTTCCCTGAATGGCACCTGAAAATAGAACAGAGGGCCCTCGAGGAGCGGGTACCCAAGTTAGTAGTAAAACCCCGAAGGGCAGAAGGAGAGCTTCCTGCAGGCAGCAGGAAAGCGGCAGAGTAGCGCAGACAGGAACAGTTCAAGTCTATTCGAGCCTTTGCCAACTCAATGAGCTAGCAATCTTGAGAAGCAGATATACCCGGGTGGGTGTGACGTCAGATGAGGGAATGCCCTCGAGGTTTGCACCACTTGGCGAAAGAGAAGGTACAGAGAAGGGCTTCCAAAATGATAAGGGGAATGGAACAGCTCCCCTATGAGGAAAGACTAAAGAGGTTAGGACTTTTCAGCTTGGAGAAGAGACGACTGAGGGGGGATATGATAGAGGTGTTTAAAATCATGAGCGGTCTAGAACGGGTAGATGTGAATCGGTTATTTACTCTTTCGGATAATAGAAAGACTAGGGGCACTCCATGAAGTTAGCATGGGGCACATTTAAAACTAATCGGAGAAAGTTCTTTTTTACTCAACGCACAATTAAACTCTGGAATTTGTTGCCAGAGGATGTGGTTAGTACAGTTAGTATAGCTGTGTTTAAAAAAGGATTGGATAAGTTATTGGAGGAGAAGTCCTTTACCTGCTATTAAGTTCACTTAGGGGCGGATTTTAAAAGCCCTGCTCGCGTAAATCCGCCCGGATTTACGCGAGCAGGGCCTTGCGCGCCGGTGCGCCTATGTTCCATAGGCCTACCGACGCGAGCAGAGCCCCGGGACTTGCGTAAGTCCTGGGGTTTTTCGAGGGGGCGTGTCGGGGGCGTGTCGGGGGCGGGGCCGATCGCGCAGCGTTTTGGGGTCGGGACGTGGCGTTTTGGGGGCAGGCCCGGGGGCGTGGTCGCACCCTCCGGAACCGCCCCCAGGTTGCGTCTCGGCGCGCTAGCGGCCCGCTGGCGCGCGGGGATTTACTTCTCCCTCCGGGAGGCGTAAATCTCCCGACAAAGGTAGGGGGGTTTTAGATAGGGCCGGGGGGGGTGGGTTAGATAGAAGAAGGGAGGGGAAGGTGAGGGGAGGGCGAAAGCGAGTTCCCTCCGAGGCCGCTCCGATTTCGGAGCGACCTTGGAGGGAACGGTGGCAGGCTGCGCAGCTTGGCGCGCGCCGGCTACACGAAATCGGCAGCCTTGCGCGCGCCAATCCAGGATTTTAGCAGAAGTACGCTGGATTTTAGTAGATACGCGCGTAGCCGCGCGTATCTACTAAAATCCAGCATACTTTTCTTGGCGCCTGATGCGCCAACAAAAGTACGCGAAGGCGCGCTTTTTTAAAATCTACCCCTTAGAGAATAGCCACTGCCATTAGCAATGGTAACATGGAATAGACTTAGTTTTTGGGTATTTGCCAGGTTCTTATGGCCTGGATTGGCCACTGTTGGAAACAGGATGCTGGGCTTGATGGACCCTTGGTCTGACCCAGTATGGCATTTTTTTATGTTCTTATGTTCTTACTTAGACGTGGGTTGCATGCGCGTGCACACCCTAGCAGGTACCTGGGAGGAGCAATGGCATACGGCTGCACCATAGCCATTCCAGGGACACCAGAGAGGTCAGCTTGATGACGCTGCGGTAGCCATCTTGCTCAGGTAAGCGGGAGAAGCCAAGATAGGGGTGCAACAAGCGGGGCGAAGCCGTCGAAGACTGACGGACACAACACCGTCATTCCATGTGAGAATCACTAGTTCATATTGGTTAACAGATAAAACATATAAAATATAATGTGTGTTACAAGATGAAAAACGTTCACAAAAACAGAGGAAATACATCGGAAGATATCAAACATGAAGACAGAGCAGGATTAAAGGGAATTGCAAGGGGAGGTTATTGTATAAGAAATATATAGCTTACCTTAGTCATGGGGAACTCAGTCAACTGGAAAGGCATCTTTGAATCGGCATTTTTCAACCTGCCAGTGACGTCACAGGGAGACAGAAGAGGCAGGTGGTGTAGTCACAGCCATTCTTTCCCCTGCAAGCCAGGAAGGAGAGCCAGAAGATAGATTTGAAAAGAATGGAGTAGTCTAAACAGTGGAGATGCAACCTATCAGATAAAGCAGTGACCTATGAACCAGGGAAGCCAGGGATCAAATTCTGCTTCTCCCATCAATGCTTCTTGTGACCTTGAGCAAGTCACTTACGGTAATCCTCCTTTGCCTTAGATATAAACTTAGGAGTAGATTTTAAAATGTGCGAGCACGCACACACACACACATGGGATGCCGATTTTATAATCCGCATGTGTGGGCGGTGCACGCAGAGGGGGGGGGGGCAATTTTATAAGATTACACACGGCGACGCAGTGGGGCCTCCCTGAATTTATTTATTTATTTAAATTATTTCTATACCATTTTTGCAATTATATAATTGATCAAAGCGGTTTACATAGCAAACAATAAAATAATAGCAACTAAAAAGATAAAAATCAATTACAAAAATAAAATGCACTGATTAAGTCCAATCTTTGTTAGAACAAAAAAATAAATATCTAAAAAATTAGGCAGAAATGAAAGAAAAGAAACAAAAAATAATAAAGTTGTAGAGAAATACAATTCATTTCAAATCCCTATGCTAAACTTACTGGTTCTTTATAAACTAGAAAAAAACCCACTAATATAGTTTACTTAACTCAAGTACAGAGAGAAAGCGAAGAGTAGGAAGAACCTAGAAGAATTTATAATGTGAGATGCCTGCTCCAATCTGGTATGGATAAATGACCTATTGGCCTGTAGATCCAAATGCCTCTATAAACAGATGTGTGTTTAACGATTTTTAAAATTCTTTATGGTTTGATATTTGTCTTAAGGCATTTGGTAGCGAGTTCCATTAAATGGGACCCGCTACTGAAAAAGCCCTCTGTCTTGTTATATATGTAGTCCAGCTAACCGGATTGAAGGAACCTCTAAAAGGTTCATGTTGGTGGATCTTAATTGTCTTGCTGGTTTGTAAAGACGCAAAGATGTACATAGCCAGATGTTGTCTTGATTATTTAACAGAGCATGTATTAAAGATAATACTTTATATTTGATTCTGAATTTGATTGGTAACCAATTTGATTGGTCTTTCCCTCACTTCTCCAATTGGTAACCAATCAAACAGGATGCTGGGCTTGATGGACCTTTGGTCTGACCCAGCATGGCAAGTTCTTATGTTTTCTTATGTTCTTATAATGTAGTTTGTGTAAAACGGGAGAAATGTGTTCTTTCATTGACATACCAGTGAACATTCAGGCTGCTGTATTTTGAATTAGTTGCAGTGGCTTGATTGTAGAGTCTGGTAATCCTAAGTAAAGACCATTATAATAGTCTAGTCCAGAAAAGATCAGAGATTGAAGCACTGTCTGAAAATCCTTGAAAAATAGTAGAGGTCATAGTCGTTTAAGCAAATGTAAATTAAAAAAATAATTTTTAACAGTTTTGGCAATGTGTTGAACTAAAGACAAATTTGTATCAAGTAGCATTCCTAAATTTCAAACTATTTTCTTTATTTTTATGTTCTCATTTCCTATGTTGATATGTGAAGGTGGGGCGTTACTGGGGTCTTCAACCTCACTTAGGAACAGAAGCTCGGTTTTTTTTTGTATTCCCTCCCTCCCAGTCTGCTCCAATTAAGGAGTGGACTGGGAGGGAACTTCCCTATCCATACTCTCTCCCCCTTCCCCTCTCCTCCCCACCCCTAAACTCTTTCGCCTACCTTTCTTCTTTTTTTTTTTTTCGTTTTATTGCTTACTGCTCCATTGGAGCAGAAGCAACTTGTGCGCGCCGGCCAACTGCCAGCACGCGCTTCCCCTGGCACCGTGGCAAATGGCTGCTGTACCGGCTGCCTCCATCCCCGCCCCCCGGACCACCCCTTTCTCTGGTCCCAGCACTTCTGCATGTAACGGGGGTTATGCGCGTGGCCAGGCCCCTTTGAAAATGCGTGCGGTGTGCGCAAGACCCAGCCACACGTGTCACCCCCGTTTTTTATGCGCGTGGCCATTTTAAAATTCAGCTGTTAGATTGTAAGCCCTCTTAGGCAGGGAAATACATATTGTATCTGATTCTATCTCACCTTGAGCTTGGTCTTAGAAAGGCGAGTAATTAAATCCAGAATTATGGGCAGCCTAACCTAAATTCCCGCTCTTATGGACAGGCCCAGCATTTGGTTGTTGGTTTTGTTTTGGTTTTTTTTTTTTTTATGAGCAATCAGTAAATTTAGAGGTGGTTGGCATCCATGGTGGGCTGCAACTTTTTGGCTGCTGATCTTATGCACCACAAGGAAGTGCTGGCTCATGAGTTTTGAACCTGCTTGGGGCAGAGCACAGATAGTGCAGAATGGTGGGCACCAAAGAAAGAGGCTTCCACTGCTTAGTTAGGTTAACGGAAGGAGAGGGACAGATGCCAGAGAAAGAGGGGATGGATGGTGGGGAAAGGAGGAAAAGAGGTATGGGTAGATGTTGGGGAAGTGAAGGAAAGACCCTGGTTAGGTTTTGGGTAAGGGGGGGGGGAGAGGAGCTGGAAGCCAAGAATATAAAAATATAGAAAAGTGAGGTAAGAGAGCGAATGAGGGAGAAAGGAGGAGAACTCGGGTCCCTTCTGGCAGCAGTGAGCACCCAGTTGGGATATTGGAGGTGGGGAGCGGTGAGGGATGACTCACCCTCATGCCTCCCCTCACCTGAACCATGCAAGGTTGTGTGCACTACGATAGCTTACACCCCCAGAAAGAATGAGAGGGAACACTGATACTAAGGTGCTTCTTCAGGACCATCAGCACAGAAGCTTCTGTGATCTCACATCTCTCTACCTCAGATGGCATCCGGTTGTAAACTATTATGATATCCATGCTTTAGTACAGGGTCTTTGTTGTAAACATGCAACGTAACTACTGTCACTTAGAACTGGATTTGTTTTTAATGACAGCCAAGATAGGGGAAACAAGGGAATAAAATAGATAAGTGCATCCTGTTGTTTTATTTTACAGTGCATTGATGTTGAATGTAAGTAGAGAGAACATTAATCTCAGCATGATCCTTGAGCATATGAGAAAACATAAATGTGACTTTCTATTTTATTCCAAATAATGAATATAAATACATGTATACTCATGTATTTCAATTTTTACAGCTTTTCAGAGATTACTAAAGCTGATCCATTAATAGCAGACACCCACTATAATTTATTTGGAGCAAAAATGAATAATTAGGCAGTGTCCCAGGCTGTGCATTTTGCAATTTATTTACTTCTCCTGCATTGAGCAGCTTCATATTAAAAGCATACAGAATTCAGGTTGGTATAATTCATGAGGGTTTACAGTAAACAGCCTTATTATATTGCTGTGAAAAAAAGGCAATTGTACCTTAAAATTAAAGAAGTTGTTAATATCTAAAGGGGAGGAGGGGACAATTTTCAAACTGCCCTTCTTGGTGCAGTCTACATAAGACTTGCCATACTGTGGCCAATCCAAGTCACAAGTACCTGATAGTATTCCAAGGGGTAGAACAATTCTATGCTACTTATCCCATGGATAAGAAGTGGATTTCTGCACCTCCACCTTAATAATGGTTTATAGGGATGTGCATTTGTGCATCCATTCATTTGATTAATTTCACCACTAAGCAATATCTAATGAATGGACGCTTGGCACACAAAATGAATGGTGTGTGCTTATGCCTATGGGTGCCCACACACCATTCATTTTGTGAGCCCATTAGTCCATTCGTTAGATCATGCTTAGCTGCAAAATGAATCAAACGAATGGATGCACAAATGCACATCCCATTGGTTTATGGACTTTTCCTTCGGGAACTTATCCAAACCTTTTTTAAATGTAGTTATACTAATAGCTTTCACCATATCCTCTGGCAATAAATTCCAGAGCTTAGTTATGGGTTGAGTAAAAAAATATTTTCTCTTATTAGTTTTAAATATACCACATAGTAACTTCATTGTGTGTCCCCTAGTCTTTGTATTCTTTGAAATATTAAACAATCGATTAAATTATATTCATTCCAGTCAACTCATTATTTTATAGACCTCTATCATATCTCCCCTCAGCTGTCTCTTCTCCAGACTGAAGAGTCCTAACCTCTTTAGCCTTTCCTCATAGGGGTGTTGTTCTATCCCCTTTATCATTTTGGTTACCCTTCTCTGTACTTTTTCTAATTCTTTTTTTTAAATCTGTTTATTAAGGTTAATATAACAGAACAACATAGAATGATAACATCTTTTCACATGGCAATCGTGTGTTACTTTTAAGAAAAAGCAAATACATTCCAGTAAAACTTTGTGCATAACTGATTTTAAGCTTTAACCTGAGAGAATTGTGCCGTATATTATACATAATCCTCTACGATGTCTATTAACCATGGGATTTTTCTTTATCCATACTCCCCCCAATCCCCCTTCCCTCCCCTCCCCTCCCCATGGCATTTCTACAGATAGTTAGAGATAGGCATTATCCAAGGTAGAGTCATGGAGAAGGTGCAGTAAGCCCTGGGGGCCATGGTGATGAACAAACATAACATAATATAGTTTAATGATACCCATGCCTCAGTACTGGGGCTACAACATCGTAGGTGCCAAAACTTAGTCCGGGACCTCTCTGTGTTCCCTTTGACTAGATGATGGATTGGTCACTTGGTTGAATAGACTCTTGAAATTTGGACCAGACAGCGTTCATAATTGCTCTACTGGGTTCCGCCTGGGTTTGGGCTATTTGGAATTCATGCGAATAAAGAGTTAACATTCTTCTAAACCAATATTCAATATCCGGGGTTTTGTCATTCAGACACTCTGTTAAGATAACCTTTTTTCCCCACCAACGCTGCTTTAGAGATAAAGGACAAAAGCTCTGGCTGCACAGACTTTGGGGGTGGCGGGACTCCAAATAGCCAGGTACCCGGATCTTGCAGGATGTCACTATGCCACATCTATGAGCACCTCTGGATTACAGTGCTCCAGAAGTTTAAAATGCAGGGCAGTCCCAACAGCAGTGATAGTAGGACCTTACCGCCTGTCTGCACTTGACACATTCCGGAGAGTCACATAGTTTAAATTTGTACGTCTGGGCCAGCAGAATGTACCCTTGCCATAAAAATGTGTATTGGGTCTCTCATAATATCTCATTAGTAGTGATCTCGTTAATGTGGGAAAACATGGATAGGAAGTCATCAAACGAGATTTGAAAAGAAACCCATATTTTCCATCGTAAAAAAATTCATTGAAGGACTTCCCTTCCTGACTCACTCCCCAATTCTTCATAAAATTTGGAAATGCTGGGTCCTTTCCTTCCCCGGTCAACATAAGGTTTGTAAGGGCCGTGGTAGAATTGATATGTTGCCAACTATCAGTTGTGTAAACATAAAGTACCTGATCTGTAAGTAGGCATACAAATCCAACTTGGGGAGTTGAAAACTCTGCTGAAGTTCAGCAAAGCTGTAAACTACCCCCGAGGTAGGATGGACTAACTGGTACAGGTATTCTAGTCCCACGTGTTTCCATCTCTGGAATACAGATGTACCCCTACCCAGTTCAAAGTATGGATTATTCATAATGCTTAACAAGGGAGTAATGCCCTTCGGTTGTGCAACCCAGGTGCACACATGCCTCCAGGTGTGTCTGCATGTCCTAACAAAAAGGTGAGAGCGGAGACCCGAAGGGATCTTCCTCTGATCCTCATGGAGTAGTGAATTTAAAGATGATATCCCATACCACTCCCAGAGATAGGAATAAGGAGTGTAAAAAGAGGTAGCAAACAGCCAGTCTCTGAGAAATCTCATATTACAGGCTAAGCCGTATTTAAAGAGGCTAGGACACCCATGCCCCCTTCTGGAGAGGACTGTTGTAGCACTCGTAATGGGATCCTTGCTTTCTTGCTGCCCCACAGGAACTTTATTAACCTCTTGGACATCCCAGACTTTAAGCCACAGAGGAAGCATTTGAAGGTTATACATCCAAGGAGGCCTTTTAGTGAGAGTGCCATCGGGCAAGGGATCCTATTGTATGTTTTAATTTGGGTGACACATTTAATTTGTATATAGAATCTAACGCTACTGGGATGAACACCCCAAATATTTGATCACACCCAGGGCCCATTTTAATGGAAAGGGACCCCTCCAGGTCGATTGTACATTCTGATTGATGTCTAGGGCCTCTGATCTGTCTCTGTTAATTTTCAGTCCTGTGAAGGTCCCAAATTGCAATTGTAGTTCTATTAATATAGGGAGAAACACCAGGACATCGTCTGCAAATGCAGCAACTTTAAACCCTTTCCGTGCTCTGACAAAGCCCCTAATGTCCAGATGGGAATCAATCTTACATAATAACGGGTCAATTGATAATATATAAAGTAAGGGAGTTAGGGGGCAACCCTGTCTAACTCCCCTCTGGAGATAAAGCCTCCACGAGGTTAGGCCGTTGACTATGATTTGTGAGGCAGGAGAGTCATACAATAGCGATAAATAATTTATAAACACCCCCGAAAAACCATAACGGTTGAGAACTGAGAAAATATAAGCCTAAGAAACCCTGTCGAACGCCTTTTCAGAGTCAAATCCCACTGCTAAAGCCTCTTGCTTCTCTTCCTGACACAATTTCATGGCCGTTAACAATTTAATTATGTGACCTGTTGCTCTCCTTCCTTTCACATATCCCACCTGATGTTCTGATATTAGTTTAGGGAGGATTATACTAAGCCTATCTGCCAATAATTTTGCTAATAACTTCAATTCGCTATTCAACAATGAGATGGATCGGTAAGATGAGGGTAGACATGTATCTTTCCCCGGTTTGGTAAGACAATAATGTGGGCACTGTTAAACAACCTGGGGAATTTGTTACTTGCTAGCCCCTCATTATAAAAGTTGGTTAGGGGGACCGCATTCTGTTCCTTTAAAATCTTGTAGAAAATCATATGGAAACCATCGGGTCCTGGAGATTTCCCCGCAGCTACTGCATTAATTACTTGAATGACCTCGTACGTTTGGATAAGCTGGTTGAGAAATTCCTGCTGCTTAGAAGACAGTTGAGGTAGATCAATGTCAGAGAAGAAGGCCTCTTCCGCCTCCAAGGTTGACGCTTGATCCACTGTGTAAAGCATTTCATAGAAAGTATAGAACACTTCACACACCTAGTTTGGATGGGATACCCATGTACCGTGTTGTGTTTGCATTTTCTTAATAAATGTATGTGGTCTAATAGCCCTTATCAGATTAGCTAATAGTCTCCCTATTTTATTCCAAAATTTAAAGAAGTTATGTTGGGCTACTTGCAAAGTTTTGAAGGCTCATATATGTAAAACCGTGTTTAATTTGTTTAGGGTGCTGAAAAAGGTCCCTCTATTCGCATCTGTTGGTGAATTTACCATTTCCGTCCTTGCTTTTTTCAGTAGGGTTTCTAACTGAAGAATTTCCTTATCTATTCTTTTGGACCTCGCACTGATGTAGGTGATAATGTTCCCCCTTAATGCTGCCTTCCCTGCTTCCCAATATAGGTGAGGTGTTTCTGCATGTTGATCATTATGAGATTTATATTCCAACCATTTTCCCTTTAAATAGTTCTGAAAATCTTTATCAGTTTTAAGATAGATAGGGAAATGCCATAATGTATTGCACATCTTTTTCTGCCCAATACAGAGTGACACCAAGTCTGGGGAATGATCAGATATTAACGGGACTTCAATATCTGCCCTTTTAACTAGGTGAAAGGCCACCCTAGCAATAAGTATGCAATCGATTCTGGAGAAAGAGCCATGCAGTTTAGAGAAAAATGTGAAATCCTTCTCAGTAGGATGCAAGACTTTTCACACATCCAGGAGATTCAACTGCCTACATAGAAACTCTATTCCCTTAGGGATATGAGTGGCTGGTAAAGTGCAATAAAGTACAATAAAGTACTTACAGTTAATGATGTCACTTAAAGTTCCGAGTACTGAGGGAGATGGCGGATGCTAAGAAAGGAGGGTGTATCTGTGCTAGGACTCCTAATATTATCATTCAGGCAACAGCTGATAGGGGCAGCACAAAGGGGGCACACCAAGGGGCAGGCCCCTTTGGTCACGTGGTGCCTGAGGCCCACGCCTGCGCTTATGGACCCCTCGGCACCCTGGATGAGGTCACCAGGGGCGGGCCTCTCGGCTGAGGGGGGAACAGCGCAGGGCGACGAGCAGAGGGCCGTCGGTGGATCCCGGTTGGCTCTCGACCCCGGCAGGTCTGCGGCGGCAGCGCAGAGTGATCGGTGCAGGCGTCGGCGAGGCAGGAATGAAGAGGCAGGCCTGCACCTGTGCTTATGGACCCCTCGGCGCCCTGGATGAGGTCACCAGGGGTGGGCCTCTCGGCCGAGGGTGAAACAGTGCAGGGCAACGATCAGAGGGCCGTCGATGGGTCCCAGTTAGCTCTTGACCCCGATAGGTCTGCCAGCTGTAATTTGATCGGGAATATCCGCCTTTTTTTCTTTAATGCGGTGGATTTGGGAGCGGGGTACCCGGAGCCGAAGGAAGACACGTCCTCCTCAGCACATCATTCCATGTGATCTCCCTTTTCTAATTCTGCTGTATCCCCACAATACTCAAGATGAGGTCACACCATGGTGCGATACAGAGGCATTATGATATTCTCGGTTTTATTCTCCATTCCTTTCCTAATAATTCCTAGCATTCTACTTGCTTTCGTGGCTGCTGCTGCACACTGGGCAGAAGATTACTAATGCATTATCAATGATAACAGCTAGATCCTTTTCTTGCATTGTGTACCTATCAGGTTTCTCCGATAAGACAGGTCTTATATTATTTTTTATCTCCGAAAAAATGGCTAGGGCTTATTTTCAGGGATATCTTATTTTCGTGGAAACATGGTACTAGGTATCATATGGCCGATCGGGCTGATTTTTTTCGGCTGCCCCCATGCCCCCCAAAAACGATACCTGAAACATGCCCCAACCCCTCAAATTTGATTAATTACAACAGGGTTGTGAAAAAAAAAAAGAAAAAACCCAAACCCACCCCAACCCTTCAAATTTACTTCATTGCACCCCCCAAGACTTACCGAAAGTCCCTGGGGGGGGGGGCCTGAAACCCGGGGGGGGGGCAAACGAGGGGTTGTAAAAACAAAAAAACAACAACCCAAATCCACCCCAACCCTTCAATTTTCCTTCATTGCACCACCCTCCTGACCTCCCCAAAACTTGCAGAAATTGCCTGGTGGTCCAGCGGGGGTCCCGGGAGTGATCTCCCGCTCTCGGGCCATCGGCTGCCAGTAATCAAAATGGCGCTGATGGCACGTTACCCTTTCCATGTGACAGGCTATTGGTGCCATGTGACAGAGGCCGGTCAATGGCACCGATAACCTGTCACATGGAAAGGGCAAAGGGCCATCGGCGCCATTTTGAATACTGGCAGCTGACGGCTCGAGAGCGGGAGATCACTCCCGGGACCCCCGCTGGACCACCAGGCAATTTCTGCAAGTTTTTTTTTTTTGGGGGGGGGGTTGGGAGGGTGGTGCAATGAAGTAAAATTGAAAGGTGTGGTGTGGTTCTTGCACTAGGAAATTGCTTGGGAGGACAAACATTCTCTAGGTCACAGTGGGGATGAAATGGCTAAGGCACCAGGAATACGAGAATACAAATTTTACTCAGTCATCTTGTTACCTCGCGGCGTCCTCGGGCAGGGAAGGCCGTCACCACTGATCTCCAGCGACTGCCAGCAGCAGCGCGGGCCGACACGAGTCGCGCGCAAGCTCCGCCCACCAATCGACGTCAGACTCCCTCTCGGGAAGCAACACGTTTGCACGCGAATAAACTAACTATTTAAAGAGCTGAGCCCAGCACAGCATTGCCTCAGCTACAGGCTTGCTGTGCTGGTGCTCAGTGGTGTTTGCTTACTTCTCTGTCTGCCTTCTGAATTGGACTGGATACCGGATTTGCCTGCCTGCTGCCTCCCTTCTGAATTGGATTGGATACCGGATTTGCCTGCCTGCAGCCTGCCTTCTGATTTGGACTGGATACTGGACTTGCCTGCCTGCTGCCTGCCTTCTGATTTGGACTGGATACCGGATTTGCCTGCCTGCTGCCTCCCTTCTGAATTGGATTGGATACCGGATTTGCCTGCCTGCTTTCTGATTTGGACTGGATACCGGATTTTCCTGCCTGCGGCCTGCCTTCTGATTTGGACTGGATACTGGACTTGCCTGCCTGCTACCTGCCTTCTGATTTGGACTGGATACCGGACTTGCCTGCCTGCTGCCTGCCTTCTGATTTGGACTGGATAACGGACGCGCCTACCTACTGCCTGCCTTTTGACTGGGATCAGAACAGGTTCTCGTTATCGGCGTTCCGCCTTGACACAGCACTGGTCTACAGTTCTTGCTGCAGGATTCAGGAACAGTCGTGGCGAGGTAAGACTGGGGGTTACGTTTGGATCCACTATCTACATGTCGTAACACATCTTGAAACAAAGAAAGAGGAAAAATTAGGACCTAGCAACCTTTTTTTTTTTTTTTTAATAGGGTAGTAGGTATGTGAATTGTACTAAGAGCTAAAGAGAGATTATGTCTTTTAATATTTATTCCTCTTTGAAGTATTACAGCATCTCTGTTTATCCTTGATCAAACAGATGTGTTTGATAGAAAACTAACCAAAACAAAACCCTGAAGTGAAATTAATGTGAGTGGCGGTCAAATTGTATCAAAATATAATCCTCCTCAACAGCTGTACTTACTAAAAGTCTATTAGACCTTCATCAGAGTAATGTATTAAAACATTTACATGTTCTTCTGCCTTATCTATATTCATCGGTCTAAGTAAACGTCCCAGTATATATTAATTTGCGAAATATCCCACTATAGAATCTTTTTGTATTTTTTAGATTTGCAAATAAAATCGCTTTTTATATCAAAATAAACAAATAAGCCAAGCACTTATCTTGATTAGAATCAGTCGTATCAAAGAAATGCCAACGGTAATTGTTGATTTTCTCACTGGACACCCATCTCCTTCAGAACCGACATGGGCTCATTTTTCAAACCAGAGTTCTTCCTCAGGGTACAATCTCATCAAATATTTTGTCAAGGTCTAAAATGTAAGATGTGTCAAGCATTAAGTCTGATAAAAAGTCAAAGATCACAGAATTGCCACCTCTATACAGAGTAACGTACATCATGTCGACAAAGTGGAAATGTGGACGAATACGGTCCTCTAAGACTACGAATGGGTTTAAAGCATCAAAACTGTCAATCAACTGTCACTCTATGGCTTAAAAAGAATGTAAAATTTTATATCAATGAAAACCAATTAATCTCCTCATTGAGGCCAATAGGGCGTAAGGACTAGAGATGGAATATCCAAAGCTGTTCAGAATCCGTGAACCAAGAATGTACCACATGGTCCCAAATGTTCTTCCCATGTTTATAGGCTATAAGAAACTTGTTGGCAAAATTGGAATGAAGTTGTAACAAACACCAGTGCTTATGAATTAAAGAGGTTACCAGAGGCAAAATCCATAGTCTGTCAACATATAGTGCTCTCTTAAACGCCCATTTAAGATGCCAAAGAGGGCAGATTATTCAAAGTTTTATGTACCTTAGGTAACAGATAAAAAGCAGGAATCCTAGGATATTTTAAATTTTAAAAAATTAGCCTCTTTTGTCCTTAAAAAATCAAGTGATTGTCCTCTTTCTACCTCTTCGGTATCTTAAACGGGCATTTAAGAGAGCACTATGTGCTGACAGACAATGGCTTTTGCTGGATCGTGTATGTGATATGAAAGATGAAAATTTAGTATGTGTATTAAAATTTACATCTATGGCGCCTCTGTAGCCTCTTTAATTCATAAGATTCTGATTTACCATGTGTGGAAGAAGATTCAAAACCTAAGGATCATTGGCCTTGTAATAATTGCTCCTTTTGTGGGCAGTCTATTACAGGTTTAAAATGGCTTGATGATTCTACAAGCAAGATATATGATGCCTGACATTACTCAGATTGTATGTCATCTACTTGATCATCTGTCCCTGTGGGAAAAAGTATGTTGGTAAGACATCACGACCAGTTTACAAACTCATGATTGAACATCGAAGCTGCATCGTGACACAGCAATTACAAGCACCTGTGGTACAGCATTGCGTTGAAGCCCGTCATCAGTTTTTGAATTTAAAATGGCATGTGATTGAGCGTGTGTTCAGTAATATACAAGGAGGAGATCTTGCATTCCAACTTAATTAAAGGGAACAGTTTTGGATATTCCATCTCCAGTCCTAACACCCTATTGGCCTCAATGAGATTAATTGGAGTGCCTCAGGGATCTGTATTGGGACCCGTACTTTTCAATATATTTATAAATGATCTGGAAAGAAATACGACGAGTGAGGTAATCAGATTTGCCGATGATACAAAATTGTTCAGAGTAGTTAAATCACAAGCAGATTGTGATAAATTGCAGGAAGACCTTGTGAGACTGGAAAATTGGGCATCCAAATGGCAGATGAAATTTAATGTGGATAAGTGCAAGGTGATGCATATAGGGAAAAATAACCCATGCTATAATTACACAATGTTGGGTTCCATATTAGGTGCTACAACCCAAGAAAGAGATCTAGGTGTCATAGTGGATAACACATTGAAATTGTCGGTTCAGTGTGCTGCAGCAGTCAAAAAAGCAAACAGAATGTTGGGAATTATTAGAAAGGGAATGGTGAATAAAACAGAAAATGTCATAATGCCTCTGTATCGCTCCATGGTGAGACTGCACCTTGAATACTGTGTACAATTCTGGTCGCCGCATCTCAAAAAAGATATAGTTGCGGTGGAGAAGGTACAGAGAAGGGTGACCAAAATGATAAAGGGAATGGAACAGCTCCCCTATGAGCAAAGACTAAAGAGATTAGGACTTTTTAGCTTGAAGAAGAGATGGCTGAGGGGGGATATGATAGAGGTGTTTAAAATCATGAGAGGTCTAGAATGTGAATCAGTTATTTACTCTTTCGGATAATAGAAAGACTAGGGAGCATTCCATGAAGTTAGCTTGTGGCACATTTAAAACTAATCAGAGAAAGTTCTTTTTCAATCAACGCACAATTAAACTCTGGAATTTGTTGCCAGAGGATGTGGGTTAGTGCAGTTAGTGTAGCTGTGTTTAAAAAAGGATTGGATAAGTTCTTGGAGAAGTCCATTACCTGCTATTACTTAAGTTGACTTAGAAAATAGCCACTGCTATTACTAGTAACAGTAGCATGAAATAGACTTAGTTTTTGGGTTCTTGCCAGGTTCTATGGCCTGGATTGGCCACTGTTGGAAACAGGATGCTGGGCTTGATGGACCCTTGGTCTCACCCAGTATGGCATGTTCTTATGTTCTTATTCATTGATACAAATTTTTACATTCTTTTGAAGCCATAGAGTGACAGTTGATTGACAGTTTTGATGTTTTAAACCCATTGGTAGTCCTAGGGGACCATATCTGTCCACGTTTCTGGTTTGACGCCATGATGTACGTTACTCTGTGTAGCGGTGATAATTCTGTGATCTTTGACTTTTAATCAGAATTAATGCTTGACACAAAAAGTAAACAATACAAATTGCAACCTATTTTCAAATATTTGGGGTTTTTTGGCCAATTCTTACCTCTTGGTTTCCTTGCAAAAGTAGAGAAACTCTTTTTGTGTGAGGATTTGAATGTGGGAGGAGGTGGGGAATGTGAAATTTGAAGGCAGCAAAAGATGCATCAAATTATTTGTGAATTTTGTTATTCTTTTGCAGAATTAGATAGAAAGAGTAACATGGCCATCAAACCCAACTTAAAATGTATATTTCTACTGACTGATTATTTATTTATTGTCAAGTTTATCGACAACTGCCTCTCCCAAGAGACTGCCTCTCCCAAGAGACTACAAGGAGGTATACAAAAATGAACATAAACAGTATTTGATAAGCAAGATCAATTACAAACATCAATTAAATGGAAACTCTAAGATTATTCAAAGGCTTTAGTGAACAACCAGGATTTACACATTTTTCGAAAATGCAATAATCTGTAATACCGAAGGTTTGAGGTAACACGTTCCAGAAGATAAGAGCTATATAAGGGAGAGCTCTTTTCTTAGTTGTTACTACACCTGTGTAACTTGGTGCGCACTGCCTCCTTATTCTTAATGCACGCATATACAAGTATATACTTGTGTATTTCCTGTCGTCTTAAAATTTATGTTGCTCACGCAAGGCCCATGTATGGGGCTGTTTTTGTGCGAGCAACGCTTTTAAAATCTACCCGTAGGTGAATAAACTATCCCAGCTGTTCCAGGAATCCTATGGGTAATGGGATCCCCTTAGCCTGGGAAAAATCCTACCTTAAGTCCAAACTGCTCAGTCTCTCGTACCCAGCCTGTGTCCTTTTCCCTGAGGGTGAAGATCCTGATGGAGGATCTTCAGATGTTTCTGCTCCCGTTCTTCTTGCTTCTATAGTTTGATGTGACCTTTCAGGGGGGAAGATCTGATAACACAAATCTGGTTCCTGCAGCCCTACGTCCCACAATGGGGAGGGCTGGACAAGGGTGTTAGGCGCCCTAGGCAAACCTTCAGTCTTGCCCCCCACCCTGAGCCTCAACCCCAAACCTCTCCCTCCCAATAATAGTAAAACCAATATTTTGAAAAAGAGTATTTGAAAATAGCTGACAAACAGAATAGATTTCAATAATTAAAAACTCATATTTAAAAAAATATTCCAAACACAAAAAAAACTGCAAAGCAGCAGACACATCAGAAAGCACCCAATGGTTAAAACTAACAAGGATAGAAATCCACCTGGGAACTTTGATTAACAGATGCCCTGAATGGGTGGGAAGGGGGCTTGTTGTGCACAAACTTTTATCCTCTTTCTTTCTCACATACACACGTTCTCTCCATGCACACAGACTCTTCTACACATACGGTCTCTCACTCTCATATATACACATTCCCTTTTTCTCTCCCACACAGACACCCTCACTCTCTTTCACAGCTCTCTCTCTCTCTCTCTTTTGCACATACACACCCTTACTCCCTCAAGCTCCCTCTCTTTCTCTTTCACACACATTCACACACACCTCAAATTCCTCCTCTCACTCAGACACTAACCCTCACTCCCTCACTCAGGGTTCCTCTCTCTCACTCACAAATACCCTCACTCTCTCTCTCTCTCACACACACACATACTCTCACTCACAAATGCTCCTTCTCTCTCTCATTCACACATGGGTCCTTCTCTTACTCAGACAAGCTCACTTTCTCATACACTCCACAGGCTCCCTCTCTATAAAACACACACACACACACACACCTCACTGCTTACAAATGCCCTCTCTCTCTCACTCACACACCCTCACTGCTCACATGTGCCTTCTCTCTCTCCCTCACACATACACCCCTCTCTCTTATACATACCATAATAATTCTTTCTCAGTCATATACAAATGCACAGTCGCTCATTCTAGGCTCGCCTCCTCTGTGTCTTTGCTGGGATGGCACCCCCATAGCTCTCCCGGGTCTCTTCTCTCCTTCTTCAGCCACCAGCATGATGGGCTCCGGTGCCTGGCCCCCAGGCTGAGAACTGATAGTGAGAAGATTGGGTTAGATGGATTGGAAGGCAGGGGACGGAGGAGGGGGCGGTGCCTAAACCCGGTGGAAAAAATTCCCAGGTACTTGCAAATGAAGATTTCTGGCTCTAATTGAGCTGACAGCCCAAGGAGAGAAGTAGAGTACCATTTCCACAAAAAAATGAAAAATCTGTAACATTTTCTGCAGCTGTTAGCTGGTGTTTCATTTTTTTCCAAGGCATTATAACCTATGTGCTGTAAAGTGCTGAATAGGAGTTTGTGTGCTCTAACTGAACCCACCGAATCCTGTCACATGTTCATATATAAACTGTAAATCTGGGCTGAGAAAAGTCAAGCTGTTCTTGACACAAAAGCTTCAATTTTTAATATCTGATGAAACCACGGAAATATGCCAGCTTCATGGACAAATCTATTATTCGAGGCTTTGAAAGTGCGGCATGCTAATGAAAGTGTGTGCGTCTTGACGGAGAAGGAGCTCCAGTCCACATGAATAATCACACAGCTGAGTGATGCACATCTAATTGAAATGCTGGCTTTTTACAGAGATGAGCCTTCTGACATTTTCGAAGATTTTCAGCCGATGCTGATAATGGGATGTAATTTTGTAGTCTTCAAAGTGGCCGTCAGGATTCACAGCTCGCGGGATGGTCCTCCAAGCCTCTCCGCACTCGCCCTGATGCCGCCGGCAGGCCCCCGACGTCCACTCGGTGTGGATGCCACTAAACGTGGCCCGAACATGCTGCCGTGCCGCCACCATCCTAGCTTTCTGCAAGGCGCGCGTGGTCAGCCTCCTCCCTTAAATGGCCCGTGGCGGGAAAATTCCCTGCGGCAGCACCCTCTGATAATGTCAGCAGGCTCTCCTACATAAGGGCTCCTCAGACTGCCTGCTACTGTTTCAGTAACAGGTCTCCTGCTTGGGTAGGGAGTGTTGTTCTTGGGTTCCCAAGTGTCCTCTGTTCCTGTGCCTTGTGTCATCCTGCCTCGCCTCGTCCAGCTTGCCTCGTCCTGCGTCATCCCCTCCTCCTTGTCCTGTCAAGTATCTCAGTGTATCTTCGTTCATTCCGGCCTGGTCTCCTGGTATTGACCATTCACTTGGACCTGACCACGTTTGCTCACTGCCTGCCCTGACCTTTGGCTTGTCTCTGTGGCTCCAGCTTGCTGCCTGTCCTGACCCTGGTGTGCCCCTGGACCTCGCTCTCTTCACCACTCAAGGGACCCGCCTAAGTCCTGCCGGCCGCCAGAACCCAAGAGCTCAACCTGTGGGGGGAGGCGGCTCGCACAGGTAAAGCTCCAGGCTGTCCCGCTACAAGGCGCGTTTGCCAGCTGCCGGTGTAAGCCTTGTGCATTCACCTACGAGGTTCTGTCAACTACACCGCAGCAAAAAGGGTTCACTTTCCTGCCGCTCATTACAGTGGCCCTATGGCGGTCTGTTCCTTTTTTGTATTTCTGCCCATACCAGCCTAGAAGGTTTAGTGTTTACTTAATGGATTGAAATCCTCTACCTCAAATCTGGCTTTGGAAATAGAAAAGTGGATAAGAGGACAGACCAAACGAAATCCAAATTCCAATCCATCCATGAATATTATAAAAGTTGCAGAGTGTGGCCATTCTTTCCTGGTCATTCAGGTCTTCCCGTGCTTGCTGCTGTAACTCCTGTACCTGTGAGCTCTTGGGAAGGGATCACATGGGGAGGGTCATGGACCATGCAAGGCCGCCTGACCTCCCAGGGTTCCTGCACTGCTGGGAAAAGGGGTATTTTTCAAGGCCCTTAGGGTTTTGCACTCCCAGGGGCTCTGCCTGCTCACCAGTCAAGCATTCCAAAAGTCACTCAACTAAAGACTAAGTGAAATCTTCTTATCTTCAAACCCTCTTGACTGGATAAGTCATCTTTTCTTTTAAAATACCCAAGAGCCAGCAAGAAACTGGAAATAACAGTACAGTTGTGCCACCAAAGATGCAGCTCAATCCATAGCTGATTCCACCATTTGCACAATTCTCGGGAATTTCTTCTTTTGAAGCTACCTGGAACCAATCTGCAAGAGAAAATAATGGCAGGTCACTCAGGAACACACAGCACCTACAATAAAAAAACAAACAGGACATATGCAGGACAACCAAAAAGACAGGGGAGTTTTTGAGCTTTGATTCTTGCTTGGGAATCCTCGAAAAAACCGGATTCAGATTGGAACAGGCTTAGTTCATGGCCGAAGTAGATATTTAATGACTGTATCATTCTGGACTAGGCTGCATCTGGCACAACCTGGAATGGCATCAGACCGGGCAAGTGCAGTCTTCTTTCTTCAGTGGCACTTTCACCGCCAGCTTGAACAGGCTCTATGCTAGACTCTGGGTGCCTCCGCCCGCTCTGATTTGCTGCACCGTTCAGTCTCAGGCCCTTTGTGCAGACTCACAGCCTCTCTCATCTCCTAACACTGCATCTGAGGATGCTCCTGCTGATCCTATCTGTCTCTCTGGAGGATATCCCTGCTGAATCAGGTTTACTATTTCAATTAGATGTAACATCAGCTTTTGATTTGGTGAACCTTAAAATGTTAATCTCCTGACTCCAAAGAATGGGAATGGAGGGCTAATCCAATCATTTTTTAACTGGTAGAAAGCAGCCAAGTAAGGATAGGAATTGATGCCTCAGACTTGTCTGAGTTAGCTTGTGGCATCCCTCAAGGATCATCATTGTCAGGAGTATTATTCAATGTCTTTCTTTACTCACTAGAGAAGATAAGGATTGTTATATTTTATTTACACTGATAATATCCAGTTTTATATTCCTTGCTTGCCTGATGATAGTTTCCCTGTTTCTGTTTTGCAAAAATGCATAGATAAAATAAATGGTTGACAAATATATAATGCAATACTGAATGTTGTGAAAACAGTATTGTTGTGCTTTAGGCCTTAGGAACCACTAAAAGGGTTCAGCTCATTGGTATTTGAAAATGTGCAATTGCCTATTGTTTTTGAAGCTCAAAATTTGGAGGTAATTATGGACTCACAATTAACCCTTAAGCAGCATTTTAAAAAGACTGTTCCTCATGTGCTGCAGTAGTGCTGGCTTCTGCGGCCTCGCTTCCAGATACCCTCCTGCACCGCTTCAGGCCCTGCCAACTCGCTATCTCTCCAGTGACCACAAGCTGCCACGTGTGCTCTGGGATGGCATCAGGAATCAATCATCTCTCCACTGGCGGTGGAGAGATGATTGATTCCTGATGCCTGGCGGTGGCTCCAGAGTAATCAGTTGCGCTCTCTCGCCTTTCTGATTCTCTCTCCCCTCAATGGTGCTCCTCAAGGTGGGCAGTAGCATTGGTGGAGATGTAGAACATGGAAAGCTTTCCTGTTAGCAGCAGAATGTCCCTGCCCCTCTCACTCTCCACTCTCCCTCTGGCATGGAGGTGCATGAGTCAGGCAAGCAGGAGCAGGCAACTTATTTAATACAGTTATATATCGTATAACAATGCAAACTCTTGCATCTCTTCAGTTGCTTATCTGCAAGCTCAGGGACCATCCTTTGGAACGATGTCATCTCCTCCTCTGGCTGAGTAACATGAGGCACCTTCTTCACCTCTCCTCCACGTTGGGCAGGGAGAACAGCCATCTTGAATCCACTATTCTCTATGGGACACTTTTGCAAAAGTCTCCAAAATCTTTGTGCTGCCATCCCCAGGTTGGGAACACATCTCCAGGCATCCTAAAAGCCCCCAAAACACCACAGCTTCCATGTTGGGTGGCCTTTATTGTGTATCCCCCATCCCGATCTGCTCTTAGACACATGAAGCACAAGGGGAGGGTCACAGGCCATGCAAGGCCTCATGACCTACCAGAGTTCCCGCACAATTGCTGTGATCAAGAAGCTCCAATTTATTGAAAATAGTGCAGTTAGGTTAATTTGTGGTAAGAGTAGAAATGAGAGTGCTGCCCCATTATTAGTTCACCTTCACTGGTTACCGGTGTTGGACAGAATACAGTTTAAATTACTAACAGTGGTTTTTCGCTGTTTGCGGCGTAATAACCCAAAGTATTTTTTGGATAAGTTGGAATGGTATGCTCAAGGTCGGGCCTTGCCGTCCTCCCAGGGCTTCCTGTCAATGTCAGCAAGGTATGGATTCAGATTGTAATGTTTTCATAAAAGAGCTTTTACAAGCATTGCTCCGCTATTATGGAATATGTTACCCATTGCAATGCGGTCAGAGTTGAATTATGGAAAATTCCAGAATATATGTCAATTCTTTTCTGCTCCCTAGTGTTTTTGAGTAGGTGGGGTTGCAGGGGTACATGGTATAGCAGTGACCAGGATGATCTTATTTGTTTGTCTTTATCAATTTATGGATGATCTCTTTATTGTAAACCGCTCTGCTAGCTTTGCTTATGGCGTGCTATATACACTTTCAGATAAATAAAAGCTGCACCAGTCGAAGCCCTTAGAATTTTGTACTGGCAGCTGCTCTTCCAGCTCACCAGTCAAGCACTCCAAAAGACATTCTCCACACCAGTGCCGCTGCTCAAAATAAAAATCATTACTGACTGATGGCAGGGAAATCAAAGTCCAAAAGAATGCACAGTTCCACAACGCTCCCCAGAAAGCAAAGTCCAGGGTTATAAAAATTAAATTCAGTCTCTCTTCACCATTTCAGCCAAAACAGGTCAGCTCTTCAGGACAGGTACCTCTTCCACCTTGTGCCCTCCCAGTACCTGTTTGGTAGCTTTAATCTTTTCTCCAAAGTCCTTTCCTCTTTCTCTAATTCTCAGTCTCTGATTCTGAACTTTCCCAGGCAGGCTGCCCTTCCTCTGGCACCTCCTAGTGTCCTCATCCCCAATCCTCTGGACCCTTTTTCTCTCTTCTGGACTCCAAAAGATCTCCTGTGCTAGAATCCTTCTCCTCCACGCCTCTGAGCCTTCTCTGCAAAGGGACAGGCCCTTGGTGCTTCTCTGTGAAGAGATAACCCCAACCACAGTCAAGACTCCAAATCTTGGAATCTCTTTCACAAAAAAAAAAAAAAATCCCTGTTTCATGTGGGATCAGAGGTCTGATACCCTCCTAGCACACCTCCAAATGAGGAGTGGTTCTCTTCCTTAGCACACCGACACCATACTGACATCATGGTGAGACCTCTGCATACTGAGGCCCTCAAAACAGTTGAACTCATGTACTACTGCATGTCTGTAAGGAGCTGGGACAGAAAATGGGCACCCCCCCCTACACTGGTAATTCACATTTCACTCTCTCTCCAATTACAGAATTCTCTGGTGCTTCCAATCTGTATTACACTTTTATGGGAAACTACAGTACTGTGCATGAGGGACCAGGTTAGAGCTACAAGAATTATCATGGGACCCAGGGAGCCATTAGACTGTAGTCTCACAGGTCACAGGTGGATCATTTTTGTCGCCTGTAGCTTGTGCATGAAATCCTTTCCTATAATTGTTTTTTACTTGAAATATAAAGTTTTACATCCAGTTGGTGAGCCTGGGAGTGCGCTGTCAATATTTGCCCTGATTAACTTGCTGGAGATACTTGAGCACAGAGAAGCAGTGTATACCGGGCTTCCCAGTTGTGAGGCAGCAGGCGCCGGCATCAATACAATAAACAGGTGAAACCATTTTTAGCTTTGCCATGCAAACAAGGGAAACCATAAGGGACCCTGTCAGACATTCCTTACAGGGAAAATAAAACTTAGTTCAAAGCCACAGGAAATGTTTGTATTAATTCCATGAGAAACTGTTAACATTAACATATAAAACCCTTCCCTTATTGAAAAAACCAAACTCTGGTATAAGGGACCTGTCAAATTAAAATCAGCAGATCATCAGACTAATCCCAGTTAGAGGAACAATTTCTTTCACTGATAGGCCCCACTGGCAATAGAGTTGCTTCTTGACTTCAGGGATGTGAGCTTGGTGTTTAAGGTCCGACAAGCTTCCTTAAATATATACATATATATAGATATTAAGTTTTGAAACTGTTACTGTGGGTTCGTGGACATTCTTGTAATTACAAGCTCCCAGGTAAAAGTCGAGTCCTGCCCTTGTCTGGTTCTCGTTCAGTCCTGTCCTTGTCTTGCTCTGTCCTGTCCAGTCCCTTGTATGCTTTTCCAGGCCTTGCCCTTGCCTCTAGTCCTGGTCTTGCCTTTGTCTCCAGCCCAGTCTGTACTTAGTCCTGACCCCCAGTCTGCCCTTAGCCTCAGCTCCCAGTGTGTTCCTAGTTCTAGCCCCAGCCAGTACCTGCTCCTTCTCCCAGCCTGTACCTGACTCCTGCTCCCAGTCTGTGCCTGACTCCAGCTCTCAGCCAGTACCTTTCAATGCATATCCACCATAGCTCTCTGCTTCAACGGCAGGGGAGAAGAAAAACTGATACTTCACGCGTATCCAGCATAGCTCTCTGCTTCAACGGCAGGAGAGAAGAAAAACTGATACTTCACGCGTATCCAGCATAGCTCTCTGCTTCAGCGGCAGGGGAAAAGAAAAACTGATACTTCACGCATATCCAGCATAGCTCTCTCCTTCAACGGCAGGAGAAAAGAAAAACTGATACTTCACGCATAACCAGCATAGCTCTCTGCTTCAACGGCAGGGGAGAAGAAAAACTGATACTTCACGCATAACCAGCATAGCTCTCTGCTTCAGCGGCAGGGGAAAAGAAAAACTGATACTTCACGCATATCCAGCATAGCTCTCTCCTTCAACGGCAGGAGAAAAGAAAAACTGATACTTCACGCATATCCAGCATAGCTCTCTGCTTCAACGGCAGGGGAGAAGAAAAACAACCAATAAGGACTGAATAACATAGTCTAGGTAAAACAAATAAGCATGGGTGTAGCTTGCTTATTGCGGCGGTTACTACCCCTACTACCCCTAACTAATCAAGCTTGATATTTCACTTGGATGCAGCTCCATCACTGCTCTCTACATTAATGGTGGGGGTGGAAGGGAAAAAGAATCAAAGAGCTAAGAGAAACAGATAAGTATGAGAAAAAAATGCGTGAAGCTTGCTGGGCAGACTGGATGGGCCATTTGGTCTTCTTCTGCCATCATTTCTATGTTCTATGTTTCTATGTTATAAGTACCTGCTCCTGCTCCCAGCCTGTGCCTGACTCCAGCTCCCAGCCTATGCCTAACTCCAGCACCCAGCCAGTGCCTGACTCCAGCACCCAGCCAGTGCCTGACTCCAGCACCCAGCCAGTGCCTGACTCAGCTCCCAGCCTGTGCCTGACTCCTGCTCCCAGCCTGTGCCTGCTCCAGCCTAGATGTTCTGCAGAAGACAAGTCCTCCCAGCCCTCAGAACCCTAGGGTTCAACCTGTGGGGAGGGAGCTGGTTAGGCAGAAGCCCGGCAGCTCCAGTCCTGCTCTGCAGTCTTGGCATTCTGCATTCTGCATTCTGACTCCAGCCTGCTCTTCCGTGACACTAAGTAGGTACTAGTCAACATAGTTTAGAACTGTAAAGTTGGATCAAAGAATGGCAAAGGGTTCATTTTCATTGTGCCGGACTCTGTTCAGAATGGTTAATATTTGGGATGATATATTTCTTCTACTTGGCAAAAGTAAGGTTTTTGGGTGACTTCTGGTTTTCAGGTCATTTCTGTAAAGCAGCACTGTAGTAGACTAATAGGTCTTTATCTTTTAGATTGTGATATTGTCTCAAAATGCCATAGCACAAATCCTAATGCCCACTATGGGTTAAACCCTTGGCCACTTGAGGATCCTGATAAGCCTTACATAGGCTTTGTCTGCACCTGCACATGTGCTCCTATACTGGTAACCTCCCAGTCACCAACTGGGTTCCTGCTTGCCTCTGGGCAAATACCCTACCCACAGGAGACTCCAGAAAAGATACCTACAGATCACACACCACAAATACTGGGATAACCCTGTAATGCACTCCTGCAGGTCACTGACCAATTTCAGACACAGATCTAACAAACTGAAAAATGTATTAAAATAAAGGAGGAGCAGTGAATATGCAAAGATTAAATCAGCCAACAGGCAGGGGAAGTTGAAATGTAAAACTTGGCCGGCCACAAGGACATCCTCTGGACAGCCTCACTTACCCTCAACCCCACCGACACGGCCTGGATGCTGCCATGCTTCTGCTCAAGTGCGCGTATGCGCAAACTCCCGGCTCCTGAAGGCTCTGCGACAGGACAAGGACCATGGTGACTTTGGATGATGTCACTGCTCGTTTCCTATTTAATATGTCGCCAGGAAGGCAGCAGATGCGTCAGCAATGGGTCTCCTGCAGAACATTGCCTACAGGATGTGTTGCTCCTGCCATCCAGTCCTGCTTCTCGCCTTGCTTTCGCCCAGTCCCGCTCCCTGTCTGGTTTCCTTCTTGTCCTATCCTCTGCCTGGTCTCTTTCTTCCTTTGCCCCTATCCCTTTCCTTTTTCGCTGTCTGACCTCTGATTTGGATTCTGACTCTGCCTGCCCTGGCCATTGCCTGGATACAAACGTTGCCTGATCTTCGCCTGTCCTGACCTTGGCCCGGTTTCTGTCTCCGCCTGACCGCTCTCTACGGGACCCTCACCTAAGTCCTACCAGCCTCAGAACTCAAGGACTCAACCTGTGGTGGGAGAGGTTGGTACAGGTGAAGCCTCATCCTTGTTGCAGTGTGATTGTGTCTGCCTGCTGTTGATGGGGGGGGGCCTAGCTAGTTCACTGGCCGGGCAGTTCCAATCTCACCACAGCCTAAAGGACTCACACTCTGTGACATGAAAACTGATTATACAGATAATACCATCTAGTTACATTTGAATTAAACTCTCCTGCAGATTAGAGAACTGCACTTTCAGTAAGGACTGCAACTTTCTCTGATAAACTCAACAGCTTGTCCTTTTGGGCTCTTTTAGTAAGATCAGATGGGGCATAAAACGTTGCTTTTTCCCCCCACTTGCACTGCCTGTCAGTTACAGGCTATGGGAGCTCCACAAATTCCTCTCCCTCTGTAATTGATTTCACTACTGGCAACTTGAAGCAACCATCACTCAGTCAGGTCATTCGGCCTCATTCTGGATCAAGCACAGGGTTAACCCTGTCACCGGGTTTCTAAAACTGCATAGTTCTACAGCATCAAGATGTTACCTGCAAGTTAGCTGAAAGCCCATTAAGGGAAAGGTGTTATTATAGGAGGTAACAAAGCCCCAGGGCAAAACAAGGAATAATGATAACATATACAACATTTATTTTGCCACAAATACCCATTCACAAAAAAAAAAAAAATAGGTCATACGTATCAACTCAGTTCTATAATTTTCATGCCTATGTGACTGAAAGCTCAGGGCCTCCAAATAATATAAATCATATCTGCTCAGATGTTTTCACATCCCACATTCAATTACTGCACAGTACGCTACATTTGAACATTTTGGCTAATTCTTTCACATACTGAAACCATTAGATGAGATGGTACAATCCATTGCATACATTAGAGACCCAGCTATGCAAATCTATCTCATGCATATTCATAGTGGCAATTCTGAAAATCCAGCTGGCTTAGACGTACCTCCAGGAGAGAGTTGGGAAACACTGGATTAGCAGGGGGAGAGGGGTGTGTGCACACAACGTCTTTCCCCTCGTACACACAGAGTCTAACGTTCACATGATCACCCTCACAGACAGCACTATACAACTAGAGGTCTTCTGATTAGAAAAATCTACAATAATCTAAAAAATATACCACTCATCAAATGGCTGACTATCATCAACAATGCCTAATATAAATGATCTTTATATACGAAACACTGACCGCACATATATCATGTGTCTAGAGCCATTCAATGCGTTGATAGTAATAATCATTGGTCAAATCAATTTAGACACGTCTAGCTCCTCTTTGGAAATTGCACTTCGAAATATCTTTTTTTGTTTTTTTAACAAATACAAGTAAAAACTTATCTAAACAGACGTCTTCAATCTTAATCAACCTTGCGCTTGTCAAACACTGCTATTGTCGAAACACTGAAACAGTGTTTCGACAATAGCAGGATCTGAATCAGGGGTACAAAACGTGAATAAATATCGGCTAAAAATATCTCACGTAAGCGTACTATCATTGTGGAAAACACAGAAAAAAATGCATGTAAAGAACAATAGAGGACCAAAGGCTTATGCTAATTCTGCCTGAAGTGGAGCAGTTTTTGAATCACTCTTACAGACATACATGTTCATTCTCCCACACACACACACGTAGACATTCTCGCGCTCACATGCCCACACTCACACACACTTACATGCCTGTTCACACTGCCTGTCTGGGCTCCTCCTTCCTGCCCACACGGCCGATAAGCACCTCCTTCCTGCCTGTGCAGGCTCAGGGGATTTGGCCTGTGCAGGTACTTTCTTGCTGCCCTCCCCGGGGTTTTCTAATATTGTCCAGAAGACTCGGCAATTGCTTTCAAATTCCGGAGCCCGGGGGCCACATTTGGAGAGTTCCCAGCTTTGCCTATGGGCTTCCAGTGCAATCATGATCAACTTCTACCGGGCGAGGGTGTCATCCAGCAGTGACATTCCTTGGCCAGGGCTGCCAGAATGCATTTGCTTCCATTTCCCTGGTTCACATGCACCCTAGTCTGGCATGTGAGTGACACCATTGTGCCATGGCTGAGGTTCCTACCCCCTGAGCGGCTGTGAGCACTGCCTCTGCATCATTTCCAGTCCTGGCCAACCCAGGGGGAGGAGGGGCAGAGAACAGGCCCAGTAACTGAACCCAGGTGTTCTTCACAGCCTTGCACAGCACTGCCTTTAAGCCATTGGGCCAATCTGATTTATAAGCAATTTCAAAGCAATATGCCACAACAAATTTCTAAAGGAAAATACTCCTATATAAGCTAAATGCCAGTGGGTTGGTTTTTTGGGGTTTTTTTGTATTTTATTGCTGCCTGTGTGATGGTGTTGTTCCTAAGTTTCCTTTCTTTTTTGCTTCTGTTTTTTTAAGTTATGCATCTTTTATTCTGGCAGTCTTGGCCTCAGTTTTATAACACTGACTTTCCCGTAGTCTCCTCTTCAGAGTGCGTGCTATTCTCATACTCCACATGCATCAGTGGGAAGCCTCTGTTAGGTTCTGATAAGAATCAGCACAGCAGCTTCCCCATGGAGAGAAGGAGGAGCCATTAAACTCTTTAAATGCTGATATCTTCTCACAAAATAAATAGAAATAAGAATAAAAAATGGTGGGCTTTTTTTTTTCTTGAGGGGAAGACAAGGCTGATTTTTCTCTGTCCAACACTTCTAGTCCAGTCATTAACTGCCTCACCCCATTACAACTGCTTCATTATTAGGCAGTTGTCAGGGTTTTTTCCACAGGCTACCTCGGGGACTCCAGTACTCGTGCAGGCCGAATCCGACCTGTAGATGTTGGCTGTTGTGTGATGACCAGAATTCCTTACCCCAGCTGCTGCCAGTGGTGGCTCCATGGCACTCCCATCGCCTTCCAAGCCAAACAGTAGAAGCTGGGCCTGGGAACTGATCCAGATCTGCTGCATGGCAACGCACAGCGCTGCCACTGGGCCTCCGGGCCAGGCTGATTATGTTTGCTTTAACTGCCAACTGAATTTGTTATTAGTAAGAGCAGTTTGCTGGTAATATAGAAAAATAAGCTACACAGATAGATGGATAGATGTAGATACATGACTGAATTTCACAATAGAAAAAAATTCTAGGAGCACGGTCCTAGATTTTCTGTTGGTTTTAACTGCTAAGTCGTGTAAGCAAAGGGATTTGTGTTGCTGCTACTGCTTTAATAATCACAATAAAGGCGATTTGCTTTTAATACAATTATGAGACCCAGGTTCATTTTATCATCAAATTGGACAGGGTATATTTTCAGATTTCCAGTCTCTGCACCCAGAACACATTACAGTAGTAACTCCGTAAGCAGTTTTCTGATGTGGCCCATTTATTTGTGTAAACACATATATTGCGAAGACATGAGGCCAGACTTTAAATCAAAAACTCTTGGTTAGGCTAGGCTTCCCCAGTATTCATCTTGAAACTGTTTAAAATCCATCATTCATGTCACAACCTAATGTGTTATGTAATCTGTACAATAATTGGTAAATACTCTGTTTAAACCCTCAGATATTGGGGGGGTTTCCCCCACAACCTGCTCTTCTGTAAGGATCTGAAATAGTTTATTCCTTATTGCAGTAGAGCTGAGAGATGATATGGCAACCCCAGCTTATTAAAAAAAAAGAATTTTCAATATCAAATTGCCATTTTCTAGGCCAGGGATGGCCAACTGTGATCCTCAGGAGCCACAAACAGGCCTGGCTTTTCAGGATATCCACAATGAATATGCATGAGAATAATTTGCAGGCACTGCCTCCATTGTGTGCAAATGTATCTCCTGGAAATTATTTGTGGATATCCAAAAAACTAGGTCTATTTGTGGCTTTTAGTACTGGAGTTCACCACCGCCATTCTAGCTTATGTTGCTTCCTCATTTAACATTATTCCTGGGTCTCCTTTCATTTTTTACTAATGTACTTTATTTATTTCTTGTATATTTTTGTACATTTTTGGAATTCATGGTAGATACAATTTAATATATCCGCAACACTATTTAAAAATATCTATCCTTGAGTCCACTACTCGGTTTTCTGCCATGTTCACAAGGGATGTGCAATTCCAAAATTTATGGTTCGGTTTGTTTTTTGTTTCAGTGATTTTTATTCATTTGGATTTAGTTCCTTTAATGGTTTGGTTTTTTTTAGGTCATTTTGTTTGCCAAACATAAAAAAATAACATTAAACTAGGAAAAAAAAACCCTGAAACCAAAAAAAAACAATTGATAAAAATGAAAATAGACCTCAGGAAGCCTTGGCTGACCTGTCCTGGGCCTGGTGCTCAGGCCCAGCATTGAGACCTAGTCACTGTTCCAGAGCTCAAACATAAAGTCTGATCCCAGGTCTAAGATCTAGTCATAGTGCCAAGAGGATCTAGGGCCAGGCTTAGCGATGGGACAAGGCCTCAGAACTGGACCCTGGTGCCAGGTCTAGGCCTCAGTGCAAGCACCAGAGCTCAAAGCTGGGCTCCAGCACCAGGCCTAGGTGCCAGGCTTGGCCCAGGTCTAGGCCTTGGTGCTGGAACCAGACCTCAGCACCAAGGCCTAAACCTCAGCAACGGACCCATGCTTTAGACCAGGCCCAGAGTTTGGTGTAAGGACCAGGTCTCAGGCCTGGGCCATGGAACCAGGCTTAGGCATTGGTGCTGGGACCGGACCTTAGTGCCAGGCCCAGGGCTTTGTGCTGGGACTAGGTCTGAGGGCTAGGCCCAGCCCTTAGTGCCAAGATCAGCTCTCAGGGCCTGGCCCTGTGTCTAGGCCTCGGTGCTGGGACCAGTCCTCCCTTTGCCTCCCTTTCTTCCAAATTACCTATTGGTGGCAGCTCCAACATAGCGCTTCCTCTTACCAGTGGTAGTGTCTCTGGCACATACCTCTCTGGACTTTGTGCTGGCATGATTTTGCTCCTCCCAAAATTTTAGCACTCTAGGTAACCAACAAGTTTTCCTAATGAAAACATCAGCCGTGAGCATCAAGCTCAGATTTCAGCCCCGGGAATTGGTCTCAATGCCAGGCTCTGGGACTAAGTGCCAGGCTCAGCCTGAGTCTAGGCCTTGGCGTTGGAACCAGGCCTCAGTGCCAGGCTCCGGCACTGGAACTAAGCCTCAGCACCAGCCTCTGGCAACAGGCCCCTGCTCTGGGCCTAGCTCTGACCTATGCCTAGGCACTGGGATCCAGTCCAGGCCTAGGCCCCAGTATTGGGACCATGACTAGTCCTGCCAGAGGCCCTTTTTGTTAAATAAAAATGCAATGAATGCAATACCTGAAAATTTTGGTGTATTTTCATGTTTGGTTTGCTCCATTTGGAACGAACCAAAAATGGCCTTATTCACTGCAGTTGCTGTATTCATTAACAATTATGCATATCCTTAATTTTCATTCTTTGCATGTATCAATGTGAAGCCTGTATAATGCTTTGAGAAATATTAGTACAACAGCAGCGGCGGATTCCCGAAGAAGACCGGCCCGGGGATTCGCCGCCCAGGCCGGCCCAGGAGATACCACGTGATCTGCCGAGCGCGGCTCAGTCACGGCCGCACTCGGCAGACCACGTGACTAGCGCGACCGGCCCACCGTGGGATGCCCGATCCCCCGATAGACCAATCCACCCCTGTACAACAGCTTCCTGAATTATGTAGATTCATATTATTGGTAGTTGCTTAGTAGAAAGCACTCACAAAATCTTACATAAAAACATGGAAGATGTATACAGATTGCTCATTTGTACCTGCTACCTGTGCTGTCTATTTAGCTGTTTGTGCTATATTCATATTTTGACATATAATGGTGTGATAAACTGCATGGGGTTCTGATGAAGGGCATCAGAACGAATTCCAGTTTGCTTAGACTTACAATAGTGAGAGCAAACAAGTAGGAGTAGATATCAGACATTGTTAGTACTATTATCTCCTGAGCACTTAAACAAAGTTCTAAAGGAAAAAGGGAATACTGATTATTGTTAATTAATTGATAACTGCATTCACTATTTTTTTTATATAAGCAGATCAAATTAATCAGTATTAAATGTGAGTTTTGAAACTCTGATGCTAAGTGTATAATGTGCATCACTTTGAAAGATTTTATAGTAAAAACTGGAACGTGATTAATACGTTTTTATAAATAAATAGTGGCTGTGAATCTCTGGAAGCATAAAACATGGATTTTTTTTTTTACTTTCTCCTAATCTTAAGAACATAAGAAGTTACCATACTGGGTCAGACCAAGGGTCCATCAAGCCCAGCATCCTGTTTCCAACAGTGGCCAATCCAGGTTACAAGTACAGTACCTGGCAAGTACCCAAACACTAAGTGGATCCCATGCTACTGATGCCAGTAATAGCAAAGGCCATTCCCTAAGTCAACTTGATTAATAGCAGTTAATGGACTTCTCCTCCAAGAACGTATCCAAACCTTTTTTAAATCCTGCTAATCTTAAAACACTATCAGAAGTTCCTCTCAATCACTGTACTTCTTTATTTTCTTGGTCTCTCCAGCTGATGAGTGATTGTCTATTTGTAAAATCTTTGAGGAGGATGTTCTCTGATTTCATACTGTGGTTGGACAGGAATGTCATTCTGATCAGCTCTGACTTGCTCTGAATGCTTTCTAGGAGGATAATAAAATCATGCATATTTCTGTTTGTGGGAAAAGTTATGAATAAATCTGATCTAAAACAGTGTATAAGCCATTTTGGTGTCAAAAATGTATGTTTGATCATAAATTTAGCATTTTTCCCGCATAAATATGTTTCTTGTTCTCTGACCCAGCCATGCAGTACTATATCAAGAAAAACACAATGTCTGAGTTTCTCCTCATGTATTCTGTTCATTTAAATAATCTCCAGACCATAATTCTGCTTCTACTTCCAAGAGTCTGTCTTTCATATCTTACCCAATTCTTCATTCATGTCAGCCAGCCACTCAAATTTTCTTTACTGACCAACATGCTAGATTAGTCTTTCATTTGATGCTCTTGGCTTTTCTATCAGATAAGTCTGTGGACTGCCCACAGCTGCTCTTTCAATCTTTTTATTAGTATTAAAAAAAAAAAAATCATATCTGTTATGGCTGCCGGCCGCGGCAAGCCGTGACCGGGGCCGACTGTCATGGTTGCCGGCCGCGGAAGTCCGCGGCCAGGACCAAATACTCACCCGCGGCGTTGGGTTGGTCTGGAGGCTCCTGCAGGAGCAAGGGGCCTTCTCCGGCATTCTCCCCGCGGCCATGGCCGCTGCTAGGCCGGCCGCAGGCCCTTCTCAGATGTGATGACTCCTCCTCCTTCCTGGCTGCCTTAGAGCCGCGCACGAGGCTGAAGATAAGATAAGGGGCCACGACAGGAAGTTGTCGTGGCTCCCTCCTGAGACTCCTCCCTCACCTTGGGTATTTAAGGCAAGGTCTGCTCCTTGCCTTGGTATTGAGGCTTCGTGCTTGGTTTCCGGTGCCTGTGTTCCTGGACTTGCTTGGTTCTTCGTCCCGCTTCTGCTCCTCCTCTTCGTTGGATTGATTCTTTGGCTCCTGACCTTCGGACCTGTTGTGGTGTGTTCCTGGCGTTGATTTCGGATTGGCTTTGGACCCTTCTCCAGTGTTGCTCCTGGACTGGCTTCGGTCCTCTCTCCCGTCTGTCCCCGGACTGGCTCTGGATTGCTCTCTGGACTTCGACCCTTGGACCGGCTTTGCACTATCCTTCTACTTCTACTCCCGGACTATCAACGACCAGCTGGAGGCGCCAGCCATCTGGAATCCACGACCTGCAGGAGGCACCTGCATCCAGACCTTCATTAGTCTTCAGGGAGTTCCTTAAGTCCCAGCGGCTGGATCCCTACAGGCTCCTCCTGGGGGAATCACGAGCTTCCAGGGTGAAGTCTTCTTTCAACACTCATCTCCTCGAACCTTGCCCTCTGACGGTAGGGATCTAACGAGTTCTCTGTCCGTTTGGGTAGCACCAACTCTACCTCGGAACAGGGGTCCACCTCCTGATTTCATAACAATATCAATTGGAATGTTAGGTATGCTCGTCCTTTTAGGAATCTTATCATTCTACTCCATTAACACATACCATTAGCTTTTGTTAGTACGATTAATATTGGAAGATATGGCCTATTATATCATATCTTTTTTATTTACCTACCCTTCCATTCATCTCACTTGGCCTCACAATTATTATTTATTGATTAATCACCATTTCTTACTACTGGCAGATTCTGAAAGGGTTTAGGCTCATAACTTTTGGGCGTTAGGTTCCTAGATTGAAATATATAGTGGAACTAGGCACCTAAAACTAGGGTGCTAAAAAGTGGGTGGTGAAACAGTTTAGGTGGGTAGCACTAATTTTCAATTGCCCAAAACAATGAGTCCCAAAATGTGAAATGCACAATCATAATAATCTTATAAAAAGGGCCTGCACCATCCTGTTTTTAATGTTTTGGCTTCTATTGCATGGAGTACTTCCCGAGTGATTTCCATCACTATTGATTAGCTTTGATGCCGAAAAGGCTTTTGATCGGGTAGCGTGGGATTAACTCTTCTTTGTCTTAGAACACTTTGGATTCTAAGTTAAAAGTGGTGCGCCTGCTCTGTTCTGATCCCAGCGCTCAAATCTTAGTAAATGCATCTCCCATAAATGAGTTTCCTTTACAGTGCAGCTCACGGCAGGCCTGTCCTCTTTCGCCCCTTTTATTTATTTTATCACTAGAACCGCTATTACGGGCCACCCAACACAATGCATTTCAGGGTCTCCGGTAGGTGCCCGAATGTTTAAGATCGCAACTTTTGCGGACGGTCTTCTTGTACATTTCAGTAATCAGTGGAGGCGTTGACTGCTTTGAAGGAGGAATCTGCTGCTTTTGGCTCCTTTTCAGGTTTTAAATTGAATATGAGCAAATCTGAAGTGATGGCAGCCCCGGCACACTTTCAGGTGGAGTGGGATGAGAAATGTCCTCTTAGGTGAGCCGGGGGTGCACATATCAACAAACCTCACCAAGATCTATGATTTAAATGTACTCCTAGTATTAAAGTCCTTAAAGAACACATTTTTGGAATGGAGGGATTTGCTCCTTTACAGTGACCGGTAGGATGAATTTATTTAAAATGCTTTTATGGTCCCAGTGGTTATATATATTACAAACTGTTCCCTTAGTACATCAGAGATGGATATTAAGCTAGTCTATGCTATGTTGTCCCATTTTGTATGGCAGGGGAAAAGGCGTGGATCTCGACAGTTAACATGCTGGGATCTTGGAAGCAAGGAGAGCTGGGGGATTCCAGATGTGGAGGAGTATAGCATGGCCTGCTTACTGAGACACGTTGAAGACTGGATATTTCATTCTGCACATTTTACTCCCTGGATCTGGAGAAGGAATTGGCCAAACCTTTATATCCATGCTTTGTGCTGCATGTAGTTCGGCACATTTGCCATTGGATTGTACATCACAATTTCTCCAGTCTTTTTATGTAAGGTGTGGATATACCTGTAATAAGTTGGACCATGATCCGAGGGAGTCCGTTTATAATATCTATTAGGGGCAATCTAGATTTTACACCGAGTATGCAGGCTGCAGCATTTGTTCATTGGGCAGCACCAGGTGTGGACTCTTTATCATATGTGGTAGACTCACAGAGTATTATGCTGTCATATCAGGCATTACAAGTGTGGTTTGCTCTCTCACCCAATTTCTCATTATATCTCCTCAATGCAGAGCGTTAATCTTAGGGATGCCTTAGCGGATCAGATAGAAAAGTTTTTTCAAGTTGGAATTCGTAGTAGAGTCGGGATATCATGAATTCATAGATCCCTAGTTAGATTAAGGCCCAAGGCTCCTAGTGCCCCATTGCATGCAAAGTGGAAGGCAGAATTATTTGACTTGGCTGATTTTCATTTTCTCCACTCTTTTAAGTGCATACCTGAGCTGACGGAAGATGCAAATTTGAGAGAGATGCAATACAAATTCTTATGGAGAAGAGATGGCTGAGGGGGGATATGATAGAGGTGTTTAAAATCATGAGAGGTCTAGAACGGGTAGATGTGAATCGGTTATTTACTCTTTCGGATAGTAGAAAGACTAGGGGGCACTCCATGAAGTTAGCATGGGGCACATTTAAAACTAATCGGAGAAAGTTATTTTTTACTCAACGCACAATTAATCTCTGGAATTTGTTGCCAGAGGATGTGGTTAGTGCAGTTAGTATAGTTGTGTTTAAAAAAGGATTGGATAAGTTCTTGGAGAAGTCCATTACCTGCTATTAATTAAGTTGACTTAGAAAATAGCCACTGCTATTACTAGAAACGGTAACATGAAATAGCCTGGATTGGCCACTGTTGGAAACAGGATGCTGGGCTTGATGGACCCTTGGTCTGACCCAGTATGGCATGTTCTTATACTTGTCGCCATCCTGGCTGTATAGAGTGGGTTGCCTGGATTCAGGGTTGTGTGGTAAGTGTCAGCTGGATAAGGGCACTCTGGGGCATTGTTTTTGGGTTTGCACCACTATTCAATCCTTTTGGGAAAACGTTTGCAAGTATTCATCTTTTTTGGTGGGAAAACCAGTGGTCCTTATTGATGAAGCATCCTTCTTCCACCCCGGAAAGCATATTTGATTGCTAAGAAGGCCATTCTCTTGCATTGGTGTGAGCAGGAACCTCCAGCTTTTTGGTTATGGAGGAATAAATTTCATGGTCTAATGCAAATGGAAAATCAAACTACAATACGGTTATTTAAATGCAAGCTTAAATTTATTGACATTTGGTACCCTTATCTACAATGACTGTCTCCGAGGACCAGAAGCTAGGTGATTAATTATCCATACATTTCTATACTCTAACATGTATATTTTGGCATGTGTATGACCCCAATATGAACTTTCTCTTTCTTTCTGTTTCTCGTTTCTCTTGTGTTATCTGATGCCAGGGGTTGGGCATGTGGGGGATGAAGGCGGGGGTTATGCTATGTGATAGGGGGAAAAACATGAAAATGTTTTGAACAGTTGACTGTGCATTGTTTGATGCTTGGCATACTTCAGAATCATGTTGTCAAGCTTTTGTTGTTGTATATTTTCAATAAATAATCTTAAATATAAAAAAGGCCTCGCACCATATATATATTTTTTTATTTCTGAAGTAGCCACTCTCACATATTTCAGTCTAAGCCAGAATAAAATACTACTTATAAATATGGCAAGACTGTTCATAACACCCATGTATATATTTAATAAATCAAGTTTTTGATTCTATGGGTCATGTATAACCAGAAATCTTGCTGGAATTGCCACTTCTATTTTTTAGAAAAACTTTTTTTTAGTAAATTGCAAGTGCAATACAGTCCATTGCGCTAAAGAGTCACTTCCCTTGATGTTTTTCCAAACAACATCAGTTGGGAAACATTACATTTTCAGCAGAGCACCCAAGCCTGACACGGCACCATGTTGCTCTGATTGCTGTTTCAGGGGCATCCGGCTACAACTGCCGCGTTAGTCACCACGAAATATGTGATCAGGAAAGCACCATATTAACATATCCAAAAAAGATAATTACTTATATTGACCCATACAGGTAAAATGTTGCCTTCTTCGAATCACCAAATTGTGGGGCTGATATAATAAAGTGTGCCCAGCCTAGCGCACAGCTTAATGAGCAGTTGGACGCGTATCCATAACCTCCGATGCAATAAGGAGATCGGTGCGTCCAAAACGTGTATCCAAACTTGCATGTAGCTAATAGCACTCATCACATGTAAATTCCATGTAGATAAGGCTATTAGCTACTACTCCGTGATGCAATAAATTACTGCTCACCCAAAACCCCATTGTTAACATGGGAAATTTAACATCAGCCCTGGAGCTGGCACCTAAATTAAGTAAGGCAAAAGAACTTGAAATTCAAGAAGCCGCTAAAATTTACCCCATCTCCCTGGAAGTACGAGATCTAGGGATCTTCCTAGATTGCGAATTCACAATGAAAACTTGCGTTAAAAAAATCATTAATGATGGTTATTTATTTATTTATTTAAAGAATTTATATACCGGGGTTCCTGTATAGTATACATATCACATTTAATTTGAAATTAAATGTCCTTAAAAGATTAAAACCTCTTCTATTCCCAAAAGATTTTAGAACAGTTTTACAGGCACTTGCTTTGTCTAGATTAGACTACTGTAATTCACTATTTTTAGGCCTACCAGCAAATGTTACAAGACTATTACAACCTCTGCAGAACTCAGCTGCTAGACTTTTGACAGGAACTAGAAGATCTGATCATATTACCCCAATACTAAAGGACCTTCACTGGTTGCCTGTTAAATACAGAGCTCAGCATAAAATCCTATCCCTAATTCATAAAACACTCTACCATGAAAAAACTGAATGGTTAACTTCATCACTACATTTCCATATCCCTTCAAGAATTACTAGATCAACAGGTACAGGGATGTTACCAATTCCTTCCCCTAAGATTGCGCATCTAAATAATGTAAGAACATAAGAAATTGCCATGCTGGGACAGACCAAGGGTCCATCAAGCCCAGCATCCTGTTTCCAACAGAGGCCAAAAACCAGGCCACAAGAACCTGGCAATTACCGAAACACTAAGAAGAACCCATGCTACTGATGCAATTAATAGCAGTGGCTATTCCCTAAGTATAATTGATTAATAGCCATTAATGGACTTCTCCTCCAAGAACTTATCCAAACCTTTTTTGAACCCAGCTACACTAACTGCACTAACTACCTTCTCTGGCAACAAATTTCTATTACTGGGCCCCAACTGTGGAACTTTATACCACAGGAATTACGATTGGAAGCAGACATTAAATTATTTAAAAAGGGCATTAAAACATGGCTATTCAAACAAGCTTTCCAAGAGCTGTTAACTTAATGATTTCAGACCACTGATTATAACCAAGGTAATGTATATTTTTTTATTTTATTATCTCTGCTCTTACTATACTGCCTCTCTAACTGTTTAAATTTTATGATTATTTAGTTTACTATTTTATTTTATTTATATTATGAAGCTATGTATTTACTTCCTTTCTCTTTTGGAAATGCAAATATTTTTAAATGAATATTTGTTAGATACTGTAAACCGATTTGATATGTTCGCTGAAACATCGGTATATAAAATTATTAAATAAATAAATAAAATAAATAAGCCATGCTGCGTCTCAAGGGCTCATAAAAAAAACAAAAATTCCTGCTTTCTGTGGTGCCTTCTACTTAGTATTGTGACAATACTAAGTCGGAGGAACCACAGAAAGCTGTAGCATGACAAAATGAAAAGGGGAAAAAAATTCTGAGTGCATAATATACACGCTCCAGGCCATGTGTATTGTGCTGGTAGCGGAATAAAACAGATGCTCATAATGAGCATCCGTTTTCTTAACCTGTACACAGCCACGTTTCCTAGGTGCCCAATGCCAAGGATACTCTAGGGCCGCACAATTTTTCCTAGCACATCCTTTTTAGTGCGACGGCTCATTTACCTATTGCATTGGGTGCCCAAGAGTGGTGAATGTGCACGCATTAAAAAACAAGCACCCAGTTTGGGGCCTTGATAGCAGGGGAAGGTGCATGCCTAGCAGGAGGCGTGGTGTGATGGAGACCTGCGATGACAGCATCAGTGCAGCAAGTGAATTGCAGCGGCATCTTTGGGGTCTGGCAGCACAGGGATAAGGACAACTGGTTGTGGGCCTCCCCATGACCTGCTGAAATATTATAATACTTATTTAGAGAACCTAAAGGATTCTCTACTAGAAAGCCTAAACCAATTCTTTGGGGAGGAAGTAGAGTGAGGTAGTTAGCAATAGGGTTTGGCTCCCCCATGGGGGAGATTCAGATGGTGTGCTCTGACAGTTTATAAACCCTTCCCACCATCTCAGGGCATGGATTTTTGGTTGGAATCCATAGCTGACTGTCTTAGAGGCAGCATGTCCTTTGCTGTCCTCAGTTTTATTGTGTTGTTTTGAGTAAGGACTCTGGGGTCTTTTGGATTGAGACCTGGATAATAGAAAAAAAGACAGCATACTTTTCTTTCATTTTTTGTCCATGGTTTTGGAAATCTTTTGTTGGCCGAGGAGGACGTTTTTCCACCTTTCCTGGCTCTTGCTTGATTCTGCCCTTATGTCAGATTTTTCCTGTTTTTTTATGTTTTACTGAGTGCCCTAGGACTCAGAAACTTGGATATTTTTTGTCATCTGGAGAAGTGGTGTCTTTCACCTATACAGAACCTCAGGACTATCCAGGTACTAAAGCAGGAATGGGTTCACATCCATTACCTGGGAGAAGAAGTACTGGGAGGAGAGGAGAAGACCAGAGGTACCATCTAGGTGCATCTACCATCATCCCAGATGAAGTTTCATAGGAGGAGAAGAGTGAACAGTACCAACTAGGTGCCACACGGAGAAGGAAAGAGAACAGGGAAGACTACCAGAGAGGTAGGAGAGTGGGAAATGGACATTCTTTTAAGTGAAGGGACTAGAAACTCTACCCATTTCACATTGGAAAGATCTAAACCAAATTTCACTGATTTGGCAAGGAGAAGACGCTAAATTAGTAAAGAGATTGGTATACATCTAAAGATGTTTGGTGGAAGTTGAAGGTCACAAATTTATTGAAAATTTAAATTTTTAATTAATTGGACAGTAACATCCAGAGCTGTAAAGAACTTTTCATTCAGTTCTATCACATTTTCTGTAAAATTGAGCTGGAAACCAGACCAGCTTCCAGAGTGATTATTGCTGCTATCTATTTTACCTGATCATCAGTACTGTTTACAATGGACATAGCGTGTGACTTGGGTTAAGCAACATGTAGGGTCTAGAAGTTAATCTTCCCCTCCCCTCCCCCCCTGCTCAGGAAGTTCTGGATACTCAGAGTGATATGACACGTTTTTGAGAACTGAGTAATAAATATATGATCTGAGATATGGCCCCTGGGCTCTCATCTGGGACTACCCGCCCAGGAGTTACACTTAAAAACTGAGAAAGTCAATACATTGACTGCATTCATCTAAGTGTATTTTATTTCGGTTAAATTTGCAGTGGTATATACTTCATGTCTCTTCATGGGATAATAATGAGAATGATGCACTAACACAAGGGATTTCCTGCAGCTTACTGGCCTCGTTGACATGCAAATTTTCTACCCATGCAAATGAATTGGCTAGAAAACATGCATGCAGACCTGAATTCCCAGGATGTCTGAAAAAAGATAACTACTCCCCAATGCAGTGTGTTAATCTTTTTTGCAAGATCCATTACTCACAAATATGTCTTTGCGCATAGGTTTTCAACAAATTCAGAGCTAATGAGCTGCTTTGCATGATATTGAATCACAGTTGCTCATTATCCCAGAATTGTAGAAATCTTTCTGTAACCCCCTGTTTAGAAGTAGCAACTCTCTTTAGGGCACACAACTAATTTATATCTTCAGAAGCTACTCCGGCTAGCAATTCCATCCCACACTTGACTTTCAATCCCTTGAGGGGGATCATTTTTGTGGGGGTAAGCTCTCGCTTGTGACCCAGACAATGTTGAAAGGCTCCCAGTGTGTGTGTGGAAGACTGTAGGTGCATCTCATGAGGTGAGAGGCTGTAATGAATAGACAGGACCAGGTCTGGGTATTAAAATAATAATTACTGATTGATAATCATATATTAAAGTCCGTTGACCAGAAGAGTGAATTTACATTTGAATGAAGGTACATGTTTGCTTTTTCTCTAGGTAGGTGTCCCTTAATCAGACCTCTGGGTAGAGCCAATGGTGATTTTTAATGTGCTAACTCTTCCAACGGCTGTCCAGGAATCCTAGTGGAGGGGTCCCCAATGTTAAGGTAAAACCCCTACCTTAGTTCATCTTCTTCCTGAGACATCCAGCCCATCCTGGTCCCTTGGGCTTGTGTGGAGATCAGGATGGGCTCTCCCGCTTGCTCTTCCATCCTTCTTGGAGAGAGGTCAGTGGGATCAGGCTAGTTCCCAGCATTGCAATCCTAGTAGGGAAGGGGGATCCAAAAACCTCCTCACTCTGCTCAAGTCCAAAAAATGCTCTAAAGGTTTAACTGGATCCATCTGTATCTTGCAGCAGGATCCATCACTGGTGCTTGCCCACCTAGAGTTTAGAATAGACTCACAGGTCTTTGGTCCCCGGTAGAGAGCCCTTTCACCCCAAAAGGGTTTCATCAGGCCTGGATTTGCCAATAGGGGGAGGACTGGGGCTGCTCCGGAGCTGTCAGCGTGGGAGATCGGCACCCATGGACGCGGCCAGGGCAGGTGAGTGGGGGCTGGCGGAAAGTTTGCCCGATTCACTTTAGTCTTGTCCCGGGGAGTGAGGGGGTCAGGCAGTGAAGCGGGGCTGGCTGGGGCTGCTCCGTGGCCCGTGAAATTTCGTCTCGGCTTGCTTGACGCTCCACACTAACGCAGGGGTAGGGGTAGGCGGTAAATTAGCAGGTTAAACATGCGGCAAAACTGCAGGTTAAAAAAGCGATAATCGGGACGCGTGTTACTGTATGGGAGGGAATAGCTAATCTGACCAATTACATCTCATATACATGCTGCGGGCGGAATGGGTTACCCGTTGATTTAAAGAGGTGGTAAGGATGGGTTAAAAGGGATAGTGAATCGTGGGTTGGACTAACGCGGCCAAATTGTGAGTAGAAAGTGGGTTAGAAGCAGGGTAACCGTGGCCGCACTTTACTGTATTGGCCTGAATGTTAGAAAAGTAAACAAAAGCTCAAGGAAAAGTAAACCAATTTGGTTCTCAAAGGAGGTGGTTGCAAAAATAAAGGCATAAAGATCAGTGTTTAAGAAGTATAAAGAATCCCAAAAAGAGGAATACAGGGAACAATACCTGGTGAAAATAAGAGTGATAGCAAAAGAAATCAGAAAAGCAAAATGTCATCTAATTGGATTTCAGCAAAGCTTTTGATACCATCCCATATAGGAGGCTTGTGAATAAAATGAGAAGCTTCGGAGTGATCGCCAAGGTGGTGGCATGGATTACAAACTGGTTGACTGATAGGAGACAGCATATAATGGTAAATAGAACCTACTCTGAAGAGAGAGCTGTGTTAAGTGGAGTGCCACAGGGATTGGTATCGGGACCAGTTCTGTTCAATATCTTTGTGAGCGACATTGTGGAAGGTTTAGAAGGTAAAGTTTGTCTATTTGCGGGTGATACCAAGATCTGCAACAGATTGGACATGCCTGAAGGAGTAGAGAAAATGAAAAGTGATTTATGAAAGCTTGAAGAGTGGTTGAAGATTTGGAAGCTGGGATTCAATGCCAAGAAGTGCAGAATCATGTGTCTGGGATGTGGGAATCCAAAAGAGCTGTATGTGATGGGAGGGAAAGGCTGATGTGTATGGACCAAGAGTGGAATCTTGGGGTGATAGTCTCTGGCGATCTGAAGATGGCAAAGCAATGTGACAAGGCAATAGCTAAAGCCAGAAAAATGCTGGGCTGCATAAAGAGAGGGAGAACCAGTATGAAAATGGAGGTAATAATGCCCTTGTACAGGTACTTGGTGAGGCCTCACCTGGAGTACTGGGTTCAGTTCTGGAGCCCATATCTCAAAAAGAATAGAGACAGGATAGAGCAGAGAAGGGCCAGTAAAATGGTGTGGAGTCAGTATCAGAAAACCTATGGGGAGAGACTGAAGGATATGAATATGTATACCCTGGAAGATAGGAAGCACAGGGGTGATATGATACAGATCTTCAATACAAGAAAGATTTTAATGACATACAAATGTTAAACTTTTTCCATTGGAAAGAAATCAGTAGAAGTAGGGGTCACAAAATGAAACTACAGGAAGCACGTCTCAGAACCAACATCAGAAAATATTTCTTCATGGAGAAGTTGGGGTGCTAAGGGATTTCTCTGGTGGAACTGTTTAACTGCATTGCAAAATCTTCATTCTGGCTAAGTATTTTCTGCTTATCTTTACTTCTTTTTGCTTATTGATCTGAAGTTGTGTAGGAGCTTGTGTAGAAAGCTTCTGTGATTATTTACTGCCTGTGTTTTAACTTCTTTCTAGTCTGTTTCATTTTGTGTAGAAGCTTGTGTAGAAAGCTTCTGTTGATTATTTCCTGTCTGCAAAGCTATCAGCTTTTAAACTGGGAAAATCTCTCTAGTTTGGGGTTAGCTGGCACAACTAAAAAACTGGGGCATAAAGACTGTTTTTTTTAAAAAAAGAATTGACCAAAAGGCAAAGACAACTGTCCAGTAGTGCCCTGCTTTACCCAGCTTGTCCCAGGCTAAACTGTTTGACTCCCTTCCACCCTACCCCTCTACCCACCCACCCCTGGGGCTTGTTTCTAATAAAGACTGCCTAGATTACCATTGGCAGCAAGATAAATTAGTACATTGGTTACAGTCAAGGAAATATAGCCACAAATTACCAAGATGAGGACTATCCAATGTAACTGCTGTGGAGCCTTTATTCTGAGGGAAAGCATCTGGAAACTTAGAGCTTGCCCAATTTGTGCACAACTCTCATCCTTGAAAATGGAGCTGACTGTGATTAAAGATCAATTAGCTTCAATTAAAAGAATTACACCCACATTGCATTACTCAGAAAATAATTCCCCAATACCACAAACAAACCAGGAGTCAAGAAAAGGAGATCCATTAGGCTCAGGTAGGACCCACAGTCACCCATTCTTGACAGAAGAGCAGCCAACAGGTATACCGCCCCACTCAAACAGGTCATCAGGAAATTCTTTAAAAACCAGGAATACAGTTGGCTCTGGTAGAATTAGACCTGTGATGAGGAGACACACAATGTACCAAATGCAAAAAGAACAACAAGCCTTCTCTAAAATAAAAACTGAAGAAGTTCTTGAGAAAAGCATTGCAGTATTACCAGAAAAGAGAGAGAAAACACAATGCATGCAGTATTTAAAGATCCATAAGCAAAAAAAAAAATCTAATTGAGATGGAAAACTCTGTCAACAGTGGCAATACCGCAAAAAGAAATAGTGAAGTGAATAACAAATCTCAACAATTATCTCACAAGGAGTCCAGGAAATGCAATAACCGTAAAGAGAGTACCTGGAAGGCTATGACCACAAATGCTCATAGTTTGGGAAATAAAATCCCAGATCTGCAGGCCCTAATGGCTGAGGCAGAATTGGACATTGTTGCTATCACAGAAACATGGTTCACAGAATCTCATGAATGGGATACAACAATACCAGGCTACAACTTGTTAAGGAAGGACAGAGAGGATAGAAAAGGGGGAGGTGTGGCTCTTTATGTCAGAAACAACATCCAAGCAACTGAGCTACAAGGAAGTTGGGGTATTGAAGAAGCTCTATGGGTCGACCTAAAAAACGATGACGGAGCATCCATTTATATTGGAGTGGTTTACAGGCCTCCAAACCAAAAGGAAGAGCTGGACAGAGATCTGGTTAAAGACATCCATAAGATAGGTAAGAAGGGAGAAGTGGTGATCGTGGGTGACTTTAATATGCCAGATGTAGACTGGAAAATCCCATCTGCAGAAACTAAAAATAGTAGAGCGATAGTGGATGCCATGCAAGTATCTTTGTTCAAACAAATGGTGTTGGAACCCACGAGAGAAGGAGCTATACTCGACTTAGTGCTCACTAATGCAGATAATGTCTCAGATGTCCAGGTGGGCGCCCACCTCAGCAGCAGTGATCATCAAACGGTATGGTTTAATATCACTAAAATAATAGGGAAAAGAACCACAAAGACCCGAGTTTTACAGTTCAAAAACACAGACTTTGAGGAAATGGGGAACTACCTGGAGGAAGAACTTAAAGGATGGGAGAACGAGAGAGATGTGGATCAGCAGTGGACCAATCTAAAAGGAGCAATCACCAAGGCAACTGCTCTATATGTTAGAAATGTAAAGAAAAGCAAAAGAAAACTGAAACCTATCTGGTTCTCAATGGAGGTGGCTGACAAAATTAAAGCTAAAAGAACAGCATTCAAGAAATATAAAGGATCCCAAAGGGAGGAGCACAAAGAAGAATATTTGTATCAACTGAGGGAGACAAAGAAATTAATCAAGTTGGCAAAGAGTCAAGCGGAAGAGAGGATTGCCAAGGAGATAAAAAATGGTGACAAAACATTTTTCAGATACATCAGCGAAAAGAGAAAGGTCCAAAGTGGTATAGTGAAATTGAAAGGTGGTAATGATCAATGTGTAGAGAGAGACGAAGAAATGGCAGAAATATTAAACAAATACTTCAGCTCTGTGTTCACTAAAGAAGACCCTGGAGAAGGACCATCTCTAAACAACAAGAAACTGGAGGGAAGGGGAATAGATGAAAATCCTTTTACAGTAGAAAATGTGTGGGAAGAACTAAAGAACCTGAAAGTGGACAAAGCCATGGGGCCTGATGGGATTCATCCAAGGATATTGAGGGAGCTCAGAGATGTTCTGGCGGGTCCGCTGTGTGACCTGTTCAATAGATCCCTAGAAACGGGAGTGGTGCCGAGTGATTGGAGAAGAGCGGTGGTGGTCCCGCTTCACAAGAGTGGGAACAGGGAAGAGGCAGGCAACTACAGACCGGTTAGCCTCACTTCGGTGGTGGGAAAAGTAATGGAGTCACTGCTGAAAGAGAGAATAGTCAACTATCTACAGTCTGGAGAATTGATGGACCAGAGGCAGCATGGATTCACCAGGGGAAGATCCTGTCAGACAAATTTGATTGACTTTTTTGACTGGGTAACCAAGGAATTGGATCAAGGAAGAGCACTAGATGTCATCTACTTGGATTTCAGCAAAGCTTTTGATACGGTTCCGCACAGGAGACTGGTGAATAAAACGAGAAGCTTGGGAGTGAGTGCCGATGTGGTGACCTGGATTGCAAATTGGTTGACGGACAGAAAACAATGTGTGATGGTAAATGGAGCCTTCTCTGAAGAGAGAGCGGTTTTAAGTGGTGTGCCGCAAGGATCGGTGTTGGGACCTGTCCTGTTCAATATCTTTGTGAGCGACATTGCAGACGGGATAGAAGGTAAGGTTTGTCTTTTTGCGGATGACACTAAGATCTGCAACAGAGTGGACACGCCGGAAGGAGTGGAGAGAATGAGACGGGATCTAAGGAAACTGGAAGAGTGGTCGAAGATATGGCAGCTGAGATTCAATGCCAAGAAGTGCAAAGTCATGCATATGGGGAGTGGAAATCCGAATGAACTGTACTCGATGGGGGGGGAAAGGCTGATGAGCACGGAGCAGGAGAGGGACCTTGGGGTGATAGTGTCTAATGATGTGAAGACAGCGAAACAATGCGACAAGGCGATAGCAAAAGCCAGAAGAATGCTGGGCTGCATAGAGAGAGGAATATCAAGTAAGAAAAGGGAAGTGATTATTCCCTTGTACAGGTCCTTGGTGAGGCCTCACCTGGAGTACTGTGTTCAGTTCTGGAGACCGTATCTACAAAAAGACAAAGACAAGATGGAAGCGGTACAGAGAAGGGCGACCAGGAAGGTGGAGGATCTTCATAGGATGACGTACGAGGAGAGATTGAAGAATCTAAATATGTACACCCTGGAGGAGAGGAGGAGCAGAGGTGATATGATACAGACTTTCAGATACTTGAAAGGTTTTAATGATCCAAAAACAACGACAAACCTCTTCCGTAGGAAAATAATCAGCAGAACCAGGGGTCACGATTTGAGGCTCCAGGGAGGAAGATTCAGAACCAATGTCAGGAAGTATTTCTTCACGGAGAGGGTGGTGGATGCCTGGAATGCCCTTCCGGAGGAAGTAGTGAAGACCAGAACTGTGAAAGACTTCAAAGGGGCGTGGGATAAACACTGCGGATCCATAAAGTCAAGAGGCCACCAATGAAGAGTGGGTGACTCGCCAGAATGATGGCTATTGACACAATACCCTTACTAAATAAACATACACATGCTTACTGTGACTCCTACATCGCTCTAAGCTTCAACAGCAAGAGGTAATGGAAAAAAGGATTTGCACTCACAAAGAGGGGAGTAGCTGGCTTGTTACGGCGGTACTACCCCAAACCAAATATGCCTGATACTTCACTTTCAATGCATATACAGCATAGCTCTCTGCTTCTATGACAGGGGAGAAGAATAACTGATACTTCACACATCCAGCAGAGCTCTCTGCTACAACGGCAAAGGAGAAGAAAAAGGGTTCGCACTCAAAACGCGGGGAGTAGCTGGCTTGTTACGGCGGTTACTACCCCAAACCAAATGTGCCTGATACTTCACTTTCCATGCATATCCAGCATGGTTCTCTCCTGCATCGGCATGGGAGAAAGACTGATACATCACGCATTTCCAGCATAGCTCTCTGCTTCAAGGGCAGGGGGAAAAAAAAAAACAAAAAAAAAAAAACCTGATGCTTCACGCATATCCTGCATAGCTTCAACGACAGGGGTGAAGAAAAAAAAGGATTCGCAATCACAAAGCGAGGAGTAGCTGGCTTGTTACGGCGGTTACTACCCCAACCAAATGTGCCTGATACTTCACTTTCAATGCATATCCAGCATGGCTCTCTGCTTCTACAGCAGGGGAGAAAAAAAAAAAAAAAAAACCAACAAGAGCTGTACAACATAGTCTAGGTAAAACAAATAAGCATGGGTGTAGCTTGCTTATCGCGGCGGTTACTGCCCCTACTACCCCTAACTAATCAAGCTAGATATTTCACTTGCATGCAGCTCCATCACTGCTCTCTACATTAATGGTGGGGGTGGAAGGGGAATAGAACAAGGAGCTAAGAGTAACAGATAAGAATGAGAGAAAAAATGTGTGAGGCTTGCTGGGCAGACTGGATGGGCCATTCGGTCTTCTTCTGCCGTCATTTCTATGTTTCTATGTTGGTGGCTGCCTGGAATGCCTTTCCGAAAGAGGTGGTGAAAACCAAAACAGTGAAAGAATTCAAAAGGGCATGGGATAAATATTGTGGATCCCTAAAGACTGAAGGATGGAAATGAAGTAAAGAGTGTAGTGTATGGAGTAACTTGCTGGTGCAGCGGTTACTTTCCTTTAAACAATAAGCCTTGATACTGTTGAAGTAACTCCATCATTATTCTTTGATTCTTCAGCAGGGGAAAAGGGGAACTGGACTCATACAGTGACCAACGAGGGCCCCAACTTTTACTGTCTGGGGAAATAAGTATGGGGGTAACTTGCTGAAGCGGCGGTTACTACTCTTAACCAATTAGCCTTGATACTGTGGATGCAACTCAAACATTGCTTTCTGCTTCTATGGCAAGGCATAATGGGGAATTGTATTCAAACAGCAACCGAGGGCCCTGACTTTTACAAAGTGGGAAACCAATAGGCATAGGGTAACCTACAAGTGTTACGCCCGGTCACAGATGGCTGCAACTGCTGTTGCTCACCTCTTGCTTGACTACACTGACTCCTCTGGGTTGACTCGCAGCCTCCACCAGCTACCGCTGGCCTGCACGCCCTGGTTCCTGGGCCCCTCTGGATGGCATAGACACTGCCGACTGCCATCTTGCCCTCAGAGTCCCTTAGGCGCACACGCGCGCGCTACTTGGCCAGTCTTATGCACGTTATGGCGGGAACTTCAGGGGCGTCCCCCTCAAATGGCCCTGCCTACCTACGACTTGGCAACAAGTTCCCTCATTGCTGAATCCGCTTCGCTTGCTACAGACGTTTGTTTGAGTTCCTGCTCCGTGGCGTGAGACGTTCTGGGTACCCACTCCTCAGGGGCCCTTCCTGTCTCTGGCTATCCGCTCCTCGGAGGGCCTTCCGCCTAGAACGTCTGCCTGCTCCATTCCCCAGGGCCTCTGGAACTTTCACTCTGCTACAGTGAGTACCCCGCTCTGCGGACCATTGCCGTACCATCGCTACTGAGGAACCCTCATCGGTGTACCCTGCTCTGCGGACCCTTGCCTTACCATCGCTACTGAGGACCCTCACCGGTGTACCCCGCTTTGCGGATCATTGCCGTATCATCACTACACAGGACTTCTCCATGGGTATCCCCCACTTCTCAGACCCTGGGGCTCCCCAGTGCCTGTGTGTCTTACTGCCACACTACCCGCTCCGCAGGAAGTGTCACTCTGCTTCTCTAATAAAGTTTCAAGGACTCTCAAGCTAGCTCTACGTCAGCTCCCTGCACTGATGTTCTGTGACTCCACCACCGGGGTCACTCTCCCTAGCTTCCTCTGCCTCTCATCTCTCTCTCTCCAGCACCTGTTGCTCTACGCACCTCAACTGAGATCTCGCCTCCCCGTGGGCGGTGCCATCTCTCACCTCGGACCAGGGGCCCACATACTCACAAATCCTAACAGATTGCCAGGTCCGTGGACCTGGCACAGGTCTCGGCACTCTAGGCCATCCCTAGCCTGGCCCAGCGAATTACAGAACAACAAAAGATACTGGAGTTTGGCTAATGCCATCAACCAATTGAACAATCGGCTGGACGCTGCCTCGACGCCTGCCAAGCTTAGTCCTGCCTCACATGTGTCATCATTCCAGCCTACAGTGCCCCTGCCAGCACCACCTCATTTCGCAGGTGACCCCTTATTGTATAGGGGCTTCTTGAACCAGTGCAACAGACATTTTTCCTTACAACCTGCATATTTTTCTGATGTAGTTTCCAAGATAACATACATCCTATCCCTCCTGGATGGGAAAGCGTTGGCCTGGGCATCACCCCTTTGGGAATGAACAGATCCGATCTTCAGGACCTGCCGGGCTTCCTCGCTCTATTTAGGTCCGTATTTGACGACCCAGGTCGAAAGGCCATCTCCGGATCTACGCTCCTGCATCTGAAACAAGGTTCCAGATCTCTGACCGATTATGTCATTGAATTTAGGACTCTCTCCTCTGAATTGCACTGGGACCTGGGCTGCCTGCATGCTATATTCCTCGAAGGTTTGAGCCCGCGTATCAAGGACGAACTAGCAGCACGAGAACTCCCTGAGGCATTGGATTCTCTTATTGACCTCGCCGGTCGCATCAACCGCCATCTTCATGAGCGGTCGCACAAGACCAGAGGATCCAAGAGGATGGCTTCAGGGACTCCACGCAGCCGTCCAACGTCATCTGCTCAGCCCACTACTACCCAAGGCACTGAGGAGGAAGAACCGATGTAAATGGGCTACAGGCATCTATCCTCTAAGGAGAAGCGTAGACGTCAAAGAGCTGGTCTCTGCATGTATTGTGGACAACTGAGTCATGTGGTACCCTCCTGTCCACTCTGTCTGGGGAAACTCCCAGGCCTAGGATCTGCCGGAGGACTTCTCCTAGGCCTGACTTCACCCTCTCCTCCATTAACTCTGCCTGTCTCCATTTACTCGAACATTCAAGAATTTCAAACCCTGGCATTGGTGGACTCTGGAGCTGGTGAAAATTTTATTTTAAGGCAACTTGTGGAACACCTTTGGATTCCCACCGTCCATACACCAATGCCGTTATTGCTTTCCTCCATTCATGGCGAGCCACTACCAGGTGAAGTTAATTTGTCCACGGTTCCCATTCGACTCCGCACTGGATCTCTGCACATGGAGACCATTTCTTTCTAGTACCAGACAAAGCTATACACCATGTGGTCCTGGGATTACCGTGGTTAAAACTACACACTCCTTGTCTGGTTACCGCAAAGTCCCTTCCATATCTTCCACCACAGTACTCCTCTTTCATGGATGTGTTTTCCAAAAAGGCTGCGGACACTCTACCTCTTCACCAATCGTTTGATTGTGCTATAAACGTATTGCCTAACACTTAGCCTCCCCGCGGAAGGGTTTCGCTAACAATGAACGAGATCTTCAGAGACATGCTCTACAATTGCATTGTGGTCTATCTGGACGACATCCTGGTCTTTAAACAAGATCTCCAGAGTCACCACCAGGATGTTGCCAATGTCTTGCAGCACTTAAGGGACAGCCAGTTGTATGCCAAGCTGGAGAAATGTTCTTTGGACCAGGAATCTGAACCATTTCTAGGCTATGTGGTATCAAGTCAGGGGTTCCAAATGGATCAACAGAAGACCAAGAGCATACGTGACTGGCCTCAACCAACGGGCCTCAAGGCGCTCCAAAGATTTCTGGGGTTTACGAACTATTACAGGTTGTTCATCTACCATTATTCTACATTAACCACCCCACTCACAGCCATGACTTGAAAGGGAGCTAACCCCTCTCAGTAGTCACCCGAGGCCATGACTGCCTTCCAGGAACTCAAGGAGGCGTTCCTACAAAAACCTTCTTGTGTCATCCCGACCCCCAATGACCCTTCATCGTCGAGGTAGACGCTTCTGACGATGGTGTTGGTGCGGTACTCAGCCAGCATTCAGCCAATCACACCTTGCACCCGTTCTCCTTCTTCTCCTGAAGCTTCTTCCCGGCGGAGCGTAATTATGGAATCGGGGACAAAGAATTGCTGGCAATTAAACTGGCCTTTGAAGAGTGGCGTCCCTGACTCGAGGGGGCACAGCACCAGATCACAGTATATACTGACCACAAGAACCTCGAGTACCTGCACCATGCACAGTGCCTCAATCACAGACAAGCCCGCTGGTCTCTCTTTTTTACTCGGTTCAATTTCCTACTACGATACCGACCAGCTAATAAGAACGCTCGAGCCAATGCTCTCTCTCGTTCATTCACCACAGAAGATATTCCGGATATTCCATGACACATCATTGACCCAACTAAAGTACTCCTTTCTACCACACTCACAGTGCCCTCTGGGAAGACGGTCATTCCCCGACCACTTCGAAGAAAAATCCTCCGCTGGGTGCATGATTCCTTGCTGGCAGGCCACCCTGGACAAGCTAGAACTCTTTCCACTCTCCAAAGATTTTATTGGTGGCCCACCATGAATAAAGATGCTCAAGTGTACGTGGAATCATGTCCCACTTGCGCTCGTCAGAAGCTGCCAGCAGACCGGCCTTGGGGTCTCCTACAACCCCTTTCAGCACCCAGTGAGCCGTGGACCCATATAGCCACAGATTTCATTGTGGACCTCCCTCCTTCCAGTGGCAACAACACCATTTGGGTTACCGTGGACCGATTTTCAAAGATGGCTCACTTTGTGGCGCTGCCTGGTCTTCCCTCAGCCCTGAGTTAACGAAATTGCCACATCTTTCGCCTCCACGGACTCCCGAGACATATCCTCTCAGATCGAGGTATACAATTCACAGCCCGGTTTTGGAGATCCCTATGTAAAAAAATTGATATTGCTTTAGACCTCACATCGACCTTTCACCCACAGGCCAATGGTCAGACAGAGAGGACAAACCGAACCCTGAAACAGTTTCTTCGGGCATATGTGAACTCTCGGCAGAATGACTGGTCCAACTTACTACCCTGGGCCAAGTTCGCTTTAAACTCACATCAGTCTGCATCTACCAGGTCATCACCCTTCCAAGTAGTATATGGACGCCAGCCTCCTCCTCCTCTTCCACTACCTCTGTCTGTATCTTCTCCAGAGGTACAGGCGACTGTACAGGAGTTACATCAGCTCTGGGACCACACCAAACAAATTCTACAGCAAGCCCCTTAAAGTCAAAAATATTTTATGAATCTCATCATCAGGCAGCTCCACAGTTTAACCTTGGAGACAAGGTGTGGCTCCGCACTCGCTTTATTCACTTAAAACTACCTTCAGCCCGCTTCACTCCTCGATCCATTGGACCTTTTCCAGTACTTCGCTGGCTGGGACCAGTCACTTACAGTCTTCGCCTGCCCACATCACTCAAGATTCATAATGCCTTCCACATCTTACTGTTAAAACCTCTCATCTTGTCCGAGTTCTCCAAGAAACCACCCGAGCCCCAACCTCTGGTGTCTGAGGAGGACATTACTTATCAGGTACAGAACATCTTGGATGTGAGGAAGCGCGGAAAGCAATGGGAATACCTGATCTCTTGGGAAGGATTTGGTCTGAGGAAAACAGCTGGAAACCCGCAGTCAATATCCTTGACAAAGATCTGATCCAGCAGTTCCATGCTTCTCACGCAAGGAAGCCCAAACCCCTGGGGAGGCGCCCTAAGAAGGGGGGTACTGTTACGCCCGTCAGTCACAGGCGGCTGCGACTGCTGTTGCTCACTTCTTGCTTGATTACACTGACTCCTCTGGGTCGACTCGTGGCCTCCACCAGCTATCGCCAGCCTGCACGTCCTGTTTCCCGGATCCACCTGGATGGCATGGACGCTGCCAACCACGATCTTGCCCTCGGAGTCCCTTGGTGCGCTACTTGGTCAGTCTTATGCACGTCATGGCAGGAACCTCGGGGGCATCCCCCTCGGATGACGTCATTCATCTAGGACTCTTAAGCCGGCTGGCCCTGCCTACCTACGACTTAGCAACGAGTTCCCTCATTGCTGAATCTGCTTTGCTCGCTACAGACACTTGTTCCAGTTCCTACTCCGTGCATGAGACGTTCCAGGTTCCCACTCCTCAGGGGCCCTTCCTGTCTCTGGCTATCCGCTCCTCGGAGGGCCTTCTGCCTAGGACTTCTGCCTGCTCCGTTCCCCGGGGCCTTCTCTGGAGCTTTCACTCTGCTACAGTGAGTACCCCGCTCTGCGGACCTTTGCCGTATTATTGCTATTGAGGAACCCTCATCAGCGTACCCCGCTCTGCAGACTACTGCCGTACCATCACTACTGAGGAACCCTCGTCTGTGTACCCCGCTCTGCGGACCCTTGCCGTACCATCGCTACTGAGGACCCTCACCAGTGTACCCTGCTCTGCAGACCATTGCCATATCATCACTACAGAGGACTTCTCCGTGGGTATCCCTCACTTCACAGATCAGTGCCTAAGTATTTTGCTGCCACACTACCCGCTCTGAGGGCAGTGTCACTCTGCTTCTCTAATAAAGTTTCAAGGACTCTCAAGCTAGCTCTACGTCAGCTCCCTGCACTGACGTTCGTGACTCCACCACTGGGGGTCACTCTCCTTAGCTTCCTCTGCCTCTCATCTCTCTCTCTCCAGCACCTGTTGCTCTACGCACCTCAGCTGAGACCTCGCCTCCCAATGGTGAGGCTCACGGGGCTCCTCTCCGTAGGTGGTACCATCTCTCACCTCGGCCCAGGGGCCCACATACCCACAAATCCTAACAATAAGGCACAGCAAATATTACTATAAGCTTACTGGGCAGACTGGATGGACCATTTGGTCCTTTTCTGCCATCATTTCTATATTTCTATGTTTCTGTGGCCTTACTGAACATGAGTGCCAGGCTCCCTCTCTGATCAGATTCAAGTGCAGCCTAAAAACTCACCTCTCTGAGGCTGCTTTTAATATCTGAACTCCAACTCATCCTGCTCATGTAACTGAATCCTCTGATGATACACTCTTAAAAATTACCCCTTCTTAGATTAATCCTACCTACCATAACTTTCTCATTCATGGCCTCACTGTAATACCCCAAGGCCTATCTGTTTTTTGTTGCATATCCTGTCTGCCTGTCTGTCTTGATTAATTGTAAGCTCCAAGGAGTAGGGACTATCCATTATAGAAACATATAGAAATGAGAAACATAGAAATGACGGCAGAAGACCAAATGGCCCATCCAGTCTGCCCAGCAAGCTTTCATACTTATTTTTCTCATACTTATCTGTTACTCTGACCGCTGTGGTCAGGGCTCTTACTGGTAACTTTTTGGTTCTAATTTCCTTCCACTCTCGCCAATTGATGTAGAGAGCAGTGTTGGAGCTGCATCAATGTGAAGTGTCAAGCCTAATTGGTTAGGGGTAGTAACCGCCACAATAAGCAAGCTACTCCCATGCTTATTTGTTTGCCCAGCCTGTGCAATTTAGTCCTTGTTGGTTGGTGTCACTGTACAGCGCTGCATACATCTGGTATTTACTATAAATAATGATGATAATAATAATATCAGAATGTATTCAACCATTCACTTATAGAATAGTCAAATATTAACTTGTGATGGATCGTATATATTATCAATTAAAAAATTAAAGATCACCACGAAACAAAATTGCTTTTCAGAGTCAGTGGATAGATAAGGAATGCATTCTGGAAATTTTTCAAATAATCAAATATATCCAAGTAAATTGGAAACAATTGAAGTCATTTTTCGGTTTAGTATATTGTCCTATTAAGGCTAGATACTGGGGTAATCAATATACCAGGGGTTATTTACATTTAGTGGTTAATCAGATGGGGTAATGGACCATGGGTAGAACTCACTCACTGTAAAAGATATGACTCTTTCTGTGTCACAAATGAAAATCCTGTCCTGAGCCTAAATAGCTGCAGTCATACTCAGCTGGAATGGTTCTGAAGCTAGTCTATTTGCAAAGAAATTAATTAAACTGCTTAGTCTTCCACAGGAAGCAGTGAGTTTAAACAGTTCTCAGTTGCTATTTAGAGTAGTCCAGCTAGGATACAGTTTTCAGGCGAAATCTCCTCATTCACAGGCCAATGCAACAAAGTGTGCCCAGTCAAGCATGAAGGTTTAGTCACAGTTGGACGTGCGTTTTGGATGCACTAGACAAGTGTCCAATGCAATAAAGGAATTAGCTCGTCCATAACGTGCATGCTAGCAAGCATGTCCCAAATAGCGCCTTTAGCAATTAAATTCCATGTAAAATGATAAGCTATTATCTCTCAATGCAGGAATACCCGTCCAAATCCTGGGTGTCCATTGTGTGTTTTTTAACATTCGAAATTCAGCTCCAGCTCTGTTGGTGGAGATTTTATGTGTGTTTTATTGCATCAGCCCCTCAGAGTTGTACAAATTGTCACTTTACCCCTGATCTTCCCCTAGCAATTTTAGAGATTATTTCTTTCAACAAAGCTGGATTAGCTTTACGCTGTTCCTGAGCCACCAGTATCATTTCAGGGCAAACGGAGGAAACTGTGCACCCAGTGCCACTGACTTGGTCACCCTCTACTCTTTCTTTACAAGCCTGAAGGAAACTTTCACGGTAATACATTCTGTGGCCGGGACTCACATTCTTCCTCCAGGCTGTAAATTTAAAAAAGGATTGTTATACGGTAACATAGCAAATGTTGTCAGAAAAAGGCCAAGTGATCCAGCTAGTTTGGCCAGCAACCTCTTGTTGTTTTTTTTTTTTTTGTTTATTCTTAAGGTAATTGTTGCTCTGTGCAGTCAGTCAATATGGGCTACCCCTTCTTCTATCTTTCAATGCCCCTTTACCTCTAAAAGCAGCCAGCAGAGCGTCCTGCTCCATGCAGCATCCAAGGGCTCTGCATAGCACTTCCTGCAACCAGGAGCTCCTCTTAAAGGCCCTGAAACCAGGATTTCATGGTGCACTGGCTGATGACATCACATCCTGTCTAAATATATAAGGAAGACTTCTGCTACCAGCCAGCGCCTCAACAACAGGTTTTCCTGCATTAGTTCTTGATATTATGTTGCTTTTGTTTCCTCCTTGCTCAGCCATTCCTTGCTCTGTTCCTGCTTTGTGCAGCCTTGCCTAGCCTTGCTTTTGCCTTGCTCAGCTTTGCTTCTCCCTGTCCTACCTTGCCTCTCTGCCCTGCCTTGTTCCCCTGCCTTGCTCTGCCTTGTCTTGCCCAGCAGTCAGCCTTTCCTTAGACCAGGGGGTGGGCAAACTACAGCCCAAGAGCCAAATCAGGCCCGTCGTTCACTTTTATCCGGTCTGGCAAACATTTTAAAATTAACATTAGGTGCGGCCCACGATGTTTGCCGAGTGCCGATGTCATCAGCAAAGGCTCCTGCAGTTCCCATTGAATGACGCGCTGAATCACGCGACACTGAGTCCCGGCCTATGCTGATGACATTGGCACCTGGGGGGGGGGGGGGGGGGGTGAGGAGGTAAGCACACAGCCGAACATCTTTCTCTCTACGAGGGTGGGTGGGCAGGTGAGCATCTGTGCCACGCCGCATCCTGAATAAAGATGCAATTGGCTTGCTCTAAGACTTACAGCAAGCCCATCGCTTCTTTATTCAGGATGCCACATAGCGCAGAGGCTCACCTGCCTGCCTGTCTTTCCCCCCCCCGTATAAGTGTTGCGATTGGCTCTCACATTTGCTGTAAGAGCTAACGGCAACACTTATGCAAGAGAAAGGAGAGGGGAGAGGCCCGGTGCGTTGGTGTTGGCAGGGTTAACCAACCCCACCAGCGAGGAGAGGCTCCATGCTGCTGTGAGGCGTGGGTGAGTAATAGGGGAGTAAGTGTAGGGTCAAAGAGGGAAGGAAGGAAAGTGGTGAAGATGGTGAGTGAGTGAAACAGAAGGCACATGAATGAGTGGGAAGGAGAGGTTGTGTGACTGAGAAGGAAGTGGTGAGTGTCGGGGAAGGGAATGAGTGAGTGGTTGGATGGGAGAGAGGGGCTAGTGACTAATGGGAAGGGGATGAGAATGAGCAACAGAAAAGGGTAAGTAGGAGTGAGGAGGTGAGGGGAAAGGGATTGAGTGGGAGGGTGAGGGGCAGAAAGGAGTGAATGGGAGTAAGAGTGAGTGATTGAGAGGGAAGGGGAGGAATGGGAGGCAGGGGAAATGAAGGGAGTGAATGGGAGGGAGTGACTGAGGGATGAGTGGGAATGAGGGGTTCGTGACTGAGAGGGAAGAGTAATGAAGCAAGGAAAAAAGGTGAGTGAAATTGAGGGGGTGAGTGACAGGAAAGGTAAGGGAATTGCGTGGGAGGGTAAGTGACAGACTGTTTTTCTGTTGCTGACCTAGGCTGCCTCTTGACCCTTGCTTGATCTCTGCCTGCCTTGACCTCTGCCTGGATACTGATCTTATTTGATCGCTGTCTGCCTCATCCTCTGCCTGGACCTTGCTTGATCTCTGCCTTCCTTACATTCTGCCTGAGATATCCCGCTGGCCATCAGAACTGATGGGCCCAACCCAAGGCGGAGGTGTCTGGTCAGGGAGAAGACCTTGCCATGTGGCCTGTCAGCTACTGCCTGCTAAGGTCTGGTCTTTGCTTGCACACACCAGGCTGCACCAATCTAGTAGCAGCCCTAGGACTCATAATCCCCATGCGTGTCAAGCATTTAGTCACTAAAAGTCCTCTGTGATTATCCCATGATCATTAAAATTCCATTACCATCTTTGTCTTCACTACTATGCATCCAGCATCTGTTCCACAGGAAGCTCCCAGGAGCATTAATTTGCCCAGCTTGGGAACTTGAGGTGATCAATGTCCCCATGATGACTGCTGCTCTAACATATTCCTCTGTTACTACAGCTCCTTTCAGTAGCTTCTGTTTCTTCTCCCTCAGGATCTGCTCTCTCTGAATATTCGGAACATGCCCAGATATACTCTGGATTCTACCATTAGGAATCTCAATCATAGGGGTTCATTGGGTCCTGCCATGTTGTCCAGGGGCTACATCGGGAACAAGAGAGACTGTGGCAGTTAATGCCTCTTTTATTTGTGGAAGAAACATTTGAGAGGCTGAGTCAAATGTCACAAGAGAAACAATGTGAAGATGAGACAAGTTACAAGCACTGGTGGTTAATACTGAAATCTAATTTAATAAAGTTGTGAGATAGCAGAGAGGAAATTTAGAAGGAACTTGAATAATAATTAAAGCCCTTGATGAAAGACAAAAGGAGAACAGGGGTGTATGAAAATATGGGGATATTGATAGAAATTTAATTAGACAGAGATTAATAGTGAAAGGGGAAGGCTGCTAGCATATAATTTGAGGGGGAGGGAATTGAAACAAAGGCAGAAGAAGAGCAAGGCAAGCACAAGATTTTTTCACAACTCTCTTTTTCTGTCTTCTTGACCCAACTTTAACTGGTGCGTATTTCTGAACCCCCCTCCCCCCTACCCTCAATAAGCATTGACACAAGAGAGTGGGCACTACTAAGACAGTGTGAGACTGAAAAGAGGGAGCAGTGCTACAATCCAAATGCTTTTAATGCAGGCTCAGTCTGCATTAAAAGCAGCAATGCATCTCCTTTCCCATTCTCCTAGTTTGTGTCACAATTTTACCTGCTATGCAGCCTTTCCCCCGCCAACAGAGGTCACCAGCAAGCCTCAATTAAAGCCACCCTAGCTTCCTTCTTGCTGATCCCATGAAACAGCAATTCCAGCCATACTTAAACCATCCTGTCCATTCTCTCCTTGCCTCTTCATTCAGTCACCTCGACTCCTTGACTTGGCCATCCTTGCTTTCTTATCTTGCTCTGCCTTGTGGCCTACCTCGGCCTCCTGCCTTGCCTTGTGGCCTACCTCGGCCTCCTGCCTTGCCTTGTGGCCTTCCTTGGCCTCCTGCCTTGCCCTGTGGCCTACCGCAGCCTACTGTCTTGCCTTGTGGCCTATCTCAGCCTCTTGCCTTGTCCTGTGGCCTTTCATGCCTCCCTACCTTGCCTTGTGGCCTTCCTTGACCTCCTGCCTTGTGGCCTACCTTGGCCTTCTGCCTTGCTCTGTGGCCTTCCAGGCCTCTATCCCTTGCTCAATAACCTCCTTGGCCTTCGTGTCCTGTCTTGTGGCCTGCGGGTCTTCTAGGTTTGCCTAGAAGACCTTCTTATTTATTGTTTGCCTGTTTTAGTCCTGTCATTGTCCAGCTCATGTCTACTCTTATCTTGTCCTGTCCTGTCCAGTATAGTCCTTGTCCTGTCTGGTGCAGTCAAGCCCTTGTTTGCATTACCTTCAGTACCGGCCCTGTCTCTAGTCCTAGACCTTGCCTTTGGTTCCAGCCTTGTCTCCAGCTCTGTGTATATCCAGCTCCTGCCTGCCCTTAGTACTAGCCGTGTCTCCAGCCCCCAGTCTTGGCCTTTTTCCAGCTCCTCGCCTGTGGCTTGTTCCAGTTCCAGCCTAAGTCCTGTTTGCCTCCAGAACTCAAGGGCTCCACTTGCAGGAGAGGTGGATGGTCTAGGCAGAAGATCCAGTCCAGCCTTGCCCTAGAGTCTTGCCCCCACTCCTGTAGGGGTAAGCCCTGATCCCAGGCTGCCTGACTGTGACATTATGCAACCTGATGGTGTTCCTGAGTGCTTGGTATCATTGTAGAGCTTTTTCTGACTCTGTTGTTTCCGCCGCTATCCAGACTGGGCTTCATGATGCTGTGATGCCCACTACTGCCTCCTTCTGGAAGTTTCAATCAGCCTGAGCCTTCTGCTTCTGCTGCTGCTACTGTCATCTTGTCTTGTGTCTGCTATCAGAAAGAGTAGAGGAGTGGCACCAGGTGATCAACTGAGGAATAGAGGCGAAGAAGGAACACCGCTACTATTATTATTATTATTATTATTATTATTATTATTAATAATCATTTGCATAGCACATAGCAGATGTAGGCAGTGCAGTACAGAAACTCATAAGAGAGCTTGTCAGGACTGGTTGTATATTGGTTGTAAATCGCTCAGGTATCTGTAAGCAGTTAAGTAAGTATGTGCTGGCTTAATAAGAAATACACAGATTTCCCTCTTCCACACAGCTAACTTCTCCCCTTAATCAGTATTCAGGCAAAGATCTTTTAAGTTTGAAATTATTTATTCTACAGATATTTTTCCATTACTCACAATTGTTGCTTCCAAACATATATATATGCCCCAGGCAGAGATCTTTGTAGCTGGAGGTAGGCAGGAGAAGGGAGATGGAGTTTCTTGGGATTCAGGGTGAGTAGACAAGGGGTTCTTAAAGCTGATTAGTCTTTAGGATTAAAGCGATGAGGAGAGATGTAAAAAAGCTAATTGTATTTTGGAAGCTGCAGGTACTTCTAGCCTTTAGGCAGCATGCTTGAGAGTGACTAACAGTCTTGGAGAGTGATTACAGGAAACATCCCAACAAGCTGGGGCTAGAGGGCAAGATCCAATGGTAGCGAGCCTAGGCTCCATGTGATGCCGGGGGGGGGGGGGGTGGAGGCAAAACTCTCCTTAAAGGCAGGGCTCACAGGCTTTTATCATGGGTTACAAGTAAGGACTGCACGAGATACAGTTAAACTACAATGTATATACAGATACCAAAATGTACCCACTGCTGGGGACAGAATAAAGTAAATAAATAAAGGGAATAGAGAGGGAGAGACAATTTTGCCCTTCTTCTAAGTTTCTGGAATCTTTTTTTACATTCAGACTTGTGCCTTTCCGAGAGGCTGTTTCCCCTGCCCAGGAAGCCAGGAAGGACCTGTATACCTCTTCACTTAGACCAAGAGGAGGTTGCAGTGACCACAAGATGAAGAAAGAGAGATTAAGAATTGTTTTTCCCCAAGCTTGAATTTTGTCCATCTGAAAGGGAACAGTATTCAGGCAAAGATCTTTTAAGTTTGAAATTATTTATTCTACAGATATTTTTCCATTACTCACAATTGTTGCTTCCAAACATATATATATGCCCCAGGCAGAGATCTTTATAGCTGGAGGTAGGCAGGAGAAGGGAGATGGAGTTTCTTGGGATTCAGGGTGAGTAGACAAGGGGTTCTTAAAGCTGATTAGTCTTTAGGATTAAAGCGATGAGGAGAGATGTAAAAAAGCTAATTGTATTTTGGAAGCTGCAGGTACTTCTAGCCTTTAGGCAGCATGCTTGAGAGTGACTAACAGTCTTGGAGAGTGATTACAGGAAACATCCCAACAAGCTGGGGCTAGAGGGCAAGATCCAATGGTAGCGAGCCTAGGCTCCATGTGATGCCGGGGGGGGGGGGGGGGTGGAGGCAAAACTCTCCTTAAAGGCAGGGCTCACAGGCTTTTATCATGGGTTACAAGTAAGGACTGCACGAGATACAGTTAAACTACAATGTATATACAGATACCAAAATGTACCCACTGCTGGGGACAGAATAAAGTAAATAAATAAAGGGAATAGAGAGGGAGAGACAATTTTGCCCTTCTTCTAAGTTTCTGGAATCTTTTTTTACATTCAGACTTGTGCCTTTCCGAGAGGCTGTTTCCCCTGCCCAGGAAGCCAGGAAGGACCTGTATACCTCTTCACTTAGACCAAGAGGAGGTTGCAGTGACCACAAGATGAAGAAAGAGAGATTAAGAATTGTTTTTCCCCAAGCTTGAATTTTGTCCATCTGAAAGGGAAAGAACATAATTTTTCTGCCATCCTTCCTTACCCCAGAGCTGGAGAGCTTTAAGAACTGTTTTCCAGTGAGAGACCATATCTTGGATTAGTGGTTTCAATATTGCCAAATTTTATTAAATACAAAACTAGGTTGTCTTCAACACGCTCCACTTCCATAGGTTTCCACAGTACATAGGCAGTCAGTAGCAAAACCAACAAATCCCTCAGTACAGGGAATTCATTGAAGACAAAACTCCTGCACAGTTCATTAGCAGATTAGTCACTTACTCAATACAGAGGCTAAGATAAACGCTAAGGCAGGCTGTTCTCTTTGGTGTTGTCCTCATGATTCCTCCCAGGGGCTATTCCAAAAAGAAGCTAGGCCTTGAGCCTAACACTAGATTTTAGATCTACTCCCTTCATGGAAAAATGTGCCTGTACTGGTCTCTGCACCAGGGGGTAAAACACACAGCAAGCAGGCAGACCAATAACTGGAAGCAAAAGACTGTAGCAAAGGCACGCATTCCCTCTAACAAAAGCACGCACTCCGTGCAAGTCTCACTCTTCGTATGACTAGATGTCACTGCTGGCATCATTAAGGCTTCAAGGCATAACTCCCATATTCACACTTTACTGGTGAAACAAATACAGTTCATTGCTCTCTATGGGTAAATGTTAAGTCACAGGGGTATAACCCAAGCACTATATACCCACTGCAAGAAATGTTAACCTGAAACTCAAGTTGCCACTTTCAGTTAGTCCAATAAAAAGGCACTGGGTTTTTTTGTTGACTTCCCTGTCTCTTAAAATGTTGTTTTATGTAAGCACGAATTCAGGACAGAATAAAATTATATCCCTCTAAATAGGGTACGTGACATTTATGCATATAAACATCATGACAGAAGTGGACTTGGATCCCTATGTAACCCCAGTTCAGTGTAAGGGCTGAATTCTAGTGGGGCCATAAAAATCCCAGCGCTCACTCCCAATGTTACAGTCAGTAGTCCTTTTGCCCTGGGGTATGGGTTTTTGATCTCTTGAGGGGAAGATTATCCTTCAAAGTCCAGGGCATAGGTGAAATCTCTTCCATGTGTATTACTATGGCTTCTGGGGGCAAGTAAACTGACAAACCATGCTGGACTCACAGGATGAGTGTTCAAATAAAAGTTTACTGTGATTTGTTGCAAAATAATTAAGATGCATAAATAATATAATGTCCAGTTACTTCCAGGTTTAACTGTGGTATGGAAGTACAGATTTTAAATCTTTCTAGCCACGTGGAAGTGTTCCATGTTGGATCTTGAGACTTGCTTATCCTCCAAGGGATGGAATGATACATATTCCAAAGAAGCTGAAGTGTCCTAGATGTGGATAAGGTCCCCTCCCCACAGTATCTGAGGTCCAAGGGTCCTCCCGATCATCCCCACCTGGCTGTGTCCTAGGACCCTGGGTGGAAACTCCTTTTTGGGGTTTGCAAAGGTCCTTCACTCCTCTTCTTCCTCTTGAACTCCTCTTCATGTTTTCTCAGAGTTTTGGATTTGTTTGAGATGAAAGAAGCCAGTGAAGTCAATACTGGGGTTGGTGGGGGGAGTGGAAGAGGTTATCTGTTTTATTCACAGAAAGGAAACGTCTGCCTCTCCATTAAAGATCATTCTTTGATCTTGGTCTACTGCACAACCATTTTCTGCACAACATACAGAAAAAGGTTTGGACTCCCAGTAGATGGTTACACTTTATGGACCATATTAGGGGGTTACAGTATGGAGCATGCTTGGATCTGAAGCTCGCAAAGGGAAAGCCAGGGAGGAGCTTGCCTGCAGCATGGCTGAAGACATCAGAGGGAGAAAGTGTCCTGTGGATGAGTTGGCCTATCCAGCATGTGAAGCACTACCTTGGCCTATTTCAATCTGAAGGAGTAAAGGCACGGGTGTATGCCTGTAAGCCATTAGGATTTTAGGTCTGGACAAATCCTAAGAAATGCCTGTTTTGGTGCACCGTTCATCAAACAGATTTCCTGTGAGTGTCCAGTGAGGGAGAGTTGTCAGCCCATATTCAGAGGAGTGGGTTTCTGGAATCCCCCGAAGAGTTACCTATTCAGTTAGCAGTGAGTGGAAAAGGTATCCAGAGTCCTCTGGAATTACCCAATCCATAGCCACATTTGATCGAAATTGTGATAGAGATTGCCTTGAAGAGTCCAATCATGTTGTGTTGGAGAAAGGTTTCAAAACAATCCATTTCCAGTACCAGGAGTGTGATGTTTGAATTTTGCCTGTGGTGCCTGCAATGCACCCCTTGTATGTAAGATGGAAAGAGTGGAGTTACCAAAAACTGCAGAGGCCTGTCATTTTCTGGGATCGGGAGATGTGCCAAAATAGGGAACAAGGGAGACACTTTTTCTTCCTCTTCTAAATTTATGCCTGCTATTCATTTGCCTAGATTTAGATTCTTAAGTGCCTAGTTCTGAAAATCAATGCTAAGCCCCTACCTTCCTGTCCTAACTCTGCCCCATATAGCCATCATTTTTTTAAGCTCCTAAATTTAAGGACTATAGAAATGTTAAGCAGTAGTAGTAGTAGCCTATTGAAACTAGAAGCCTAAATTTAGGCACTTAGCCATAGTAAATTTTCAAAAGGCCCAATTTAGGAGTCTAACCCCAAAAGTTGGAGCCTAAACTCTTTGAAAATTGAGCCTTTTAAATATAGGTATGTGAGTGTGATCCGCAAAGTTCTTATTAAAAATGCACCTGTAAAAAGATATATCTCAGAGCAGTGAAGAGGCAGAGATGCAAGGCGAAGGCAAGCCACGGTATAAGTCATTACTCTTATGCATTTTATCACATTTTTGCTAAAGAAATGTCTGGGGAAACTAGTTCTGCGAGTTCATTATAGAAAAAGTACTTAGAAATGCTGAAATGTATCAAAGGTAAGTGCCTACATCCCATCTTAGCTCTAGGTTCACCTTATACACTGACAATACATATTTCATTGATTAGCATTGTAAAACTAGCCAAAGCTGCTAAAATGCTAAAAGTACGTAAAAGGTCAAAAAGTATTTTAGTGTTCAGCACTGAGTTTTGTTTTTGCCTTTGGGGCTCAGTTTAGACGAAATCACATGCTATACAAGAATTCATTCTTGTTAGTATATGTTTATTTATTTATTTTATTTTATTTTATTTTATTTTATATACTGAGATTCAGCAAATGCCATCACATAACATGATAATGCTAGCCAATTAGGAAAATGTTATGTTAACTAAGTAACTAACTCATTAGTGTGCAAATTAGTGGAGACCTATTTAACCTATTATATCACTAATGTTCCATCAGACTGCTCCTAAATTGCCCTTGCTGGTAATTGCACTGTTCTGGGATATCCCATTTCCTTTTAATAAAGATTTTTCTCTTTCAGCTGCCAGGGTTAAGCATTTATTTATAGTCCACAAAAGGTACCTAAACTTAGATACATATATTTGAGTGGTCAGTGCTCTTTGATTATTGGGCTCAATATAATCAGTGAGAAGAGGCACAGAATCTAACATCTAGACTATTTTACTGTGTGATATTATGTGCTCTTTTACTGAATTCTTTGTACGCCATGATACCAAAAGATGTTTCATGTTGCTTCGAAGTCCTACAACCTAAACCCTTTGCAATAAGTTTATAATAAGCAATCATTTTTGGGTCTGCACTGAACCCTGACCGGAACACATCTTCGAGATACAGCAGCTGTTAAGATTTATTTTCTCTTCACTGCATCAATAGCAAGTGCTATGGGATTTCTAACATGTTTAGATCTATGTCCCAGAAAATTTAAAAACAATTCTGAAAAGCTTCTGAATTTTGAAAATCAAATCCTAACCTCGTGCCTCCCTTCTTAGTTATAGGATATGGTACATTCTGAAAACAGAGTAATCTTGTCCCAGACTTTTGTATTTTTAATCTTTTTATCCTGAGACAGTGAAAGCTCAAGCACAAATCCACAAGTAAAGGAATTTTTTTTAGGAGCTTCAAGGAGGCTTTGTCTACAGTATTTCCAGGCTTGGTAAAGGGCTCCCAGAATACTGAAGTGCTTGTTAAACATTGTTTTTTTGTTTACATTGCATCTATTATCATGCTCTCAACCAACAGAAGTAATAAAAAGCATCTTACATATTTTTGGCATTTTGGTGTCCTGACTAAAGCGTGCTCCTAGGATGTATACATACATACATTATGTTCTCTGGCTAGGGGAGGGAGTGTTGTATTCCATTTTATTCACGCCAACATTGTTATGACTTGGTTTTTTGCATCTATTTGAAAGCTAATAAAGCAGAACAGCTGTAGAAAATACCCAGTTTTCAAACTTTCTGCCTAGATATAAAGTCTGCGGATACTTTGTCCCTACGGACCTTGCACTTTCCAAAGGGAAAGAGCTCAGTTCTTTCCCTCTGAAGATTGTCGCCAGTACAAAGTGGTATCCCCTCCCTGCAAACTTCCTGTACCTGTTTTTTTCTGCAGGTAAAATTTCTACGGAAAAACGACATGCACGGACTTGCAAACGCAGCCTGGCCGCATTGTTTTCCGCTCCCACCCGAAACCCGTCGCCGGGAATCTGGCTTGAAGGGCCTGTGCTGTGGAACCCTACAGACCTTTTAGTCATGTCAAGGCCAGGGAATTTTCAGATGCCTACTCACCGGGATAAATGGCTTTGAAAGTTGCCCTTTGTAATTAGCAAAGTTTGACTTAACAGCGTAATAAAATGGAAAGGATTAGACTGTGAAAAAAGTGCACTTACTCTTTGAAAGCCGTTTGTAACGTGGTAAATTTTGCATCAAATGAGGCGTGAAGTGTATTGTTAAAAATATGAGTTGGGGAATACGGAGCCACTAAATTATTTATTCTGCTGGCGCTGTAGTAGCATGAAACGTAAGCCTTGTATCAATCAGCTGGTTTTTCTTTTTGGTTGTTCTGATATTATAAAAGTTTAATACAAAAACACTTTTGAGATATGCAGCGGAATCATTTTCCCTCTAAATTTTGATGCAGCCAATGTTATAAATTATAGAGCGGTGCCAAATGTGTCCTGCACTCTCATGGCTTTTACTTTACCACTAATTACAAACACCACTAATTACAAAAGGGCTTGTAGTCAGAGTATCTTGTGTAGCAAACTTTAGCTTAACACTCTGCATTCATTTATTATAAGGATTTATTACCCGCTCTCCTATTATAGTACTTACCAAATACACAAGTGGTTTACATCCCTATAATAGGGGAAACAAAACTGAAGGTGTCATAACTGGGGGGAGAGGGAGGGTGAAATCAGCATGTCACTCCTTTATATAGCCAAAGTCATCGGGACATCAGCTTGTTTCTTTATCTGCTCCATTGCCTCCTCTTTGGGTCCACTATCCTAATGTATTTAAATTACTTAACATTTTTCTAAACAAACTTTTTTGTAACAAAGTTGTGCAACTTTTAATCTGGCTACACCCCCTCTTTCTAGGGTAGGGGATTTATGCTTTGCTAACCGGTGCTATTATGTATTGCACTTTTTAGTAATCTGTTGTAAACTATTTGGGGGGGGGGGGGGGGGGTCACATTTTTTTTTAAAACAAGGGAGTCTATAAAAGTGGAATGGAATGAAAATGAAATCCCCCAAGGAACCCCTTTCCCTGAGTCGACTCTTCAGTTCGTCCTGCAGCAGTCAGAGTTCGGTGAGTAAGTGTCATTCCTCCGGGTGGTGACAAGGATCCTCGGTACAGCTGCACGCCAACTTACTCACTTTCACGACATACAGGCAGCATTAAAATATTGTTAACACTGATTATAAATGTGATGATCAAGATGTGTGCTTAAGTCCCTGTGCCAAAAAAAAAAAAGGTAGAGGATTACAGTTTCATGGTCAGCAATTACTTTAATGTGGAAAGGAGAGCTTAAGCTGCTCTTAGGACTGCATTTGCCAGAAGTCTCCATAAAGAGGTTTCTGAGCATCTATTTTCTAAGCTAGGCCTTTAGCTGCCCGCCCCACAAGGATTACTTAAACCTTTCTTCGGAGCCTTCTAGCGGGGGCTCCAAAGACTGAAAAACCAAAATTTTGCCTTTTTCCAAAGACTGAGAAAAAAATCTTCAATGCTTAGAAATTAGAGTTGCAATATTGCAACGAACAAAGATTTGACTTTTCTCTCTGGATATGTGTTATTTTCGGCATGATGGGAAAAAAAGGGGGTCCCTCCAATTCTACCCTCTTGAGAAACGGCTGCCGCCGACCACGGGGCCCGCTGGTTCCTTCCCTCTAGTAGGAGGGGTCCCTTAGTTTTACTTTCAAAGTAGGGGAGGTTGGGTGGTCCCTGACCGTGACAAGAGGGGGTCTCCAACTCCACTTTCCCAGCGGGGGTTGCCAAACAACGGGGGGGGGGGGGGGGTTCCTCACTCAGCCTTATCGGCAAAGGGCGGGGGTGCCACAGACTATGGAATGGGGATTCCACTTTCTGCCTTCCAGCAGGGAGGGAGAGGGGTTTCGCTGACATGGGGGGGGGGGGGGGTGTGAAAGGGATTCAAAAAAGAGAAAGGAAAAAATGGGGGGCCTCCCTGTTCTATCTCTCAGTGGGGGAAGAAGGGGTCACCCTAAAGTGAAAAAAGAAAAATAATTACAAAGTAAAGAACTAAATATGGAGGATTCAGGAATAATGGGGAGGGAGAGGTAGGGGAGTAGAGCATCCTGTCCACTGCCCACCAGCAGGCAAACTCCTCTACCCGGCCAGTGGACACAGCACAGAAGTGCTCCTCTTTGATCTGGGCACACACCATGCCTTAAACAGGGACTTTCACTCCAAGGAACTGCCCCCGCCAACCTCTTCTGCACTGACCGCCATACTGCCTCCTTGACGGTGGACAGGAGAAAGTTGACCAGGGTGTCCCTCTCTCACAGGGGCTCTTTTCTGGCCACGCACCCATAGATCAGGACATGAGGGGTGAAATTCAACCAAAACCCCAGAAATAATACCTTTAGAAAGGACAGAAAGGGGGTCAACCTGAGACATTTCAGTCCCAGCTGGGAGAGATCCTCTTCCTGTCCACAAAAAAGGTCAGGAGGGGTCTGCCCGGAACATGCGTGCCCTAAACTTGCTGGTGGCTATGGCTCTGTGCACCAGCCTCTAGCTGTGGTCCCCACCATACCTGGGAGTCAATCTGGAATAGGAAACCTCCCAGTGGGAACTCCCCTTGTCTCCCCCAGGTCCTAACACTTCCTGCCAGGGCGTATCGGGATGGGAGGTGAGGGCAAGGCGGTGCACTGTAATGGGTCATCAGCAGGTACAGGTTCCTCTGAGACATTGTTTGGAAGACCGCTGGGGGCACCTCCCACAGCTTACTAAGGCAGTGGGCCTAAGGAGGTTAAGCCTGAGAGGTCCTGTCTTCTGGCAAACTAGACCCTACAAGAAGAGCTGGGGGAGACAGGGACTCCCACCCTATGGTGTCCTCTCTAGCAGAGCATCAGTCACTTTCCGGAGATCCCTGTAAGCCCAGTGTACAGGCGCTCCACGCTGGCGATCGGAACCTCTAGGAGATCTCTGACCTTGGTCACTTGGGCTTTGACCAGCTGGCATTTCACGGACTACTCTTCCAGTCCCTCCAAACCCAGAGCAGGGTTTGGAGGGACCGAAGAAGTTGAAGTCCATGTTAGCCAGGCCTTTGGACACACCCAGAAGTCTCCAAGCCTTTACCATTTCCTTGTAGAATCCTGGCAGCCGCAAGAGGAAGCAAAGGGTGATACCTCTCATGTCTATGATAAACAGCTGACAGTCATACCACAGATTCCACACCGGGCAGAAAAAATAAACCGCCAGGGGGCGCCATCGCAGAGCAGGGTCTGTGTACAGAAATCTCTGCAGGGCCTGGAGGAGGAAGGTGTGTATCTGACTCCTCAGGCATACAAGCCCCTCTCCGCCCGCTCTAAGGGGGATAGATAGAGCCCCTGCAGAGACCCAGTGCTTCCTGTTCCCCCAGAAAAAAATCCAACAGTTTTTTCTGGGTGCAGGCGAGGAACTCCTGAGTCGGATTCAAGGTGGTGAGGTGGTACCACAGCATGCTGCTCAAGAGCTGGTTTATCACGAAGGCCTGACCATGGAATGTCACCAGTTGCTGCAGTCCTCTCCATGACCTGAGGCAAGAACATCAGAACATAAGAAATGCCATACTGAGTCAGACCAAGGGTCCATCGAGCCTAGTATCCTGTTTCCCACAGTGGCCAGTCCAAGTCACTGATATGGTTATGAGGTGTTGGAGTGGATTCTTGGGTACTGCAGCGATGGCCACTCCCACGGGGAGGAGCCCCATGAGGAACCGCAGTACTAGGCTAGACTCTATACACGCAGACACAGAGAAGTTGTATTTATTGTACAGCTCGATGGTACTGCCCGGGGAGCGGGCAGCAGTGAAGGTAACCCAGTGAAGTAGTCCAGGGGTCCTCAGCAGAAGAGACCAGTCTCACACTCGAGTAGATAAGCAGCGCGGCGTAGCAGGGACAGGTCCGGGATGTATACACAGAGCGCTAAAGCTGAAGGTGAGACAGACTGAAAGGGTTAGTACTCGCTGAAGCAGACAGCTGTAATGTTGAAGGTCCTGGCAGGCAAAAGTTCAGTGGCAGGCACCAGATTAGGGAGAGCAGGCCCTCGAGGAGGGAGTACCCGGTATCCCAAGATAGGTACCTGTAATAGAGCAGAAGGGCCCCCGAGGAGAGGGTACCCAGATTAGTGAAGAATTACCCTGAAGGGCAGAGAGAGCTTCCTGCAGCAGCTGGGAAGCGGCAGAGCAGCTTAGACCGGAGGCAATCCAATCCTTGCTAACTCAGTTTGTTAGCAAATGAAGGGCAGGCTAAATACCAGGATGTAATGACGTCACTCGGAGGGGACGCCCCCGAGGTTCCCGCCATGACATGGATAAAGATGTGGGTGGCGTGCGTACGTGCACCCTAGGAGGCCCTCAGGAAAATCATAGCGAACACCATCGCCATTGCCGATCCGGGGACACCGGAGAGAGCGGCATGAAGACGCAGCAGCAGCCATCTTCCCAAGGCTTGAGGAGTGAGAAGGAAGAAAGGTGAGGCACAAAGGTCGAAGCCGTCTGAGACCGATGGACGCAACAGTCACAAGTACCTAGCAAGTACCCAGACATTAGATAGATCACAAGCTACTATTGCTTATTAATTACTGTAATAGCAGTTTATGGATTTCTCCTCTAGGAACTTATCCAACCATTTTTTAAACCCAGTTACACTAACTGCTGTAACCACATCCTCTGGCAATGAATTCCAGAGCTTAACTCTGCGCTGAGTGAAAAATAATTTTCTTCAATTTGTTTTAAATGAGCTGCTTGCTAACTTCATGGAGTGCCCCCTGGTCCTTCTATTATCTGAGAGAGTAAATAACCTTGTAATAACTTGTTCAAGTCCTTTCATGATTTTGTAGACTTCTATCATATCCCCCCTCAGTCGTCTCTTCTCCAAACTGAACTGCCCTAACTTTTTTAGCCTTTCCTCAAAGGGCAGCCATTCCATATCCCTTATCATTTTGGTAGCCCTTCTCTGCACTTTCTCCAGTGCAGCTATATCCTTTTTGAGATGCGGTGACCAGAACTGCACACGGTATTCAAGGTGCGGTCTCACCATGGAGCGATACAGAGGCATTATGACATCCTCCTTTTTATTTTCCATTCCCTTCCTAATAATTCCTAGCATTCTGTTGCTTTTTTGATCGCCACAGCCCACTGGGCTGACGATTTCAGTGTATTATCCAGTATGACACCTAGAACTCTTTCCTGGGTGGTAACTCCTAAGATAGAACCTAACATTGTGTAACTACAGCAAGGGTTATTTTTCGCTATATGCATCATTTTGCACTTGTCCATGTTAAATTTCATCTCCTGTTTGAAAGCCCAATCTTCCAGTCTCACAAGGTCCTCCTGCAATTCATCATAATCTACTTGAGATTTAAGTACTCTGCACTCTACCACTGGAAGGGAAACAGAAAATACAAGACTAGGAAATGATGGTGGGTTTATATACCAGAGGTACTTATCAAATGCTCTCTTCCACATGGGGGAGCTATAAACCTACACTACTGTTCTGTTTCCTCCCTACACAAATGGATTGTTCTGTATTGTTCATGACAGAGGATCTCTACCCGCGTAAGCACACATATGCGCATATGCTGGGAGTGCGCTTTCGTGTATTTTATAACATGCGCGGGTTAGAAATTCCTGTCGTAGATCTCCGCACAGCCACATGTGCGCATACATGCGGCCACGCGGAATTGTTTGAAAGTTATCCTCGCCAAATGATGCCGTAATTAAGTGGCTTCGTATAGCTGGGTGAACATCTTAAAATGTCCCATTCCCAACCTGCTGGCGAAATCTCACAATGGGAAACCCTGTGTCCTGTCGGCAGCAGCCTGAACAAAACCAGTCATTGTGAAACTGGCTGCTGATAAGCCATTTGCATCCTAGCTATAAAAACACTGGCAGAAATCCATTCTTTTGCTGTAATTTGCAATTTACATTTTTAATATGCTGTGTCGTGGTTTGTATTACAGGTTTTATTCATGTGCGTTTATTTCTAATGACAAGGAAGAGCTCCAGCCCTGCAAAAAATAAATAAATAAATAAAATGATGAATGTTAAGGATATGTTAAAATTGTTTGCTTCTGTTGAAAACTGATCAACTGAGCATTTTTGGAACTGCTTCTCAAGATCATTTACCGCTTGCTTGCCGTTTATTATGTGCTTAAAATCCATCTGTATGTGTTTACGTCTCTGAGGCAGCTCAGGAGATTTGCAGAACTTCTCAGCTATTGCTGAGGTTTGTCGTACAATTACTGCAGGTTAGAATAGCCCTGAAAAGCCTGCAGTTGAAAGGCAGAGCTGAATCTATTGGCCAAAAGAAGACGTTCTTTGTATTTTAACTATAGTAATGCCCTCCTGGCATTATTAGAGGATACTGATTTTTTTCTCTTTGTACACAGATTGAATCGATTACTGTACACTGCATATACGCAAGACTTAGTTTTTGGGTACTTGCCAGGTTCTTATGGCCTGGATTGGCCACTGTTGGAAACAGGATGCTGAGCTTCATGGACCCTTGGTCTGACCCAGTATGGCATGTTCTTATGTTCTTCTTCTTAATATGACCAGACCATGCTTTGATCATCCATGGCTATTACCATGACATGGATCTGTTGTTAAATAGAGTATACAGGAATGATTAAAGTTGGTTAGGTGGACAGAAAAGAGCGGAGAACATAAGAACATAAGAGGTGCCATGTGAATCAGATCCATGGTCCATCTGGTTCAGCATCCCTGGCTCTGACAGTGGGCAGTCCGAGTAACTTGGGGGTACCCAACAGATCCTCATAGGAAAGTCCATTCCATACTGCTCATCCCCAGAAGAAAAAGGTGGAAATACGCACGTCTACCAGACAAATAACTGTTAATGCACCTCTCCTCCAGGAACTTGTCCGAACCTTTTTTAAATTCAGCTATACTATTAACTTTGATCACATTCTCTGGCAACAAATGTCTTCAGGTTAAGTCATTGACTGATTCATTTATTAATATGCCACCTGTGTCAAAACCCCGGGCGGCGTTCAAGTCAACATACATAAAATAAAACAACAAAACAACTTATACGGAAATAAGATCAGCAGACAATAGAACTAACATCGTGCCACAGTGCCTCTGACTTATCTGTGCTGAAGATTCTCCAACCTTACAAAATGCTTTCCTAAATGAATGCTTTAGCGAGTCCACCAGCCGTAATTTCTGAGGCAAGAGTAGGAGCGGCAACAGGCGGGCGTGACGCACAGATGGAGCATCCAGTAGGCCCCTCTGTAAAGAATACACGGGGTTATAAATCAGGAGCAACGCCTTGATCCAAGGAAGAGCATCAAATAAAAGCAATTTGTGCATCTAAACTACAATTTTATATTTGATCCCCCACTGTATCAAAGCAATCAGGTGATATATGCTCTCTTACGCTGTGACCAGAGATTAACTGTGCCGCTACATTCTGCAGTAAACCGAGCTCTTTTATTGTTAATGGTATTCCCCGGTCAACCAAATTACAGTAATCCAGAGTTGGTACAACCAGGGCCTGAACAGCTAGGAGGAAACTGGCAGGCTGTAGGAGAGGTTTAATGCAATGTACTAGCCAACGTTTGTGAAAAAAACAGCCCTAATTACTAATTTAACATGAGGGCCCAAAAGACTGTTTTGAATCAATTATTATTACCCCAAAACTTCTGGCATGAAGAATAATTTTGAGTTCCTCATTCTCGACCTTCCTGCTAGGAGGTATGACCAGACTTTCCCTGTGTGCTGAATAAGCACGATTTCCGTTTTGATATGTAACCCCACCCCCGGGTGCGGATTGCTACCCGATAGGTCCATAAAAATATTTGTTTTACTCATCGGATCTGGAACCTTTCCAGGCTAGCTTTACACAGTCGCTTCCTTTCAGGGCCTCGATCCTTCATCAAGTGTGTGTGTGTGTGTGTGTGTGTGTGTGTGTGTGAGATTATTCCCAAAGTCCCGAGTGCTAAGAGTCTCCTTTCAGGTCCTTGTCCTGGCCCCAAGGAGAGGGGCACTTGTATGTCCCGGTGTGTGTTGGATATTCCAAATAAAATAACTGGAGCCCCCTGTGTTAGTGTTTTGCAAATGTATGAAAAATGGCACAACAAATTAATCCACAGCACAGAAAATCTTTTCTTTTTACAATCTTCTCCTCAATCTGGGCAGGAACGTCTGACTCCAGAGGCAGGGGAACTTCTACCCTCCAGGGCTTAGAAAAAATAAAGTTCCCAGGTGGGCAGGGCGTCCTTTGGCTGGGCAGATCACCCCTTTCCAGCTGGCAAACATACAAAGTTACTGTCTCTGCACAGAGAGATCACCTCTCTCTCTCTCTCTCCTCCAGGGTTTTGAAAGCACTGGATGGGTCCTTCAGGGGTGTTAGGCTCCGCCTTTACTCACAGTCAGGTGACTTCCCGGACTTCTATGTTTCTGATACAGTTCTTTTCTCTCTTCTGTTTTGATCCCTGAAGCAGGCAACTCCCTGTGCTTCAGTCAGGAAGGAAGGGCAGCCAGAAGCCAAATCTTTCCCAATAACTGAAGATAACACCAGGTCACTGGCACCCCCTTTCCTCGTGCAGGGTATGGAGGGCAGGTCTTCCCTAAGCTGCACAGCCCCAGGCTTAGGCCTCCCCGTTCCCTGGGTCCAGGGGGTGTACAGGCTCTCGCACGGTTCCTACCACGTAAAATAGTAAATCCAAAAAAATGTACCCCCAGGGAAAATCCAAACCAGGCAGAAAGTGGTCTGGAAAGGAAAAGCCCCTCCCAGCCCTGGTCAGGACCACCAAGCAGGGCTTGCCTGACTCCTCTGACTGGGCCTGAAAACCAACAAAAGCTAAGCTCCTTACTCCCTCTCAACTTTGTGCAAACCAAGAGGGACCGCCTCCCAAGCTCTAGACAGAGCGCTGCTATATATTTCCTCACCAGGGGGACGGCCATTGCAGACCCCTCACAGGGAGGAGCTGAATTTGAATAGAAACCTCCCCCTTCATTCATCGTACACTAATCTGGCTGACATCTGAGAACCCAGGACTTACTTGTAGCATGACTGTAGTGTCCGCTACAGATAGGTTTAAAATTAAAGTTTTATGGGAGAGAAATTATAGAGAGTGAAATCATGGCAGTTGCTTCTGGCCACTAATGACCCAGGGGAATATAAAACTGTATGTCGTCTGCATATAGTCAAAGACCCTCCCAAAGGCCAGCCAGCTGTTTGCAAATCGGTGCTAAATAGATGCTGAAAATCTTGCATTGACTGAAAAACCCCCCAACTAACAACATAAGATGTGCCATGTTGGGTCTGACCAAAAGTCCATCGAACCCAGCATCCTGTCTCTCTGACGGTGGCCAGGCAGAGTCATAACCCAACAGATCCCAAAGAATATATCTGTTCCTTGATGCTCACTCCCAGGGATAAGCCATGGCTTTTCCCAAGCTACCTACGGACCTTTTTTTTAATAGGAACTTGCCCAAACTTCTTTTTAAATTCAGCCTTACTGGATGCCTTGAGCACATCCTCTGGCAACAGATTCCACAGCTTGATTGTGCATTGAATGAAAAAAATATTTTAAACAATTTGTTTTAAATCTGCTGCTTGATAGTTTCATGGAGTAACTCCAAGTATTTGAACGGGTAAATAAGCATTCCCTATTTACTGTTCCAATCCACTCATCATTTTATAAACCTCTAACATATCCTTTCTCAATCATCTCTTCTCCAAGCTCAAGAACCCTACCCTGTTTAGCCTTTCTTCTCGAAGGAGCCATTCCATCCCCTTTAACATGTTTGTTCTTCGCACTTATTCTAGTTCCGCGATATCTTTTTTTGAGATAGTGTGACTAGAATTGAACACAATATTCAAGGTGCAGTCACACCATGGATTGATACAGAAGCATTATGTTACTGTCCGTTTTGTTTTCTATTCCTTTCCAAATAATTACTAACAGTCTGTTTGCTTTTTTTATTGTCTGCTACTGCATATCAGGCCGAAGATTTTAATGCGGGACCGGTGTTAGCTTTGTGAACAATTACTGTGCTGCCCCCTCCCACTCCCTGATTCATTCAGTCTCTGTTCCAGGCCAGTCAAATAAAGCTTCCTCCAGAAATCGATATTTTAAAAAACTGACACCCATCCACTCCTCCACAGAACCCATGGTCAGGGTATTACATACCCTAGGGAAACCTTACAGCCTTGCACACACCCCACACCCTCTATCGCAGTGGTTCCCAACCCTGTCCTGGGGACCCCCCAGCCAGTCGGCCTTTCAGGATATCCACAATGAATATGCATGAGAGAAAATGTGCATGTTATGGAAACATAAAGTTTGTATGGCTCTATCTTCTCTCTCTCTCTCTCACACACACACAATAACACATTGATTCTCTCACACACTCCCTGTCTGATATACATGCCTATGTTCTCACACATACTCCCTCTCTCCCTCAGACACATAATGCTAACAATATTTGAGTTCTTTTAGAAGCGTTGCTCTCTGCTTCTCCGGCAGGGGGTAATGTGGAAAACAGGATTAGCATTCAGACAACAACCAACAAGGACTAAACTTCATAATCTGGGTAAACAAATAAGCGTGAGGTGGCTTGCTTATTATGGCGGTTACTACCTGGTGATTTGTCAATCTTCAGTTTGTCAAGACTCTCCATTACATCTTTCAGTTACACAGTTATTTGCTTCAGTTCCTCTGAATCATCACCTTCAAAGACTATTACTAATGTGGCTATCTCCCCAATATCCTCCTCACTCTACTTTAAAAGAACTTGCTTATTTGTTCTGCTATGGCCTTGTGCTCCCTAAGCACCCCTTAACCCCCAGTCATCTAGTGGTCTAGCTGATTCCCTCATTGAAAAAGATTTTATTAGTTTTTACCTCTATGGCCTACCTTAATAATGTTTTATACCTAACTTGCTAGTGCTTATGTGTTTTCCTGTTCTCATTTGGATCTGAATTTGTTTTAAATCTGCTATTAGTTAGTTTCATTGTGTGTCCCCCTAGTCCTAGAACCGTTTGAAAGGATAAATGACTGTTCCCTATTAGCATGCTCCAGAAATAAAGGGCAATGAAATGGTTACTACATAACAGCAATAAGAATAACAGAAAGATAACACTTCTCATGTTGCTGGAAAGAGACATGGTTTAATACTTCATAGTTCACATTCAAGGGCAAGTAATCCTATTTATACTCCATTATCCTCATTTGAAAAAAAAAAAAAAGAAAGAAAACAAAATTGGTTGTGTGATCAATATGTTGGACCAATATATTTTGTTCTGTCTGACCTCTACAAGGGGTCCTTTACCAGATGAAGGATCCTTCATAGAGGTCTAGAAGTTTCTGTAACAAAAAGGAAAATTTTCAGTAGTGTGCCTAACCAGCAATATATGCACATATTTTTCAGACCACATAAACCAACCTGATCTTCAAACATAAACTATCCATATAGTGGTTTTGTGAATAAAAAGTATAGGGTGAATTTTAAAAGCCCAACGCGTGCATTAATTTGGGGATGTGCGAATGTGTTGGGCTTGCATATGCTAAGCGGATTTTAAAAGCTGCCGAAAAAATGTGCGTATCTACCGGAGCGTGCACATCTCAGCAATTTTCAAAAAGGGACGGGATGAGGGCATTTCAGGGTTTGAACCTAGATGTGTGCGAAAATACTTACAGAATCCAGCGCGTGTCAAGGCCCCCTGCCGCGTAATTCTTCTTCTGCTATGGATGACATAGAAGCTGACAAAAGGCAGATCTGTGGGGTTTTAAGTGTCGGGGCTATCTGGGGGGGAGTGAAGGCTATTAAACTAGGGGGGGTTAGAGGACCTATCTCTTAACTGGGCAAACTGAGGATAAGCTGGTAAAACTGGGAATAGTGTCGGCACATGCCCCTTTTAAAATCCCCCAATTTATGCAGTAGAAGCAACATTTGCGTGCACTTGCGCGCGTCCACTTAAAACTTGGCGCACATTACACGTGACCAGGCTATTTTATAATGTGATATAAAGAACTGTATATAATTATGACGTAAATACGTATTGAAATTCAAAACAACATCGTTTTCAGAAAAAATAACAAAAGCTGATACCATGTAGTCTATTGAATAGAAAAAGGGTAACCTCATATAACAATGGCGGGCTTTTCTCATATAGCTGCAATTGCCATTTGTATATTTGTGCAGTCAATAGGCTTTCAGACCGTCACAGAATTTATAATCATTGGTTATCCCATATTGGTTTTTGAAGAGAAACGTTTTGTATACGTGTCAGAATAAAGCTTTCCATATACCGACCTTGTTTCTTCTGTTTGAAAAGTGGAAAATACACAATACTAAATCAAAGAATCCAAGATTCACTCTTTAAACAGCAAAAAAACTTTCAAATCATCACCCAATTAATGGTGCACTTGAAATCTGACTGAGAATTATTAAGGACCTTTATATCTTGGGCTTATTCATCACTTTAGCTCATAAAGCAACTGAGCAGTTTCCTGGCCCATAAATATTTAATCATCAGTCCCAAAACCATCAATGTCTATTTTTTATCAAAAAAATTGTATGCACTTAAAATCAGAAAGAATGTTATAACTTATCTTTCATGGTTAACACTTGGAAGCTCATGCTGACCATCTGCAATTTGTTCCTTGCCCACCAAAATGCCTTTACATGGTCTGCGTTTCAAAAGTAACATTTCTTTACTCAAGGACTTCTGTTATATGTTGTAAGTGGGATGGTCAGATAGATAGCGTCATAAGACATTTTAATGGTCCATAATCCTGGTTCAGTGTCTTCTCCCAAATCCAAGTTATGAAGTCTACATGTATTCAGCCATTTTTACATAACTGCAAGACCTTGAATGCTCAAACACAACAAATGTTAATACTATGTTTTTATTTATTACGTTTTTATATTCCGCTTTTCGGCACTTCAAAGTGTATATCAAAGCGGATTGCATTCGGGTACTATAGGTATTTCCCTATCCCCACAGGGCTTACAATCTAATTTTGATCAAAGACACCAACAGGAACTAAATCAATGTATACCACTCAGTGTCAATATTGAGACCAAGGGGCTGAACAGTTTGGAATTGGTAAATACAAAATTGCTCTTGGCAATTCAGTTTCGCTCCCCAATCTCCCCCTCTAGAATGTGCTGGGATATGATCAATAATTATACATCTGAGTTCACCAAATGTATGGGCTTTATCAAGACAATTTTGCCAATAGGAGCTGTTTTTTTAGTATGCAAACAACTCTTATGCTCATTCAAATGGATTTTAGCCATTCTTTTAGTATGTCCTGCATAAATAAGGTCACATATATAAGAACATATATTACCCATTGAGAATGGCACTCAGTAGAATGCTTAAGATTAATTGAAAAGTGCTTCTCTGAGGGATTCCATTCATTATCCATTACAGTCTATTCACATCACAATGAGTGCAAAACCCACACTTGCGACGTCCTTGTACCAAAGTGTCTGACGTCACTAAACTAGGAAGAACGGCTCGAGTGACATACTCTTTAATATTTCTGCCACGTGTGTAAGCAAAACATGGTAACTCATGTAAATATTGATGGTCCTGTAACACTTGGCAATGTTTTTTAATAATGGTCATTATCCGCTGAGACTTGTCAGAATAATGTTGGACATATTTCAAATGAGTGTCCTCACCTGATAATGTAACAGCAAGTCCCTATTTGCGTAAAGGTCCTGTTTGTATGCTCTCTTTACTGCCACCAATGGATATCCCCTTTGAATAAATCTTTGTTGCATCTCCTTTGCCTGTTGTTTATATTCATTTTTATTGGAACACAGTCTACATAGTCTCAAAAATGACTTATAGGGAGATTCATTCTCAAAGATCATGGATGAAAACTCTCAAAAAGAAGTAAATTATCCCGTTCAGTATTTTTATGATAAATGGAAGTGATGAATGTGTGATCCAAAATATCAATATGAATGTCCAAAACAGATAGTGATCTACTGTTATGTGTCATAATGAATTTAAGATGTGGATCTAATGAATTTAGCCAAGTAAAAATTTCAGAGTTGCACAGTTGTTCCCTTGCCAAATACATAGAACATCATCGATGTACTAATTCCACACCTTAAGATGGGGCATCCATTGAGAAGTATATGTATATATACTGCTTTTCAAGCTCTGCAACATAAATATTGTCTACACTTGGAGCCATGGGGGAACCCCTAGGGATTCCCTGAATTTGTAAAAAGAACTGTTCATTGAAAATAAAATAGTTATTGAACAGAATTAATTCTGACAATTCAATGAGCAGTTGCAATGGAATCCTTTGAGGACTAGGATTCTGTTGTACAATTTTAGAGATGATATTTAAAGCAGACTGTTGCAGTATATTCATATAAAGAGACTGTATGTCCATAGTACCCAGAATGACTTTCATCAATATGGCTTCTGAGTTAATAATCGTAGTTCATAGCTGGAATCTTGTACATATGAGCAAGCCATAGGAACAGATGGTTTCAGAAAAACATCAGTAAAGGTGACAATATGTTCTAAAAGGAAGCCTTTAATTGAGACTATAGGTCTCCCAGGTGGAGAGTTGATAGATTTATGAATTTTGGGCACAGTATATAGTGCCGGTACACTGGGGTAATCAACTTGGAGAAAATTTAATTCATTAGATGTTAAGCAATTTAGCTGCCGGGCTGTAGATAAAATGGTTGCAATTTTTGAGTTGTTGTGTAGGATCAGTTGACAAAAATGTAAAGATTCTGTCATCATTCAGTTGATTCATAATTTCCCCGATGTAGGTATCTCTCCCTTGTATCACTACTGCTCCCCCTTTGTCAGCCAGTTTGATTACTATATCAGTATTTGATGACAATTGTTGCATAGTTGTAAACTCACTCCTAGAAAGATTGTACCTGTTCCATGATGGTTGTTTCTCTAAAGCCCCAATGTCTCTCAAAACCAGAACCCTGAAAGCATAGAGCACAGGATCTAGTGGTATATTTGGAATCCAATGTGATTTTGACTTTACCACAGAAAGATCTTGCGATGACGTCTGTTGAGAAAAAATGACTCGAAGTTGTAAAGTCCTGAAAAAATTGAAAAAAATCGATATGGGGCATTTCAGCAGGCAAGGAAGAAATAGTAGACAGTCAGCATGAGCTTCCAAGTGTTAACCATGGAAGACAAATTATAACATTCTTTCTAAAGTTCATAAAAATATTTTTGAGAAAAAATAGATATTGATGGTTCTGGAACCGATGATTAAATATTTATGGGCCAGGAACTGTCCAGTTGCTTTATGAGCTAAAGCATGTAAAAGTCCAAGTCCTTAATAATTCTCAGCCAGATTTTGAGTGCACTCTTAATTGGGTGGCGATTTGAAAGTTTTTTTTGCTGTCTAAAAAGTGAATGGTGGATTCTTTGATTTAATATTTAGCACTACTCATTTCATCATGGTTGACTTTTTTTTAATTGACCAAGCTGAAAGAAATAGTGCACTTTAGTTTGCTGGGTGACTTCTTCCTCGATGTTATATTTATATTGCTTTTCTTTTGTGTTATATAACATTTCACTTCTTATTGCTCTTCCCCTTTTTTGGAATAACAGATGCACTCCTTTCATTATGACTACATTCCTGTCTTTAAATATTTCCTGACTCCTGTCTTTAGCTTGTACTGTATTTGCATTTTTTCTGTTGTCTGCATAAGATGATAATTAGGATCAGCACATCAGTACCTGTATGCATTTACATTCTTGCGGTGCAAGTAGCAAACTAGAAGGAGCTTTCTCAAGTTTTAAACCATAATTACTCCTGAGAAATAAAATAAATGGGGCAGCTCAGTGGCAGTGCAGCACATTGCACTGCAGGAGAGCCAGACCCAGGCACGGCACACAATCTCTGCCTCTCGGCCCCGCTGGGGATGTGGATGCTCGGGAGGTAGGGTTCCCAGTACTTGATAGAGCGGGCGTCTCTGCTATTGCACAATGGTCGCACCTAATGGCCAGACCCAGGGTGCACCCACACTGGCCACGAATTGCAATGGCTGGACTACATCAAAGGGGGAAAATGGGGAAAGGCTTTGGGTGGTTACGAGTGAAGGCTCATGGCATTGTAGCCCAGCAAAGGCTGGTTCTAACTAAACTGGTAGCACAAAGGAGCAGGAGGAAAGTGTTGGGCCAAACCCTGCCCCTCCCCCCTTGGAAGAAAAGTGGCAGGTCCTATTAATTTTGCTTTCACCAAAAACCAATTGCTTTTTTACATTGCTAATGTTATTGCTTCAAATAACAGATAATGGGGTGGCTTGATGCTGAAAATGCATCACTGATAGTGAGGGAAAAAAAACCTCCTTTTTTTTCTGGGAAAGCAATGTTTAGCCTCTACCTTTCCTGCTAGCTGCCAAAATAGTTGATTACAGAAGAACTTAATTGGTGCTCATTAAACCAATGTCGCTGTACAGGCGTGCTTGACTTCCTCACTTGAGACTGCATTTGCCTTTTACCTTCTTGGATTCTCCTGGATTTGACCTTGCTCTCATCAGCACTGTGATTCTCATCAAGTTAATAACTGTGGCAGAGCGGGATCGCATTGAAATGCACTGCCTGCTCTCCCGCTCTTCAGAAATGAATGCATCTTGTCTTTTAAAGAGGCCTGCTTCCTCATTAACGCTTCACACTCGCGCTGTGCTGACCAGAGCTAAGAAGAGGGGGTCCCCAGATTCAGTCCTTCAGGGGCCTCATTCCGGTTGGGTTTTCAGGAATTCCACAAGGAATGTGCCAGAGCCGGGACACAGTCTCTGTTTTATGCATCCGCACAGCGCTGCGTACATCTAGGAGCACTATAGAAATGCTAAAGTAATGGTGATAGTGATAGTAGTAGTAGTATGTTTGCGTACAATGGAAGCAGTGCATGAATTAGTGAATCTTGTGCATATCCATTGTGAAAATCCTAAAAACCAGACTGGTTTCTGGAAGATTGGATCGGATGACCTCTGGTTTAGAATGTTCGGAGAAATCTAATATTTGGGGCTTTCTTCATGGATTCTTGGCTGAAAGTTTTTTTTATCTTTGGATCAGAGTTACTAATGAAAAGATTTTGATTGATTTACACTAAGAAAACAATCTTATCCTTGCTTTTAAGCCCGGCTGGTTTTGCATTCTGCATATTTTGCTATATTGGCTGTCAGAGACGCAATGACTATCATTAAAGCCTCCCTCCAAAGCTTGGTTCTCGGGGGGCCATTGGGGGAGGGAGGGCATATAAAGAGGCGTCAAGATATTCCTAGCAAAAGTGGAACCTGGGCTTTTCATCTTTGTGGACAGGTAGTGATAAGTCTGCTTCTATCCATTTCTTTTCTCTTTTTTTTTTACCATTGAATTTAATAGCAGTTGCAAAAAAATATAATAGGAGAAAAATGGTTGACTGCCTTTGTGGATTGAAAATATTCAGAAACGAACATTTTATGGTGAATTAAAAAGCCCCATGCACGCATTAATTAGGGGATGTACAAATATGTCGGGCTCCTGCACGCCCAGCGGATTTTAAAAAGCCGTCGAGATACGCGTGTATCCCCCGGAGTGCGCACATCTGGAAAGTTTTAAAAAGGGGCAGGGCACGGGCGTTTTGGGGGCGTGAACCTGAGATGTGCACGTTAAGGCCCCCCCCTGCTGCGTAACTTTATAAAATAAAGAAAAATGGGCAGATCTGCGGGGCTTTAAGGGCCGTGGCTAATTGAGGGGAGTGAAGGCTATTAAATTAGGAGGGGTGGGGGTGTGGAGGACCTATCTCCTAAATGGGCAAAATGGGGATGAACTGGGAATAGCATCAGTGTGCACGCCTTTTAAAATCCCCTGATTTACCCGGTAGAAGCGGGATTTCTGCCCCCCACTTAAAATGTATTCCCGGGTTCGGGCTGACGCCTGCACGCACATGTGCACCCGCAAGTTGTTTTGAAAGTTTCCGTCCCTACTTTTTGGGCAGGGACAGTATTGAAGTGTGGGCTGAGGACAGAGCTAGGCTTTAAAAGGAAGTCATCCCCACCCCCATCCCACCTCGTCTGGCTTGTCACCTCTTGTGCCCCAGCATCGGTGAACCCTAGCCAGAGCTGCGTGCTGAGGAGGAAGAGCTGGGTCACTCACCTAGTCTTGTAGCTGTGATCTTAGCATTGCTGAAGAAAAAAAAAAATAAAAACAACCTTGCTGTGTTAAACATCTGCATATTCAGGGTATGGGAGAGAGATAAAAAGTGGGTGAATAATTTTAAACATCGCACAATGCTTATTTTAGCCCATATTAAGATAAATTGCACATTCACATCTGCATTTCTAAACAGTCCTCGTTATACACTGAATCTTAAATAGGTGCCATTCTGCTGCCCTCATATTACATGAGGAACAATTTAAGAGTGCAGTGTCAGCGGCAAATTAGCTGCTATTTCAATTATCCTGCCTTGCTTGCCTCCTTTTATAAATGAAATTATGTTCTTTATTCTTCTCTGTCTACCATCTCTGAAAAGATAAGAGGGGGGAATTAGGGACAAACATTGATTCTCCTCCAAAATATACTGGACCAATCTGTCTCAAAAAATAAAGGCAATTTTTTTTTTTTTTTTAAAACAAAGAGATTAATCCACAGAATAGAATATGAGGGCAGATAAGGACCATTATAGGCCCATCCAGTCTGCCCAATTAAATTCCTGGTGCAATACGATAAACCCCAGCTGATCTCCAGTTTTCCCCCTCCCTCTTCCCAGCTAGAGATCCTATGTGCTTATTCCATGCTTTTTTGAACGTCGTGATGGGTTTTTTTTTTACTGCCATTCAGTGCATCTACCACCCTTTCCCATCATTCTGTTCTTACATTTCCACAGGTAAAATGCCGCTTGTTAACCGGGGAGTTCCTGCTGATTAGCAATTGCAATTTCATAAACCTACATTCTGGAAAGATTTGCCTACCTGTGCGGCCCATCCAGAACCCAAACCAAACCCTAAGGACATTCCGCTGGCATGGTGGAGTCTAACCGTGCCCCCGGTGGCATCCCCCATTGCTCTGACAACAACACTAGCAATGTATTCTGTTAAGGCTGTCAGGTAAGAGTTGAGAAGCCGGGGAATCAGGAGCTAGGCCCTGACTTTTTTTTTCTTAAGCTTTTTTGAGAATGGGGTCTGGAGGATCAGGCATACTGGCATGGGGTGTGTATCTATGTTTATTTTTTAACTCAAGCAGCTGTATTCAGCATCTAGCCGGTTAAATTTAAGCTTACCCTGACAACATCAGCAGCGTATATTTAGCGGGACGGCCAGAGTTGTCCGGCTAAAATTATTTGGATAACTTTGGCCGAGTATTTTTCAGCGTGGGACTTGCCCATCGGAGTACCGCCACAAGTTTTCTGGCTAATTGTGGCCTGATAACTTACCTGCCTGCTGGCTTCCTGAATATGGGGCCAAACAGCACCTTTGACAGCGGATAAAGGCAGTCTGGCCCGCCTGAAACTTTTAAATAATTTCTGTGTGTGCCAGAAACAGTTCAGGGCCGCACAAGTCCCATGACAGAAAATCTGGTCAGATTTTCGAGTGGGATGAGAGAGGATCATTTTTCATGCCGTGGACTGAATGGGATTAATATACCTCGCTTCACCTTAAATTGAGATTGCCGGCCTAGGCTGCCCCTGTCGCAAGAGTCGTTTTTATATGTGTACTGTGCGGTTTTCAACCCGAGCCTTGCAGCGTTCATCTCATCTAACATGTCATGCTAAAGCCCATTGGGGCTACGGCGGCTGAACCACAACCGATGATGCTAAATTTTACGAGATGCACTATAGCTTCCCCCACCCCCATTCTGTGTCTATGGGAGAAATGTTTTGTACGATTGGTCCCACGAGGACAATTTTCAAATGCCGATTTGCCTGGGTTAAGCTGCCGACGCTTAGGAAGGATAAAAGTCCATGTGGGCTTCTCCCCGACGTGCACACTTTCGGCCCCCCCGGGCATGTTTTAGGCAAGATTAGGGAATGGCTGCACACACCATGGATTTCAAATGCGTGGGAGCTCTTTTCCCAGCCAAATTTTGCCCCCACACAAAAAAAAAAAAAAGCAGGCGCAAAGTCCGCAGATTGGTTCTGCCTGTGGGCAATACAAGCCCACACAGACGTTCCTTTGAAAATTTGTACAAAGTCCACAGCTGCAAATTATGCGCGGACTTTGTATCTGCAGGGCCTGATTTGGAAATTGCCCCCTTTGTGTCACATGCTCTGTACCGAAAAATGTTGCAGTACTTTAAGTTAAGAGAAAGCAAGGAATTAAATGTTTGCAAGCTACAGTATTTTCCTGACAAGAGGGGGCAGCAATGTATAGACATACTAAGCGGTGTTTTCTGGAAGGAACTGGGAAGGAACTGAGAATATCTGAAGCATTAAAGAAGGCTTGGTTGGTTTATGATCTTCATTGGCAATGGAACTAAAAAAAAAAAAATATTAGACATGCTTAGCTCCCAACACGCCTTCAACTTCTGAACTTACGCAACAGATTTAATGAATGATTAACAATTAGGCCTATTGAGTTTTCTTTTAATTAAAGAAATCTCCCTTTAATCTTCCTGTTGCTTTGTGTAATCTGTAAATGGCACAGCCCTGCTGGAAACGATACGTAGCTAGGATTAGAAATATATTGTATGAAAATATGATTTTCTGCCGAGTTGGAGATTGTTGTCGGATTCATTCCTTTCCATTGCTTAAAATGCAAATGAAAAATTGTTAGCATGACTGCCATTCATCAGGTAATTTATTATCCATTCATCTCTGCTTCAGTTAATAAAAGTGAAGATAAAAAAAAAGAAAAAAAACAGAACACAAGGAAAAATCAGAAATGTACAGCCTCATGCAGCTTTTGCCCAAGGTGCATTTTGTGTTTTCAGCTCTCAAAGTTTTACTTCCTCAAAAGCGTGGTGGGCTAGATACATCCTTCCATGTGCTGAAAGTCCTAATAATGATACTGATGGGCAAGCTAGTGAAATATGCAGTAACAGTGCTGGACAGGAATGCTACTAGCTACGTTCTCCCATCCCTTCCCGGTTCTAGATTTTATTAAGGATAATCACGTTTAGAAAATCATTGCGTACTGAGATTCTGCTTCTTTCAAGCGTCAGTGTCAGTTGAAGAGGTCCTGATATGGGGCAGGGATTTGTTCTTGTCCTGCTGGATATCTCGGCTGCCTTTGACATCCTAGAACACAAAATCTTCCCCTATAGGTGGAGAGAATGTGGTATTGCTGGACCTGTATTGATTTCAACAGATTTGAAGAGGTTCTGACAGGTCTGCTTGGTTTCCCATCCAAAACGGTGTCCCACGGGGCTCAGCTTTGTTAGCCGTGCTTTTTAATATTTACATCGCTCTGATTTGCAAGCTGCTGGCTGGACTCTATGAGGGATATCACTTATATATTGGTTTTACCCCTGTTAGACTACAGCAGTTCTATTTCTATTGGATTGTCAGCTTATACTGTGAAAGCTTTACAAATTTTGCAGAATTCTGAAACTCGGTTGATCTCTGGTTGTGCTTTTAGAGAACATGTTATGCCCATTGGCTCCCAGTTTTTTGTGGATTCAGTATTAAAGGGCACTATTTGTATATAAATTGCTTAGTTTGCATACTTTACCATGAGCTAATGCAATGCTCCACATGTATAACCAGTCCTGCTCCTTGCGTTCATCGCAACAAGGGCTCTTGGATGAGCCATCAGTTAAATTTTTGAGACTGGCTGAAACACGAAAGAGAGCTTTTTCAATAGCAGCACCTATGTTTTGGACTCTACCTGAAAGCTTGCACTTGATGTTTTCTACAAAACCCATTAAATCTATGCTCAAGACATTATTTTTCCAGCAGGCTTTTAACAGATGTCCCTATTGATTTTTTAGTAGTGACTGAGTCGATACTTCTATTGATTTTTTTTTTAACAGTGGCTGAATTTTGTTTTTGGATGTGTTTTTATATACTTTTATTGGATTATTTGTCATTTTATTGTATTGTTTGATGTCATGATTTATGTGTTTTTATTTATTTATGTATATTTTATTAGGTATCTTTTATCATGCGTGCTGCCTAGAGCTTGCCCATCAGATGCTCTCTCTCTCTCTTATATATATATATATATATATATATATATATATATATATATATATATATATATATATATATATATATATATATAGTATATTGGATCTAGGCTTTAAATAAAATAAAAATGAAATGTGGGTACCTAAAATGGTATATCCATCAGAGAACCCTAAAATAGGGTAAGTAACACCACTAATGTTTAAATGATTTGAAAGATGCTTAATGTTGCAAGCTTTATTACACAATGGCAAAGAATATCAAAACTATTTAAAAATAATTCAAAATATAAATACAATTGGCACAATAATACACACATTTATTTATTTGTTGCCCTAGTCAATCATTCCTCATTTACAACATTTCTAAACTCTCTGTAGTGTTATGCATTTACAACATGTATAGATATCGACATAAAACATTGTCAAAATATATACAGAGTGCTTGTAATGAAACAATGACACACTTGCAATAGAGCTGGAGTTCAAGAAAGATTATTTGTGAATTGCAAATGTGTCACATGGAAGATACCTTCATTAAAAAGGGGATACAGTTGAATCACAGTCCACAAGGAAGGGTACTTTGTAATTTTTTCACAGGACTGTTGTTCCAATGATGTTTCTATAGTTTCTGTTCTACTTCTGCTATATCCTGTATTCTCTCTGTCCCTACAAAGGCCTCTCTCTGTTTCATCATTCAGGCTTCCTCAGGGGAAAATATTGTTCATAATTATTCTTGCGTTGATACCATTGACTGTATTTAGTGAAGAGAACTTGATTTCTTATTGTTGATTCTACTTTATATGTCAATTTGCCAATTCAGTGTCTCAAGACTTCAACTATTGTTAATTAACAGCTTGCTAAATGCAGTATAATCGCTTGTTGGAAACCTTTTCAAGCCTCTTTGCTGGAGATGTATCTGGAGCAGACTTCAATGCCTCTTTGCAGTACAGATGCTGTGATCATCACAGGTTTTCAAAACCCTAAGAAGATATTGGAAATGGGTGAAGTGGAATAACTGTTGGCCAAGTTAAAAGGAGCTAGTACAAAAGCCACAAGTAAGAAGAAAAAGAAACTGAACTGGTTCTCTAAGGAGGTGGCTGAAAAAATAAAGGCAAAAAGAACAGCATTCAAGAAGTATAAAGGATACCAAAAAAAGGAACACAGGGAAGAATATCTGCTAAAACTGAGGGAGACGAAGAAAGAAATAAGGAAAGCAAAAGGTCAAGTGGAAGAAAGGATGGCCAAAGAGGTAAAGTGAGGAGACAAAACATTTTTCAGTTATATCAGAGAAAGAAGGGAGGTCAGAAGTGGTATGTGAAATTGAAAGGTAACAAGGAGCAATGTGTGGAGAGTAACAAAGAAATGGTAGAAATAGTAAACAAATACTTCAGTTCAGTGTTCACTAAAGAAGAACTCGGAGGAGGACCTTTGCTCATTAACAAGACTGTGTAACTTAAGCATGTAACCCTTAAAAAACACCCCTGCGCGCGCTGAGCCTATTTTGCATAGGTTCAGCGGCGTGCTCAAGCCCGGGAAGCGCGTAAGTCCCGAGGCTTTGCTAGGGGGGGCGTGTCGGGGTGGTGCGATGTTCGGGGCATTCCAGGGGGCGTGGTGCCGACCCGGGGGCATTCCGGGGGGCTTGACCGAGGCCTCCGGACCAGCCCCTGGGTCGGGTGATGGCGCAGCAGCGGGCCATCGGCGCGCACGAGTTACGCCTGCTTTTGTGCGATAAAGGTGGGGGCGTTTTAGATAGGGCCGGGGGGTGGGTTAGGTAGGGGAAGGGAGGGGAAGATGCAGGGGGGGGGGGGGAGGGAACGGGCAGCGCACGCAGTGCTCGGCGTGCGCAAGTTGAACAAATGTGCACCCCCTTGTGCGTGCCGACCCTGGATTTTATAAGATACGCGCAGCTACACGCGTATCTTAAAAAAGATTTGGCAGCTGGGATTCAATGCCAAGAAGTGCACAGTCATGCATTTGGGGCAAAGTAATCCAAAAGAACTGTATGTGATGGGGGGTGAAAGACTGATGTGCACAGAACAAGAAAGGGATCTTGGGGTAATAGTGTCTAGAGATCTAAAGATGGTGAAGCAATGTGACAAGGCAATTAGGGGTGTGCCATTGGTCATCCCCTGTCACATGGTAGGAGCACAAGATGTGCCGGCCATCCATTGCTCCTACCATATGACAGGGGCTGACCAATGGCACCGGTAGCCCCTGTGACATAGAAGGTCAAAGGCTATTGGCGCCATTTGCAGCCGAGGGTGTGAGTGCAGGAGATGGCTCTCGGACCCCCCGCTGGACCACCAGGGAGTTTTGGTAAGTCTTGGGGGGGGGGGGGTTGTCAGGAGGGTGGGGGGTTGTACTTAATTCAATTTTAGCCGGGAAACGAATAAGAATTAACGCATGTACGTATCGGGGGTCCCCCTTGCCGAATGCAACGTATCTGCCCCCCGACGAATACGAATCCCAAAAGCAATGTATGGCGCCCTCTGCACATCCCTAAAGGCAATAGCTAAAGCCAGAAGAATGCTGGGTTGCATAGAAAGAGGAATAACCAGTAAAAAAAAAAGTGATTATACCTTTGTACAGGTCCTTGGTGAGGCCTCACGTGGAGTAATGTATTTAGTTTTAGAGTCGTATCTCAAAAGGAATAGAGACAGGATGGAGGTGTTCCAGAAAAGGGCACCCAAAATGGTGTGGGGTCTGTATCGGAAGACCTATGAGGAGAAACAGAAGGATCTAAATGTGTATACCCTGGAAGAGAGGAAGTACATGGGTGATTGTAAGCCCTCTGGGGATAGGGAAATCCTATAGTATCCAAATGTAATCCACTTTGAAGTGCCACGAAAAGCAGAATATTGAAAAAAAAAAAGCTATAAATAGATGATACAGACCTTCAGACACCTGAAAGATTTTATTGATGCACAGATTTTGAATATTTTCCATTGGAAAGAAAACATTAGAACTAGGGGTCACAAATTGAAACTCAGAACAAATGTCAGGAAATATTTCTTCATGGACAGGTAGTGGATGCCTGGAATGTACCTTCCGGAGGAGGTGGTGAAGATAAAAACAGTCAAAGAATTTAAAGGGGCATGGGATAAACACTGTGGATCTCTAAAGGTTAGAGGATTGAAATTAGAAAAGCTTGCATAGGAGTAACTTGCTAGTGCGGAGGTTACTACCCTTAACAGAAGGCATGGAGATCATTACCCTTAACCAATATTCCTCAGTGATTCTAATGCAACTGCAACATTGCTCCCTACTTCAGCGGCAGGGGAAAGGGAGAATAGGATACAGAAAACAATCAAGAGGGCCTGACTTCTACGGTCTGGATACTGATATGCAGACATAAGGGAAAAGCACAGAACTGCTTCTACGGCCAAGTCTATAAGCAAAGCACATCAAGCAACACTGTTTGAATTTTCAAGAATGCTCAGCACCCAGTAAGAAATGATGCTAGCTGCAATTTTTATGGGTACCATAAGGCTTGAGGATAACTGCATAGAGCGACAGTTACTACCCTTAAGAGAAACATGGGAGTAACCTGCATGGAGTGGCAGTTAACTACCTTAAAAAGCTTGCTAGGCAGATAGGATGGGCCATTTGGTTCTTTTCTGCCATCATTTCTATGTTTAAGTGACTTAAATGTTATATTACTATGAGCTGTTATTGTTCTTCTGAGGATTTTATGTTGGAGATTAGAGCTGTGAATCGTGTCCTCGATCGTCTTAACGATCGATTTCGGCTGGGAGGGGGAGGGAATCGTATCGTCGCCGTTTGGGTGTTTAGAGTATCGTGAAAATCGTTAAAATCGTGAACCGGCACACTAAAACCCCCTAAAACCCACCCCCGACCCTTTAAATTAAATCCCCCACCATCCCGAACCCCCCCCCAAATGCCTTAAATTACCTGGGGGTCCAGCGGCGGTCCGTAGCTAAATCGGGGGAAGGGGGAGGGCAGGAAAACCGGCACACTAAAACACCCTAAAACCCACCCCCGACCCTTTAAATTAAATCCCCCCCCAAATGCCTTAAATTACCTGGGGGTCCAGCGGCGGTCCGGAACGGTCTCCTGCAATTGAATCGTGTTGTCTTCAGCCGGCGCCATTCTGCGCCGCCATTTTGCAAAATGGCGGCGCAAAATGGCGGCGGCCATAGACCAACACGATTCGACTGCAGGAGGTCGTTCCGGACCCCCGCTGGACTTTTGGCAAGTCTTGTGGGGGTCAGGAGGCCCCCCCAAGCTGGCCAAAACTCCCTGGGGGTCCAGCGGGGGTCCGGGAGCGATTTCCTGCCGCGAATTGTTTTCCGTACGGAAAATGGCGCCGGCAGGAGATCGACTGCAGGAGGTCGTTCAGCCGCCCCCGTTGACGAGCCGGCCACGACACGCCCCCCCTACACACCCCCGACACTCCCCCCAGGAAAGCCCCGGGACTTATGCGCGTCCTGGGGCTTTGCGCGCGCCGGAAGCCTATGCAGGATAGGCTCGGCGCGTGCCGGGGGGGGTTTGGGGTGGGTTTTCGGGGGTTACGTGCGTAACCTACGCTCGTAACCCTTTGAAAATCTACCCCATAATGAAGTTACTGGGTAATACATTTAAAACTAATAAGAGAAAATATTTTGTTACTCAATGCATAATTAATAGAGATGTGAATCGTGTCCTCGATCGTCTTAACGATCGATTTCGGCTGGGAGGGGGAGGAAATCGTATTGTTGCCGTTTGGGTGTGTAAACTATCGTGAAAAATCGTTAAAATCATGAGCCGGCACACTAAACCCCCCTAAAACCCACCCCGACCCTTTAAATTAAATCCCCCACCCTCCCGAACCCCCCCCCCAAATGCTTTAAATTACCTGGGGATCCGGCGGTGGTCCAGAACGGCGGCGGTCCGGAACGGCCCCCTCAATAGAATCGTGTTGTCTTCAGCCGGCGCCATTTTTCAAAATGGCCGCCGCAAAATGGCGGCGGCCATAGACAAAAACGATTCGACGGAGGAGGTCGTTCCGGACCCCCGCTGGACTTTTGGCAAGTCTTGTGGGGGTCAGGAGGCCCCCCCAAGCTGGCCAAAAGTTTCCTGGGAGTCCAGCGGGGTTCCGGGAGCGATTTCTCGCCGCGAATCGTTTTTGTACGGAAAATGGCGCCGGCAGGAGATCGAGTGCAGGAGGTCGTTCAGCGGCGGTCTGGAACCCCCGCTGAACGACCTCCTGCAGTCGATCTCCTGCCGGCGCCATTTTCCGTACGAAAACGATTCGCGGCGAGAAATCGCTCCCGGAACCCCGCTGGACTCCCAGGAAACTTTTGGCCAGCTTGGGGGGGCCTCCTGACCCCCACAAGACTTGCCAAAAGTCCAGCGGGGGTCCGGAACGACCTCCTCCGTCGAATCGTTTTTGTCTATGGCCGCCGCCATTTTGCGGCGGCCATTTTGAAAAATGGCGCCGGCTGAAGACAACACGATTCTATTGAGGGGGCCGTTCCGGACCGCCGCTGTTCTGGACCACCGCCGGATCCCCAGGTAATTTAAAGCATTTGGGGGGGGGTTCGGGAGGGTGGGGGATTTAATTTAAAGGGTCGGGGGTAGGTTTTAGGGGGTTTTAGTGTGCCGGTTTTCCTGCCCTCCCCCTTCCCCCGATTTACGATTTTTTAACGATAAATCGGGGGAATTGGTATTGTATCGTGGCCCTAACGATTTTTTGACGATTTAAAATATATCGGACGATATTTTAAATCGTCAAAAAACGATTCACATCCCTAATAATTAAGTTCTGTTATTCATTGCCAGAGAATGAGGTGAAAGCTATTAGTGTAGCTGCATTAAAAAAAGGTTTGGACAAACTCCTGGAGGAAAAGTCCATAAACCTTTATTAAGGTAGAGTTTCAGATATCTATTGCTTATTTTTAGGATAAGCAGCTTGGAATCTGTCTACCCCTTGGGATCCTGCCAGGTACTTGAGACTTGTATTGGCCACTGTTAGAAATAGGATATTGGACTTGATAAATCTTTGGTCTGACCCAGTATGGTAATTCTTTTGTTATTATATTCTTTTGAATATAATGGATGGATGTGTTATTCTGTATCATTAGTGTTATGATTTCTGGAATTTTTAGGGTATTTTTGTGATTATTTCGTATATTTGTACGTCTGTGTAGTCTTTTAGATATTAATGTCAATATCGTGGCTTGTTAGTTTTCTATTTTATTAATTTAATTTTTATATTTTTGTCTGTTGTATTTTTTTGCTATCATTATATATTTTATTGCTTTGATTGGTATTTTTTGTATGTATTTTTTTTTACTGCTGTAATTTGATTCATATTTTTTATTACTGTGATCCACTTTGGGCTCTTCAAAGGGGTAAGGCAAAATATAAATAAACAAACAGATTTTCAAACAGATAGGGGTAGATTTTAAAAGCCCTGCGCGCTGATGGCCTATTTTGCATAGGCCATCAGCGCGCACAAAGCCCCGGGACGCGCAAGTCCCGGGGCTTTGCTTGGGGGTCGTGTCGAGGGCGTGTCGAGGGCGAAGCGGCATTCGGGGCGTGTCCGGGGGCGTGTCCAGGGCGTGACGGCAGTCCGGGGTCAGGGCCGAGTGCTCCGGCACAGCATCCTGTGCCGGGGCAGGGAGCCGGCGACGCGCACAAGTTACGCCTGCCAGAGGCAGGCGTAACTCGATGAAATAAGGTAAGGGAGAGGGATTTAGTTAGGGCTGGGGGGTGGGTTAGATAGGGGAAGGGAGGGAAATGTGGGGGGGGGGGGGGGGGGGGGGACAAAAAAAAAGTTCCCTCCGAGGCAGGCTGCGCAGCTCGGCATGCGCAAGCTGCCAATTTTGCGCAACCTTGCCGGTTGCGTGAACAAAAGTACGCGCGCACATACTTTTTAAAAATCTGCCCCATAATGTTTTTCCATGAGGTTCAGCTAATTTCTGGTATGTTCTTGCATTAAAATGTTCTTGATACTAAAACAGCGTACTTAGCATAAGTATCATTATTATTTTATGATGTATAACTGTTATTTTGTAATATTGTATGTTGTGCATACTGTGAATGTTTTTATTTTTGTAAACCACCCAGATTTAAAAATATAGGAAGATTGGTAAATAAATAAAATACATGACAGAATGGCTTTGGAGAGCTCCAAGATACTACTGGATCTACCTGTCACAGCAACGCAGAAAGCGCTGGCTGGGATTAGAGTAGTAGCATATAATGATCCTGGCCTAAGAAAGAAACTTGAAAAGTACTCAGAGGGAGGGATGGCAGGAGGGTTAGGACTGAGGGTGGAGGTTGGGGATAGGGTTGGAGGAGGGGAGGAGGGGAGGGATGAGGACTGGAGAGGGGTCATTGTTGCCAAATTATGCAGAACTGGGGAGGTTGTGTGGGGGAGGGTGGGGTCTGGCCTCAAACCATTAGCAGTTTAAATGTTAAAATGCTCTCAGAGAAGATTGGGGGTGGAAAGGCTAGGCAGCAACCATGGTTCACAGATTGGGTGGGGTGGGGGCTGAGATTTGCTAGACCTGCAAGGTATTTTTTTTTTTTTAACACTGCACGAACATTTAACTGGCTATATCTAAAATTATCCAGATACACAAGACCAGGTCATTTTAAACCTAACCGGTGATATTCAAAACATAGCTAGTTAGGTTTAAAATGATCTGGCTAAAGATAGCTGCATAAATTTAATTGAGATATTCAGCTGGGATTTTAATACCCCTGAATATACAGGATAGCTGGATAAGTTGTCCATGCCACATTTTTCTGAATATCGGTGTCAGGATTTTTAAAATGAGTTGGTGGCCTCAGTTGACGGCCCTAAAAAGACTTTCATTCTAAATGATGACTTAGCTGGCAGTCAAAGCAGAAAGGCCAAAGCCTGTGGTTGCATTTCTAGAGACTGCACAACACGTGAGTTTTCCTCCATCCCTCTTGCTTCCTCCCACCTAGGAGAGCTGGGATTGGTCCCTCCTTGCCCTTATAACTCAGCCATTTTGTGAAGTAAGAATCTGTTCAGTGCAGACACCAAACAGTAAAGATGTCTGCTTTTCCCTCCCTTGGTGAGGCCTCCCTGCCTCATCAGGTTTTTGCTTTTTGAGGAGAGGCTCCTCTCTGCCAGAGGGTGCCTTAAAGTTTACTTACAGTAAGGACCTGTTTTTGCTGGAACCCCTGTGGGACTCCTGCTCCAGGGCAGAAGACCAGTGAGCCCATCCTCCCCGTGAATGAGGCAAGCACCTGTGACAGGCTTGGCTGTGCGAGGCGACTGAAGGCAGGAAGAATCCTATTTTTGGAAGGGACTGTGTTTAACCTTGCTCCTTTGGGGAAGGTCGTCCTTGCTGGCTGCACTCAGAGGACAGGGGCTGAAGACCAGTGAGCCCATTCTCCCCCATGAATGTGGCAAGCACCTGTGACAGCACAACACCAGTCTAGGAAGTTTGGATTAAGAAAGTATTTTCTTTTTTTTGTTGTAAGGAGGGTTTGAGCCACTTCTCCTCACTGGGAGCCTGGCTGGATCAGCAGGTTCTTGACCACAGACTTTTCAACCCGAGGAATCACCCTTTCATAGCAACTAAAGGAGTCAAGGAAGATCATGGATCTGCATGGGGCCAGGATACAAGGCTGGGTGGCCAGGAAGCCACTGGAGCAGGGTCAGGATCCTTTTTGGCTGAGAGAGCCATAAACGCCACATATTTTAAAATGTAATTCCATGAGAGCCATACAATATGTTTAAAACTAAATACAAGTAAATGTGTGCATTTTATATAAGATCACACTTTTAAAGTACAATAAGTCTCTGAAAATATTACACCAGGCCTTAAGACACCAATACATCTCCTGTTAGGAAAACGGACCAAGTCAGGCTGCTATAGAGTCCTACACAGAAATTACACGCCAGCAGAAAACCTCACCTGAATCACGTGCTGTCCCTCACCTAACATAGAATAAAGAGACCAAAACGCATAACAAGAAGCATGCAGAAAAAAATGAATTGGAAACTGCAACAAGCCAGAGTCTCTGTATGCAGTGTAACAAAGGAATAAAGAAACATCACCCATCCTTATAAAACAAATCAAGAAATATAAAATCATCAGCAGTAAAACTGTACTAACAAAAAGAACATATTTCGAAACAGCTGATGAGTGGAATATCCAATAATTAAAAACTCATATAAAACATTTCCAGATACCAACAAAATATTTCAAAATAGCAGACACAAAGACCCAGTAATGAAAAATAATAAGGATACAAAAATTTTTTTGCTCTGCATACCTGGGAACGTTTAATATCCAGGTGTCCTGAGATTGTTCTGAATTAGCAGGAGGTGGGGTGGTTTGCTTGGAACTTTCTCCTCTCTCAGTCACATACCAGCGCTCTCTCTCACACTGGCTCTCCATGACACACCTATACACACATGCTCTCAGTACTCACATATAGACATGTTTTTTCTCTCTCACTTATATAGGCTCTTAATTACACATTTACACACATGCTGTCTATCTTTTCACGCTTACACACACACACAGGCTTTCAATCACACACATACATGCTGTCTTTTTCTCTCACACACAGACTCTCATTCACATGCTTACAAACATGTCCTCTCTTTCTCTCATTTACACACAGGCTCTCAATCACATACTCACATGCTCCCTCACCTAAATCAGCTCTCAATCACACACAGACACACATGGTCTCTCTCTCTCATTTAAACACAGGCTCTCAATCACATACTCACATGCTCCATCACCTAAACCAGCTCTCAATCACACACAGACACACATGGTCTCTCTCTCTCTCTCTCATTTAAACACAGGCTCTCAATCACATACTCACATGCTCCATCACCTAAACCAGCTCTCAATCACACACAGACACACATGATCTCTCTCTTACTTATACACACAGGCTCTTAATCATACATACACATGATTTCTCTCACACACAAAGGATCTCAATCAATCTGTTTGTGTGAAAGAGTATCTTTCACACAAACAGGTTTTCAATCACAAACTTACACATACAGGTTCTCAATGGTAAACTTACATTCATGCTCTCTCTCTCACAGGCAGGCTCTCAATCACAGACACTCTCTTTCACATGTACAGGCTCTCAATCATTCACATACATGCAATCTCTCTCACACACACACAGGCGCACCCCCCCCCCCCCCCCCGCGGCCCGGAAGAGGAAGTGGAGAGTATCGGGTGCCTGCGCGGCAAGAAGAGGCCACACTAGTGCGCTCGGCATCGGCCCGAAGAAAAGAAGACTGCAGCGCGGCTCGGAGGAAAATGAAGAGGTTCAATCGCGGCAGCAGCAGCCTCCTCCCAATGCTAACCTCTTCATTTTCAGCCCTCGCGGAGGCGGAGTCCCATCGGCCGCGGTTGAACCTCTTCATTTTCCTCCGAGCCGCGCTGCAGTCTTCTTTTCTTCGGGCCGATGCCGAGCGCACTAGCGTGGCCTCTTCTTGCCGCGCAGGCACCCGATACTCTCCACTTCCTCTTCCGGGCCGCGGGGGGAGGGGGGGGTGGGAAGAAGAGAGCACGCCGGTGTCCTGCCGCGTTCCGCCCGGGCGGAGGAGGTCCGGGGAGCAGCTGGGTCAGCGGGAAAGTGTGGCGACACTTGTCTGCGAGCCAGATGCAGCCCTCAAAAGAGCCATACCTGGCTCGCGAGCCATGGGTTCCCGACCCCTGCACTGGAGCCTCAGGTAGGATCGTTCTGGTAATGCTAGAAGGGGACCCCTGACAAAGGAATCCCAGTTAAGTGGCTGGGAATGCTCTTCATCTGTTCACATACAAAATTAAAACGCTACTTTTTTTTTGGTTATATTTGCAGTCCTTGGTGGTTTTTCCTGTACTTAATGGGGAGTGCATGCTGGGTCTGCATGTAGGAGTACCAGTGCATGTGTACAGGCCACACAGTGTATACACATGTAAGAGTAATTGTGAGAAGGAGGTGTGAGTGGAGGGTGCTGAGGGAAGGGGGAAGTGTGTGGATAATGCGTGTACGATAGGCAGGGTCTAGCAAGGCTGCTTTTAAACAGTGCAAAGGAAATGTTTCTAAAACTGGACTTTTTGCCAGTTCTTTACTGAGACTTTTTTTTTTTTTTCCAATTCCATTTTACTGGTATTAGACAGAGCAAAAGGAGTGGTATGGGATGGCTCCCAGGATTTCCATGAAATGGAAAGAAAAAAAAACCCCACATACATTTTTCCTCCTGTAGGAAATAATGAGAGCCACATGGGCTAAAGGGGCACCTCCTGGACTTACTCCTGACCTGAGCAAGAGTAGATATATTCAAGATGGAGGCCTTGGGGAGGTGAACTGAGATTATTTATTTAGGTGGGTGAAAGAAAGGTGGAGAGGAGCCGATTATGGAAAGCGTAGAAATAACGTGAGAAAAAGACCCATCCACCCAACTCCTCAGCTCTGCCCTCCCTCCATGCTTTCTGGAATTCAGACACTGTTCTTCTCTCCACTACCTTCACTGGGAGGAGGACGCCACCTCCTGGATGAGCAGAACACCTTTAACTGGGTCCTTATGAATAGCTTTTACTGAACAGCAGCTGAATAACCCCCCTTACAACAGCAGATATTTGGAGAAATCTGAAATCCATAGGCTGTTTGCTTACTGGAGGACCAGACCTCTAAGGATGAATCGACACTCCTAAGTCATCTGCTGTACTTACGTTAGGAAGAGAACATGCGTGTTCCATCCACTTCATATTACGGCAATGTATCTGCCAAGACAGCAATGGAAAATTCTGCACTCATGCTTCGAACAAATTGCAGTGGAAAAGTTCATTATTTTAAAACCCGGGATGAAAAAAAAATGGTATCCAAGAGGCACTGACTATGGCACTCATATTAAATGAGTTCATTAACCTTAACGGGATCATTTCTGGATTGTATTTTCAGATTTTTAAATGCTCTTAACCAGTTGATGGCAGGAATGGGTGTTTTCTAGTGCCAAGTAAAAATGCAATATACATCAGCAATTTCAAAAAATGAATTCTACGTTACACATAGCAAAAGGTTACGGAAGAAAAAATGCTGATTACTTGAGTGGTCGTGCCTGCAACATTTGCGTGTGCTGCTATTTAGATGTCCTAAACCTAATAGAAGGGTACTGGCCTGAATCTAATGCAGAAACGTCAATTAGGACAACATAAGTACCATAATTTACTTTTTTTTAGCTCTGTTCATCTCCCCTAACCACATTTTCTCACATGTCCTTAGCGTCTGAGAGGAAGGTCCTCTCACTGTGATTTTTCCCGTTTCCTCTTGTGCTTGGCCCTGCTCCCAGGTGAAAGTTAATTATATCACTCAAACCTTAAGCGAATAACATGGCTGCAAACTTTAATGCAAGCCAAGTTATTCATTTTGCATAGTAATAGCTTGCTTTGCATGGATTTTTATTTACCATGCACTAACACATTCACACACCTTAGTAAATGGGACACTCAGGGAATAAAAGGATTTCTGTTCTTTTACCTTTCCCAAGGTAGTATAAGCGCTGCATATTTGCAGTCAGTAGCCCTCATCATGTTAGGTAGACTAGTGATGTTATAAAAAAAAACAAAAACCTGTTGAGATCCTGCCATTGGTTGACTCTGGTTGGGCTATTGGGTAAACATTAGGGATGTGCAGAGGGACGCCATACGTTGCATTCGGGATTCGTATTCGTCGGGGAGCAGATAGGTTGCATTCAGCCGTATGGCGCCCCGATGAGTTAATACGGCGATTTCTATTCGTGTCCCAGCTAAAATTAAAATTAACTACAACCCCCCACCCTCCTGACCCCCCAAAAACTTACCAAAACTCCCTGGTGGTCCAGCGAGGGGTCCAAGAGCCATCCCCTGCACTCTCACACCATGGGTGCTGATTTCATCATGGCGCCAATAGCCTTTGACCTACTATGTCACAGGGGCTACCGGTGCCATTGGTCAGCCCCTGTCACTTGGCCATCGGCACCATCTTGTGCTCCTACCATGTGACAGGGGCTGACCAATGGCACCTGTAGCTCCTGTGACATAGTATGGGCAAAGGCTATCGGCGCCATTTTGATTACTGGCAGCCAATGGCCCGAGGGCAGGAGATCGCTCCGGGACCCCCATTGGACCCCCAGGGACTTTTGACCGGCTTGAGGGGCCTCCTTATACAACATGGATGCTTAAAAGTTAATGAGGCGGGTGTTAAACTTTTGGCTTCAGCATATAGTGCATGACAGAGAGCGTAGCATATCATGCTATTTGGCACACACCCACTAAAATCTAATTTGCTTTACATCTGACCTGCCTTCATTTACATGCATGTACATACTAATTTTAGTGCATATACACTAATGTCTTCTGGGGCTGGTTTAGCATGCATGCTAAGGCCTTGGTACATAGCATGCTGCTCTGTGTACATGCTAAGCGACCTTAGCATGTATGCTAAGCTTTAGTTCATAGACCCCATTATGTCTTATTTTACCTTCTCTTTGACAATAATACAATTTTTTCCTTCTACTGGTTGATAATGAGACACCAAATCCGGCATACAGACACGCCATTATGCATATAATACTCAGCACTACAATAAATAATTTGGGCTGGATTTTAATACCTACGAGTAGGCGTAGATTTGTGCGTGCAACGCTGCACATGTTATAAAATCCGGAGTCGATGCGCACAAGGGGGTGCACACTTGTGCACCTTGCGCGTGCTGAGCCCTATGGGAGCCCTGATGGCTTTCCCTCTTCCCTCCGAGGCTGCTCCGCCTCTGGCCACGCCCCCGTCCCGCAAGCCCCGGGACATACGCGCGTCCCGGGGCTTGTGCGTGTCGCTAGGCCTATGCTGGATTTATGCGTGTAGGGCTTTTAAAATCTGCCAAGTCACATATGCAACATGAAGGGCCAGATTTTAGTACCTACGCGCGGGCATAGATTTGTGTGCGCGCAACCCAGCGCACACAAATCTATGCCCAATTTTATAACGTGCGCGCAGCCACGCGCATGTTATAAAATTCAGGGTCAGCGTGCACAAGGGGGGTGCACACTTGTGCACCTTGCGCACGCTGAGCCTTAGAGGAGCCCCAATGGCTTTCCCTGTTCCCTTCAAGGCCGCTCCGAAATTGGTGCAGCCTTGGAGGGAACTTTCCTTCCCCCCCCCCACCTTCCCCTCCCTTCCCCTACCTAACCCGCCCCCCAGCCCTACCTAACCCCCCTCCCCCCACGACCTTTATTTTTCAAGTTGCACCTGCCTCCAGGCAGGGGTAGGTTGCACGCGCCGACAGCGTGCCAGCGTGCGATCCCCCGGCACGGCCACTGTGCTGGAGGCCTCGGTCCCGCCCTCACCCTACCCCTTCCACAAAGCCCCGGGACATACGCGCGTCCCGGGGCTTGCGCGCATCGCCGGGCCTATGCGAAATAGGCTTGGCGCGCGTAACCCCCCTACGCGCGTAAATCCAGCTGGATTTACGTGCATAGGGCTTTTAAAATCTGGCCCGAAGTGAGCAGATTTTGACACATGAGATCTCTAAAAATAGAAACAAACAAATGGAAGTTGGACTACAAAGATTGTTAATGCAAGCTTGGTGTTGGTCTAGCAGCTTACTATGGGGCCGAGTGCAATTGGCAAACAGCCAACTGGAATACGATTCCTAATTAACTTGAATTTTCTGCTTTGTGAATCTGTAAAAGCTTTGCTGCTATCTCATTTTGGTACTTCTGCTGTGGCTTTGTTCTGCTTAATCTCCATCCTGAAGGAGAGTTTACACGAAGCAAACTAAAGAAATCCGCAGCGTTATAAAACATTTTCGGTTTTCAAGGGTAAAGGATATGCTTTTTAGGACTCCGTCTCCAAGTGACAAAATTCCGCCGCAGAAAGTCCATTAACACGCTCATTAGTGTTATCTGATTCATTGCAGCCGCTCCTCATTGGGGAGTGTGGGACAGCAGCTGGAGGAGCACATCAGCTTGAGCTAATACATATGTTAAATAACAGTAATGTGGCAGCAAGCAGTCAGCGCGCAGCACAAGCTCAGATCTGACAGCAGTGCCTACATGGCATTTACACGTTAGTCAATAATTCAGAGGTCAGACCGGAAGGAAAAATCCTGCGCCATGAATTATTCACCCTCAGCTAGCCCAACCTAGGAGAGTGCCGAGGAGCACTGTTCTTAAAATGAGCCTCAGGTTGCACATTGGTCATTAGCCCCAGCCCAGCCTAAGCTCCGAGTTGCCATCTGCTTCCTGTGCCTTGTCACTTGCACACACAATGCTCCTTTTTTTTTTTTTCTTTTTATCTAAGATACAGTTTGGGATCCTCCCGGTTGCCTTAAGCGGAATCAAGCACATTAGCAACTTTACTTCACTGCTTTAACGAAAGGAGGGAGAGCATTTCATCAACGCAGCAGAGCTGTCGAATTAAGTCAAACGAGCAACCTGCTCCATATTGAACCCACGTGGTAGCGTTCCTCCAAGCTCATAATTGCCGACATTGGAAGATAAACCCATTTCAAGCTTTTAATTTGTGCTGATTAGGGCCTGTCTTGGGTGCTTTTCATTGTCGTTTCGCTAGCAGGAAAGACCCAGAAGGGGTAGATTGGAAACAATAGTGGCTCTACTCTCTGATTAGCATGTCTTTTGCCATGCATGCTAATTTGCTTCCTGCTTCTGCTCATTTGAAAATGCCATTTCAGAAGGACCTGTGTGTTCCTTCTAGGAAACAGCAGCCAACACTGTTATCTTTGTTGCCTTTAAATCTCATAGGCATGAGACTTTTCATATTAATATTATTTATAATGTTATTGCATTAGAATTTGATAACATGATACCAGAGACTTTTGTCTTAGTTGCCAGCGATGTAAATAATTAGATTATCAGTTATTGCATTACGATACAATTTGTTGTTGAAACAATATAAAATATGCAAATCATGCAGATTTTATTCAATTTAGTAAAACAAAAGTTCATATCTTATTGGCAAACTTGATTTTAATTAACATGATAAAATCGTACATTTTGCTCTTCACTATATAATGTTATCTTGCTTTCTTTGTCTGTTCACATAGCTAAACAAATTATTGCTAAAATATTTAATCATTTCACTTTGCATTAAATATGACGTTTTTAAAAGTCTATTGCAGCATTCTTTATAAATATGTTTCTCATTCTAGATGTATGATTTTTAAAAGTAATTGATTTTGACTAGGTGCAAAGTACTTGACCTTAGAATAATTTGAGATTGTATATCTTGCTTAGTTTTCTTGTTGGTCTTTTATACGCCTGTGATGAGATGGGTTCCTCACGTAGGGCCTGATTCACTCCTAAGGCTTTTTTTACATTCTGTGTCTGTGGGGAAAAATTGCTTAGTACATCAGGACCACCGGCAGGATCAGTCTAGAAACGGGGGGAGGGGGGTGGACAGAGTAGCCAGGGACATGGAGGGTACTTTCAGGAAAATCGCTTTGCTGCTGGTGCTGCTTTAAGAAAGAAAGGAATAGGGAAATGGGAGTTGTAGTCCAAAGACAAGAGAGGGAGAAGAGAGCCTGCTGGGGGTTGTAGTCCCGGGGAGTCTTAACCTACAGCCAGTCAAGAAGAAAGTAGTGACTGAAAGGGAAGTGATAGCAATTAGGGAGTACAGGTGACACTAATTACGGATTTTCTTACAGAGAGCAGGGGCTCTCTCTTGGGTTTGCAGACTGCTAGGGACTTGGAGGCAGAGGGCTCCCAGAGAAGCAGAGGCAGATCGGGGGGGGGAGACAGTGACAGGTTGAGAGTTGCCACTCCAGGTGGAGAGTATCCCAGTCAAAGAACTGGAGAGCCTGATGCCACATGGCAAGAGAAAGCAGAGAAGAGTGTTTTCTTGCAACACAGAGTTTATGCACGTGCCCCGAAATGACGCTGCTATCTCAGGGGCATGGAAGTGCGCTGAGGTCCGTGGAGGAAAAGATGGTAATGGAGAAGGACCAGCTGCTGTTCCCAGCGGGGCTGGTGCTTCCATTAGGCAAACTGGGCGGTTGCCTAGAGCGCCAAGATTTTGGGGGGGGGGAGGCGGTAAAAATCCTGTCAGCGTGAAGTCCCGAGTGATGTTACACCAGAGTCAATGCCACCAAAGGAAGAAGCACTGTGCTGGAGCCACTGCCACCAATAGGAGGGAGCACTGTACTGGAGCTGCTGCCAATAGTTAAGTTGGGGGGGGGGGTGACTAAAAGGTTGCCTAGGGCATGAAATATTCTGGCCCCGGCCTTGGTTCCCAGAGATCTCACAGGGGTTTGAGGCAGACCGTGGCCAGCTTCACAGGTACGGTAATAGTACGGGCATATGTGTTAACTAAAGATCACTTACCAGGAATTAAATTGAGCTACAGGAACCCATAAATAGTAACAATTCACCTCTAGACTGCTTTGTTTAATGTTATAACAGCAAGCCTTTTGGTGATCTTGCACATTTTTTAATGAGTTTTTCAACTTCTAGTTAGCGCTAGTAATGTGCTGGAGGGGTCTCCAGGGTAATCCCAGGATCCCTTTGTTAAATTATTTTATAAAAGCAAGGCATGTCTCACAGAGTGTAGCAGAGTTGGCAAAAGCCTTCTTCACAAGAAACTGGCAGCGCATCACTGGCTACCTCTAGCGAACATAATATGATCCAGGTTACAGTGCAGGCATCGGTTTCACTTTGTGCTGCTGTTTGTGGTCTGTCACTGTTCCGCTAGTTAATGCCAGCGCTGCCACGACAGACTTGGTAGCATAGGGGGGAACTGCCTAGGGCAACACATTGGCAGGGGTGCAAAGGCCAGCCTTGTTTCGTTTCTCCTCTCAGACACTCCTCCTGTCAGAATAAATAGAAGCTATGGCTGAACAGGACCAGCAAGGCCCAGTCCATCAGGAAGAAGCCAAAGACAAAAATGGGTGTGTGTGTACTAACGTTCATTAAAATTGGAGGATAGCAGGATCATGCACCAGTTTTAATGCAGGCATTCATCCTTCTTTAACAAGGGATATTTATTTATTTATTTATTTATTTATTTAACACTTTTTTATACCGGCATTCGTAGGACACATCATGTCGGTTTACAATATGAGACAATAGTTAGATGCAGAACACTGCCGTGTTAAAATGGCTACGTTAAACAGAAGACAGTTGTTGCACCCAGGAAGCACTCGGCATTAAACCCTGCAGCCTGCATTAACCAGGCAGGAGATGTGGTCATAGTTAGTGAGGTCCGAAGGGCACCCGGAATAGGAAGGAGGGGGGGGGGGGGCACATAAATGCAGGGCCCTTTTGCCACACCCCCACCAACAGAAACATGGCATCTACATCCCTTCATAATTCCTCCTCCCTCCAAAAAAAAAAAAAAATCGTCAACAAAAATTAACCCTCCTGAACCCAACCCCATCTCCAATACATATCCAAGCCTGGGCCTTTCTAAACTCATCTCTCACCCCCAACACAAACCTGGGCCTCTCCAGTACCCTCCGAAACCTACACCCTGGACACAAAGCTTGGCCTCAGGGGCCATGAAATACCCAGTGCAAGTCTCCAAGTGGGCCTCCAGGCCACCCAAAACCCCCCACTGTCCCCCAGATCTCCATTCATTTGTGAAAAAGCTCCCTGAATCTTCTCCAACGGGACAAATCCATTCCCCTCTCCTTCCAGATGCTAAAATACTATTGCTGACACTCTCATCTGTATAAAAAGTCGGATAAAAGTCGGGGGGGGGGGGAAAGGTTACTAGAAGGGGTGGGAAGGACAGGCTAGGGGGGAAGGGAACGGGGAAAAGCAGCGCGGCTCGGTGCGCGCAAGGTGCACAATTGTGCATCCCCTTGCGCCAACCCCTGATTTTATAACATGTGCAACGCATGTTATAAAATCACGTGGCCATGCGCGCGCGCCGGGTAGTGCGCGCACATGGGCGCGCGCTCGCAGGTCTTAAAATCTACCCCATTGTTTCCCTTCCCCCCCTGACCTGAACACAATCCTGGGGAATGCTTCCTCTCTGCACGGTGGAAAGGACACGTGGCATGCCACGCAGATACGTGGCCACACTGAGGGAGAGCGCTGTTCAGAGATCCAATGAACACGGGTAAAATGCCTTTTCACTTACTCACGTAAATCACTTTGAGAATTGCCTTGCCCTGTGCATGTTTATGTATACATCGCAAAAAGAAAATATTCTGAACATGGCCATGCATGCTACAAGCTAGCTAGTGATGCAGTTACTTGCCTGCAAGCTGTGGAATAAGTTTCGGTATGACACGTATTAAACCTTTCAGCGGCAGTGCTCTGATTTTTAATTTTACGCTGTTGGCAAGCAATCAGGGTCTTTAATAGTGTAGGGGCCAGAGGGAAAATATTTCAAAACATTGAGGATCTTATCATAATGTGCAATTAATGAATAATTATTAGAACCCAAAAATAGCTGGAAGAGCTGGCAGTAGCTGGCAGTGCAATTCTCTGGTTTTAGTCATATAATGAAACCCCAGGAGAAGAGAACCACAATCTGCAGTTTGGGGCAATTAAATTGGCTTTTTTTTTTTTCTCCCAGTGAAAGAAGAGCAATTGAAGAAATACATATCTGTCACTTGAAACAAAAATAAAAAGTAATTTAAATGACAATGTGAAACATCTATTATAATGTCTGGCTTCCTTACAAGAGTTGTGTTTATTGTCTCTGCTTTTTTATGGTGTTGCAGGTAATTACATTTTTCTGTGTCTCAAATTCAAGGTGTGACCTGGATTTATTTTGTTTCATTTTGCTTTTGCGTGAGCATAAAACCTACTTCTGTCTCACTCTGCACAGCTCATTAGAAAGGACAACCTGAACTGGGGGACCCTGAGCAAGCATTGGTCATAGTTTCTGCTTCTCTTCCTTGAGAAAGGGAGTCCCAGCAGCAGTGCAATATTGTCAGTTACTAAGCCAGCCCCGTGGCTCAAGTGGCAGGTGAGATGCACTGCTTTGCAGAAGACCTGGCTCCCATTCCCAGACCAAGCTTTTCTGCTCCTTGGTCTGGGGATGCTGTGGCGTTAGTGTTCACAGCCACTGGAGGGAAGGACCCTTAGGCATTGCAAAATGGCGCCACGCAGTGGTCAGATTTGAGGCCACAATAGCTGGGGTTCTGGAGAGAGCCACAGTATGTGGCTTGTGCCTGAGGATTATTGCCATTGGTATCACTGCAGTGGGATGGCCTGAATTGGGACGAAGCCCTAAAAAGAGGAAGGCTTGTGGTGCCAAAGCCTTATAGAAACCCGTTCCGGTTGAGATGGAAGACCAAAGAAGTAGAGGGAAACAGCTGAGCTAAAAATACAATTAAATATTTTAGAAAATAGAAATTATCATGTAATCCCACCAAAAACACCAGTTTTATAAAAAAAAAAAGAAAAAGAAAACATCATTATTTAGGCTAACAAATATTTTAAGATGCAAGCTTTCTGAGCAACCTGTGGGCCTCACTCAATCGATGCAGTTCTTGACTTATGTATGTGGGAGAAAAACGAGGAACTACCTGAAGCTGTGCACGACTGCTCGCTAATAAAACTTAGCAGCTCAACAAGAGACCTCGCAATGAAAAATAAATGGAAAATAAAAGGACTCTTCACGGGGCTATGCAAAATCCTGTCTCAGTAGCTCCTCATATAAAGATTTAGACGCAGCATCTGTGGCGGGGAAAAAAGCCTAAGTTGAAATGTGCCTCACATTTTGATTGCAATAACATATCATGACCTTGGAAAACAAGCAAATAATTTCACTGAATTCAGTGCATAATTTGAAAAAAAAAAAAAAAAGCTTTGGCATATTGAATCGATCCAACACCTGCGTTTTGAAAATGTGGATGTTTCAAAATGAATACTGTTCTAGCAGACATGTCCAAATGTTTCTGCCGGCCCATCTGTGTGGTTGCCCACTAAAAGCTGGAAGCCTTTAACCTTGCCTAATTGAGTGCTGCAGGTGCCTTAGTGTGCTGACTAAAATGTACTAGAATTTGGCAGTTGGCACCATCAGACAGTGTTGGCACTTTTACAGTGAAACAGTGCCTAAACTGTAGTTTCCATTTCTTTAAAAGATAGGCTTTAAAAAAAAAAAATATGCGTATTATCTTGTGGAATCATCTATTTTTGTTTCTTTGTGTATGATGGTACCAGAGTTTTGGTTCTTATTCCACTTATTTCTCCTTCTGTAGCTTTGGGACATACATATGCTCCAAATCCTTGGAAAGAGTCGGCTCTGATTAATTTCTTCAAGATCCCTAACAAAATAATTACAGTTTTCTAACTATGAAAGCATATAGATTGTGATTTGTAAAGCTACTCCAACAATCTTCACAATGGCAATTTGAATGAATTTATACAATGTTTTTAATCCAAAGTGGATCAACAAGCATAGAGAGTGCGTGCCTTAGGGGTGGAAAGAGTGACTAGTAATTTTAGTGCCTGAATATTTCCTAACAGATTCGTCTACAAGTACAACTTCTTTTCCCCTGTACTCCCATTAGAGAACTCTGATCTTCTCAAATCGCTCTTCTCTCCTCCCCTTCTCTAGCTTCAGCTGCTAGACTATCCTGGAGGAGACTGTTTTCCTTCAGCTTTTATGCTTCCAAAATCTGGTAGAAGATACCACTACCCCTATTCCTTGAGCCGTGTTACCTCAATTTCAGGAAAAAAAAGCTAAGGCGCGGCTCAGTCTTCCTGACTCAGTCTTCCTGACCTATCTATCTGAACCGTCAAGTAAGGACTGTTAGTTGTACACCCTGGCCTGTCAATGCTATCCATTGCAAATTTGATTCAAATGTGATTATAAATGACCTTTGACCAACGTACTGTAACTGTTAGTTAAAACTTGTTTTGTAATCTGCTTTGAGACTACTCGTGGAAAAAGGATGAATATTACATGCTATAAATAAATAAATAAATAAATAAATAAATAAATAAATAAGACCATCCCTCTTCACAGGTCATTGCTTTTTAACTTCTAGACCATACCTACCCCATTCTTCTTCATTCTACAGGCTTGCCAAGCTTTCACTGCTTATTAAATTGTATTCTGTACGCAACTGATTAGAATTTGTGCCAGTACAGCACATTGCAAGGATTCTGGGTAAGCAGACTGAGATTGTTGAAGCCAGTTTATCACTTGATTTTCATTATATTTCCAGTTGAAAATAAAACAAGCTACCATGATCAATCACTTTATCCATTTGAATTAATTTGGCCAAGATGAAACAGATTGGCAAGGTTTGCATATATGAGTGATAAGCATCATTCCGTTTATTAAAAAGATTATATATATATATATATATATATATATATATATAAATATATAATTTCATTTTATTTAAAAAAATGTATAACCCACATACATCCACTGCTTGTAGTGGAGACATACACAATTATAAAAACATACATGACAACCAAACCAATTACTGCCAGCAATAATAGAAAATAATACATAAATAACTGTTCCTTATAAAATAACTCAGATAATAATAATAGTGGTAACAAGAATACCAATAGTTACATTATAAAGCTAAACCAATCAAAGCACAACAGACAACAACAGAAGTCCTTAAGTCTCAGTATCAAATGTTAGCTTAAAATGAATAGGTCTTCAGATGTTTCCTGAATTGATTAAAACATGCTGTCAGACAAAGCTTTTCTGGCAAAGAATTCCTGAGGAGCGGACCCAATATTAAGATAGCCTGATCACAGATCTTACCGAAATGTGCCGATTGTAGTGAAGACACTTCCAAAAGTCTGCCATTTGCGGAGCATAACACATGAGTAGGATAATACATTTGCAATAAAGAATTTAACACAGTAGTTACCGAGGAGCCACTTATAATTTTATCGCTGTTTATATTTCACCCTCCATTGTACAGGAAGCCAATGGATGGACTGCAACCCAGGTGTAATATGCTTTGGTATTCCAACCCCAAGGCTTGGAGGACCAATCAAAAATCAGCAGGCAGAAGGAAAGGCTTCAGGCATTGAAGCACATGAAGCTTAAAGAAAGTTGCTCTCCCTTCAGTCTGTATATGAGCTTGGATGGATAATTCAGTGTCCAGTGTTAGACCCAAATTTCAGGAGATTGGTGCAAAGTACTATACTCCTGTCCATGTTGAAGACAGGACAGATTGTGAGCCCTCTGGACGCAAGGAAATCCCTATTGTACCTGAATGTAATCCACTATGAAGTGTCTGAAAGGCATAACATAAATCAAATAAATAAATTAACAAGCTACAATGCATTCTTTTGAGTAGGCAACTGTGCCACAAGCAGGTCTGGTTTTCAGGATATCCAAGTTGAATATGCATGAGATATATTTGCATGCACTGCACCCATTTTATGCAAATATATCTTATACATAATCATTGTGAATATCCAGACCTGGTTGTGGCACTCAAAGACTGGAGTTGCCTACCCTTAAATTAGACTAACCTAATGTATTTGTGACTATCTTTTGAGAGTCATACTCTCTTCGGTGCAAAAATGATAAATGGAAGTTAGTCATATTAGGTATGTCCAATGATTAGGTAGGTATCACCTATAAGTTGTCTGATGACCTTTATTTCTACATATCTAAGTTGTCAACTATTTAGTCAGCTAGTAATGGAACCCACATAGAAGGGAGCAATGGGGACAGTATCTCTGATGTTGTAGTGGATGATCATCTAGGACCCAGTGATCACTGGATGGTGTGGTTCAGTATGAGAGCACAAGAGATGAAGGTTCATTGAAAAGTAAGGGTTCTAGATTCATGAAAACTATTTTTTTTTTTTTAATGGGGGGGAGTACCTCAAGAAATTGTTCACTGATTAGGAAAATGTAGGGGAAGTAGAACAGCAGTGGGCAAAACTAAGAGGAGATATTACAAGATCAACTAACCTTTTGTTAGGCAAGTAAATAAAAGAAAGAGGAAAAAGTGGCCACTATGGTTTTCCAAAGAAATAGCTGTAAAGGTAAGGGAGAAAAGGTTAGCATTCATAAACTACAAGAGATCACAGAAAGTGGAAGTCAGGCAACAAATATTGGAAAAGGTAAGAGATGCTGGGAAAGTAGTCAGGAATGCAAAAATTCAAAAGGAAGAACATAAGAACATAAGAAAAAATAGCAAATACGGTAAAATGGGGGGACAAGATTTTCTTTTAGATAGTGCAAAAGTGGATTTGAGGGACTAAGAGGTAAAGGGGAGGAATATCTAGAGGCTGATGAGGAAAAAGCAAAATTGCTTAACAAGTATTTCTGTTCGGTGTTCACTGTGGAAGGGCCTGGAAAAGGACCACATAAAACAAACACAAATAAGTTTTGAAGTGAAATAAAGCTCAATCAGTTTTCAGAACAGTGTGTTCGGGAGGACCTACCTAAACTTATAATATGGGCATCCGTGACCACACTCGCTCACCACCATCCTTTCACATAACAATAAATAACAGTAGACATTAATTGGATGAAAATAAGGCCGCAGCTTTATTGACTTACAGGCCCGAGCCAGCATTAACAACATAACAATGTACCACGGTTTCAGCATCCAGCCCCCGACCATCCGATAGTCCATACCAGCCATTCGGCTCGATGTTCCGGCCTCGCACACCGGGTTGGACTCCCGCCACTTGCCTGCAAGGAGCCAACCCGGGTGGACTCCCGCCGCCAACCTGCAAGGAGCCTGGCCCAGAGTCTCCCGCCGCCTTACCAGCAAGGATCCCCCATCGCTGACAACAGCCCCAGTTGTCAACCTCCTTCCACTTCCAGCTGAAACCCCCTTTGGTCTAACAATAACAAAACATTATGGCTCGGGCCATCCGCCCCACCCACTGCGACAACCAATAACCTTGCACAACCATATGAACATACAGGGAGGGTGGGCGGGAACGAAAACCTGCCGCTCGCTGCTGCTCCGCCGCGCGAATCCCCCAAGGGCTGGCACGCACGTCCGGGATCACAGCCCCTGATCCCCACGTGCCAGCTCTGAGCCAACCAGGGCCGACCGTTGCCCTAGCAACGCGCCCTGGCGACCAATCACGCGACCTCCTACCGCGTCCCCACCATCCCCCCCCCTTACTCATTGCCCGCGCGCTGACCCCTACAGCTCCCCCCTTCTTCCACCCCCCCCCCTATCCTTGCACTACTCGCGGTGGGCCCGGGCCCACATTACATTGCCCGACCGGATACTGGATCCGGTCGGGCTTCCAAAATAGATGGGGCCAGATGGACTACATCTGAGAGTACTGACGGAACTTTGAGAAGTCCGGGCAGCCCCACTGCCCCACTGGCTGATCTTTTCTGCTGGGAACTATAAGCTGGTTAGTCTGACCTCTGTGGTGAGCAAATTAATGGAACCACTGCTAAAACAGAGGACAGAGCAGTTTCAGGAATCCATTGGTCTGCAAGATCAGAGGCAGAATGTTTTACTAGAAGAAAATCCTGTCAGGTAAATCTGATACATTTCTTTGATTGGGTAACCATAGAGTTGGATCAAGGGAGAGCACTAGATGTAGTGTACTTGGATTTCACTAAGGTTTCACACAGTACCGGACAGGAGACTTATAATTAAATTGAGCACCCTTGGTATGTAACCTAGAGTGACTGACTGGGTTAGAAACTGGCTGAGTGAGAGGCGACAAAGGGTAATGGTAAATGGAGTTTAGTCTGATGGCATTACTGGTGGTCCTGGGACCGGTTCTTTTCAACATTTTTATCAACAACATAGCAAAAGGACTGTGGGGAAAAGTTTATCTTTTTTTGCCAATGATATCAAAATCTGCAACAGGGTAGATAACCAGGAAAGTACAGAAAACATGAGAAGGGATCCAGCAAACTTTGTGAAATGGACTAGAGACTGGCAGCTAAGATTTAATGCTACAATGCGGAGTACCGTATTTCCACGCATATAACCCGCGGGTAATGTGCGTTTTTACCTACCCCGCATGCCCCCCGCGGGGTATAAACGTGGGCGGGTTATCCAGAAAAAATTTTACAACCAATAAAGTTTCCCGACTCTGAATAGGCTGCAGCTGAGAGGAGTCCGTCCTATCCCTGCGCCCGGCCGCTTCCTGATTGGTCGCGTGTTAAATCTAGGCCGCAGGCGGGTGGGCGCTTGTTCCAGGCGGCGGCGGGGGCGGGTGGACGCGCGTTAGTTCGAGACGGCCGGCGGGTGGTCGCGTGTTAAATCTAGGCCGGGTCGCACAGGCGCGCATTCATTCACTGCCGGTGGGGGCAGCCCCCACCGGCAGTGAATGAATGCGCGCCGAAAGCAGCTTGTTCCAGGCGGCGGTGGCGGGTGGACGCGCGTTAGTTCGAGGCGGGTGGTCGCGTGTTAAATCTAGGCCGGGTCGCTCAAGGCAATCTAGGCCGGGTCGCTCAAGGCAGTCACATGCCGGGACGTCACGGCATGTGACTGCCTTGAGCATCGAATCGCAGGGGTCGCATTCATTCACTGCCGGTGGGGGCTGGGGCAGCCCCCACCGGCAGTGAATGAATTCATTCATCCAGGCGGAGGAGCCGGCTGCTTTCAGCTGCCGCTGCCGGCTGCTTTCGGCGCTCAAGGCAGTAGCGGCGAAAGCAGCCGGCTCCTCCGCCTGGATGAATGAATGCGACCCCTGCGATTCGATGCTCAAGGCAGTCACATGCCGTGACGTCACGGCATGTGACTGCCTTGAGCGACCCGGCCTAGATTGCCTTGAGCGACCCGGCCTAGATTTAACACGCGACCACCCGCCTCGAACTAACGCGCGTCCACCCGCCACCGCCGCCTGGAACAAGCTGCTTTCGGCGCGCATTCATTCACTGCCGGTGGGGGCTGCCCCCACCGGCAGTGAATGAATGCGCGCCTGTGCGACCCGGCCTAGATTTAACACGCGACCACCCGCGGCCGTCTCGAACTAACGCGCGTCCACCCGCCCCCGCCTGGAACAAGCGCCCACCCGCCCGCGGCCTAGATTTAACACGCGACCACCCGGCTCCCGCCGCCCGCCTGGACCCACGCGGCCCTCCGACAGGTATTTAAAAATTTATTTTTTTTTTGAATTGCGGGTTATATGAGGAGGCGGGGTATATTAAAACTTTTTTTCATAAATCTTGAAAACCTGCGGGTTATGTGTGTGGGCGGGTTATATACGTGGGCGGGTTATTGTCGTGGAAATACGGTAATGCATTTGGGCTACAAAAATCCAAGGGAGAGGTTCAGTATTGGAGGCAAAATTCTTCTAAGCACAACAGAAGAGCTGGGGGGTGATTGTATCTAATGATCTTAAGGTGGCCAAACAGGTGGATAAAGCAATGGCAAAAGCCAGAAAGATGCTTGGCTGCATAGGGAGAGGAATGGTCAGCAGAAAATGAGAGGAGATATTGACTCTGTATAGGTCTCTGGTGAGACCTCATGTGAGAAATACTGTGCACAATTCGGGAGACTGCACCTTCAAAAGGATACAAACCAGTTGGAGTCTGTCCAGAGGACTGCTACTAAAATAATCAGTGGTCTTTGTTCTAAAGCATTTAGGGATAGACTGAAAGATCTAAACATGTACCCTAGAGGAAAGGCAAGATCGGGGAAATATGACATGTTTAAATATCTCAAAGGTTTCCATGTACAGGAGGCTAAACTCTTTCAATGGCAAGGAGGCTCTAGAACAAGGATGAGGGGAAAAGGGGGTAGGCTCAGGAGTAATCTTAAGAAATATTTTTTTTTACAGAGAATGTGGTAGATGCATGGAACAGTGAGGCAAAGATGGTATCTGACTTCAAAAAAGCATGGGTTCTCTGAGGGAGTAATGGGAATTGTAAAACAAGATAAATTTGATGGGCGGACTAGGTGGGCCATATGGTCTTCTCCTGCCGTCATGTTTCTATGTTTCAATGGATAACATGGCAACGATGCTACTTTATTCAAACATTTTTCTAAAGAAATTCTAATTCTACCTAAAAGCACCAATGATGCTAATAGTCCTAGTTGTGATAATGGAGTTAGCAGCATGATCCATTACACTGCTCTATTTATGATTATAAAAGAGGGAAAGTTGTTCATCCTGTTAAATTGTTATATTACTTGAATATTCAAGATGAAAGGGGCCCCACAGTAAACATTTTCATAAGGCAAACAATGAATGCTGCAACATACAAGTGAGGGTCATGATATAATACCAGTCTCTCTGAAGTTCACCAGAAACAATTTATAATCCTTGTTGCCCACTCTGTCAAGCCATTCGAAAACCTATTTTTAATACAATTAAACACACACATATGCATACACATTCCTCAGCAGCATCCATTTACACACACATTTTCCAAAAGTTGAAAATAAACCTCATGTTGACAGAGAAGCTCCATAAGCAAATGCTTAGCCTAATCTCAAATTACTAGATTAAACTGACAACAAACTCATTTTAGTGCTGTGTTTCAGATCCCACTGTGGAGCCTGTATCAAGGGCAACACTTATGTAAAAATGTGAACTTCTCCATAGGATTCTGTCCGCTCCAAGAATGGGTGAATGTCATAGAGGAATGAGTCAGTCTTTATTGTTTGTTTAAAAGGTTGGTTCTATAATGACAGGAAAGCACAGAATGCCAAGATTATAAATTGCTTCTAGTGGACTTCAGACCGATATTGTATGAGGACCCTTGCTTATTTGTTTGTTTCAAGTCTTGTTTACGTGGGGCATTTTTCCTTCTTAGAAACATACAAAAGATGGCTAATGAGGATTGTAAGGCCCGTCTAGTTTGCCCATTTTCATTCTTGGTGCAGTGCTGCAGACTTTAGTTGATGTCTGTGTTTCCCTTCACTTCTTTGCAAAGTAAGGATCCTCTCTGCCTATCTCATGCTTTCCTGAATTCCTATCTTAATTTAGTACCCAATCTGTTTCCCTCTTTTCTTTGTGTTACCTAAATATTTAGATCTACAAAATGTACTGTAGCATGCTTTATGCACGGACCATTTCTACATCAAGAGGGCCATTCCTCTGCTGCCACCTGTTTTACGTTTCAAATTGGAATATAATGGGGGCAGTTTTCAGTCTGCTTTGGAAAAATATCCACGGGTACATTTTTGCATCTGCTATTTGTGTGTGTAGATTTTCTACAGAACATAACACAGATTTGAAATTACAATCTGTGCAGATTTTTTTCTGAACCTGGCCAAACCATGCCTCCAGGACTTAAGAAGTTACCAGTTATAGTCCCCCAGGATGACAATTGCACCCCTCAGAACGGCTAACTGTAGCTGCCCAGTTTCACTAGGCAGCCAGATTTATCCACAGCAAAAATGGACTGTCTCAGGGCAAAGATGGGTAGGAGGAAGGAAAATATATGTGTGGGTTTGATTTTCAAACCTTCGTGCGGGTTTTCGGGCATACAACCGACCTGCAGAAACAAGAGGTGCAAGATCCAAGGATTCATTAGTTCCCACGCACCTTGTAGTTAATTTTCAAACAGAAGCTTCTTGGGTAGTTTCTCTTTGAAAACTAGCTTCCCGTTACATGGGTAGAAAAATACACATGGATTTCACACCTAGGTGGGTTACTGAAATTTGTCCCCAAATCTTTGGAGAGCCTTATGGGTTTATAATATATCTGATGTTCATTGTGATGACAGTATAGGATTTTCACTTGGCATTCAAAACTGAGATAGCCCCAGTTCTTCATATTAAACTGATTTTTTTTAACTGAGTAGAACTGAATTACTATAAAAGAGATGCAATGTAAGAAATGTGAAATATGAAGCATTACAATAAAATGATTTGCATTTCCTGGGAAAAGAAATCCTTTCTACTACAGGAGTAGAGCGAAGAGTACAAGCCAGTGGGGTAAAGAGTCCCACAGTTCCCCCACATACTCCATTCCCCTTGTGAGTAGAGCAAGCAGTTTCCATGTGCCCAAGGACATTTTTCCTTTTGTGTGGATGAGGAGGAAATATTGACCCATACATAAAAAACTATCTTCTCTATTTAAGTAAGGAGGCAAAAATTGTGATCCACCAATCACCATGTTCAGATCAAAAGCCATAACTTGCTGAGCTGATTGCAAATAGCCAAGTCATCAGGAGTTTGTGGGTCATGATTGCTGGATTAATTTTTGTGTTGTCCTATACCAAAGTTAGTCCCAGGTTAAAATGTCTCTATGCCATTGTTTTATTCCACTGTAAACTAGACATTTGTTTGCACACCTGCTGCACCACTTCTTGGCTTCTGATACCATTATTTCTCCTCCTCAGTACTTGGGGGTTTTACAGCTACCCTCTGCATTGCTCTGCTCTTATCTTTTCAGTTTTTAATAGCTAGTGCCACTGCTACCACTACTTCTCCAAGCCAGTCTTAATACCTTAGGGTGCTTCCTCCACTGCTGCATCTGTCTTCTTGGTGCTTTCCAAATCCCTTTCCCCTATTGTATTTGCTGACACTTGGTACTGCCCTGGCCATATAATGCTTTTCACAGGCCTGACCCACCCACTTATCTTTAATACTCTTTTGGGTATGACCCACTCAGTTATCTTTACTGGTTTCATTCCCTTACTGTTCTTGTGGTTATTAGTCTCATCCTGTATTCAGCCTTTGATGGATTATACCACAGCAAAAGGCAAGGGTTAGAGAAGTGCAGCACCCAGAACCAGGAGTGCAATCCTCCATTATTACTGCATCTGAGGTAATAGAAGCAGTATTTGCAAAAACGGATTCAGAAGAAGAATTATGTCCAGTATTTGTGTAAGACTAGTTGGGGGTTTTGATCCTGTAAGCCTCAAGGTGTGGGACTGGAGCTCTAAACATTTTGACTTGATGGAATTAGGAAAGTAGTAGCAGTGTTAGTTTTTCCAGGTAAAGTGGGCGGGGGTTATGCCCACTGAGGTAGTTATTGGCTATCAGATATACCCACTCTTGTTATTCAGCTGTTTTTAAGTTCTAGCCAGCAAGTAGTTCTTTGCTGGTACAATATCTTTTGTTCTAGAAGACTGGGTCTGAGCAGGGTCATGCTGGAACTTGCTGAACTGTGCTGGATGTCTCCCCTTGGCTGCCCAGTAAAGGAATTCACATTTGCTGGACTACTTTGTTCTCTGCAGTCTGTTCGTCAGGCAACCTATGTTGTGTATGAAATTTTGTTTTCTTTTATTAAACACCATTGAAAAAGTATGACTGTTGAATTATATTTAAACTAGACCCTGACAATCTGGTGCCTCTAGTTAGCAACATCTTAGTCTCCAGAGAAGACCAGCTTGAAGCCCAAACAGCCAACTCCTTTGGAAATGACATCAGGCCTCCTCAAGGGATTTCTTCTGGCTTCTCCCTGTCCACAGCTTTCTTCCAATTTTGTTGGTGCTCTTTGAGCCTCTGGGTGGCTGCTCTGTGCCTTTCATTTTGCTTTGGGGACTTTATACCACTTTTTCACTTGCTTTCATCCTCTATCACTGCCTGGGAGCGGGGGATAAGGTGCCACTTTTGGTGCTTTTCTTCCCCATATATGGTGCCTTGAGCTATTCATGCCACATGTGGTGTTGCTTTGCCCTCTTGTACAGCCTGGTGAGGGTTCATGCCACTGTTGTTGCCCCACTTTTGCAGCCTTGGGGTGATCTGGCCAGTCTTGCTGCTGTTTTGCTCCTCTAACAGTGCCTTAGAGAAATCTTGCCTCTGCTGGTACTGGTTTACCCCATTGTGGCTCCTTGGGCTCTTCATGCCTTTTTTGGTGCCACGTTGACATAATCATGTTTCATCGGCATGCCTTCATCCTTCTGATGATGCCTACTTACCAGTTTCATTAGAAATTATTAGAAAATCCCAATTTGGGAGCCCAAAATAGTCTATATTGCTTCCCCCATTGATTATAATGGAAAATGAATGAACAAATGAAACAAATGTATTTTAATTTGAAACTAATGAAACAAATGGAGCTGCCATACGAAATGAAAGAACAAACCAAAACAATTTTTTTCCTCTGCACATCCCTAATAATAATTCAATTAGAGACTATGTATGGTTCAGGTGCAGCTCTTGCAAGTCCTTGGTTAGATGCCATTATAAGGTGCTTGGCTGCAATGATGGAATTTAAATGAGGGCCTCTGATTTCAAAGCAAAACTATTTCAAGCACAAGAATGACAAGCTCTCAATTATCCATAAGTAATAATAGCACTGATGGGCTTGTCACAAGTTGCTAGCAACCCAAGAAAGATCTCATCATATAATAAGGGAATTTAAATTTATTATTCTTTGTGTCTCATGTTGACTTTGGTTTTGTTTCTCACCAGATCTATGAGAAATATGCAAACTTTGGCCCAATTTTTTTTTCCCTGCACAAGGAGAAATAAGTATATTTGTCTCCATTTCTAGATAGAAAGGAAGGAAGCTATAATGTATAATAGGAATGAATAAAGCAAATGCTTTGTGAATGGGGTGTCGTGATCTGATCCCTAGAGAGAAAACTGCAGAAAATAAAACATAAACTGTATGCAGTTACCTATCATCCAGAGGAGAAAAGTCCTAGATATAGATAAAAACTATAGTTATACTTCCCAGTTTATGCAAACTGTTTATGCTAATCACTACTGCTATAATTTGTTTGGCTTATCAAAGGATGCAATCAGGAAACAAGACAGGCCTTCAAGAAGCTGTAACTAAAGTTACTTTTTAATAAAAATCCAACAGAGCCAGATGCATATGAACAATTTTTTTTTCAACTTAGCAAGTCACATTTAAGTAAGATGTGAGCTTATTGGAGATTAGAAGAAATGTCATGGAAGACAATAAAAGTTCCTAAGGGAAACAGGATCTTGTATCCCAAAACTGAATATTCTTAGGAACATAACATGACACATAGAAATGCTACAATGCTTAGCAAAGAGGAGAGGGGTAAAGAAAGACAATCTGGAAATATTTTAGATCTGGAGGGAACAAATCAAGCTCCCATAAATCTTCTGCCAGCTTCTTTGCAAAGTGATTGCATTATGAGAGGCAGATATGCCATGGAAAACTTATGGAGTTGGCTTGGATTATTACAGGTTTGTGCTAGACCCAAGAAACAATGAGGAAGGCGATCTATGAAAGTCATGAGGGTAAAACAAAATGAAATAGATGCCAGATGTCCTTTAAAAAGCTTTAGTGCAGTGGAGATGCATTAAAATTGCCCGGCTCTGGCCAAGTTTTGCCACCAAATAAGGCCTGGATTTTCTAAGGTGGCAAATCTTAGAAAATCCGGAGGTAACAGGGGGCGGGCCTGCAAAAGCCTTACCTTTTGCCACCAGCGATGTCTGCACAGCGTCGGCCCCGGTGCCACCCCGACTCCTCCTCTTCTGGGGCATACTCCGCCCCGACTCCGCCCCCATTTAGTGATCGCACGCGAAAAGAGACTTTTCGCGTGCGGAAAGTCCCTTTTCGCGTGCGATTGCTTTTGAAAATGACCCCCTAAGTGGCTGCTTCAGGGGCTTCAAATATGATAAAGGACCACAAGTGTTCATAAAGAGAACAAATCTTTAGAATAAATAATACTGATTAAGTCATCCACAGTAAGGGCATATCATCCGTGCCATGGCTGAAATGATATGCCCTTACTGTGGATGGCTTAATCAGTATTATTTATTCTAAAGATTTGTTCTCTTTATGAACACCTGAGGCAGCCACTTATTTGGTGGCGAAACTGGGCCAGAGTCGGGCAATTTTAATACATGTCCACTGCAATAAAGCTTTTTAAAGGACATCTATAGAAACATAGAAACATAGAAATGACGGCAGAAGAAGACCAAACAGCCCATCCAGTCTGCCCAGCAAGCTTCGCACTTTTTTTTTTCTCATACTTATCTGTTACTCTTGGCTCTTAGTAACCTTTTGGTTCTATTTCCCTTCCACCCCCACCATTAATGCAGAGAGCATGTTGGAACTGCATCTAAGTGAAACATCTAGCTTAATTAGTTAGGGGTAGTAACCGCCGCAATAAGCAAGCTACACCCATGCTTATTTGTTTACCCAGACTATGTAATTCAGTCCTTGTTGGTTGTTGTCTGTATATAGATCCACTTTTCTGCATTCCCCCTGCTGTTGAAGCAGAGAGTTATGCTGGATATGCATTGAAAGTGAAGTATCAGACTTTCTCCCCTGCTGTGCTAGGACATCTTTTGTCAGGCTTGCATTGTGGTCCAGATACTCTCATTACCACTTTTACCTTGAAGTACATTTTCATATTATGAGGTGGTCCAAAACTGCTTTACAAACATGGAGGGGGTGGAGAAGTGAAGGGAAATGGGACAGAGTGTGGTGAGTTGTAGTTAACTGACAAATAATTGAAAAGCTAAATCCATCCAGTACTTAGTCTTCTCCAGACTACACAGCAAACAAGATGATTTCAAACATATACCTGTAACTCTGAAAGGCTTTAAGAAAGAATGACTTTGCCATACTTATTGTTTTACATTTAATTAATTTTTGATCTAGAAGTCCCCCTGCTCCATTGGGTTTCCAGCTCAGTTGGAATAGGACTCTATTGGGCTATGGTACCATGAGCCTTCATATGCAGCTATTTGTTTTCTTCCATTATTATACATCCCCATTCCAAATCTCTTAGCCCAACCATTGCAGCAGTAGCCCTAAGCCAGGGGCCAAGTCCCAGGGCTCCCTCTGGAACTCTGCAGTCATTGGCCCCCTGTGGAGCCACTAGGCATCACCATTGTGTGATAACCGGGCCTCCATCCCCGCCTCCCCTAAGATATTTGTGAATGTCTCTGCAGAGATCCCCAGCTATGGCTGACCCAGGATACAAAAGCGCTGACCAGGGAATTGCATCCGGGTCCTCTGCATGAAAGCGTATAGCATTGCCATTGAGTGACCGGGCCAGCCCCATACTTCTTTATTATTGACTCAAAATATCCTTAGAACCACAGCCAGTCAAGCCTGTTATCATCTTTGCCCTCTTCTGAATAGCTTTAGGAGAAGCAGCATCTGCATAATAGTTTAAGTTTGAGACTCTATTCATGTATTTTATCAGCTATAAAAGGAGTCTTTAGCAGAACAGTCTATAAATTAATGAGAATTAAAATAAAACCATGCTAAAATGCAAAGATTGATTAGCGAATGAATCTTAGTTTTCACCCAAAGAGACTGAGAAATTTCTTTTTGTGAATATGATGCATATGCAATATGGTGACCAAGACCTGTCAATGGGACAATATTCTGACAATGTAGTGGTCTGACATATGAGGGAAGATGAAGTGATGGTGGGATGATCCAATCGCATTTCATGATCCATGGTTTGGGAATTTGCAGTTGGCTAATAATTGGTGTGTGACTAAGTTACTGAGTAGCAGGCATTTTGGATGTATTTAAAAAGCAGATACTTGGCAAGTACAAGGTCTCGTGGTCATTCTGACCCTTTCTGAGTGAGTTTTTAGCTATTCAGGAAATAAAAACTCAAATATGATCTTCAGTTCATGATCTACAATTTGTTCTGATTTTCTGATCGCACACAGTGATATTTGGATTGTGATTCAAAGTGGGGTAGGGCAGATGGAAATATTCTTGTTTATTTTGGGTGATACAGGGCATTACACAAAATTTGTATCCTATTAGTGCATAGGATTAACAAGAGTAGCGTGTACAAACTTAGGGTCTCATTTGCTAAGCATTTTCCCATAGACCCAGAAGGGGAGAAAACCTTTAGGCTGTGAGTCCTACAGTACTTGAATGTAATCTGCTTTGAAGTGTCGTGAAAGATGGAATATACATTTAAAAAAAAACTACAGATGTGAAAGGCAGGAATAGAATAGAGTTGAAGCAGCTTGGTTAGAGACAATGTTACCCTAAAAAAAAGAACATGCCCCTATCTAGACTAGGTTAGTGTTAATTTTTTTCCAGATGGCAGGCAGAAATTTATTTTCCAAAATGTGTCCCAATTACTCATTTTATTTATTTATTTTTTTATCAAGTTCCCGGTTCAATGACTTTAACTGGACTTTAGAGATTTCATTTTGTTAATTGTTTAGTGGTAATAATTCATCACATAGAAGCACATTGCGGTAGTTTTCATTTTTCCTCATTGCTGTAGCTAGGAGAAATGTTGAGATCTGTGAACAAGTGGAAAATAAGGAAGGAACCTCCTTAAATTACATGAGCAAGGCATCCCATAGGGAATCCACTTAGATATCCATTCCTCACATTTTCTAGCAGTCGAGCAGTTGCACCTGATAACTGGTTCCTGCTGAAGTGGAGAACACTTTAATTGACAGCACCTCCTTCTTTGGAACAAAGGCTGGATCTGCAGGCTAGGATCAGGACTGGGGGCTGGAAACTTGGCAGAACTGGAATAAGGAGCTGCGGCAGCTGGAGACTGATGCCTGAGAGGCTGGAACATGTCAAGCTTGAAGCTCAAAACTTGGCAGGTGGGAACATGGCAGGGACTAGAACAAGGAGCTTGGCAGGCAAGGCAGACTGGGCCAGGGGCTGCAACTGAAGCCAGGGGAGCAAGGCTAGAACAAGGCAGACTGGACACCAGGGGAGTCGGCTGGAACGGAGCAAGGCTGGATACAAGGCAAAGGCTGTGCTGCAGCAGGGGAGTATTCACTTATATGAGAGAGCTGGGGGTAGCCTTCTGGTTCCTGAGAGGAACTTGCTGCTCCCATCAACTCCGTCCTTTTAGCCTGGTTTTGGCCAATCCCTGGTTTTGGCTAACCCCTTTACTTTCTTTCATAGCAATACATCCATTTCAAGGGTGGATGAGCTTGAACAAAACAAGGTACTTGAAATCCATGTGCACGAGAAAATTGCAGCACTGCTGTTGTGCTGGATCCCATCCCCGCAACAGTGAAGAGGAGGGCCAGAGCAGCAAGGACGTCATGGGATCCCAGTCCCGCAATGATAGAAGTAGGAGTTTGGCTGTGCCTAATTTATTTATTTATTTATTTATTTATTTCTTTTATATACCGACGTTCGATCGAGATATCACATCGGTTTCCAGATAACTCAAAGAATAGGGTAGTAACAGCCCTATTTTACATTATAACATTGTAATAAAAATAATAAATTGTAACATTGTAATAAATATAACAAATTATACAAATTATAACAGGAATAACAGGATTACGTTGAACATTTGATGTAGTATATAACATATGTACATAAATGACTTGTTGATGAGGATATATTAAGGTTAGGTTGGCAGGGAGGGTTGAAGGGGGGAATGGGGGGGATAGGAGGGGGGAAGGTGGTGCAAGGGAGGGAAGATGGTGATGCGAGATGCTTGTGTAGGGGGGCGTGGTGTGTTGCAGTTGAATTTGGGTAGGTTACGTGTCAGGTGGGAATGCTTTTAGGAACAGCCATGTTTTGAGGTGTTTTTTGAAGACTTGCAATGAAGGTTCATTTCTGAGACAGGTGGGGAGGGAGTTCCATAAGGAGGGGCCCGCAATTGTTATGGCTCGTTTGCGGGTGACGTTGAGGTGTGCAGATTTGAGATTGGGTACGGCTAGGAGGCCAGTGTTGGTGGATCTGAGAGTTCTTTGAGTAGGGTAAGGTTGTATTCCGTTGTTTAGCCAGTTCATGTTGTTGTTGTTTATTTTTTTGTGCATGAGGGTGAGGGTTTTATACTGGATTCTTTGGGTAATGGGTAGCCAGTGGAGTTCTTTGAGAGTGGGTGTGATGTGTGAGGATTTTTTGTTGTTAGTGATGATTCTGGCGGCAGCGTTCTGTAGCACTTGGAGGGGTTTGATGTGAATTTCTGGTAGGCCAAGGAGGAGGGAGTTGCAGTAATCAAGTTTTGCGAAGATAATTGATTGAAGGACTGTTCGGAAATCGTGCTCTTGGAGAAGGGGTTTGAGTTTTTTTAGAGTCTGGAGTTTGAAGAATCCATCCTTGATTGTATTGGAGATGTGTCGTTTAAAGTTGAGATGGCTGTCGATTGTTACGCCTAGGTTTCTTGTGGACGGCGTGGGTGAGATTTGGGGCACTCCCGGGTTGGTTGTGCTTCCTGGGTGGTCGGAGGGGGTGCACTTGAGTGGAAGAGAGGGTCGGTCATCGTGGATGTGAATGATTTCTGTTTTGGCTTGGTTGAGGCATAGAGATAATTGAGATAGCAAGTGGGATAGATTTGAGCTGAGTTTGTTCCATTTTTCCATGGTTAGTTGAATGGACTTGTTTATGGGGAGTAATATTTGTATGTCGTCTGCATAGATGAAGTAGGTGAGGTTTGCCTCTGAAAGGTATTTGCATAGTGGGATGAGGTAAATGTTAAATAGGGTTGAGGATAGGGAAGAACCTTGAGGGACTCCATGAGTGAGGGGCACTTGAGAGGATTCAGATGAGTTTGTCTTGACGATGTAGGATCTGTTTGAGAGGTAGGAGTTGAACCATTTGATTGTGGTGTCTTGGAGACCAATTTCTTTAAGTCTAGTGAGGAGAGTTCTGTGATTGATGGTGTCAAAGGCGGCGGATATATCAAGAAGTATCAGGAGGAAAGATTTGCCTTTGTCGCGTCCTCTAAGGATGGTATCAGTGAGAGAGAGGAGGAGGGTTTCAGTGCTGAAGAATTTTCTGAAACCATGTTGTGCGGGCTGTAGAACATTATAGGTTTCAAGGTGTTCTGTGAGTTGATTGTTGACTGTTTTTTCGATGATTTTTGCTAGGAATGGGAGGTTGGAGACTGGTCTGTAATTTGCTGGGTCGGATTTGTCGAGTTGAGGTTTTTTGATGATTGGTTTGATGATGGCGTTTTTGAGTTGTGTGTGTATGGGTGAGAATGGGAGCCTGGCTGTGTGTGACAAGGGGGGAGGAAATGGGAGCCTGGGAGTGTGTATATGTGAGTAATAATGGGAGACTGGATGTGTGTGGGTGAGAATTGGAGCCTGGGTGTGCATCTGTGTATGTATAATCATGGGAATCTGGCTGTGCATCTGTGTGTGTGAGAATGGGAGACTGGGGGGAGGGGGAGAGAGTGAGAGCTTGTTGATATGGTAGAGCATGTAAGAGTGAGAGTTTGTGTATGTGTGTGTGTGTGTAGAGAAGTAAGAGTGAGAGCTTGTGTGTATGTATGGGGAGAGTATATGAGAGTGAGCTTGTGTTTGTGGTAGAGCATGCGAGAGAGCTAGTGTGTGTGTGTGTGGATGGTAGAGCATGTTAGAGTGACAGCTCACCCCCCGGGTGAGAATATGAGAATTAGAACTTGTGTGTGTGAGGGAGTCTGTGAGAGAAAGCATGAGCCTGTGTGTGTGTGAAGGGGGTATTGTATTTAAAGTTTGTGACTTGAATTCAGGAGTTGCCGTAATAAAATGTTATACGTGGAATTTTGAAACTATACCAGGAACTTACTTTATTCTTGCACTTGTGTGGATATCAGTACATTAGAGTGCAAGCATTACTCCAGTGTTTTGTTAAACTTTTGTTTACCCATGGGAAAAAAAATTGCCTTTTTGAAAGTTGCCCCTTTTTGAAAGTTGGGGGGCAGTATGGGTGAAAATGTGACGCCTGTTTTATTTCATTCGTATTGTGCCTTTCGGTAAAATAAAGAATTTTCTAGCAATGGGAGGTTCAGGACGTGTTAGTGATATTGTGATTGACAGGGGATGGGCAAAGTGGAGAGGATGTATGTTGCTGCCACAAGGCACTTGGGAATCTGAAAATCGCCCCTCGGTGTGTCTGTGCCAAACCCCGAATTTACATTCAGCTGTTAGAGCTGTGCATGTAAGTAAAAGGGAGAATGTTTCTTGATTAATATTGAAGATTAGGCAGAAGACATGTCCATCAGTCAGAAGACATTTTGTTTTTAATAGAAATAAATTAGATATTTTAATAAGAATTTTCATGACCTGGTAATATTTTTATAATAAAACTGTCAAACTTTACATTTTCTCTTCTCGCATCCACTGAATTTAGAACTGGCCTTATATTCATGATCACCTTATAATAGGACAATGACGCGATTATGAGCCCTTGTGCTGTGATGTGGTTGACGTTGCCTGGTGGGCGAACCCACTAGGCCCACGCCGACAACCGGCGGACGTACCCTGGGTTGAGGGTGAGCTGGACCTTCAACTTTAGCAGCCCCGTTCTCCGTAGGTTGAGCCCTTGGGTTTCAGGGGCCGGCAGGACTTAGGTGAATGTCCCCACAGGGCAGTCAGAGTCTAGAGTCAGGCTAGGGTCCGGGCAGGCAGCAATCAGAGAGTTACCGAGTTCAGGCAGCGGGTCGAGGCGGGTGATGTATACAAGGAGTAGTCGAGGTCCAGAGCAAAGATCAATACTAGGCAGCAAGCAGGAGAGTGGTCCAGGTCCTTAGCAGGAGTCTGTATCAGGAGATCAGGCAGACAAGGGACCGGGACAATACTGGGCAGGCTGAACTAGGCAAAGCAGGCAGGACAAGGCAGGCTGGACAGAGGCAAGGCTGGAACAAGGACAACAGGAACATGATGAGCAACACACACTGCTAGGAACAGGAGGACCTGTTGCTGAGGGACTGGGATGGAGCACAGCTGGGGTTTAAGTACCCAGCCGCGCCGATCTCATCAGGATCTTCCCGCTGCGGGAGCTAGAAAGTCCGGGGCAGATGCAGCACAATAGTCCTGGTGGATAATGGCAGCGTCCGAGCCGTATGAAGGTTTCAGCGGCACCCTGAGGACTCAGCGATGTCCAGGGTAGGTATAATAGAAAGCGGGATGTCCCGCAGCCAGCCGAAATGTTACAGGCAAATATAGCAATTGCTCTGCTTTAGATCTATCTCTAAAAGCTCTGATGAGCTCAAAATAATATTTAAAGTTAATGCGCAGAGACAATTTCAGTCCCAAGCTAACATTTTATCTGAACACGCTAAGAAAACAGATCCTTGACACCAATAGCCCAATGTGCAGCAAGCTTCCAATTGTCACGGCCTGCTTCGCTGGGGACGGACAGGTCAGGAGGTACTGTGTCTAGGCAGGGTGTACCTTGGAGAGACTGGGTGGTCTGCAGCCACTGTCTTCTGCTTGAGGCAGCTGCCGGGACTTCCAAAATGGAAGCAGGAATCAGGAAGAACCCAAAGATGAGGTGAACTGGGGGAAGTGCAGGCTGAAGAACCAGGAAGGTCTGGATGACATGGAGAAGAACTGGGCGAACTGGTGGAGTCATTGGTAAAATGGTTAATTTCAATTAATCATGCATGTTTTCAAATATGCAAGTTACACATGTACATCGTATTTTATGCGAGTCCTACTTTTTCGCATATTTTTTTTAATTGGTAGTACGCGCATTCGATGCATTGAAATTCTCGCTTTCAGTGCATTCCACATATTCGCGCGTAAGCATTCATACGAGCGTATGCTCCAGGATAAAGATACGTGTGGGTTATAAAATACTATTGTAGATCTACTCATGGCCATATCCGTGCATGTTTGCCGCTGTACATAGTTTGACAGTTATCCTCCAAGAGGTGAATTTTAAGACCCATGCGCATGTGCACATGGACGCGGTGATTTTACAGTATATGTGCATATAGTTGTGCCTGCTATAAGATCAGCTATACACACGTACATGAGCACACAACTTTATATTGACGCGCACATGTGCGTGCAAATGCCGCCTTGCTTGCGTAAGTGGGGGGGGATTTTAGTAGATACGTGCGTCAATGCAATTACCTGTCTCCCCAGTTCGTTCCCAGTTGGCCCCAGTAAAGGCGAGGACTCCCTAAACCCCCTAGTTAAATTTGTCTCCCTTTTACCCTATTAACCCCGACCCTTAAAACCTCGCTGACTACCCTACTTTTTATTTTATTACTTATACGCCGGCCAGAGCAGAAGTAAAGTTACGAGGTAGGGGACCCCGGCGAGCGCTTGTGCGAGTAAATACTTACTTGCACACTTCATTTAACAGACGCGGCCCGCCCATGCCCCGTCCCTTTTTGAGAACCTTTTAATTTGTGCGCTTACCGGGAGATACGCGCATACTCGTGCGGTATTTAAAATCCATGCGATGCGCGTGGGCCGGGTCACCCGCATATCTCCCGGCTTTTGCGCGCATAGCGCTTTTAAATCTGCCCACGAGTGTGTAAGTTCCAGCCCCACCCAGACTCCACCCCTGGAGCGCCTCTTTCTATGGACATAAATTTACACGGGTATTAATGGTCATACAGTTTTCTAGAGGGTCATGTCTGCTACTTTACCCTTAAAAGTCCTCTTGAAAATTACCCTCTCTACGGGTAAAATCATAAAATACAGCTCTAACTGGTCCAAAATGCAGCTGCTAGGTTATTATTTGATCTTTTTTTTTTATCATATTACTCCTAGTTTGAAGGAATTATATTGGTTACCAATACCTTTCTAAATAAAGTTTAAGATTAGTTGTTTATAAAGCTTGTATGGTTTAGATCCAATGTATTTACATAAATGGCTATCTTTTTATGTCAAGGGTACTTTGTTCAGTGAAAAAGGGTCTTGTGGATTTATCACCACCATCACAAATTCACTTAATTATAACAAGGAGATGTGCATTTTGTATGCTGGCCATCATCTTTGGAATTCTCTCTAGAGAGCGAGAGAGAGAAATTATAATAATTCATGAATACATAGCTTTTAGATCTGCACTTAAAGCTGGCTACTTAAGAAAGCCTTTGGCTACAGCTATTATTGAATGTTATTTTGCTGTTTAAAAAGCCTTTGAATAAAGCTTCTTTGGGAATTAATATATACTATTGTGTTAGCTGCTTTTAGCATTTATTTATTTTATATTTGTTTTATATTTTTAAGTGATGGTTTTATTTTTTTTACATTTGTTTTGCCCTGTTTTAACCCTGATGGTGTTATTTTTATTCTGTTGCTTATTTTATTGTTTGATATTTCTTTATTTAATTGTATCACACCTTGAGTTATTTTAGGAAAGGCAGGAAATAAATGTATTTAAAGAAAGAAAGAAAGAAGGATAAGGATAAGGAGAAATATCTTATAAGTAGTCATACTCTATAGCTGGCAGCTGGGATGTATCCTTGGCTATGTGAGCTCATTGTATGGGCCACTTGGTCATTTTCTGTCATCATCTACTGTGAAGTCAATACTCAGAGAGCCGGCGAGAATCACATTTTTCTGAGTAAAGTTGTGCACTTAACTTTTCATGGAGAAAGGTTACCTGCACAAAGTCTTTCACTATCAACCTTTTTGCCGCTATGCTTAGGAGTTATGTTTACTTTTAGACATATCCTGCTTTACACTGAAATAGCTTCTAATCAGCATAACTGAAAAATTGTATGTATGTGAAATCTAATCTTGGTCTCCATAGCTACAATATTGTCTTTTCTAAGGCGCCTCATTTTATAATCAGTTTTGAGTCAATGATTTGACTTGTGTTTTTATTGCTAATCATATTTGTGGTTCTAATTTTACAGCAATTTGTTAGCTATTTGATTATTGCCACTGTTTTAAAATCATCGGTATTAATTTACATTATTAACGAGTGTACATTGCCTTATTTTATATTGCTAAGGGCCTTGAGGCAAAGTAATAAATAGCACAGTAAAAAGTAAGGTTTAATTTTCCAGCTTGATTTTTTTTTTTTTTTTTAAATCTGAGAGATAGGAACTCATTTGTAGTCTTTGGTGGGAATGATAGAGTTTTCTGCTTATTATGAACTTTTTAAATTAGCGTTTAATTTGAACTCAGAGATTTGTTCTGAATGTTTAAAGAAGAATTGCCATCAGCATCAACTGTAACCAGGGGTGTGTGGACATGTATTTCATGTCATTTGTCGTTTTCTTTAAAATAATAAAACAAAACTGTGTTATGCAGAGAAAAGATCATTTTCATCTCTATTGCTTTATTGTGCACTTTTATATAACAGTTTCAATATGTATTACTGTGTCTTCAATAAAACTTTAAATATTAAAAAAAAAAATAAAAACAAAAAAAACAAACAAATGAAATTTAGAAAATGAAGCCTCATCCACAAAACTATAAACAAAACAAATGGCAGCAATGACAACCGTGTTTTTGTTTTTTGTTTTTTTTTACAACCACTGGGCCCCACCTGAAAAAACTGACAGTGCCTGGGTCTGCTGGCACCATTTGCCATAGCAGCAGCTGTGGAGGGATCACTCCTGTCCCATGAAGACATTTTCTACCAGGGAGCAAGAGGATAAGTGATATTGCAGATAAACGGTAACCGGCTCAAGCTGTTCTGCTAGCAGTGCTTTGGGCCCTGTTTATTCCTTGGAAGGAGTCAAAGTCAGTGAACAAACCCCTAGATGTGCAGTGGATTACAAGTGAAGTGCTTGGATTAGGCTCCAGTAAAATATCTTTAGTTTAGTTTTAAATGTTGATGTTGCACTTGTGATAAATAGCTTGAAGCGAGTGACAGTCAAACTCAATCATAATAATACAATATAAGCAAAAAAAAATAAAAATCTAATAACCAAAACCAAAGGTAAGATAACATAAGAACATAATACTTGCCATACTGGGTCAGACCAAAAGTCCATCAGGCCCAGCATCCTGGGCACAAGATACCTGGCAGGATCCCAAGGGGTAGATGGATTCCAAGCTGCTTATCCCAAGTATAAGCAGTGAATTTCTACAACTCTACCTTAATAATAATTAATGGACTTTTCCTCCAGGAATTTGTCCAAACCATTTTTAAATGCAGCTACACTAATAGCTTTCACCACATCCTCTGGCAACGAATTCCAGAGCTTAATTATGCATTGAATAAAAAAATATTTTCTCTTATTAGTTTTAAATGAATCATCTAGTAATTGGGTTTTTTTTACCTGTTGACCTTGCAGCCAATTTTCAAAGGGAAGTCAGATGCGTTGCCTGCATACTTTGCACATTTGGGTTCTGCCCTTCCTGTCCTGGAGGCCATGGGTTTGGTGGCGGCATGTGACAAAGGAAGGTTCACGCAGGAAGGGTCCAACGCACTTTATTTTGAAAACACATTTTAACAACAGTAAATGCAGCAGGAAGAGTCTGCTTACTCAAGTATTTTTTTTCTAACAGTTCTCCGGAAAAGAGGTGATTTAGTTCTTTGCGCTGCACCACTGCAGTTCTGGGAAGGCTTGCTCAGTCCAGACAATAGTGGCTGCTCCACGGCACACTGCCTGACCTCTAGCAGTGCTCACGTATGGCAGGGTCAGATACCAACAGCCCTGTCATTGGCTGCCCATCCTGCTCCTGTTACTGGCTGGGCCTCCCAGCCTCTTCACCAGGGTGTCCCCACCACAGGCATGAGTTTCCCTATCCAGGTGCAAGGACCTATCCTCTAGACTAGAGAGACCCAGCCACCTTCCTACAGAGCTGGAGCCCTCCTGCCTCTGACTAACACTGACAGTTCCTAATTGTCTCTAAATACACAATAAACTAGCAATGCAGTAACTCTGCTGATCCCTCTCACAGTTTTATGTGTTCCTTGCCTTTTTGGGTTTCTCTCTCTCAGGCTTATGCAATAAAGTGTGTTCAGCTGAACGTACAGTTTTATCAACACTTTTTTTGCACATTTTTTGCAGATAAGCCTTATTTCCGATATAGGAAGGAGATTTGCCTTCACGAAATGTGCATTTACAAATATGTGCTCAGCTCGGCGCCCTCGCATGGAAATTCCATGCAAATGAGGGCATTAAGCATTCCCTCCCAATGCAAGGAGATGAGCTGGCTGAGCGCACATTTTCTTAATGCTAGAAACCTTACTCTTGGTCAGAGATGGTGTAAAGTTGCTAGGTTCCCCCTCCCCGAAAATGTCTGAACACACATTTTAACGCTCGATGCATTGGCATAGCATTAGTTTACTGCACTGGGAGTTTAAAAACATTTTTAACCTGTACATTAAAACTGTGCTCTGACATTCAGCGCACAGGCTCTTTTTTTTTTTGTGTATGTGTATATATGAGAGGGTTTTTGTGTGTGTATACGTGTATGTTTATTTATTTATTTATTTATTTATTTATTTAACATTTTTTCTATACCGACCTTCATGGTTAAATACCATATCAGGTTGGTTTACATCGAACAGGGGTAGATAACTAAGGTAAAGGAAAACAAAGTTACATTAAACGAGGACCGTGAACTTGGAAGCTTAGGTAGCTGGAAGAAAAAAGATGTGTGAGACTATGAGGGAGAGTGCCTATGCATATATGTGTGCATCTGTGAGAGTACCTGTATATATGTGTGTGAGAGAGGTTAAAGTTTGTGCGCCCTCCTCCAATCTACGATAATCTCGGGAGGACTGGAAATCTAAAGTTCCCAGGTATGGAGAGTCGGAGATTTATTTTTTTATCCTTGTTAGTTTTATTTATTGGATGTGATGTATCTGCTGTTTTGAAATATGTTAATTAGTATTTGCTAATATTTTAAACATGTTTATTTGTGCTTTTAATTGGCTAAATTTATCAGCAGATTTGACATTCTTTTTAATGGTATGTTTAATGTTTTATATTTCTTGATTGTGTTTGTATTGCTTACAGAGTTTGGCTTCTTGTGATTTCCAGTTCAGTTTTTGTCTGCACGTTTCAATATATATTTTATGATCTCTTTATTCTGTATTTGCTGGTATTTGGTGAGAGTCTATCTGTGTTCTGCTTGTGTGACTGAGGCTTTAGGTATTCTGCTAGCATGTAGTTTCTGTGTAGGGATTTACAACCTGGCTTTAATCTTTTTTCCTAATGGGAGGTATATTAGTGTTTAGGGCATGATATAATATTTGCAGTATAGCTGTTTCATAGGTTGAGTGCTGGCAATTATGATATAGAAGGCTTACTGTATTGGAATTGTAGTTCAGTTTCTCCCTGGCTTTCTGTGGACCTAATATTTATTTATTTATGTATTTAGACATTTTATATACCGTTGTTCCATGTAAAGATCACAATGGTTTACAAAAGTAACATTCATAGCTATAATCAACAAATGATGATGGGTTACAGAGGTACCATATGGGATCCAGTAAACCACCTTGATTACTATGAGAAAGGTAGTTTATTAAGCCTAGTAAACTGTTATTATTGAAAGTGTTTGGTTTTTGTTTTTTTTTGCAGTGTATGCCTATATAATATATATGTTGTTGTAAGTGATATTTTTACTTCAGAAGATTGTACTTTGTCTATTTTCCATATGCAACCTGCCTTTTTAAGTTGGGAAAGTTCATAAATTTTAAAATGGAAAAGAATGCATAAGTTTTAATTATGTGGGGAGGGGAGGGAAGGGGGAATGAAAGGCTGTAAGGTTTGTCTAGGGCATCTAACACCCTTGTATCAGACCTAGGAAAGAGTGTGTCTCCCACCGTTCACCAAACTCTCACACCCAACGTTCCCTTTAAGCTGCGCGGCTGGCAAAAGAAAAACTCCTGCGCACAAACGTTTTAACGTTTTTATAAGGTCTGCATTTAGACTGTAATACCTCGATGATAGTGCTATGAAAGGAACTATAAAAATGTCTTTTACCACTTTGCCAGTTTGAGCGTGTCATCTATTGACTTCCGTTTCCTGTTCTTTTCATGGCAATTTGCAAAGTGAGGGAAGTTGATCATAACGTTTTCTGTTAAACGATACCTACTGCTAGTAAAATGTCGAAACGCGGTTATGAAGAAAGTGAAAACGATAGACGGTCGAAGCAGGTCTGCTTAAGATTTAAGGAAGAATGGCTACAGAATATGTGCAAACTTAATGCCAGATTCATCCGGTAAGCAGCGCACAATTATGGGTGATATTTTTAAGTACAATCCTGAGAAATGTGAAGTTGTCTGCGCCATCTGCAAGCGAGCGAATGCCCAGTGTGATTTGGCTTTTGGAAAGCAATGGGATGAATGGAAACTGCACTATTTAAAATGTCATTTGCTTCAGAAAGTTCACGTAAAATCTGTGGATAGGTTATGCAGTCAGCGTTGGGGAGCAATTAGGATCTTGTTAAGTGAAACCTGTGAAGAGAAAGAGAACAGAATTGAATTGTGTGAAAGAAAATCAACCGACGGTGATGAAGTAAAAATTCTAATCGATAACATCCTCCATGCCATAAAATTAAATTCCTCGATGGTCTCAGTTCAGTAGATCCATAATCACATTGCAAAATATGTTAAAATTCCGGAAATCTGGAGAAGCAAAATTATGCTTTTGAATTTCTGGAATGCATAAAGTCTGTGACAGAAAAGAAAATGTTAAAAGATTGGCACAGATCATCTTTCCACACTCTCATAATTGATGAAAGTACAGATATTTCCATGAGCAAAATATTAATTCTTTATGTCAAATTTAGAAAAGCAGAGGAGACATCTTGCTGTACTATGTTCACTGGGATTCTGAAGCTGATAGAATGTACCAGTATAGCTATAGTAGCAGCTATTACACAATTCTACCAAGAGAACAAGCTTGACTTGGGCAAAATGGTAATGGGGCTTCTGTAATGCCTGGAAAATATAATGGTGTCGCTGCAATTCTTCAACGATCTATCCCACATTTGCTTGAGCAGCACTGTGTGGCACATAAGATTTAGGACTGGAGGACACATGAAAGACATTGAAGCCCTTATACAAGAGTGAGTCCACTAAAACTGGGACTATTTTCAGTCGGTCTTCTGTGAAGAAATCAAAGTTTGAGGAACTTAGCAAGGCAGCAGAACATGAGTCAGTTTCATTCAGGCCATTAAATGAAGTCAGGTGGCTTTCTAGAGATTTCACCGTGAGAGCCTTAGGGGTAGATTTTCAGACTTACTCGCACGTGTCCATGTGCGCATGCTACCCGGTGCGCACACATGGATGCGCGATTTTATAACATGCGTGCGCCGGTGCATGCACGTTATAAAATCAGGGGTCGGCGCGCGCAAGGGGGTGCACATTAGAGCAACTTGCTTGTGCCAACACCCGTGGCCTTCCCCCGTTCCCTCCCAGGCCCGCGATCCCTGGCACAGCAGCAAATGGCCGCTGTGCCGGGAGCCTCTGACCCCTCCCCGCCCCCGGACCGCCCTGCCCCCTGCCCTGCCCCCCGCCCCGCCCCTTTTCTTCGGCCCCGGGATTTATGTGCGTCCCGGGGCTTTACGCGTGTGGTCGGTCCTTTTTACGCGTGTCGGGCTTTTAAAATCTGGGCCTTAGTGAGGAACTATGATATGTTGATTCAGTACTGCAGGAAACAGTTTCAAGAAGTCAACGACCCCATCCATAAATACTGCTTAGATAAGTTGACCAAACCCAAGTATCATGTTGCCACCACTATTTTGAATGAAGAGTTAGGAGAACTGGCAGAATTGTGTTGACATCTTCAGAGAAGTAACGTGACTACTGTAGAGGCATTCCAGCTTACCAAAGCAAAAGTAATGAAACATTGATCACAATATCTTGGTGAAACCATTCACTTCTATAACTTAGTAACATTATATTGATCTCCTGTTGACACTACTGCCATGGTCCGTTTTATAGAACTGGTTTGTGATCAATTTAGCAGTAGATTTCTTGATGATGAACTTGGTGAATGGTCTGTTTTAGATAAAGATTCTTTTGCTGCTTCTGACCATTTGATTGCTTATACTAGGCAGCAGGAGCAGTTTCTTGACTTATCTCAGCTGTTTGACATTTGTGCTACCTTCCAGGCATCCAGTGCTGATTGTGAGAGAGGGTTAAGTTTGATGAATTAGATTAAAACAAAGACCAGAAATCATTTAGAAGACGACCATCTGGATAACCTTATCAGGATCAAACTTTATGTAACATCAGGGCACACAGTTTATTTGGAAGAAGTTTATTCTTTATGGAAGAGCTGCAAAGGATGACAAATTGTTTCTACAGCTGTTATTTGATGACTAGTAAGAGATAAATAATGACAAAATTATTCATGAATAAATACCAGTTTCTTGAAAATTATTCTTCTGTCTTGAATTAGTGCTTGATAGTTTTATTTCTGCCGCAAAAGTTTGCACAAAAAAAATTGATACTGTAAATTATTGCACACGAGTTTACGATTTTACACACAAACCAACCTTAGAGGGAACATTGCTCAAACCCCCAGGGGGCAGATCCTGTAGAAGAGTGGGAGGCAGGCAATAAGGAATGGAGGAGATCTATTTCTAGAATAGGAGGTTGGGGCGGCCAAAGGCCAAAGGCCGCCCCACCCCATTAAACATTTTTCCACTGCCCCATAGTGTGGATGCCGAAGACTGAGAACAAAACAATAGTAGGCCCCAAAACTGAGTGGTTTGAGCAATGGGCTGCAAACAAGGGAAGCCAGGGTTCAAATCCTATTGCCATTCCCTGTGACCTTGGGCAAGTCACTTCACCCTCCATTGCCTTTCCCTTGACCTGGCCCTCGGTGATTTCACCTGCACTGGGCCATGGGGAGGGGGGGGGGCGCCATTTCATCCTTCGCCTCAGGCAGCAGATTGCCTTGAGCCGCCCCCGGCACGCTACCTTAACTTTTTTTCTCTTGCAAGCAATGAGATCCAGCAGTGTTTTCCCTCTAATGGATCTTGTATCTGCAAGCCAGCTGCAATTATTCACTTGCTGCATCGGTGGATTCTGCCTTCAGTTTTCGGACCATCACAGAGCCATCCTCTTCCTCCTCCTCACCATCTTTAGAGGCCGCTGCTGCTTTCCTGTTTTTAACTTGGCACACCCCAGCCCCTCACTCATTTGCTACACAAGAGAGTTTCTGTTTTCCTCTAAGACACTGGATCGAGGCCGCCTTAGAAGGCAGATAGCATCTCACTATTTTGGGCAGACTTTTGCAGAGCCCCAGTGTGACAAGCAGCTCGGTACGAGATTATAGCTAGGTCTTCTCTTTCTGACAGAATTCTCCCTCTCTCTCTCAGTCATGAGTGTCTTTCCCTCCCAGCCTTTGCACAGACCCGTTGATTGTTCACCGCGTTCGGCCACTGACTTTGCATCAGCTGAGTGAGCCTTCTCGTCTCTTTAGCATCTCAATCTGCACTGGGTAATTTTGTATTTTCCTTTCCTCACAGACTTCTAAGTTGTTCCCCATTCACTGCAGCTCTGCATCTTAATGAGCTTAACCTGAGAACTGTTCTCTTTTCCTGCACATAACCCCTCCCATTTTTTTCAATTTTTATCAAATGCGTGAAAAGCATTTGAAGGCAAATTATCTAGAAAAATCAAAGCTCAGTTATAAAGACCATGAAATCTCTTCCTCTGTATTTTATGCCAGTTAGGGATAGCTGTCTGTCTTGCCATAAATACTGTGCACTTTAAAATGAAAGTCACTTGCAACTAATCAGATGCTACAATATTATCTGATTCTATGACTAAGTAATGACAATTAAAATCATTGCAGCCAGACTGAATTCCTTTTTGTAGATTTTGGACATTATAGACAGAAGTTCAGCAGCCTCCATTATTTATTCAAATGTAAACAGCTGCTGTGAGTAGAAGGTTCCATTTTCACATGAGCTTTGCCACTGGCAAAGAATAGGAGAAAATTTGTTTTAAAAATGGGCTTTATCTCGACAATTTGCAAAGCCATTTGCACTGGTAAAGAGCAATAGCATTTGCCATGTGGAAGGGGTAGGGGGGAGAGGGGAGATCAGTGTTTCGGCTGGAAGGGGGAAAGTAATGAATGTGTAACCTGCTACTGCACTGGCACTCAGATCAACACCTCCATGCCCGTGTGCAACTCCTAAATCAAACCACGTGATTCACTCCATTTGAGGTGAACCATCTCCTTTATTTCCTTTGCACTCATATGACGCAGCAAAGAGAGGTTCAAATTCAGAGGTCGTCGTTAAAGGTCACAAAAATCCCCAGAACTGCCAGCAACTCATTGGATAGTAATGCTGTCTGACGCAGTTTGAAACTCCATATCAAGCAATGCTGCTCATACTTCTAAGATTTCAACAACTAGTGTAACCCCCATAGTACTCACACTGGGAAGATTTGCCCCATGTCTCTGCACAAGTAAATTAGTTTTCAGTTCCCTTCCTGGAGCTTCCAGATGCTCTACAGGGAGCAGGGTCCTCCAGGGCAGCTCTACAAGGGAGCAGGGCCCTCCAGGTCCTCTAGAGAGGGAGATCTTACCTTTTCCAAGAGTGAGTCCACTAAAACTGGGAAATGCTCAGATGAAACAGCATAAAAGAATTTAAAAATTCCACAAGGGGCGCTTGAGTCCCATTTTAACCAGTAACCATGGATTATACATGCAGATTGTATTTCCAAATCCATGCACGTTATTTTCCAAAGAGAATGTACCCAAATAAATAACAGGTGCAAAAGTTTGCAGGGTTCTTTGTATCTGCGGTTTGAAACGATGCAATGTCCATGGGTTAAAAGTACCCACAGGCTTATCCCAAAATGGCAGTTTGAAAATTGCCTCCATATCACATAAAGTTGCTCCTTCCTATGTGAGTTTCTGAATTTCTTTTGACTTTAGGCCTCTTCTTCACTGTAAACATGTGAATTTTGCCAAATCCAGCTCTGCATTTAACTGGTAGCTCCTGTTCGCATTCTATCTAGTTAGCTGCTGGAAGAGCCACATACAGGCTAGCTGGCCACTCCTATCCTGCTGCCCTACTCCTCCACCTCCTGCTCCTCATTCCGCTCCTCTTCCTGCTGCCACTGGCCATGGTTTTCGCCCCAGCTCCTGGGCCAACCTTCTGTCGTCTGCCAGCTGCATCTCCTCTACCCAAAAGACTTCCATGGGGTGGAAAGCCAGGTAACTGCAGCCTCCTCTCTTTTGTAGGTGTTAATCACTGCTGCCCATAGTTAGCCTCATCTCCTTAATGTGAGGTCTAAAAGTGAGCAAACTCAGGGGAGCAAAAACGTCTGCAAAAGTGTTTGAGCAGGTTTGCACATGTGTTAGCAGGTTATTTTTCACAGCATGCAGATTCACTTTTGTAGGGCTCATTGGCTCCCTACTAAGGAGTGTGGGCTAATAGTATAGAATCAAAGAATGTACCATTTTTGGCCACAGCACCCCCACTGGAGGTTACCACAATGGTTTATTCCATCTTTCGTTAGCACGTGACCCCTAGGTTCAGTATGGATTTTTTTAGTTTGTAGTTCAGAGGGTAGGAGCTTTTTCTTTCAGTTCACTTAAGTGTGTAATTGTATAATGCAGGTCCAAAGCCTTGGATGAGAAGTCTTAGTTAAGAGATTATTATTCTCTTTCTTCTATTCCCAAGTTTGATCTCCTTGTTATATGTAACTTTTTACCTCCTCTAATTATTTTACTGTTAAACAGTTGATAAGAATGTTTACCCCTTTGTTCCATGTAAACCAATTTGATATGACACCCGTCATGAAGGTCGGTATATAAAAAAAATTAAATAAATAAATAAATAAATAAATAAATAATTTCCTATGTAATGGTTGGTAACTTAGCTCTGTTTTCTTTCTGAATGGTTTACTTATTGTGTGATTTTTTTTTTAGAGTCAGTTTCACTCACCCTTTCTATCTCAGAGAGAGTGGAGTTTTAGTTTTAGTTATCTGGGTGTCCCTCAGTCCGAAGGATTCTGTTGTTTATCCGTCGGGTTGAAGAAGGATTGGGTGTGCAGCTGTTACCAAAACTGGGAGGAGAGAAGAGGAAAAGAGCCAGCACACTGATGCTCCCATAGATCAAACAAGTGCCCATAAGGTGCACGAGAGAGGAAAGAAAAGAACTGAAGAGTTCAAGGATAAGTAAAGGATCCCAGGTATTTCAGGGGAATCCCCAAGGGGGTAGGAGGACCCTTTCCAGTTTGCCCAAGGCTGCTTCACATTCTGTCCAAGGAGAAAGAAGGGATCTTGAAGGAGGGATAAGGAGACCAGAGATATACTGCTTTCAGTTGTTATGGATATTACCAAAGATATTTGTGCCAAGTACCATATTAGTTGTGATGAGTAGCGTGAGAGTGAGCCCTTTATGCTGTTGTGTAGTTGATGCAGCCTCACAGGTGAACCTATGAGACCTCGCCGACAGTTGGCGAACGTGCCCTGTAGTGGGACAGACAGATGCTTCACCCATACCAGCTGCCTCCCCTGCAGGTTGAGCCCTTGGGTTCTGGCAGCCAACAGGACTTAGGCGAGTCCCTAGAGCGGTGACGAGAGCAAGAGTCAAAGAGCATGCCAGGATCAGGACAGGCAGCAGACTGGAAATACCAGGAAAGGCCAAGGTTTGTTGCAGGCAGCAAGCAAGCGTAGTGCAGGGCAAGGCAAGCGGTCAGGTCCAAGCAAAAGGTCAGTAACAGGAAGCCAGGCCAAAGATGGACGAAGACAAACACGGGACACTGGACAAGATGGCTGGACAAGGCAGGCTGGGCAAGGCAAGATTGGATGGGGCAGGCTGGACAAGGTAAGGCAAGGCTGGATGCAGGAACAGTCAGGAACACAGAAGCACACAGGAAGCAGGAGCAATGTGCACTGCTACTGGGCAGTGATAGGGAGCGCAGGCCGTGCTTAAGTAGTGAAATCCTGCTGATGTCATCACTGGGCGCCACGGGGCTTTTCCCACCACTGGTGGTGCGCACATGCCTATGGGACCCACAGGGAGGAGCAAGTTGATGGCGGCGTGCAGGCAGCATCAGTGCTGGGGCCTTCAGGATCACAGCAGCATTTCTGCCATGTCAGGAGGATGTTGCCGGCACTGGGGTGACTTCAAGAGAGCAGCGGGTCGCAGGCCTATCCCACAGCTGGCCAAACGTAACATTAGTCCTATTGAACAACTATCTCATTAAAGCTTTATGTTGGAACATCATCACAGTGTCCAGCTTTTTAAATATCAGAATATACATAATACAATATACTATAATATACATAATCTTGGATATGTATCCACCCCGCAATGGTGAACCCGCATTGGGGTTGTGTGAGAGCAAGTCCAGGACTTAGCCCCATGACTGAATTTAAGCCCCTACCTCTTGGGATAGGCCGGAAAGAGTGTTACCCTTGTTTGTGTAATTAATCCCGGTCATCCATTGCTCCTACCATGTGACAGGGGCGACCAATGGCACTGGTAGCCCCTGTGACATAGTAAGGTCAAAGGCTATTGGCGCCATTTTGAATACCGGCAGCCGAGGGTGTGAGTGCAGGAGATGGCTCCCGGACCCCCTGCTGGACCACCAGGGAGTTTTGGTAAGTCTTGGGGGGGTGAGTAGGGTGGGATGTTGTAGTTAATTCAATTTTAGCTGGGAAACGAATAAGAATTAACGCATGAACGTATCGGGAGCCCCCCTTGCCGAATGCAACATATCTGCCCCCCGACAAATATGAATTCTGAATGCAACGTATGGCATCCCTCTGCACATCCCTAGTTATGGGCATCCTTTAATGTGCTCAGCGCCCCGGGCTATTTTAAAACAGGCCATTCGAATGCATTAAACGGTGTTCTGTGTACATAATTGGCTTTGAAAATTTATGCTGTAGTGAATAGTGAGGTGATTTATGCTGGGGTAAATGCAAGCACCTGCATAGTTAAATGAATCAGCCCCACTGTATCTCGCTGTTCACCAAAGCAATTACCATGCTCTCTTGAAGCATTCGTAGGTGGACCAAAATGGTTTTGGGACTTGCTTTTCATGGATTCTCCTTGCCATGGCTCTTTCTGGTTCCGTTCTCAAACAGTGGGTCGAGCCAGCTTTCTTCTTGGCATCGGCCACATCACATCGTGTGCAGTGCCACCAGATATGTATATTATTATGGGCTTGATTTACTCAAATATGGCATTTATAACCAAAGATACTAACTGATTTCAGGAAATGAAAATAATCACATCTTATGTTTAAAAATGGTGCTCAGAGGCCCTGTATATCTCGGAAAAGTAATACAAACACTCCTAATGTGAGTTATTATCCTTTGTTAGCTATGTGAAGTCACTTTTCTGATATCTCAAACATCTGGAATGTAGTGGAGGAATGTACCGGCATATATTTGCTGATATGTCAATTATTGGCTGAGTAATTTAAACATGGTCAAAATCACTTATGTGACCACAGGACATAGGAACATAGAAAGTTGCCATACTGGGTCAGAGCGAGGGTTCATCAAGCCCAGCATCCTGTTTCCAACAGAGGCCAAACCAGGCCACAAGAACCTGGCAAGCACCCAAAACATTAAACAGATCCCAAGCTACTTGGCCATCACTTTACTTTAATGTTAAATAAACCATTTGCACATTAAGAACCTTGTTTATTTATTTAAATGTTCTGTCCATCAGTTTCTATTCATCTAAGGTACTCCCTCTCCCAAACCACCTTTCCCCCCTCAATCCCCCTCCTCTCTCATGCAAGACTGGATCCTCACATCTTCTCCGCTCACTAACCTCACCACTGCTCTTACAGGTAATCTCTCTTCCAAACCCCTTCCCTCCTTCCCCACTACAGTCTCCCCTCCCCCACTCCCTCCCTACCCTCGTTATAAGAGAGTTGGGTTCATCACAGCACCCCCATCCCTTCTCCTTTCTAAAACGTTTACTATTTCAAAACTCACCTTCTCTCTCCCCTTCCCAACGTACTATTTAATTGTTGTAGCCTATGAAAATAGAGGACACACTCACCTTTTAAATTAAAATATTATTTTTATAAATTATTTAAACTATTTACAATATTTAAAAAAAAATGGAAGCAGTGGGATTAACTAAGGAGAAAAACTATCTACATGAAAAAAAAAATGTGCTGGGACAGTAGGGAGGGCAGAGGCAACAGATTTAGGGGTTTTGCTGATGCGGAAACAGGCCTATGCGCCTAGCTAAGGCCAGCAGAGGTCTGGTGTGATTCTGCTGGACCTCAACTAGGTGCATGGCAGCCTCAGCAGAAACCCCAAGGGCTGCTCGATTCGCCATCATCTCCTCCCCCAACATCTGGATGGCTCGAGCAAATTGCGCTGAGAAACCTGCTCATCTGCACATACCTCCCCACAGAATTCCCCTAGATCACGGGTATTTGATAAGTCTTTGATAAGTCTATTGGGTTTTCAATAGACGAGTATATTTTTACTGGGGTGGGATTGTATGAATAAGGGGTGTAGTTTGATTTTGAATAAATCAATATATTCAGTGGGGTGGGATAGTGTAAGCAAGGGATATTTAATAGGACGAGTGAAGTACAGGTGTGTCAATCTAAACAGAAGAAAAGTTTGATATAGCTGAAATTTGATATATGATTTTGAAATAAAAGATTCATTCATGATACAGTATACAAGGATAGATAGATAAATAGGTGAGCAGAACACTTATGTTCTCTTGTTTTTTTGATAAGTAGATATTATTGGACAAGGGATTATCGGTATTGGTATTTTGCAGGTAAATATGTGCACAAAACCAAAAATATACATGTACCTTCGATGCTTATAAACTAGCATGTACGCGAATACAGGCTATTTATGTGCCTATATGCTAATTTTCCACATGTAATCCCTTCGAAAACTTACTCCTAAGTGAGGAACAGCAAAATATAAAACACTATTTATATGTTACCTCTGACACATGTACAAGTGGGTCAGTCAGATATAAAGACACACTTCCATCTAACAAATTATGTTTTCTATGGCAAATGGACAGGAAACTCAACCACACCCACCTATATTGCAATCCTTTATTTATTCTATATTCTCTATAAATTCAGTTAAATAGCCACAGCATGATGATACGTGGTGAAATGCCACTAGAAGTGTCATTTGGTGCTGTGCTATGGTGCTGGCAGGATGGCTCTCACGTCCCTCTGGATCCTCCGGAATGGTAAGATAGAATTCAGGAGAGGTCAGAGGATGGAGGGTAGGGAAGGGCAGACTGAATCAGAGTGTGTTGGGGGGGGGATTTATGGATTGGATTGAGATGTGTCTGGAGTGGAGTATGTTGAGGGGCAGGGGGATGAAAGCCCCTTACTAACTGTACTTTTCACTTTGGACCAGTTAGTATAAGGTGATTTCTAGATTCAGCTTGTTGCATGCTAATCCTGGGTGCGCACTATAGAGACTGCATTTTAGTGGGTGTATCTCACATTAAGAACTGCTTTAATGTGCACACTGAAGTTTAGTACATACTCACAAACATTTCAGGACGGGTTTAGTGCTAACGCCTCCAAGTACTGTATCGGTTAGGGATGTGCTTTCATCCTGGTTTGGGGAGCCCGAAACCCGAAGGAACATTTCCCAATTTTTGGTAAAAATTCGTTTTTGGGTTTAGTGTGCACTAACTCCCTCACTAAAATGAAATTCGGGTCTCCCCGAATTTTAAAGGCCTGAACCGCGGGAAATACGAAATTTCCCATGGCAGGCTGAAAACAAAGCCTGAACCGATAGGAATGTGAATTTACTGAAGAATTTCTCTCATTTGAATCAATGAAAGGTACCAACAAGAGGAGTTGATTTGTACAATGCAGTCTCTAGTTAGCTTCTCTCTCTCTCGTGCAATAAAAACATTTTCCCTGGTAACGCGGGTAGAACACACAGAAAAAAGGTGTAGTTATTTCTGACGTTAAATCCCGCATTACTCTACTGCATTCTGCTCTAGGAGACTCTCATTTCCATTAACTCCTCCCACTTGCATACTAAATGTAAAATTTGCATACAAACGCACGTTACACTATTTACTGCATGCATTAGGGCTCTAACGCGAAATGATAAATGACCCAGTTAGTTTGCTCATGCAGATGGAGAAATGGACCTTACAGATAACAGCAAAAGTTGAATAAAACACCATTTCTCTGCTTTGACTGCCTGGACAGGGAGGATACCCATCAACTCCCATCCATAAATTCTGATCCTCTGCTTCACCCCATCAGCTGGCTAAATAAGTGTAGAAGATGCCGAGTTTCAAACTTCCAAACAAGTAACTTTTTTCACTGGGTGAAGCAGCCAGCCAACTATTTACATGGATGTGAAACAAGATTACGTTTTGGTCACTGAATAAATCAGAAATTCAAGGGCTTCAACGAGTCAGCATAATACACGCCATCATGAGATTTTGGGAATATAGTCGTACATTCCTTCCTCTTATTTCTTTTCCCTTTTCTGTACTCAATTTCTTTGCCTTAGGTCATCTTTCAGAGTTAGTCAAAACTCTCATATTCCTCCTAAGTCACGCTTCTATCCCAACCTCGGTTAAAGAGTGGGGTTCACTCTGCAGCATACCCACATCAATATTCACATCCAGTGGGGACCAAATATAACTCCAGTTTACATGATTTACTCACGCCTCTTCTGATCATAGACCTTTTCTTTGAGTTCCACACCCCATTTCTCCCAGTGCAGGATCCCCGGAACATGAAAGGACATTGTGGGGCCCTCCTTTTCTGCTGAATTCCAGGCCCACTTTTTCAGAAGGAGGCATGACATCTTCTTCCTTTCACCTCCTAGTTATGTCTCTCCTTCACCTCCTAGTTAGTTCCTCAGGAGGAAGAAGAAACCCACTCCATGCCACTCTATGGCTGTGGGCCTCTTCCCTTGAGGGAAAGAGTCCCTACAGGTTCCCACTCCCACTTGGGCAGAGCCCCGCCAACCCATGGGCTGGTTCCTCCAACCAGTCACATACTGGAGGTCCCTTTGATAAGGGCAGGAACCAGAGGTCAAAAACCCACTTGGCTACCCAGTCAGAAAACCCCAGCTCTTTATGGGAATGTACACACCATTTCCCCACAATCACCTTATCCATTAAATATAATGCTCACTCATATAAAATGCCGTCCAGTGGGATTTTAGCAGTACTGCATGCACAAAACGTAATTTTTTCCAAATAAGTCAACCATGAAATTCCCCGAGTCTCCGCCATCCAGAGCTTCTTGTAGTGCTACTAGACTAAAATAAATAAATAAATAAAAAATTAGTGCATTATAATTGGGTGGGTCTCCCTATAGAACATATGTGGATAAGAGCAATAAGAAGGTATAATGAGGAATGTTAAAAATTTTAGTTAAAAATGTCAGTACTTTGAATTTCATTTTACATACAGCTATAGCTCAGATTGGACCAACTTGAAATAGTAACAGTCTTCATCAGATCAGCGAAGAGTAGTGCAGTCCTTCAGTACATTATAGTAAAGCCCTACAGGACAGTACATTTCATTAGGCCAATAAAAAATGGTATCACTTTTCAACTTGTTTGTTGACCTTTATTTCTGCGTTCTTTAAGTGGATTAGCACAGCACAGCATTACTTGTTTCATTTTACAGTGCAGAGTTTTAGTATCCATATTGATCCTGGAGAAAACTGAAATCTCAGTAGGTTGCGATACCTTTCAGTGAAACGAACATAAAAGAATAAGCAAAAGATGCTGGAATGTGTCAGCTTTGCAGGCCAGATCTGAAAGCGAGATCGATATGGACTTGAAAACTCGCCTACTACAAAATCTTAATTGTCTTGATGGGGAGAGAACGTGTGTGTGTCTGTGTGTGTGTGTGTGTGTGTGTGTGTAGTGGGGGGGAAGGGGTCAATAAAAAAAATCACAATCCACTGAGATTCTTGTTGCCTTTTAATAACTCAAATCATATCTTTTAGTGAAATTTTTCTTTGTTGAAGAATTATTTTAATACTATGTAATTCTTTGGTTTACAGAAGAGTAAATGACTTAAAGGTAAGGCTCTTAGCATTAAGTGGCCAAGTGCATCATCCGTTATCTAAACAGCCACATGTTTTACAAAATATTGCTGCTTTCGCAGGTATAGACTGTCAAAGCACCAAATCGTCTATTTACCAGAAAATTGCAATAAGTACAATTCCATTAACATGTACAATTTACTGAAACCCATTAACAGCCCTTCCAAATTGATTCAGTTGGAACAGTAATAATTTGAGGCAGATTGACACAATCGGATTGTTTACAGAAATTTGTTGCCGTTCGCTTTTCCAGTAGCTGACAGCCTCGATAATATGGATCTGGCAATGAGATCTCGCACCTTTTACTTTATGGAAACTTTCAGCCTTGATCGTGGTATTCAGCTTGAGAAACCGGGCTGGAAATTTAAAACAGCATTTTGTTATACCCAACTGAGGAATCAGTGATACAGTACATTAAGCCATGATTATATTATTGCTGCTGTATGAATTTATTTTCCTGTCTTGTCAAATCTGTTTGCTCCCTCCTGGGCCCAGCCTCAGCCTGTTGCACTTCATATGCCCTCTCCTGGAGGACTCTGAAGGGGCTAAAGGTCAGAAGACACCTGAAATTACCTATATTTCTTAAGTTACTTTTGCTCCCGCAAAATGTATAAAAAGTGCATTTCAGGATACACAAATTGGATTGGTTGTGTGGTAATTCTGTTCTAAATAAAATACAAATGAGATACAAATCATAGCAAATTAAATGGCTTGTACACTAATTTTTATATCTCAATTAAACAATAAAACGGACTGCACCAAAAGAGACAGATTGCAGTTTGTATGAACATTTTAAAAGCCTTCAAGCATTCTGATAAAAAAGATTTTAATTGGAAGTCACATTGATTACAAGGGAAGTAAAATTAAATGTGGACTTCTAAAATGGAAAGTGATCTTTATTCTAAAGCACAGGACCATGGGGGTGCCACAGGGCTCTGTACTTTCCGCAAATCTTTTTAATGTACACTTAACTCCACTTTGTAAGGTATTGCCATGTCTCGGCGTGAGTTATTCAATTTGTGCCGATGACATCCAGTTTTTCATTCCTATTCCGTCGTGACGGTCCTGTACTCTAGGGTTTGCCCTTCCTCAGTTAAGAAGTGGCTCCAGCATAAATTACTGCTCAGTGTTGATAAGACTGAGGTAATCCTTTTAACAATGTTGAAAACTCTTCCTCCTGATCTCCCTACAGAAATAATATTTGAAGGCCATGCTATCCCAATCCAACAACATATTAGGAATATGGGGATTGTGTCAATTATTCAAAGCCTGGTCAAAAACTTTCTTTAATTTGCACATTCAGAGACGGCTACGACCACGTCCATTGCCAAAGGATTTTCGCTCTGTGTTACAGGCCCTAATCCTGCCAGGCTTTGATTATTGTAACACCTTATATTTAGGCCTGCCAGCTAACTCCATCAAGGCACTACGAAATGTACAAAATGCAGCAGTTCGGCTGCTGACCGGTGGGACTATGGGATCATATCACCCCTGAACGATCTTCCTCCCCACTGGCTACCAGTTGAACAGCATATTCAATACAAGGTTTTGGCTCTGATTCACAGATTTCTTTAAGAGAATTCACAATTGGTTTAATGCAAATTTCCGTTTCTACCACCCAGTCTGCACATTAAGGTCCGCAAATAAAAACCTGTTAGAGGCTCCATCAATGAGATTTGTCCATCTTAGCACCCCATCAGGGAGCGAGCCTTTTCAGTGGCTGGCCCAAATGTTCAAAATACTCTACCCAAATAATCAGAACAATACCTTTATGAAAACTTGTAAGAAGGCCTTAAAGACATGTCTTTTTTCACAAATATTTGAGTAAAGCATTACTTCCATGGGTATAGAAATCTATATTATGTGCAGACATTTTATTGTTTTTTTATATTTTTATTTTTATGTTGTATGAAATTTGTTTAACTGTTATTGCTATGGTTTTTGTCACATTTTCAAATTATGTATGTTTAACTCATTGTGAACCGCCTTAAACACTTTGAAAAGTGCGTGGTATATATTTTTAAAATAAATAAATATGAGGACATATTTAAAGATCTTGATATGTATATCCTTGAGTAAATGTGGAATAGGGGAGACATTTAGATACCTCCAAGGATTCCATGTACAGGAGGCAAGCCTCTATCAAAGGAAAGGAGACTCTAGAACAAGGAGTCATGGGATGCGGATGAAAGTGGGTAGACTCTAAGGAGTAATCTAAGGAAATATTTCTATATAGAGAGGGTAGTGGATGCATGAAACAGCCTCCCTGTGCAGGTAGTGGAGATGAGGACAGTATCTGAATTCAAAAAAGCATGGAATATACACAGAGGATCTCTGAGGAAGTGGAAGGGATTGTAAAGCTGAATAGTTGATGTAGATGGTAAACTAAATGGCCCTGTGGTCTTTTTCTGTTGTCACATTTCTATGTGTCTATGAAAAATCATGAATTACTGGGGCAAGTTGGTGGACAGATATGTTCCCTATGATGAATAATTCCAACAGTATGGTAAAACCTAATTACATGATCAGTTGATCTTGATTATCCAGTTTCCTGCTAGAAACTGAAAGAGTTTGAAAGGAATGGATGAACCACTCTACACATGCCCTTCTCTTTATAGACATCCCTTAGATACTTGCTGCTTGCTGCTGTCAGAGGGCCTGATTTACTAAGGCTTCCCTTCCCATTTTATGTCTAGGGGAACAAAAATGTGCTAATTCAGGCTCAGAGATAGGATACTGAGCTAGACAGACCTTTGGATTTAGTCAGCATGGAGGTTCTTATGTTTTTAAGTAGCAATCATAATGCATCACTTAGCAGTATTGCTTTTTAAAGGGCATATTATTTTTCTGCTAAAATATAGGGTTGACAACTGTTGGAGGTTAAATGAACTGTAATCTGATGAATAAAGAACACTAAGTTAAACCAAACTGAGACACATCTGTGCATTATTTATGTATTTCTTTTCACATTCAGATGTAAAATTGTGCTCAGGTTTCTAGATGATGCATTAGAAGTGCTCTGAGTTTATTTTTGAGCTTCAGTCCACATTTCTTATGTGGTAAATTTTTTTTAAGGATTTGTCATATCTGCAATCAGGCATGTTTCATGTTAGAATTTAGAAAACAGTCTTGCATTCTATTATAGAGAGCCTGTCTCTACCATGTTTTCATTCATGTGACCTGAGTCCCAGAGTGATTAACTCTTTAGTGCGAGGTTGACTAGGTCTCTCTTTCTGAGTCAATGCATCCAGCTGAAATGGATGCTAGTTGGCAAATCATAGTCTACAAATAAGCCTAAATATCATTGTACTTCACTTTACCTTTTTCAGTCTTCTCACCAACAAATATAGGGTGGTGAGGTAACAACATAATGACTCCATCAATATACGACTTCTTTAATCAGATCCCAACATTAACTAACTTGCATTTTGATTTCAGTACATTAAAGAAATCCTAATTTCTATTAACAGGTTTAGGGGATAAGTCCTACTTTGTTCTCTGAGCCCTTGCCTGTTTTATTTCCTGCCTATCCTAACCTTCTTTCATTGTCTTTGTCAAGAACTCTTGCTCACCATGATTATCTTCCTTAGTTTGTAAACCATGAGGTTTAGCTCTCAGGTCCTTGATTTCTTATTCCATAGGCACTATTATTTCTTTCTTCAGATATTCATATCCGTCTTAGGATAACTCTCCAAAAATTGTTCTCTTCTTCATAAACCCATCTTTTGCTGTTTCTTTGCAGCTTTCAACCTGCCATCCTACAGTATTGCCCTTGATTAACAGATTAACAGAATATTTTATTGTATATCAAAAAATTATCTCTGAGTGTGGTACAATATAAAATAAATACAATTAAAATAAAGTAACATTAATAAAATATATTCCATACAAAAATGACACAATAATTGGAAAAATAATCATCCTAAAATAAAACAAAAAACCAGAGGTCACTATTCAAAAACCTAAAAATGGATAAATGATCTGCAGGGCTTAATTTGTAGGCAAAAAGGAAGTAGAATGTGGAGAGGGAGGGAAAAGCAGAAAGGCAGAGCAGGGCCAGGTGTGACATGTGCAAGAGGGCAGGAACAGGACCACTATGGAGTTCCTCTCTCTCACAAACACACACACGCATGCACGCACACATATTCTTCACACTCTTCCTCTTCCTTCTTATCCCAGAAAACTTCCATCCTCAGCACCCACCAGTGCTCATCCTTCACTTGATGAGCACTGTTGGGCAAAGAACAGCTGGTGGTTGAGTGCTGCTCCTTGGCCATCCTCCCTCACAGCCTCCTCAGTTGTGCTGGGAAATCACACAAAAAAATCTAGGCCATGTGGCTGCCTCTGTCTCAGGGTAAGCAACTCCAATACCCTCTGCTCTGCTCTGCTTCCTGCAGGGGGTTGGCAAACCAGAAATGATCCATGCCACTACTGGCTTTCCTCAGTTTCCACAGCAGAGCCAGTTCTGATTTACACTGGCAAGTGTACTTGGATCCTGAAAAAAAGGTGGCAGAATGCTGTTCTGCATTGTTCGACCAGAAATTAAGACCCAGATAACAGACACTAAAGGAGGTTGAATTAATTTAGCAGAAGTTTGAAAGTTGTGAGCAGTAGCGCCATTCATCAAGATCAAGGTTGAAGACTTCATAATTGGCCCTACTGCTTACAAGGATTTTTTATTTTGCAGATATTTTTAGGTAGCCTGGCTTGTTCTGTTTTCCTGATTTGTAGTGTATAGGTGTTTTAGGGCATGATATAATATATGCAGTGTTTGAAAAAGAAAAATCAAAAAGGTGTGACAAGTAATATATATATCCAACAGTTATAGAATTAATAAAAGAAACTATTGGAAATTTTTTTATGTGCACAAACTTTGCTCCCCTGCCTCTTGCCTCACAGTAGTCTACAATTAGTATCAGGATATGGCCCATTTGTATGACACGTTTCTGCACATAAATTTGAGAACTGGTAGATGACTGTTAATTAGTGTACCATATCTTGATACTGCTTGCAGCCCTTTATGAGGCAAAAAGCAGCGGAATAAAGTTTGTGCACATAAAAAAAAATTCTGATACCGGTTTCTTTTAGTAATTCTATAAACTTTGGATGTGTGATATTACTTTTTACACATTTTTGTTTTTTTGTTTTTTCAATTTGATTCAAAGTGTGTTCTTACTATTTTTTTTTAGTTTGTACTAACATAATTGCAGTTTTGCCTTTTTATAGGCAGGGTTGTTACTGTTTGAGTGCCGGCAGTTAGTGCTGATTTGGTATGGAAGGTTTACTATATTGTAATTGTTTATTCATGGCTTGCTGAGGGCCAAGCCTACACCCAATGCATGTTACAAAATATCTAATGCCATATGGGTTCCAACTGTTTTTTGTGTGTTGGGAAGAGGGGACAGAGAGAAAATGATGAACACTTTTGGAGGGAAGAGGGGATGAGGGAATGAGACTGAATACCCTACTATAAATGTCACTGCATGCCACTGGACTGGACTATTCTTTGAAGTACTCCAAATTTGCTAGCATTTAGATAGTATGGCTACTACAAATTTGTTGGTATTGTTTGTTGTTAAATTTTTATATATGTATTAATTGACCTGTAAACCACATTGATCTTTTGCGATAATGCAGTATGAAAATGATTGTTAAATAAATAAAATCAGATCAACTAAGGATGGATCTGCCTAACAGTTCTTAAAAGAAGAAAGATCCACGATAGGTGCAAAATGATTATCCATAATGTAGGAGAAATCAAACGGAACTCCTAAACTCCTAACAATCACTAGGGGTAAAATGTTCACCACCCAGAATAAAGGCTGATTTCATACTCTCTACTGGGCCCTTCTCATCCCACAAAACATCAATCATTGTTAGATTTAAACAGAATTTATTTGCAAGCAACCATAATCTTTTCTAAGATCTGATTTACGACTGTTATATTTTTCTGCTGTATCTGAGGCATGATCAGCCGAATATCATCAGTGTCACAGTAAAACTAAAAGCCCAACATTTTTTTTTTAAATCATCTTAGTTAGTGGCTTCAAATAAAGATTAAAAACTCATGGAGAAATCACCAACCCCTAAGGGACACTTTTTTTGACTTTACATTAAACCCCTCCAAGTCTTTGGTTCTCTCCTGCTTCCCCTGCTATTCCGTGCATTCCTATGGGATTCTTCTTCCTCAACTCAGTTTCTCTCTCTCTCTATATATATCCATCTCAATAAAAGGTCTGTGAGTCACAGTTGACTTGCCTTTTCTTCCTGCCCTTGCATCTCTTTCTTCTGTACTGCTCTTCTGCTTTCAGCTGTTTAACATCCACAACATATGTTTTTATATATCTTTGGAGTTTTAATGGATATTGCTTCTAGCTTTTTTTTTTTTTTCCCCCTAACTGGACTAGTAGTTTACTTATTATGTCACTCTGCCCATCCCATCTCTTAGCAGCTCATTTAGTCTGAATCCTTCCATGTCACTCTCACACCCCTCCCTTATTCCACTTCTTTCATTGATTTCCCCTTAAGTACAGGATGATATTCAAATTGATAACCTTGAACTGTAAATCCAATCATGGTTACTCTCCAGATTCTCTCTCCTCTACTTTTCTCTTTGATCAGCTTTCTAGCCTCTTTGTTCTCAGCCATGTATACTTTTCAGCATTCCTCACACATCTTGTTATGGAGTTTTCTCACTTCTGGATTTCACCCTGTGGAATAAGCTCCTCTCAGATGTCCAGGATGCAACTTTCTTTCTTTCATCTCAGCTGAACTAAAAATCAGTGAGCAAAGGGGGTTTACTAGGGAATCTGATTATTTGCAAACCTGCTGCATTTGGCAGTAAGACACTCCTTGGGGTTGTGGGCGAAGGGTGGCAGCAGCTTTGTCCTATGGAAACTGATAGAGAGGTGAAGGAGAATAGCAGGGCATTTTAACCATAAAGGCAGCTCTGTCAGAATCAGGAAACAGTTGGGACACCTATGCAGAAATGTGTTCAGGTTGTACGTAGCAGGTAGAATTCCACCTAACTAAAGATGCAGAAGTTCCCTGGGATATGAGGATTTATTACACTTGGGGGTAGATTTCATAAACTTGCGCAGACGCTTACTTTTGTTCGCGCACCAGGCGCGAACAAGAGTACGCGGGATTTCAATAGATGTGCGCATAGCTGCGTGTATCCATTAAAATCCAGGGTAGGCACGCGCAAGGCTGCCCAAAATCGGCAGCCTTGCGCGCGCCGAGCTGCGCAGCCTGCCTCTGTTCCCTCCGAGGCCGCTCCGAAATCGGAGCGGCCTCGGAGGGAACTTTCCTTCCGCCTCCCCCCACCTTCCCCTTCCTTCCCCTACCTAACCCACCCCCCCGGCCCTATCTAAACCCCCCTACCTCTGTCGCGAAGGTTACGCCTGCTCAAGGCTGGCGTAGCTTTGCGCACGCCAGGCTGGCTGCCGCGCGCCATGTTCCGGTCCGGGGGCTGGTTCGGAGGCCGTGGCCACACCCCCGGGCCGAAACCACGCCCACGGAGCCACCCCCAGATGATGCGCCGGCCGCGTCATGCCCCCTGATGATGCGCAGATCACGACACGCCCCGACATGCGCGTCCCGGGGCTATGCACGCTCCGGAAGCCTATGCAACATAGGCTCGGCGCACGCAGGGGGTGCTGGGCCAGGTTTTCGGGGGGTACGTGCGTATCTTACACGCGTACCTCTTAGAAAATCTGGTTCCATAACGCTGGCAATACAAGTTCTGATGCTTTTCAAAGATGCTAGAGGATCTGAGCCATCTTGGGTGAGATCAGCCTCATAGTCAATATCCATTGTTAGAGGAGCTCAATTACAGAGGTAATTTTTCTGGCTTCATTTTCATCTGCTAAGACCTTATTTTGAAGGACTAATTTTTTCATTGCTTTTGTTTTTTATTTGCATTGCATTTTTGTTTTTCTGGATATTACTTTTGCTTAGGTTTAGAGAGGAATTGTAGAAGGGAAAGGGCTCCGTCCCCCCTCCCCCACCTTCCATTCTAATTTTATAACCTAACTCACTAATTAGGGGGTTGGACTGCACAAAATAACTTGACATTGGTTGGCAGAGAAACATAAGGAAGTAATTTTATATAAATATAGTTATCTGTGAAACCGGGACACTTAAGTAAAGTTCAGGGAGATCTTAATTAGTAATACCATAGTAAATCCTTCAGGTAGTTATTGTTAGTTGGTTTGATCTTTAGTAGCCAAGGCAACAGGATTCTTTATAGAATACACCCTTAATAGATGACAAACACATTTTATAAACTAAAAGTAGGTTTGGATAATTGTGTATAACTGTATCTATTAGTGACTTTAGACAAATAAGTGTAAAATTAACTCTAACCAAAATGAAAAGAAATAGTAGGTCTATTAGAGATCGTATGTGAACAGATTTAAGATAATAGACTAGAATAAATTTCTGGTCATCAGTTGGAGAAAGTTCTGCTTTGTACTAGGAAGGGGAGGGATAGGAAGTAATTTAGATCATTTTATTTCATCTGTTAATAGAAACAATCAAGCAAATTTCTTGGAAACTTGATTGATAACATCATATTTGATCTTTATGGTAATAATTTCTAGTTGCTTTCGTCTGCTTTTAAACCCTAAGCAACAAGAGTCCATAAAAGGAGCAACACAAAACCTACATATCATAGATTTATAAATACATACTTATTACTTCCAAGCAACAAGTAAGCAAGCAAAGAGAACTACTGGCAGGGATTCTTACTGTGATGGTGGAAATTAGATTCCACAGGTTAACTAATTTTACTTGCAGGACTATTGAGGAAAAGGCAGGGAACTTTGGTAGGTCTTTCAAATTTCTTTCAACAGGTGCCAGACACTCCCAACAGCTGAAGGATGGCTGGGAAACATATCACCAAAGCGGTCACCACTGTTACCACTTCTGCCGCTGTCCACAGATGTCTTGATCCTCAGTGAAAAACCAGTTCAGCATGAAAGATGTCTAGAGATATACTCCCTCAAGAAATAGGTGATGGAACTCAAAGAGGGGGTGGCAAGACTGAGAAGCATCCGAGATAAATGAGATGCTTATTGAGGCATCAAAGATGGCTAACTCAAGCAGAGGGGAAGGTGAAACTGGAGCATGAGATGACAATGTGACCCTAAATAATTACAGCCATTAAACCCTATATCCCGACTCTGATTTCCCTAGATCTGAAAAACTGGTCTGCAGCTGTGGAAGAGGATGAGAAGAAATCATCCCAGGATGAGGAGAAACTAAAAATTGACAGCCCACAATGCTGTGGGCTGAACCTAGAAGGCAAAGGGTAGTGATGCTTGGTGACTCACTTCTGAGAGGTATGAAGGCATCCATCTTCCAACTAGACATGTTGTCCAGGGAAGTGTGCTGTTTGCAGGTGCCAAAATCTGAGACATTAGATTGCTGAAAATCCTCAAGCTTACTGACTATTGTCCGATGCTGCTCTTCTATGCTGGCACAAATGATACTTCTAGGTACCACACAGATCATATTAAAAGTGGCTCAGGTTGAGAAGGTAAAGCAGATAGGTTCACAGCTGATATTACCCTCCATCTTCCCAGGCAAGGATAAAAGTACAGGCAGGGAGCTCGCATTCTGGAGATGAATGAATGACCCTGTAGATGGTGTTGACAAGAGAGTTTCAGCTTCCTAGACCGCGGATGATATTTCAAGGACTGCTGAGCACAATTGGGGTCCACCTATCAAAGAGGGGGGGTGGAGCATCTTCCAGCACAGACTGGCAAACCTACTGAAGAAGGCTTTAAACTAGAATCTTCAGGTTTGGGTGAATAAAACCCTAAGGTAAGTAAAATAAATACTTATATAGAAATTGGAAAAATGGGCAACATCTGGAAATCTACGTACACTAATGCTTATAGTATGGAAAATAAAGTCAGAGATCTAGAAACAGTCATGGAAGAAGCTAACTTGGATATGGTGGTCGTCATGGAGACGTAGTACACAGAAAATCATGACTGGGATACAATTATTTTAACCGTTGTGTGATACAAGAAGGCCACAGGTGGAACAACCCAAAATTAACACAGACCTCCACACTAGTTATCAGCCATCAATGTGGCCATCATAATGGGCTCTTCCAGCAGAAAACTACCTTTGTTGGTCTTATACTTAATCATAGGGCAGATGGTTCATTTTTGTGTATTCATTATACAAATAAAAATATTGGGGTAGATTTTAAAAGCCCTACGCGTAAATCCAGCTGGATTTACGCACGTAGGGGGGGGGGGGGGGTTACACGCCGGGCCTATTTTCAAAAGGCCCGGTGGCGTGCGTAAACCCCGGGACACGCGTATGTCTCGGGGCTTGAAAAAAGGGGTGGGGCGGGGGCGGGACCGAGGCCTCCGGCACAGCGGCCATTTGCTACTGTGCCGGGGGATCGCATGCTGGCAGCTGACCGGTGTGCGCAAGTTACGCCTGCCAGAGGCAGGCATAACTTACAAAATAAAGGTAGGGGGGGGATTTAGGTAAGGCTGAGGGGGGGTGGGTTAGATAGCGGAAGGTGGGGGGGGGGGAGCAAAGGAAAGTTCCCTCCAAGGTCACTCCAAAATCGGAGTGGTCTCGGAGGGAACGGGGAAAGCCACTGGGGCTCCCCTAGGGCTCAGCTTGCGAAAGGTGCACAAGTGTGCACCCCCTTGCGCGCGTCGACCCCTGATTTTATAACATGCGCGCGACTGCGTGCGCATGTTATAAAATCGGGCGTACATTTGTGCTCGCCGCGTTGTGTGCACATATGTACGCCCGCGCGTATGTTTTTAAATCTGCCCCATAACCTTTTGAAAATCTGGCCCTTAAGTTTTATCTTTTGAAAGGGATTTTGATTGCTTTGCTCATGTGAGCTCACTGCATGGAGAGCATCTACCTAGTGCATGCATGACCAGCAGAGATGCATAGATAACAGAGTTTATCACGTTATGGAACTTTTGAGTTAAAAAGAGGGCTGTTACATATCCAGCAGATGTACCTTTAATGAGGAAACAACTTGGTAGGATTCTTAATTAAAATCTTGTTGTGGATTTACATATCTGGAATAAAATGGAAGTCGCTGTAAGCTGAATCATGACTAAAAGCACAGGCAATTATCGTTATTTTAAAGCTGGGGAATAAAATCCCCTACAAACTTGCATTCCTTCAGATACATCAACGCCTGCAGGCCTTTAATTGCATGGCTTAATGCACTTCTGAAGATTAAACCAAGCATACTGATTCTGATGCTGCTGGAAATTTCAAGCATCAGTGCCGGAGGTTGTTGGACATCTGCATTACTTTGTCTCAGACAATGTTATTATGCACAGAATAAATCTGAGTCCTGTTCTAATGGTTCCTGTCACTTAATGGCACAGTCAAAAGGAACAATGAAATCTATCAGAGTTATGTAGAAAATCTGATTAAATCTGAGGTGTTTCCTAATAGAGCAGGGGTGTCAAACTGCAATCCTTAGGGCCACAAACAGATCCTGGTTTTCAGGATATCCCACCCTAATGAATATGCATGAGATACTTTTCCATGCACTGCCTCAACAGTATGCAAATACCTTTCATGCATATCCAGAACATAGGCACTCACATCCTTCCCTGAGTTAGTCTCAATCCAAATAAGTCCACAAAACATAGGAAAGGTAGCTGGCAAACCAGAGCGCAGGCACACATGTGCATGCATGCATCGGCTCGCACCCAGGGATGTAGCTATTCTATAACTGCGGGTGTATATGCGTACATGTGCGCCAAATTTTAAATGGGTGCATGTATATGTACGCAAATCGTGCTTCTACCTAATAAATTGGGAGATTTTAAAAGGGGTGCACGCTGACGCTATTTCCAGTTTTACCAGTTGGTCCCCAATTCGCCCAGTTAAGATCTCTCTCCAAACCCCTCTAGTTTAATAAGCCTTCACTCCTCCCAGTTATCCCCACTCTTAAAGCCCCCACAGATCTGCCTGTTTATCTTTACTTTTTAACTTACCCATCATCCTCAGCGCAGCAGGAGTCCTCGGCGCACACCGCATCGCGGAAGTATTTACGCGCACATCTCAGGCTCGTGCCCCAAAACGCCCACGCCCCGCCCTTTTCGAAAACTTTCCAGATGTGCGCGCCAGTTTTTAAAATCCACTCGCTGCGCGTGAGCCCAACTTATTCGCACATCCCCTAATTATGCACGCGCCGTGCTTTTAAAATTCAGCTTAAATAGTGGCACGATGAGGCCGTAGCTTTAGTAATACAATTTATATTGCAACCAATTAAGAAGGAGAAGGAGGATATCACTGCCAAACGCGACCACCTGAGCAGTCAATGACGATCTAAGTCCCCAGCCGACTTACTTCAAAAGAATCCTGTAGCTTGTGGCGTCACTAGACTGAGGGGAACAATCGTGCCATTGCATGACTCTCTGAGGATCTGTAACTCCACGGAGGTAACACTCATTCAGAGGTTGATTTTAAAAGCATTGATCGCGCAAAAATGCCCGTATATGTGCATATGTGGGCTGCGTAGGAGCAATGCGGATTTCAAAAGACATAATTTACACACGTATGGACCTGTACACACCTAAAATATGGGGTTAGAAAAGGGGCATGGAGTAGGCGGGGCCTGGGCATTCTGGGGCGGGGCCAGCACTTCTGTGCATTTTTAAGATCGGAGGCCGCAGCGCAGGTCAGCTTATTAGCCATGTAACTTTACTGCAGCTCCAGATGAGGAGCAAGTCTGTGGATCTCGCATTTTAGGGCTTACAGGGCAGGCTGAAGGGGTCGGGGTCAACTGGGGGGCATGCAGGATGAAGATGCAGAGGGATCTGGAAGATCTTGATATTGACTGGGCAAACTGGTGGACTAATTTGAAAAACAAAACAAGCATGTTTTAAAATCCGCCTATTTTATTTATTTATTTATTTATTTAAAATTACTTATAACCCACACCCTCCAAAGTTCGAGATGCGTGACAAAGATACAAGCATAAATTACATGGGGCCCAATATTCAAAGCATGTTCCGTGCTATTTAGCTGGATAAGCAGGACTTATGTGACTAAGTAGCGGCCGCTGAATATGTGCCTACGATCAGCGGCCGCCGCTTAGCCATATAACTCCCTTGTACAGCTAAAAATTACAAACACAAAATGCTGGTGTGTACCGGTGGATCGGGGGCGGAGCAAGTTAGCTGTATACTTATACGTATACCGATATTCGCAGCTAGCCGCATAAGTTTATGTCTAAGTTTAGATGCCCCATAGAACAGGTCTAACTGAGCCGTATAGATTTATTCAGCTAACTGAGCCGTATAGATTTATTCAGCTAAGTGTGCACAAATTCAGCGGCTAAGTTACTTAACCAGCCAGCACTGAATATTGGGCCCATGGTTTGTACATAAAACAGTGGCAGAACAACATCAAAAGCATCAGATATAAACAAGAGATCTGGGGTAGCAAACATATGCCATCAAACAATAGATAAATATAGACAATATAAAGCTGGGATGATAACTTTTAAATAGGTGCACGGGTGTACATGTGCGTGCGTATGCTGGTTCGGGCCAGGGATGCAGTCATTTTATAACATGCACACATATATTTGCACGTTATAAAATAGGCTGACCGCGGCGTGGGTAAGGCACAGAGCTGGTGGTCATTTTCATATTTCGGGTGTGTATTTATTGGAGGAGTTGGGGATATTTGTGGTGTGCGATCTGCATCGGACAGAGAGAGAGAGAGAGAGATCAAGTGATGTCGCGACATCATCGTCCACCTAGGGCGGCCGGACATCCTTGCACCCCTGTTAAACCAGAGGCTCTCCTTATGGATATCCTGAAAACCAGCCTGGTTTGTGGTCCTTGAAGATTGCATTGTTACACCCCTGAATGAGATAATGTATGACTGACTGAAGGGTAATTTAGTGAAAAATCAATAACAATAATTCCATTAAAATACACTTTATTCTTTTAAGTGCTTGCTGTGTTCCTTGGATCACTGGTTTTCATTAGAGTTAGTCACAAAAAAACATTGCTCAAGTTCACCCTCTATATATTGTGTAGCAAAGATTAAAGATTTGTGGATTTCTCCTGCGTTCCTATGTGAGATCGTGCTCACTGCAGCAATTCATAAATTTTGTCAAAACATTAAACATATTACGTTGCTTCAGATGAACCTTTTAAAAGGTTTGCCTGGGAGGAAAAAACATAAAAATCTCAGTGTGCCTGACACCAAGCTAGACAGCTAGAACACAAGCAGCACATTTGTTTTGACGGGATTTTTAGTTACAGCGGCCTTTCTGTGCTCAAAATATGAGCATTTTTGCAACTCTAAAAAATGAACGATTACTCATCTTATAAAAATGACAGCTTACAGAGGGTCTATGTTCAAACCCCCCCCCCCCTCCCACACCATGACACCACCCTGAAAGACTGACCTTAGTGATACTGCACAAGGGCATAAGCGGCTCGTTTTTCATTTGCTATAAACACAGCCAAATGCTGCGTTACCCTTACACATCTGAAGAATCTGAAGAGTGAAACAGCATCGTACCTTCAAGGCGGCTCAGGATGCAAAGATAGGGCCCAATCATAAGCACTTCGTGAAAATGAAAAAAATAAAATAAATATTAAGGAGACCTAAGACATGAGGAGATTTTTCTGAAAGTTAGATCAATTACCCTACCTTACTATTGCATGCACTGTTTCCCTATAAAAAGCAGGAGTAAATGAATGTGCTATGTGTACGTGCAAAGTCCATGCTCGCTGAAACAGGGTCTTCAGTGGTGCCCACCTTCCAGAGCGTTGAGATCACTGGACACTTATTTATTAGGGATACCCACAGTGCAGCAATACAAAGTGTGCAGTCTAGGGCAAGGCTTTTTTTTTCTGTGTTGCCCTGATAATGTGGAATATGCTTCCAGTACAGTTAAGAAGTCAACATTAAGGAATTCAGGTGGCAGGTGAAGGTCATATTATTTAAGGAGGTGTATGGTTAAGATTAATGTTTGTTTATCATTGTTTTTATTGAGTTGCTTTTTTTATGTAATTTTACATACTTTATTTAATACACATTTTATATGTTTGATGTTGATTATGTATGTATTTTTGTAATCCATCTTGGGCATTGACAGAATATATTTTGGAAGTGTGCAGAATATAAGATTGTGTAATAATAATAATAATTTTAAGTGATTTAATAAAGACCTCGATCTTTCATAGCATGGCTTGTAGCATTGTTGTTGCTGCTGCACGGGAAATAGAAATAGTGTCAATTTACAGAAAGATAGGATGATGCACAGATTGATAAAGATTTTAATTTAGAATGGATCTTATTAAAGGACAGCTTTGCCCGCGAACCTTGTAACCAATTTTTAAAGGAAAACAATTCAGGAAAGTTCCATTTGGAAACTATCTGCAAGGTACATGGCTGCACCTGCTGCTTCTGGAAGCAGTAGAACAGGGGCAAAATGCAGAGCATACATTGTAAAATACAACTGTATATGTGTCATTGACGCTCCTGAACTTAACACCACTCCCCTCCCTCCAGAACTTCTTTTATTAAAATCTGGATGAAAGTACTAGCATTGTGATTTTCACTCAGGACAATCTAGCTGGGTAACTACTTACATAACTAGCTAAATCCATTTGAAATAATTATCCACCCCATCTTCAGGGAATTAAATCAGCGAATCTTGCTACAGTCTTAAAATATCACCTTGCTTGATGCCTTACCTTCATCTTTCTCTTTGTTGCGTCCGTCAGGCTCAGACGACTTCACCCGACATTCCTCACCTTTCTCTCAGCTTTCTCCAGCAGCCTCGGGAGTTTGGCGTCCATGGCGTCTCCTTGCCGCACCCTCCGGCTTCCCCAGAGCGGCTCAGGCGCAGCGTTCGGCCATCTTGGCCCGAGGCCTCCTAGGGCGCGCGCATGTGCGCGTCCCTACCTTTGTTGCAGTGTTGGCGCGAACCTCGGGGACGTCCCCCTCGAGTGACGTCACTGCTTCCGCATATTTAAGGTTGCCCATTTGCTGACTCTCGCCGAGTTAGCAAGGATCGGTATGCCCCGGTCTGAAGCTACTCTGCCGCTTCTATTCACTAGAAGCTATCTTCACCCTTCGGGGTTCTCTAACCTGGGTACCTGCTCCTCAGGGGCCCTCTGCTTATTTACAGGTGCCTATCCTCTTACAGGTACTCGCTCCTCGAGGGCCTGTGCGTCTTTCCTGGTGCCTGCTCCATTCTTCAAACTGCTGGAAATCCATCTATCAGCTACAGAGAGTGAGTACATCCTCTACTAGTCTGTCTCTCATCAGTTCCTCGCTACCTCTCTGCATCGGGCCCTACACCACCATTGTGGAACGGGTCTCCTCTGCCAAGGACCACGGACTGTTAACACCTGTCCTCTCTACTGCTCATTGGGATTCTCTCTACTCAACTATGAGAGTGTGTTTAACATCTGCCAGTTTGTCTCTCCTACAGTGCCTTATTGGACATCTGCATCGGGGCCTTACACCACCATTGTGGGATGGGTCTCCCTCGCCAAGGATTAGGGACTGCTACCAGCTCACCTGCTCTCTACTGCCATCTCTGGTGGTCATCCTAGCTGTACAATAAAAGAAACTATCTCTGTGTCTGTGCTATTGAGTCTAGCCCGGTGCATCAGTCTCCCTATGGGGCTCATCCCCATAGGAGATAACATCACTGTTGCCCCTGAGAATCCACCAAACACCTCAATATCATAACACTCTTCTTGGTCTTGTTACTAGATCACCTTTCTATTTTCTCCAAAGATTACATTTGCTTGTAACAAAAAATATATTCCTTCTATTTTCATTTCAATCTATGGAGTCAATTGGGGATCTTTTTGGCTTCTGAAGGAAAATATCTCCAGATATGCAGATGTTCTCCATTGACAAGCAGGCATGAATTAGCCATAATGTGTGAGTGACGTCATCCAACAATGCCAATATGAACACAGCTCTCGGAGCTCTGTAAAAAAATGATTGATCATGCACAGGAGTTCTTGCCCCTCAGTCTTTCTTCATCTGACATACCACACGGATGTGCCTCAGTCTCTCAATTTTTTTCAATCTTTTGGTCTTGTACCTTCTTTTTTGGTGGTCGAAGATATGGCAGCTGAGATTCAAAGCCAAGAAGTGCAGTCATTCATCTGGGATGTGGTAATCCAAAAGAGCTGTATGTGATTGGGGGGGGGGGGGGGGGGTGAAGGACTGTTGTGCATGGAGCAAGAGAGGGACCTTTGGTGTGATAGTGTCTAGCGATCTGAAGATGCTTGTTTTTATATTATGCTTTTATTATGTTTGTCCTTATTAATTTTATGTATGTTTTTACTGTAAACCACCCCAAACTTTGGAGGGTGCACTATGTAAGTATTTTAAATAAAATAAATAAATGTGAGAAAGTGATAGCTAAAGCCAGAAGAATGCTTGGCTGCATAGAGAAAGGAATAACCAGTAAGAAAAAGAAGGTAATAATTCATTTGTACAGGTCCTTGGTGAGGCCTCACCTGGTGTATTGGTTCAGTTCTGGAGAATATATCTCAAAAGGGACAGAGACAGGATGTAGGTGGTCCAGAGAAGGGTGACAAAAATGGTTGGGGGGGGGGGGGGGGGAGAGGTTGAAGGTCCTAAATATATAAACCCTGGAGGAGAGGAGGTGCAGGGGAGATATGATACAGACCTTTAGATATCCGAAAGGTTTTAATGATGCACGATCAACAAACCTTTGCCATTGAAAAGAAATCAGTAGAATTAGGGGTCACATAATGAAACTCCAGGGAGGTTGACTCAGAACCAATGTCAGGAAATATTTCCTCATGGAGAGGGTGCTGGATACCTGGAATGCCCTTCAGGAAGAGGTAGTGAAGACAAAAACGGTGAAAGATTTCCAAGGATCATAGGATAAACATAGTGGATCCCTAAAGGCTAGAGAATGGAAATGAAGAAAAGAGTGCATTGGGGTAACTTGCTGGTGTGGCAGTTATTACCCTTAACCAATAAGCCTTCATAATGTTGATGCAATTGCTCTCTGCTTTAACGGAAGCAGGAAAAGAAGAAAAGGGGAATTAGATTCAGACAGCAACCAACAAGGACATTGAATTTTACGTCTGGGAAAACAAATAAGCATGGGGGTAACTTGCTGCTGCTGCTGCTACTACCCTTAACCAATAAGCCTGATACTTTGGATGCAACTCCAACATTGCTCTCTGCTTCAACGGTAAGAGATAAGACTAGATGGACCATTGGTCCTTTTCTGCTCTTGTTTCTGTTTCTATGCCTCATTGCTTTTTCAAAATTTTTTTGCCACTATCTTAGCAGACCTTCAAAAAGAACTTCTAAATTTAGACAAAAATAAATAATAACAAATGTATTATATAGAGAAATTCAAAATGAAATGTCAAAGGGCATGCAGAAGCCTAAGGCCAATAAGCCTTCGGTAATCAAGTTTAAGGCCGGCATCTGTGGATGCCCAATGTCGATCATATATACACATTCCATTTGTTATTGATACCTGGCCCCAGACCATGACTCTTTCAACTGCTATAGCTATGACTGAATGTCTCAAAGGCATACTAATACCATGCTTGGAAGATGGAGGACCTAAGGAAGGCACCATCAGGTAAGAGCCACAAGCCTTGGGGTGAGATAGAGCACTTGAGCAGTGAAGCCATTCTTCATTGAGAAACAAAGCATCATAGGGCTCCCAATGCAAAATCAAGACAGGAAGCTTCCTCCTCTTGATCCTGCAAGCATAGGAAGGCTCCCTCCAAATGGTGCAAGCTTCCAGATCCACTTCAGGTCAGAGGTTGATTTGGCACAGAAGTCTGTGGCACTGGGAGAGGTGCCAAGAAAAGTGCCTAAGTGGCACATTTCCTTCAGGGTCATCTCCCTTGGAGCTGAAGAGAAGATCAGCCCCATCAGTTCAGGGTTCCACTGAGGCAGGACAGAGTCTCATTAGCATAAATACCATCTTTGTTCATGTCACGGAAGATCCCCTTGCACCGAGCCATCTGTTTTATCTGAAACTGGAGCTGACAGAGCACCATCTGTGTCACTGGTGCAGAGCTCGCAATCCAAGGAGCAGTCAACACTCTCAGCACAGATAGTGGTGCCATCAGTGATGGCACAGTATGAAGGCTTCCACTTCAGCTTTACTGGCAACCTGGAGTGAAGATGAGCCAATATGGGTTTCTGAAGAGGATGTCTTGCCTCCATCTCCGGCTCTGAAGGTTCCCCAATCAGTGGGAGTCCAGTTATTAGAGCTAGTGAAGAATTTATTTGCCTCCTTAAGCCCTGAAAATCAAAAAGAGAAATTACAACCTATTCTGTCCAAGTTGAGGACATTTTCTCACATAGCTGGGCTGCTCCAAGTTCCGTACTGATGCATTCTTCACCACAAGAGCATTGGGAATACGTTTTCACTATGAGGTAGTGGATTCTCCTCCTCCAGTGGAGTTTCTTTACAAATCAAAGGGTGAACAAGTGGGCTTTGCCTGCTCTGACATCCTCTGTACCAGAGGAGGTCTCCAGCAAAGTCACCTTCACCAACATCAGGGCTATGGCTTAGTTCTTCCAATGGTCAGGAGACAAGGAGGATTTCACAGAGATTATATCTGACCCCTTCCAGACTTGCTGCGTCATACCTCCTCTCTGGAGGAACTCTGCTACTCCAGGTTATTTTTTAAAGTATTTTTTTCTGCTGCTGTTTAACTCATTTCTCCTACAACAGAGATTATTAACCTGGGCTATACCTTTTATATATTTTCATTCATATTGGAATTATTTTACTTTTTCCTTTGCTTGCATGCGGAATTTGTTATTTCCAAAATGAAATATATATGGGCTGCTCTTTATTCTAAGAGGAACTTAGCTTGATGAATCTGCTGTGGGGTTCAAAGATTAGATTTACCTGTCCTATCTAGTCCATTGTAAAAACCTGTCACTATAGGGGAGGAGCCAGTGGACCTAAGGTACTAGAAGGAAAAAACAAGTTGTTAATAATTGCATAATTGTGTGCCTTGGTTTTTGGCGGGGGCAGATTTAACTAAAACCAAAAAGTGTGGAATTTAGACTGCTTTTCTGGATTTGAGGGGAAAAAAAAACCTAACTTTCAGTGGATTAGATAATAGGGATGTGAATCGTTTTCCATATCGTCTTAACGATAGAAATCATGTGGCAGGGCAAGAAAATCGTCTTAGGCACGATTTTTTAGTTAAAAAATCGTTAAAAATCGTTTTTTTCCGATTAGTGCACACTAACGGGAGTTAGTGCGCACTAACTGGGAGTTAGTGCGCACTAACTGAAAATGATACAATTTGACACTTTTCAGGTCAGTTAAGGTCAGTTTAGGAATGAATATGTATTCCTATTGGCTGCCCTCTTATTTATTCATGTTACCAAGTTTCCTACTGACAGTATATGGGGGATGGGAAATGGAAACTGTTGGTAGCTTGACAAAACAAGTAATGTGATCAGTCAATGTGACTAGAACTTGTGCCCTAACCCTGATACCAGGGGTATTGTGATCTTCCTGCACACAGTGCCCTATCCCTAATACCAGGGGTGTTGTGATCTTCCTGCACACAGTGCCCTATTCCTGATACTGGGGGTGTTGTGATCTTCCTGCACACAGTGCCCTATTCCTGATACCGGGGGTGTTGTGATCTTCTTGCACACATCCCGGTATCAGGGATAGGGCACTGCATGCAGGAAGATCACAACACTCCTGGTATTAATAGGGATAGGGCACTGCATGCAGGAAGATCACAACACTCCTGGTATTAATAGGGATAGGGCACTGCATGCAGGAAGATCACAACACCCCTGGTATCAGGGATAGGGCACTGTGTGCAGGAAGATCACAATACCCCGGAGGAGTGAGGGTCAGGCAGCTCCCCCCTGTCTGTGAAGCCAGCCTCTCACTAGTAATGCAGGGAGGGAGCTGTCTCAGACTTCACCATCCTCCCCCCCCCCCTCACCCACACACCATTCACTAGCTGGGACATGGGGGAAGTCAGGAGTGAGGGTCAGGCAGCTCCCCCCTGTCTGTGAAGCCAGCCTCTCACTAGTAATGCAGGGAGGGAGCTGTCTCAGACTTCACCATCCTCCCCCCCCCCCCCTCACCCACACACCATTCACTAGCTGGGACATGGGGGAAGTCAGGAGTGAGGGTCAGGCAGCTCCCCCCTGTCTGTGAAGCCAGCCTCTCACTAGTAATGCAGGGAGGGAGCTGTCTCAGACTGGTATCAGGGTTAGGGCACTGTGTGCAGGAAGATCACAACACTCCTGGTATTAATAGGGATAGGGCACTGTAAGAGATGACTGTAGTAGATTGAATAAAGATCTGATGTTTCTGCTCTCCTCACACCAAACAAAAACAACACACAAGCAGAGAAGCCCTTCTTACAAAGCTGAGCTAGTGAGTTAAGTAGGAGGAAAAGTAAACATACTTGTGCCAGTGTGGCTACTTAAAAAATACACTTACCAACAATCAATTACATATATTTGAACTGTGTACAGTTCCAGCCAGGACCACCTTTCTAAAATGCACAGTGATTGGCAAATTCAACATGCACTAGCATTTCAGGTGCCTGCTAACAAAAATAATAAACAAACAAGTTCTAGTCACGTGAGTGCTGATCATTACATTACTTTTTTTGTCAAGCTTCCAACTGTTTCCATTTCACATCCCCCCAACCATTACCTCAGTATTAGCCTTGGTAACATCAATAGATAAGAGCACAGCCAGCCAATAGGAATACATACATACATATTCATTCCTAAGTGACCTTTACTGACCTGGGAAGTGTGAACACTTTGTTTCATTTTCTGTTGGTGTTCGTTAGTTTCCAGTTCCATTTCCCATCCCCCCAACCATCACCTCAGTGGTAACCTTGGTAACATCAATAGATAAGAGGGCAGCCAGCCAATAGGAACACATATTCATTCCTAACTGACCTTCAGTGACCTGGAAAGTGTTTATTTGTATCATTTTCAGTTAGTGCGCACTAAATCGAGTTAGTGCGCACTAACGGGGAGTTAGTGCGCACTAACACGATTTAACGATTTTTAACGATAAATCGTTAGAATTTCTATTGTATCGTGTTCTATAACGATTTAAGACGATATAAACATTATCGGACGATAATTTTAATCGTTGAAAAACGATTCACATCCCTATAAACTCACAATAAGTGCATGTCAAGGAATATTTTGGTCATTGATAATCTCATCTTCCAGGATCCTCTGCTGGTAGAAATGCTAATCAGATGGTCAATGCAATCAATGAAGAAAGTAAGGACTCTGAAGTTGACCTTATCATACATCTTGGAACTAATGACCTTGCTAGAAACAACATCCAAGCTGTACAGAGAGATTTCCAGACTATGGGGAAGCAGATTAGGCACATGGTAAATACTATTGCATTTTCAAAAGTGTTATCTGTTCATGGAAAGGGGAACAAGAGGCTTAGCAATATAAATAATTTCAGTATATGGTTCAAAACCTGGTGTAAGGAAGAAAGTTTTGGATATATTGGGGGCTGGGGCCGTGTATGGAACAGTAAGAGGCTTTGGGGTAGATTTTCAAATAGCGCGATTTGGCGTACTTTTGTTGGCGCATCAGGCGCCAACAAAAGTACGCTGGATTTTAGTAGATACGCGCGTAACCGCGCATATCCGCTAAAATCCGGGATCGGCGCGTGCAAGGCTATCGATTCCGTATAGCCGGCGCGCGCCGAGCCGCGCAGCCTACCTCCGTTCCCTCCGAGGCCGCTCCGAAATCGGAGCGGCCTCGGAGGGAACTTTCTTTTGCTCTCCCCTCACCTTCCCCTCCCTTCCCCTACCTAACCCACCCGCCCGGCCCTGTCTAAACCCCCCCTTACCTTTGTCGGGGGATTTACGCCTCCCGGAGGGAGACGTAAATCCCCGCGCGCCAGCGGGCCGCTAGCACGCCGGGATGCAACCTGGGGGTGGGTCCGGAGGGCGCGGCCACGCCCCCGGACCGCCCCGGGCTGTAACCACGCCCCCGGGCCCGCCCCCGAAACGCTACGTCCCGCCCCGAAAACGCCGCACGGATCGGGCCCGCCCCCCGACACGGCCCCGACACGCCCCCCTCGGAGAACCCCGGGACTTACGCGAGTCCCGGGGTCTGCGCGCACCGGTAGGCCTATTGAACATAGGCGCACCGGCACGCAGGGCTCTGAAAATCTGCCTCTTTATGTCAAAGATGGCTTATATCTGTTTATGGAAGGAAAGAGTGAAAAATTCAAATCATATACCAGAAGGCATTTAAACTAGGGGACAAGGGTGGCAAAAGGAAATTGAAATGTCACCCCCAACATCTCCAAGAACTGGGTAAAGAAATTAACAAAAATCAGCTGAATAGGGCAGAAAAGATGTCCAAGGAGAGAATCTGGAAAGCTATGAGCACAAATGCCTGAAGTCTAGGCAATAAAATTCCAGACCTGCAGGCTCTGGCAGAAGCAGATTTGGACATCATTACTGTTTCAGAGACATAGTTGACTGAGTCTCATTATTGGGATACAGCCAGCCCTGGCTATAACTTATTTAGAAAGGACAAAGAGTACAGAAAAAATAGAGGAGTAGCTCTTTATGTCAGAAATAATATCCAAGCAACTGAAATGCAAGTGTCGTGGGATAGGGAAGAAGTATTATGGGCTGTCCTAAAAAAAAAAAAAAAAAAAAGATGGTGCTTCCATTTACATTGGTGTGGTCTACAGGCCTCCTACTCAAACAGAAGAACTGGACAGAGATCTGGTCAAAGACATCCAAAAGGTATGAAAGAAGGGAGAATTGTTGCTAGCTGGAGATTTTAGTGGACTGGAGTAACCCTTCTGTGGAATCTACAAGAAGTAGAGAGATAGTGGATGCTTTTCAAGGGGCTCAGTTCAAACAAATGGTAATGTAACTTATGAGGGAGAGTGTGACCTGGTGTTCACAAATGGGGATAATGTCTCAAATGTCTGAGTAGGTGCTCACCTGAGCACTAGTGATCATCATGGTTTGATATCGCAAACAGGATACAAAGACGACACACAAATACCCGAGTTTTGAATTTCACAAATGGAGACTTTGTCAAAATGGGAATGTTCCTAGAGGAAGAACTGGAAGACTGGGAGAAAATGGGTGAGGTGGAACAATGGTGGGCCAAATTGAAAGGAACTTTTACAAAGGCAACTAATCTATATGTTAGAAAAGTAAACAAAAGTAAGAGGAACATAAACGATCTGGTTCTCAAAGAAAGTAGCTGAAAAAATAAAAGCAAAAAGAACAGCGTTCAAGAAGTATAAAGGATCCCAAAAAGAGGAACACAGGAAAGAATACCTGGTGAAGCTGAGGGAGTTGAAGAAAGAAATCAGGAAAGGAAAAGATCAAGCAGAAGAAAGGATTGCCAAAGAGGTTAAGCAAGGTGACAAAACATTTTTTAGATATATCAGAGAAAGAAGGAAGGTCCGAAGTGGTATAGTGAAATTGAAAGGTGACAAGGAACAATGTGTGGAGAGAGATGAAGAAATGACAGAAATATTAAACAAATACTTCAGTTCAGTGTTCACTAAAGAAGACCCTGGAGAAGGACTGTTGCTGGTAGACAAGATCGTAGATGGGGATGAATTAGACAAAACTCCATTTACAGAACAGAATGTACAGGAAGAGCTAGGCAAAGTAAAAGTGGACAAGGCCCTTGAGGTGGATGATGTACATCCCAGGATACTGTAGGAGCTCAGAGATGTGCCAGCGGGTCCGCTGAAGGACCTCTTCAATAGATCCCTGGAAACTGGAGTGGTGCCGCAGGATTGGAGAAGAGTGGTGACGGTCCCGCTTCACATCGGTAGTAAGAAAATTAATGGAGTCGCTACTAAAGGACAGGATAGTGAACAATCTACAATCTGGTGGTTGCTGGACCCGAAGCAGCATGGATTCACTAGGGGAATTATTATGGTTTCAAGGTGTTTGAGTGGATTCTTAGGTTCTGTGGGAGATGACCACGCCCATGGGAAGGAGCCCCGTGGGGAGCCACAGTACTGGCCTAGACTCAGGATGCACAAACACAGAGTTTTTTTCTTTTATTGTGCAGCTTGAGAATACCACCAAAGGTGGCAGTAGTGAGTTGATCCAGAGGTAGCAGTCCAGGGATCCTCGGCAGAGGGAACCTGACTCACAAAGATGGTATAGGGATATCCAGGTGTAGGTTTCCCAGCACGGCAGAGCTGTAGATGAGACAGACTGAGAATTAGATTGCTCACTAGATGGTAGCTGTAAGGTTAATGATTCCACCAGGCAGAAGTTGTTGGTAACAGGCACCAAGGCAGGGAGAGCAGGCCCTCGAGGAGCGAGTACCTGATACCAGTAAGGCACCTGAAATAAAGCAGAGGGCCCCTGAGGAGCGGGTACCCAGGTTAGTGTATACCCCAAAGGCCAGAGAGGGCTTCAGCGGCAGCAAGGAAGCGGCAGAGTAGCTTAGACCGGACGAGTCCAATCTTTGCTAACTCAACGAGCTAGCAAACAAGTGTAGGCTAAATACCTGGATGGCATGACGTCACTCGAGGGGGACGCCCCCGAGGTTCCCACCATGATGTGGATAAAGACGTGGGTGGCGTGCACGCGCGCACCCTAGGAGGCCCTAAGAGAAACATTGTGTGAGGCTTTGCCATAGCGGTTCCGGGGATGCTGGAGAACACGGCTTGCAGACTCGGCAGTAGCCACATTCCCAAGGCTAGCAGGGAGAGCAGAGAAAAAGGTAAGGCACAAGGTTCAAAGCCGTCTGAGACCGACAGCCACAACAGGAAGGTCCTGTTAGACAAATCTGATTGATTTTTTTTGATTGGGTGACTAGAGAATTGGATCGAAGAAGAGCATTCAATGTGATCTACTTGGATTTCAGCAAAGCTTTTGATACAGTCCCAAATGGGAGGCTTGTGAATAAAATGAGAAGCTTGGGAGTGTGAACCAAGGTGGTGGTGTGGATTACAAACTGGTTGACCGATAGGAGACAGCATAATAGTAAATGGAATTTACTCTGAAGAGAGAGCCGTGTTAAGCAGAGTACCACAAGGATCAGTGTTGGGACTGGTTCTGTTCAATATCTTTGGGAGTGACATTGCAGATGGGATAGAAAGTAAAGTATGTCTATTTGCAAATGATACCAAGATCTGTAACAGATTGGACATGCCTGAAGGAGTAGAGAGAATGAAAAGTGATTTACAAAAGCTTGAAGAGGGTCGAAGATTTGGCAGCTGGGATTCAATACCAAGAAGTGCAGAATCATGCATCTGGGATGCGATAATCTAAAAGAGTTGTATGCGATGGGGGGAAATACTAATGTGCTCGGACCAAGAGTGGAATCTTGGGGTGATAGTCTGTGGCGATCTGAAGATGGTGAAGCAATGTGACAAGGCAATAGCTAAAGCCAGAAGAATGCTGGACTGCATAGAGAGAGAGACGAATAATCAGAAAGAAAAAGGAGGTGATAATGCCCTTATACAGGTCCTTGGTGAGGCCTCACCTGGAGTATTGTATTCAGTTCTGGAGCCCATATCTCAAAAAGGATAGAGACAGGATGGAGATGGTCTAGAGAAGGGCGACAAAAATGGCGGAGGAGAGGTTGAAGGATCTGAATATATATATACTGGAAGAGAAGAGGTGCAGGAGAGACATGATACAGACCTTCAGATATCCAAAAGAAAACAATAGAATTAAGGGTCACGAAATGAAACTCCAGGGAGATGACTCAGAACCAACATCAGGAAATATTTCTTTACAGAGAAGGTGGTGGTCGAGGCCTAGAATGCCCTTCCCGAGGAGGTGGTGAAGAAGAAACCAGACAAATAATTCAAAGGCACAAGAGATAAACACTGTGGATCTCTAAAGACTACAAGACAGAAATGAGATAAGCATGCAGAGTGGTAACTTGCTGGTATGTCGGTTACTACCCTTAGCAAAAAGCATGGAGATTACTACCTCAACCAATATGCTTTGATGCTATTAATGCAACTGCAACATTGCTCCCAGCTTAGATGACAGGGGGAAAAGAGTAATTAGATTCAGACGACAACCAAGGACCCTGGCTTCCATGGTCTGGGATAGGGATGTGAATCGTTTTAGGACGATTAAAATTATCGTCCGATAATTTTAATATCGTCTTAAACCGTTATGGAACACAATACAATAGAGATTCTAACGATTTATCGTTATAAATCGTTAGAATCGTGAGCCGGCACACTAAAACCCCCTAAAACCCACCCCCGACCCTTTAAATTAAATCCCCCACCCTCCCGAACCCCCCCCCAAATGACTTAAATAACCTGCGGGTCCAGCGGCGGTCCGGAACGGGCTCCTGCTCCTGAATCTTGTTGTCTTCAGCCGGCGCCTTTCCAAAATGGCGCCGAAAAATGGCGGCGGCCATAGACGAACACGATTGGACGGCAGGAGGTCCTTCCGGACCCCCGCTGGACTTTTGGCAAGTCTCGTAGGGGTCAGGAGGCCCCCCATAAGCTGGCCAAAAGTTCCTGGAGGTCCAGCGGGGGTCAGGGAGCGATTTCCCGCCGCGAATCGTTTTCGTACGGAAAATGGCGCCGGCAGGAGATCGACTGCAGGAGGTTGTTCAGCGAGGCGCCGGAACCCTCGCTGAACGACCTCCTGCAGTCGATCTCCTGCCGGCGCCATTTTCCGTACGAAAACGATTCGCGGCGGGAAATCGCTCCCTGACCCCCGCTGGACCTCCAGGAACTTTTGGCCAGCTTGTGGGGGGCCTCCTGACCCCCACGAGACTTGCCAAAAGTCCAGCGGGGGTCCGGAAGGACCTCCTGCCGTCCAATCGTGTTCGTCTATGGCCGCCGCCATTTTTCGGCGCCATTTTGGAAAATGGCGCCGGCTGAAGACAACAAGATTCAGGAGCAGGAGCCCGTTCTGGACCGCTGCCGTTCCGGACCGCCGCTGGACCCGCAGGTTATTTAAGTCATTTGGGGGGGGTTCGGGAGGGTGGGGGATTTAATTTAAAGGGTTGGGGGTGGGTTTTAGGGGGTTTTAATGTGCCGGTTTTGCGATTTTTCGATTTTTCGATTTTTCACGATATTTTACCCCCCCAAACGGCAACAATACGATTCCCTCCCCCTCCCAGCCGAAATCGATCGTTAAGACGATCGAGGACACGATTCACATCCCTAGTCTGGGATACTGATATGCACTCATAAGGGGAAAAGCGCAGGACTGCTTCTATGGCCAAGTCCTAAAGGAAACGAAGAAAGCATGCATGGGGGTAACTTGCTGATGTGGCAGGCACTACGCTTAACTAATAAGCCTTGATACTTTTGATGCAGCTCCAACATTGCTCTCTGCTTCAACTGCAGGGGAAAAGGGAAATTGGATTTAGACAGCAACCAATGAGGACCCTGACTTTTACATTCTGGGGAGCTGATTTGCATGGAGGTAATCTGCACAGAACAGCCGTTACTACCCTTAAGCAATAAGTCTTGATACTTTTGATGCAACTACAACATCATTCTCTGCTTTGAAGAAGGGGGATGGGGGATGAAGGGAAAGAGGAATTTGGATTCAGAGACAACCAACATGAGCCATGACTTTTTTACAGTCTGCAGTACTGATGTGCAGACATTAAGGAAAAAAAACAAAACAGAGGACTGCTTCTACGGCCAAGTCCATAAGCAAAGCACGTCAAGCAGCACTGCCTGATACATCGGGGTAACCTGCATGGCACAACAGATACTACCACTGGAAGCTTGCTGGGCAGACTGGATGGATCAGTGATCCTTTTCTGCCATCATTTTTATGTTTCTAAGATTCTATCAGTGTCGGGAAAGAAAAGGATCTAAGAACAGATGTCTTTGGATCCCTTTAGTTTCCTCAGCCCCCAGTGGACTCTGAGGCTTTTCTGGCACACAGATTTCTCCAGGATCTTCAAATGAGGATATGGCAAACACATACATCATGTTTCTGGTGGTCCAGAAGCTGGACTTGAAATAAAATGCAGGCACCCTTGGACTTGGGTTTGTTCAATTACCGCATGACTCGTCTGATAATGTTTATATCGTCTTAAATCGTTATAGAACACGATACAATAGAAATTCTAATGATTTATCGTTAAAAATCGTTAAATCGTGTTAGTGCGCACTAACTCCCCGTTAGTGCGCACTAACTCCCCGTTAGTGCGCACTAACTCGATTTAGTGCGCACTAACTGAAAATGATACAAATAAACACTTTCCAGGTCACTGAAGGTCAGTTAGGAATGAATATGTGTTCCTATTGGCTGGCTGCCCTCTTATCTATTGATGTTACCAAGGTTACCACTGAGGTGATGGTTGGGGGGATGGGAAATGGAACTGGAAACTAACGAACACCAACAGAAAATGAAACAAAGTGTTCACACTTCCCAGGTCAGTAAAGGTCACTTAGGAATGAATATGTATGTATGTATTCCTATTGGCTGGCTGTGCTCTTATCTATTGATGTTACCAATATGGTTGGGGGGATGTGAAATGGAAACAGTTGGAAGCTTGACAAAAAAAGTAATGTAATGATCAGCACTCACGTGACTAGAACTTGTTTGTTTATTATTTTTGTTAGCAGGCACCTGAAATGCTAGTGCATGTTGAATTTGCCAATCACTGTGCATTTTAGAAAGGTGGTCCTGGCTGGAACTGTACACAGTTCAAATATATGTAATTGATTGTTGGTAAGTGTATTTTTTAAGTAGCCACACTGGCACCAGTATGTTTACTTTTCCTCCTACTTAACTCACTAGCTCAGCTTTGTAAGAAGGGCTTCTCTGCTTGTGTGTTGTTTTTGTTTGGTGTGAGGAGAGCAGAAACATCAGATCTTTATTCAATCTACTACAGTCATCTCTTACAGTGCCCTATCCCTATTAATACCAGGAGTGCTGTGATCTTCCTGCACACAGTGCCCTAACCCTGATACCAGTCTGAGACAGCTCCCTCCCTGCATTACTAGTGAGAGGCTGGCTTCACAGACAGGGGGGAGCTGCCTGACCCTCACTCCTGACTTCCCCCATGTCCCAGCTAGTGAATGGTGTGTGGGTGAGGGGGGGGGGGGAGGATGGTGAAGTCTGAGACAGCTCCCTCCCTGCATTACTAGTGAGAGGCTGGCTTCACAGACAGGGGGGAGCTGCCTGACCCTCCCTCCTGACTTCCCCCATGTCCCAGCTAGGGAAGGGTGTGTGGGGGAGGGGGGGGGGGGGAGGATGGTGAAGTCTGAGACAGCTCCCTCCCTGCATTACTAGTGAGAGGCTGGCTTCACAGACAGGGGGGAGCTGCCTGACCCTCACTCCTGACTTCCCCCATGTCCCAGCTAGTGAATGGTGTGTGGGTGAGGGGGGGGGGGGAGGATGGTGAAGTCTGAGACAGCTCCCTCCCTGCATTACTAGTGAGAGGCTGGCTTCACAGACAGGGGGGAGCTGCCTGACCCTCACTCCTGACTTCCCCCATGTCCCAGCTAGTGAATGGTGTGTGGGTGAGGGGGGGGGGAGGAGGATGGTGAAGTCTGAGACAGCTCCCTCCCTGCATTACTAGTGAGAGGCTGGCTTCACAGACAGGGGGGAGCTGCCTGACCCTCACTCCTGACTTCCCCCCATGTCCCAGCTAGTGAATGGTGTGTGGGTGAGGGGGGGGGGAGGATGGTGAAGTCTGAGACAGCTCCCTCCCTGCATTACTAGTGAGAGGCTGGCTTCACAGACAGGGGGGAGCTGCCTGACCCTCACTCCTGACTTCCCCCATGTCCCAGCTAGTGAATGGTGTGTGGGTGAGGGGGGGGGGGGTGGATGGTGAAGTCTGAGACAGCTCCCTCCCTGCATTACTAGTGAGAGGCTGGCTTCACAGACAGGGGGGAGCTGCCTGACCCTCACTCCTGACTTCCCCCATGTCCCAGCTAGTGAATGGTGTGTGGGTGAGGGGGGGGGGGGGGGAGGATGGTGAAGTCTGAGACAGCTCCCTCCCTGCATTACTAGTGAGAGGCTGGCTTCACAGACAGGGGGGAGCTGCCTGACCCTCACTCCTGACTTCCCCCATGTCCCAGCTAGTGAATGGTGTGTGGGTGAGGGGGGGGGGGGAGGATGGTGAAGTCTGAGACAGCTCCCTCCCTGCATTACTAGTGAGAGGCTGGCTTTGCAGACAGGGGGGAGCTGCCTGACCCTCACTCCTGACTTCCCCCATGTCCCAGCTAGTGAATGGTGTGTGGGTGAGGGGGGGGAGGATGGTGAAGTCTGAGACAGCTCCCTCCCTGCATTACTAGTGAGAGGCTGGCTTCACAGACAGGGGGGAGCTGCCTGTCCCTCACTCCTGACTTCCCCCATGTCCCAGCTAGTGAATGGTGTGTGGGTTAAGGGGGGGGGGGGGGGTGGATGGTGAAGTCTGAGACAGCTCCCTCCCTGCATTACTAGTGAGAGGCTGGCTTCACAGACAGGGGGGAGCTGCTTGACCCTCACTCCTGACTTCCCCCATGTCCCAGCTAGTGAATGGTGTGTGGGTAAGGGGAGGGGAGGATGGTGAAGTCTGAGACAGCTCCCTCCCTGCATTACTAGTGAGAGGCTGGCTTCACAGACAGGGGGGAGCTGCCTGACCCTCACTCCTCCGGGGTATTGTGATCTTCCTGCACACAGTGCCCTATCCCTGATACCAGGGGTGTTGTGATCTTCCTGCATGCAGTGCCCTATCCCTATTAATACCAGGAGTGTTGTGATCTTCCTGCATGCAGTGCCCTATCCCTGATATCGGGATGTGTGCAAGAAGATCACAACACCCCCGGTATCAGGAATAGGGCACTGTGTGCAGGAAGATCACAACACCCCCAGTATCAGGAATAGGGCACTGTGTGCAGGAAGATCACAACACTCCTGGTATTAATAGGGATAGGGCACTGTGTGCAGGAAGATCACAATACCCCTGGTATCAGGGTTAGGGCACAAGTTCTAGTCACATTGACTGATCACATTACTTGTTTTGTCAAGCTACCAACTGTTTCCATTTCCCATCCCCCATATACTGTCAGTAGGAAACTTGGTAACATGAATAAATAAGAGGGCAGCCAATAGGAATACATATTCATTCCTAAACTGACCTTAACTGACCTGAAAAGTGTCAAATTGTATCATTTTCAGTTAGTGCGCACTAACTCGAGTTAGTGCGCACTAATCGGAAAAAAACGATTTTTAATGATTTTTTAACTAAAAAATCGTGCCTAAGACGATTTTCTTGCCCTGCCACACGATTTCTATCGTTAAGACGATATGGAAAACGATTCACATCCCTACTCTGTGGTGGTGGAATTAGCTTTGTGATCAATCTAAGTGCACTTGTAATAACTCTAACCCACCCTGGGGAAAGACCCAAAGGTATTAGATTCATTTGGGAAGAAGCTTTTCCATGGTCCCATGCTGAGTGCCCCAATCACAGTTCATCAGCTCCACATGATGCAGTATTTGCACGTGTCCAGAAGGTGGACTTCCGTCAAGTCCTAGAAGATGTAGAGGAATGTGAGAAGCATCTTATCCATTCCATATGTAAAGTTTTTGATACTGCAACCAGGGCTTCAGTTGCTTCCTTAGGGCCAGATTTTCAAAGGGGCACGCGCGTAAGATAGGCGCGTTCCCCCCGATAACCTGGCCCAAACACCCCCTGCGCGCGCCGAGCCTATGTTGCATAAGCTTCCAGCGCGCGCAAAGCCCTGGAACGCACGTAAGTCCTGGGGCTTTCCTGGGGGGGGGGCGGACGGGGGGCATGTCACGATCCGTGCGTCATCGGGGGGCGTGTTGGGGTGTGTGACGCAGCCGGCGCGTCATCCAGGGGCGGCACCGCGGGCGTGGTTTTGGCCCAGGGGCGTGGCCGCGGCCTCCGGACCGGAACATGGTGCGCGGCAGCCGGCCCAGCGCGTGCAAAGTTACGCCTGCCTCGAGCAGGCGTAACTTTCGCGACAGAGGTAGGGGGGGTTAGGTAGGGGAAGGGAGGGGAAGGTGGGGAGAGGCGGAAGGAAAGTTCCCTCCGAGGCCGCTCCAATTTCGGAGCGGCCTCGGAGGGAATGGAGGCAGGCTGCGCGGCTCGGCGCATGCAGGCTGCCGATTTTGGGCAGCCTTGCGTGCGCCAACCCCGGATTTTAATGGATACGCGTGACTACGCGCGTATCTATCGAAATCCCGCGTACTCTTGTTCGCGCCTGGTGTGCAAACAAAAGTACGCGTTTGCGCAAGTTTATGAAATCTACCCCTTAGAGTCCTAAAGGTTTGCATGGTTGGGCAAGGGTCCTCAGGGAGGAATGGTATAATCACTCTTTGGTATCCAAGTTCATGAAATGGCTGTAGTATTCCAGATCTCCAGTTATAAAATTTCTGGCACCTATGGAGTGTAGTTTAGTCCTAGTTCAACTCATGAAATCTCATTTCAACTGCTCAGGTCAGTGGACTTGAAGTTTCTTACCTGCAAAATGTTTCTTGTGGCTGTCATTTTGGCATGAAGAGTAAGCGAGCTGAAAACATGTGCTTGCCGTGATGGCTGATGGCCTTTCTGGGTGGGTCTCTTGCCAGTCACCAATTTAGTGCCACCTAAGCCCTTGAGGGGCCCATGTCAGTACCTCAGACAAAGAAGGTGTCATATATGTCGTTGACAGATGTGTTTATGTATTTCATTGTTTATTTTCTTTAGATATTTAAATACCGTCGTTCCATGTATAGATCACAACGGTTTACAAAAGTTATATTCATAGCTATAAATCAACAAATGCAGACGGGTTACAGAGGTATTATTCATTATAGGCATTAGCATCCATCGAATGAAATGTTCCAATATATGTTTAATGTAGCCAGGTATAGATAGTGTGTGACGATTAAAGACTCAGACTGCTTCATTAGCAATTAGGGACAAGCTGGCACAGACATCAATGTTGTTTGATGACAAACATTCCAGGAACATGCATATTGCCCAAGTGTAGGTGCAGGAAGTGCTGCAGGTAGTGCGTACGCAAAAGATAAGTGTGTCAGTGTGCGGCTGGGTGAGTGATGTGCTGTATTACCCTCTGTCAATCTCTGTGTCTGGGTGTGCTGTTGCACTCAGAGGTCCCTCCCATACCACTCCAATCCATACCCCAGAGCAGGCAGTGTGTGTGTGCATTCATTTTGCACACGCATTCATTTTTGGACAGCAGGGATTGAATGCTTGCATTATTGAGATTGGGCGTCTCTGACAGTTGAGCATATGGCCCACAGTATGAATAGCCTCAGGCCTTGTACTCAGAAATTTCCCCAAGTACACTCACAGTTTATACCTAGCGTTGAGAAAGGGGCGGAGATGTGAAAGTTGCCAGAATAACACGTCAAATATACAGTCTTACGTGTACATATTACTTGACATCTGCCTTGTCATGCACACCATCCCCGACACAAATGCTTTTCCACCTCATACTTGGAATGGGTAGCAGTTATTAGGAGCTGTGCAGGCTACCCAAAGTTTAAGCTGTCACAGAGGCTTGCAACTTTAGGGAGGAGGTAGGAACATAAGAACATAAGAAATTGCCATGCTGGGTCAGACCTAAGGGTTCATCAAGCCCAGCACCCTGTTTCCAACAGTGGCCAATCCAGGCCACAAGAACCTGGCAGTTACCCAGAAGAAGCGGTCCACTGCATGTGGGGATGCTGTGATGGATGGAACGTGGAGTGGCAAGGACCACGTAATGCCATCGATGTTGGGCTGATTCAGATGATTGGGTTTGCATGATGACGGTTTAGTGGCATGTAGTGAAGTAACTGGTGCAAGGGTGTGTGTGCGTGATGGGTTGATTTGCTTGTCAGCTGCCGAAGGCCTGTTAGAAGTCCGATTTGAGAGTCCCTTTTTGCAGTCACAGGTCTGCTTAGCCTCCTCTCAGTTAATTATATCATTCACAACTGACATACTGGCTGCCACCCCAGGACGCATCATTTGCCCCTCAGTCTGTCCTCTGTATACGCTGGCAGGGTAGGGCTACCTTCTTTTTGGCATATGTAGGTCAATAGCTTTCGAGTGCATACTTAGAGTTTGTTCTGCCATATGTGCTGTATAATCTAGGGCAGTGGTTCTCAACGGGTGGGTCTGGACACATTAGTGCTCTTTCCTCATCAGTCTGGACAGGACATGGCTGACTTCTCCTTTATTGGGTATGACAGGAAGCTGCTCTTACTTCCTTCTCTTCCTGGGCCAGTGGAAGGTTATTCCCTTCTCTTTCACCCAGATCAGAGCGAGATATCACCAGCTCCTGTTCATATGGGTCCAGCAGGACAGTAACTTTATCTTCCCCTACCTGGCCTGGCAGTGAGGCTGCCGATGCTCTCTTTACCCCATGGGGCCTGGACGTGAAAGCAGGAGCATAAGGGAGAGAGGTGCGTGCTCTATAGATCCACTGCCGACTTCCGCTGCTGCTGCTTCTTCATCTTCTTCCGCTCCTCAATGCTTCTTGCCCTCATCTGCTGCTGGTAAAGTGGGAGGGAGACTCTGGCTTGGACTGAAGGCTTATGCTGGTTGGGAACCAGGAAGGGGGGGGGGGGGGGATGTGCTGGGCAGGAAGGCCTTGGGAGATAGGAAGTGGTGAGGGAAAGGAGGTTGGGATTGCTGGGTAGGGAGAGGTGGAGGGGCTGCTGGAAAGGGAGGAGAGATGGAAGTGGAGGGAGAGATGGAGGTATGGGGCCTGCTGGGTTGGGGGGAGAAAGGAGATCAGGGAATGCTAATCAGGAAGGGGTGGGAAAGAGGTGGTCAGAAGTATGCTGGGTGGGGAAGGGAAGAAGGAAGGGGAGTGGGGGTGAGAGGTAGCACAGGGAAGAGGATGCAGGGGTGGGGGTGTCGTAAATGTTGGACACATGACCATCATGGGATGATTGAGCAGCTGGGAGAAGTGAGGGGTGATGGGGGCATGGAGGGGAGTGTCTGAGTACAAGGGCCATACTATGTCAGTTTTGAGAATGTGCATTTCTTCTCTCTTTGAACTTTGCTTAGTGTAGGAGGAAATATATTTCTGTTTCTAGTTCTCCAGTTTTGCACTGCATGCAGAAGGTGGTCTTGGGGGTTTCCATTCCAGGTTTTGTTTTCATATTTGTAATATTAAATTCTATATTTGGTGAAGGCAGGTCTGTCTGTCTGTGTTCTGTGTGTATGTGACTGAGATGAGGTACTTTACTAGAGGTTTGTATCAGACTTATTTGTTGTATTTTCTCAATATGATATTGCACTGGTGGTGAACTGCTGCCTTTTCATAGGTAGGGCTATTGCTGTTTCATTTCTTGGAGTTAATGCTGCTTCAGTATGGCAGGTTTGATAAACATGTACAGAGTGGGACTTGTTTTTTCCAGGTTTTGTATTATTTTACAATGCACCTGGTAGTAGAGGGAGTTTGTGTTGTTCTTATTGAATTGACACCAGTGTTACCCAGATTTCAACCTCTGGAATGCGTCTCCATGATGCGCATTAAAGTATGTGCGCACTTTGGGGTGGATCTTAAAAGGGTTACGCGTGTAATATACGCATGTAGCCCTTTAAAACCCGCTCCTGCGCACGCCGAGCCTATTTTGCATGGGCTCGGCGATGCGCGCAAGCCCCCGGAAACACGCGTATGTCCCGGGGCCTCCAGGCACAGCGGCCATTTGCCGCTGTGCCTGGGATTGCGGGCCGGCCGTTTGCCGGCATGCGCAACCTACACTTGCCCGGAGACAGGCGCAACTTCTAAGTTAAAGGTAAGGGGGGGTTTTAGGTAGGGCTGGGGGGCAGGTTATGTAGGGGAAGGGAGGGGAAGGTGGGGGGGGGGGGTGGCGGAAGGAAAGTTCCCTTCGAGGCCGCTCCGATTTCGGAGCGGCCTCGGAGGGAACAAAGGAAGGCTGAGCAGCTCGGCGCGCGCAAGTTGCACAATCATGCACCCCCTTGCGCGCGCCGACCCTGGATTTTATAACATGCTTGTGGCTGGGCGCGCATGTTATAAAATCGGGCGTACATTTGTGCAAGCCGGGTTGCGCGCACAAATGTACGCCCGCGCGTTAACTCTTAAACTTCGGCCCCATGTGTGTCGGTTGTGCAATTTTCTAAAGAGCCATTTCTGGAGGTAGAACACTACTTTACCTGCCTACAGAAGTCCCTTTGAGAAAATGATCTTCCCTATGAGCATGTGACAAGGAAAGAAAAAGCAAATGAAACAAGATAAGGAGGACAAGTTAGTGAATTAGGATGACCATGTGACTCCCTGTTAGCATGAGCATTATGCTGAATTGCATAAGTAGAGGTCTTATCGGCAGGAAAAAGGGGGCAATATTGCTTTATTATGGGCTGCTAGTGAGAGGACTCCTAAACTGATACAAGACCTACAAACCAAACCCTAGAGAGGCTTAGACACTGAAAAGATATTCACCAGGAATGGATAGGGGGATACGATAGAAATATTCAAATATTTGATAGGTTTCAATAAGGTACAAAAAGGTGAAACTTTCTTAGAAAAGGAAATTATGGGACTAGGGTTTATGATCTGAGCTTCAAGGATGAAGGTTCATGGGAAACATGAGAAAATACTTCTTTACTAAGAGGTGGTAGATGTCGGGAATAGTCTTCCATCAGAGGTAGTGGCAATCAACTTTGTGACAGAATTCAAGCATGTTTGGAACAGATGTGGCTGGGCAGATAGGATGGGCCATGTGGTCTTTAGCTGCCATCGTGTTCCATGTTTCTAAGATACAGGAAATCCCAAAACATAAGGGTGTAGCGCTAAGAAGTAAGGATCCCTTCTTGTATGGAGGAGAAAACTCTTATCGTTTTTGAGCGCAAAGTGCAGCTTTAATATCCATCCAATTGAGTAATCACAGTATTTCTAAGGATTTAAAAAACCAAGGCAGTATCAAGAAACACAGGGTTTCAGTCCTAAGATATAGAAACCAAAGCAAGGGTTTCTTTGCATGCATAAACCACTTCCCATTACTGACATCAAAACAGGTACCTTCACAGTTGTAAACTGCACTTGCATATTGCACTGTTTCCCAACCCTATCCTGGAAGCACACTTAAACCAGATGGGTTTCCATAATGAATATGCATGAATCTCATGTATATTCATTGTGGAAATCCTGAGAACCCAGCTGGCTAGGTGTGCTTTTAGGAGAGGATTGGGAAACATTGACATATTGTGTGTTTTATGTTTTTCTCTCAAAAGATTAGTGTGGGGCTTCCCAAACCCTGTCCTGAGGACCCCACAACCAGTCAGGTATTCAGGCTTTCCACAATGACTATGCATGAGATACATTTGCCTGTAATGGAGACTCCACACATGGTAATTTAAATTTATCTCATGCATAGTCATGGTGGATAGCCTGAAACCCTGACTGGCTATGAATCCCTAGGATAGGATTGGGAAGCCCTGATTTTGTATCTCATTATTAAGCACCTAAAATGCATGCACTGTTCAGTTTTTGAATTTATGGTCAGAATTTGAGCTTTTGGGATAGTCCTTTTTTGGACATTGGATTGATTGACAATAACACCAACAGAAACATCCAGTTAAGAACATTTTTTGGATTTGGACTGTGTGAATGTTGAAATGTTTTTGAGTTTTTGGGCTAATATTGATATTTTATAGAAAATAGTTTTTGGAGTAATGAACGATGCCTTTTGAAATGCAACTAAAAAAAGCTGGAGGTTTGTGTGTATGGTGATTAGAACATTTACATTGGATTGTCTTCAGTTGTGGCATTTGGAGAATTGTACAATTATGAATATACCTTTTTCACCTTTTATTTACTCTTTCGGATAATAGAAGGACTAGGGGGCATTCCATGAAGTTAGCATGGGGCACATTTAAAACTAATTGGAGAAAGTTCTTTTTCACTCAACGCACAATTAAACTCTGGAATTTGTTGCCAGAGGATATGGTTAGTGCAGTTAGTATAGCTGTGTTTAAAAAAAGATTGGATAAGTTCTTGGAGGAGAAGTCCACTAACTGCTATTAATTAAGTTGACTTAGAAAATAGCCACAGCTATTAATAGCAACGGTAACATGGAATAGATTTAGGGCCAGATCTTAAAATCTACGCCCAATTGTATAACATGCACACGCTGTTGCGCGCATGTTATAAAATCCGGGCTCGGCGCATGCAAGGGGGTGCACACTTGTGCACCTTGCGCGCGCCGAGTCACGATGGCTTTCCCTGTTCCCTCCAAGGCCGCTCCGAAATCGGAGTGGCCTTGGAGGGAACTTTTTTTTTTGTTTCCCCCCACCTTTCCCTCCCGTCCCCTATCTAACCCCCTCAGTCCTACCTAAATCCCTCCCCCCACCTTATTTTGTTGGCGTAACTTGCATGCGCCTGCTGTCTGCCGGCGCGGCAAGCCCCAACACAGGCCGCTGTGTCGGGGCCCTCAGCCTCGCCCCTGGACCATGGCCCCGCCCACGGCCTTACCCATTTTTGCAAGCCTCGGGACATACGCGCATCCCGGGGCTTGCGCACGCCGCCGAGCCTATGCAAAATAGGCTCAGCGTGTGCAGGGGGGTGGGGGGGGTGGGTTTAAGGGTGACGCGCGTAACTTACACACATAACCCTTTTAAAATCCGCCCCTTAGTTTTTGGGTACTTGCCAGGTTCTTATGGCCTGGATTGGCCACTGTTGGAAACAGGATGCTGGGCTTGATGGACCCTTGGTCTGACCCAGTATGGCATGTTCTTATGATGCATGAGATAATTTTGTATACATTGGAGGCAGAGCATGCAGATCTATCTCATGTATATTCATTGTGGATATCCTGAAAACCTGGCCTGTTTGTGGCTGTCACACGTTCTCTGGCCGATGGAACATTAATTGGAGTCTATGTATTGTCAAAGTTCAAAAGTCTGGCCCCATGGGCCTAACTGCCACCTCCCACTGTATCTCCGGGATATTCCACTTGTCCCTTCAGATACAACCACCCACCTGCAGTCTCTCAAAACAGTGTCTTTTTAGGCAGGTAAATCCAGACAGTTAACAAAGTCTATCCACCAACCATCCATCTTCCATTTAAGCAGGAGCACCAAAGTTCCAGTCCTTTAGCACAGCCAGTAGCACAGTCCTTCTCCTTCAGTCCCCAGCAGGCGTCTGAGATCACCCTGCTAGGAACTCCTTTTTATATTGTGTAGACTCCTCCTCCTGTAGCAAGGGATTGGCTCCTAGGGTCCACACCCACTGTTTTCCCCTCCCCCCATGTCCAGGGATTGGTTCTTGGGTCTCCACCCTTTTCTCCCACAGCTGCGTGTTTCTGTCTCTATGGCTACAGGGGGAAGGAACCAGTGTATATCCTTGACTCTGTGTCGCCGGGTTTTTCTTCCTCCTTTTTCTAGGATTTTGGTTCCAGGGAGTTTTTGTTCTATATCTCTGGGTTGGGACATAGACCCCGTCACAGTGGCCTTCGAGGACCAGAGATTGCCACCTGTGCTGTATGGGTTACAGAATTCTTAAGCCTTAAAGTCTCTCTTTAAGCATTAAAGTCTCCCGATTCAGTCATATTTCGCCAGTCGGTTTCTTCGGGAGGGATCTCATTAGGATGCCATGCAAAAGCTTGTAGGTCAGTGATTTGCATGCACTACCTCCACCGTATGCAAATGTACCTTATGCATTTTAATTGTGGATATCCTGAGAACCTGGCTTGTTTGTGGCTCTTGAGGACTGGCGTTGGCCACCCCTGGTCTAAATTTCTAATACTGGTGGTTTGTTTGGTTTGCAAATGTGTTGCCTGGTTGACTTATTTTAAGTCGTCCTTGCTTGAATAAAATGGAATAGAATACAGCGTATTGATTGTACCGCACCAAAAGACACGGGCTTCTACGGGTTTTGTCAATGCTGAGATTTGGGGAAAGAGCATGGCGCTTAGTGTCCGAATGGGAGCGGTGTAGTAACAGCTCTGCTGGCTTTCAAAAAAGCACGGAAGCCATGTCTGTTCTGTCGTGGGTTTAATGTAGCAGAGAAGCTGTGCAACTGAACTGATTTTATTGCCTGTCAGGTGATTTATGGAATAGTTGGGCTATTAGTTTGTCTGTTTTGATAGTAATGTTTTGTGATTTTGTGTATTATTCTACGTATGTTGTGACTGATACCCACTCTGAACCTTAGGAAGGGGCGGGCTTAAAATGTTTCAAATAATAAATAAAAGCTTCTCTCCCCCTGCCCCCCAAATGAACTTATTCAAGAGATGCTAGCATCACCCCATGCCCACACAATTTGGTTTAGTGCTGCCAGAGAGAAGCAGATTGTCAGCCAAAGCATTGGCGCTCCCATTGTTCCATACTGTCCAGCCTAAGCCTAGCAGGAATAGATCTGGACAGGGGGTGGGGGCTCCCCCGTAATTTTAGATCAGCAATTTAGAGAGTCTGTTGTGGAGAAAGTTATACACTGTATCCTGCCCTCGGGGGAAAAAAATAGGAATACCCCTCCACCTCCTCCATTACCGGTCCTGCTGGATCTCTGTTCCCCCTCCTCCCTTAACACCTTTCCAAAGTTCCACCTTCAGTTCTATCCTCCTTTCACTTCACCACCGTTCACTTCCTTTTTATCTTTCTCCCCACCTTTTTTTCTCCCTTTGTTCATCTTCCTCTCATCCCAATGCCTGCCTCTCTCTCCCTCCCCTTCCTCATCATATGTACATCCCTTCAGGTTCTTCTTCTCCTCCCTTCCCTCATTCCAGGTGAGCCCCTCCTCCTTCATGTTTCTCTCTCTCATTCATGTTACCTTTTCCCTCTCTCCCCTTTCTGCCTCCCCACACCTGTTTTCAGGTTTCTCTTCTCCCACAGGCTTCTTTCCCTAGGCCTTCCCTCCGCTGTTATTTTTCTCCCCCTCCTGGTTGCTCTTTTCACCCTTTTCTCCCCAGGTTTCTATTTGTATCTTCCTTCTCCTCCAGCCCTAAGTTTGTCTCTTCTCTCCTCTACTTCCATTCCCCCCTCCCCGGCCCTTTTCATTTCTCTCCTGCTGCCCCACCCTCTCCTGCTTTTCATGTCCTTTTGGGCCGTGGCAGGAACCTGGCAGCACCAGGGCCTCACCGAGTACGTGCTTCTTAGCCCAGTGGCTGCTCCAGCACCTGCAGTCTCCATCTCCTCCCCACATCCGAGGCTGTCGGTGCAGGGGAAGAGTAGCGGAGGAGACAGATTCATGCGTTGGACGTCCCCGTACTGTTGCCTTTGCTGAAATTAAGAGGGCATGGAAAGGCGGTGGAAGACAGAGCAGGGCCGTAGTCACTTTTCCTTCTCTTGTTCTTTGCTGGACTGGGGCAGGGGGGGAACCCCCCAAAATCGCCATTCCAGTTCAAGCCCTGCTGCCAACCAGCTCAGAGCGAATAATATTTACAATGATTTCGCCTTCGTTGCATGGCGTTATAAGCTTCTCTTTCAGTTCTGATTCACTGGCTCCCACCCTAAGGCAGTTCATTCGTTGTAGCCTTGCTGTGCCTTGGCACTTCTGGTTGGGATTTTCCAAACTGAACGTGTGTACTCCAAGATTGTTCGCACGATGCAAAATTGCACATCGCGATGCAAAATAGCCCGGTGGTACCTTGTTGCTGCCAGCCTAAGTCCACATCCTTGTGGGATGTTAGAGCAGTGTTTGCTTTCCGACAAGCGGGCCTGAGAATGGGATTGGAAAACCAGTTGAACGAACATCTCGTAAAGTAAGGCCAGGGAAACACAGATACTCTGGCTAGGGGAAGAAGGTATCCATATCACGGTTTTCCAAAGGTTCATTTGACTTAAATATATCTTAGTTCTTACTATAATCATAAAATCTATCTTGTGGGAAAAGGGATATGTAAAATAGAACAATAGGAACAGATATTAAATGCTTAAGAGCATTGTTTCCCCTTTTTCAATAAAGCAGACTCTCTGACTTTTTCTTACTTTACTTCTTCAGGTAGTTGCAATTATATTTATCGTTTCTTTAGTAGCCAAATCTGAAACTTTGAAGCACTGAAACTTTAATAATTTTCAAGCAGGGGACAACGGTAGAGAAGGAGAAGATTTTAGATCATATTTGATACCATCTCTCTAGTGGAAATTAAATCCTTAGGAAGTAGTGTGAAGAAATCAAACTGTTGTTTTGATTCTGGCCCCTCCTCTCTCATTGATTTTTTTTTTTTTTGCCGGAACAGATTTTGAAGGGGTTCAAAGCTATGGTCAGTGCTTCTTTGGCAGAGGGGTTAGTCCACAAATCATTTAAAAAAAATATGTAGTGACCCCCCCCCCCTCCCTTTTGAAAAAGGCAGAACTGGATCAGAGACTCTGCTCTAATTACAGACCGGTTGCCAATCTCCCGTTTGTAGCTAAAATTTTAGAAAGGATGGTGAGTAATCAGCTGACAGCTTTTTATGGAAAGGGCAGGGAAATCAGATCCAGCTCGGGCCGGTTTCCGTAAAGGGGACAGCATGGAGACAATCGTGGTAGATTTGGTTCGCCCTGTTCTGCCAAATCTAGAGATGGGGGGACAGATGTGCTGCTCGTATTTCTGGATCGGCCTAGCACATTTGACTTGGTAGACCATGAAATTTTAATCTCGCGCTGTCAGTCTGTGGGATGAGGGGGCTCAGTTCTGAAGTGGATTAGTAGTATTTTGTTTTAGCAGATAAGAGTCAAGTGCTGGTTTTTTTCAGGGTCGTTATTCTTCGCCACGCCTAGTGCAGTGGGGCGTACGCCAAGGTTCTTCTTTCTCCCCACTTCTGTTTAAGATCAATCTGTCTCCATTGGGTGCACTCATACCTTCCTTTGGCTTTATTCCATTTAGTTACTCGGGGGAAAAAATTGTTGTGCCATTGGGTAAGGATCCTCAACGGATTCTCTCTCTACTCAGCGACTGCTTGAAAACTGCAGGTAATTGGTTGGGTGATAATTCTTTAGCAGTGAATGCCGGCAAGACAGAGATATTACATGTGGGCACTGGCCAGGATCTGTTTCAAGTTCAGCTTGAAGGACGGTTAATTACTGCTGGCACTGACGTAAAAGCACTTGGGGTAACGTTAAATTCAGAGTGGTCCATGGAAAGCCAAATTAATTCAGTTTTGTATTCTGCATATAGCAGATTGAGATTGGTGCAACAACTGAAAAATTTTTTTTAACTTAGAAGCATTGAAGGCAGTGGTTTATGCACTAGTTATAGAGGTCATTGTCTATTGCAATCTTCTAAACTGGGGGCTCCCTGGCAATTTAATTTGGAAGTTCCAAGTAGTCCAAAACATGGCTGCTAGGCTAGACCTGGGATGTTCTCGGCGAGAATCAGCGGCACAGTTATTGGCAAAACCACATTGGCTGCCTGTTAAATTGAGATATAAATTTAAAATCTTGGTGTTTGCATTTAAGATCCTTTGAGGACAAGGCTGGAGGTGGGGTATCCTCCAGGGTTGCTGCCGTGGGATGGCAATTGAAATGTTATTTTGTTTTAAGATTTTGTATATTTTAATGTCTGTATAACAACTTTTAGTTGTTAAAATTTCTAAAGCAATGTACATGTTTATTACAAAAATTGGAAAGTGATTAATACATTTTATAAATAAACTTGCCCAGTGCCCACAGTCTCACACACACGTTCCCTTTCTCTCACAGGGGCAGAGCCAGGATTAGAAAAGAGGCAGAGGGAGATAAAGAGACTTGTCCAAGGTCACACAGAGAATTAGTGGAAGATTTAGAACTCAGTCCTAGCAGATCCCGATTCATTCTAAGACATCCTGTAATTCCTGGGAAAGTGAGTTATGGATTTATTCAATGAGTAACTTTATCATTAATAAATTAAAACACAAAGGGCCTCATTTTCTAAAGTTTTGCAGGCCTGCAAAACTTTAGAAAACTGCGCTAATGGGGGGGCGGCCCTGCGCTAGCCGGCAGCGATCGCACCGCTGCGGTGCGATCGCTGCTGGTTTCGCACCCAATAGCGCCACCATAGAAGGTGTAGCTAATGGGGTCAGAAGTAGGACGCGAAAAGGCCCTTACCTTTTCGTCGTCTGTGGCGTCTTCGCGGAGTCGGCCCCAGTGACGCCCCGACTCCTCCTCTTCCGGGGCCGATTGCGGTAGCGCAGGCGTGCACTACCTTCGCAGGCTAGCGCTACCAGCACAAGCCTGCGATAGCCTTGGTAAATAAGGCCCAAAGTGTTTAAATTCCATGCCAAAATAAAAGATGTGCCAACATTCACGCCATGCTTTTGTTCAAAAACATAATTAAAAAAAAGAAACATCACGCGAGGACAATGTTCCATCATTATTGATAGAGTACAGGAATCAGGCTCCCGCTTGCTGACTGGTTAACCAGAGAGCATTTCAGTGTGGACAGAATAATGATTCTTTCTGATTTGTTTTAAAATGCATGTTTTTTTCAGCATTCTTTTAAGTAACAAATAACTGAAAGGTTTATAACACTGATGGCCTTACTTTCGGTTGCTAGGGTAAGGATGCACATTGTAATAGTTGTAATAATACCGATAACACTTTGTACAATGGTAGGCTACATTTTTAATTCACTTATCTGATGAAACATTTCATGGCTCATTAAAAAGGTACCGGCTGGCGATAACTTACAGGCCAGACACAAAAGCAAGGGCATAGCTGGTTAGCTTAAAAGCAGATTAAGTTTACATGCCTAACCTAGTAGGTGTGTCTGAGGCATTGTTTCAAGAAATGAGCTCATTTGCTTTTTTTTATTTTAGATCTCTGAATTACCCACTGCTTACTGCCCCAGGCGTTTTCGTATCTTAATAATTCATCTCGTTCAGGTATCCAATATGGCATTCAAACACTTATTAGGAGGAGTAGCCTAGTGGTTAGAGCAGTGGTCTATGAACCAGGAGACCAGGGTTCAAGTCACTTTACCTGCCATTGCCTCAGCTATGAACTTAGATTGTAAGCCCTCTGGGGATAGGGAAATGCCTACAGTACCTGAATGTAAACCAATGTGATATGTTAATAAAAGTCTGTGTTATGTTTTACATGCACAAACCTGTGTGTCTGATTTCCCATGCAGACGAAGAACCTTCTTCTTTGAAAATCTAGCCCTAGAAGTCTATCATTTCCAAATGTCTTCTGTTCTAAATACTTAACAGCTATATGGTTATGGTAATTCAAATGGCCACAAAAAATTTGGCTGTTGCCATAGCTGAAGCACAGGGAAAACAATTTCTTCCTAGCCCCTCTATAGGCAGCAGCTTATGCTTCAGGATCAGCACTTTCCCCAAGACTGAGTGCCAGGGTCTCCCAATGAGTTTATTTTTCACCCACCATGGTAAGAATTAACCCCAGTGTATGGCGTGAGGTCGGTGTTTGCCACTTCCATGTTGAGATGCTGTGTCCTTGAGACAGGATACCAGGCCATGGGGTTGATGCAATACAGTTTCTAAACTCGGACAAGATAGGCTCTCTGTTAAAGGTTTGTATTTTATTTTTCTGGGGCCAAGATTCTTCTAGTTTTTGGACTTTGCTTCTAGCGAAGTACAACAAAGTAGCCACAAAGGGTAGGTGATTTCCCCATTTCTATACTTTCCTTGCAATGCACTGTTGTGCTGCTTTGTTGTGGGCTTTGGTCTACTTTTTTTTTTTTTCCGATTTCTCCACTGTTCAGCTGCAGTGCAGCAGAGGCTGGAGCTCTCCTCCTACTCTGAATGCGGTGCGACTTATCCGGTCAACCAAAATGGCTCCAGCCGTTGTAGTCGGTGCCCCGAGATTGAACTGCAGTACAGGCTGCACTGACACGTGTGTGGCAAACGTCTGACATGGGCCCAGGGTTATCTCAAAAAGTTTCTTCCATGGGAAAGAAAAGCTCTCACAAACTGTAATAGTCCCTTCTAGGTCTGTAGCAAATGCCATGGCAACTCTGCTACATAATATGTTGATTTGGGTTCCACCTATTCATGACAGATGCCCATGGTCTCCAGTATTCGAAAGGCTCATGTACATATAAGACCTTAGTGCTTAAGTAATCATGAAACAATAATTGGGAAAGTGCTGCCTCTAAAAATTAATTTCAGAATGAAAATATCATTTGTCTTTGGCTATTTATGACAAAAGAGGTTTCTCACAGTTGCTCTCTTTCTGTACAGAAAGTAAACCAGTTCCACCATATGTTCCATGTGTTTTATTGTATTGTAGGTTGGTAATTATGCTGAATACGCGGAGGGAACCCTGCCTTGTGCCATTGTATCTAACCAACAGACACAGATACTGATGCACACGTTTGCTGTCCAAAGAGACACTGCACTGTTACTGGTTCCCTATCAGAAAACAGTTCTCTAAGAGGCGGAAGCTTTCCAGATAGCCCAGGTTCATGACACTTACCGTCAGTCAGATTTGCTATTACATGTAAATAAAAATTTAATGATGTGGCTCTATACATGTAAACACGAACGGATCCATCTGAGACATTAAATATTCAGTACATTTCTTATTACAATCAAATATTTAATCATTTCCACTGTGGGCTTGATTTCTTTACATGTGCCATTTTACATTCATGAAGTTAATTTAAATAGCATTTCATTTCTATTACAGTCCAGCAGCATAGAATCTATATCATCTCAGTAACCGTAAAAAGAAAAAAAAAAAAATCAACACATCATTTAAACCCTCAGAAATATTATCTCCAGGCGTGTCATCAGTGCGGTTGCAGGCTGTGGCTTTAGCATCTGAATTCCTGCATTCTAACCCAGGCTGATAAGACCATGAAAATATGTTTTATCAAAGAGCCACCAGCGAAAGGATCTTTTCCCATAGAGAACGTTTTTATCGTGAATGAATATGGACTATGCACTTGCTGTGGGCACGGGAGGCGGGGAAACACCGCATGCACCTTTGAAACGAATCGAGTACTATGCGACGTTTTCCTTTCCCCACTCGCTCGCAGGAACACGGTCCTTAACCCGGCTAAAAGTGCGTGCGTTTAGCCGGGAAAAATGGTGGGCAATTCTCCAGCGAAAGCCATTTCACCCGGGCAAAGCCCTCCACCTAGATATATGGCTTTGAAAAACTATCAGAGTACACCGCACTAACCTTGCATCTCTTGTTTTACAAAAAAGAAAGAAATGGCATCAAAGAAGATTTGTTCTTTGCTAGTGGCAGGAAAAAAAAAAAAAGCCATCAAGCTAATGCACTAAGAAACTGCTGCAATTTCTTAGCTAGTTAAGTGCAAAACTGAGGGACTAAGGGGTCTGTTCACTAAGGCTTTACCCCCCTCCCCGATTCCCAAATCTACGTCTATACCTTGATGACTCAGGCTCTACTTGTTTTATAGTTGGCCTAACATGTAGGTTTCATTGTCTGTCTCTCTCTCTCTCCCCTTGTGTCTGCAGGACTGATCGTTGCAACTCTGGCCATCTGCTGGATGCCGAATCAGATTCTGCGGATCATGGCTGCCAGCAAACCCAAACAGGACTGGAGCATATCCTACTTCCGGGCGTACATCACTCTTCTGCCCATCGCCGACACCTTCTTTTACCTGAGCTCGGTGGTGAACCCGCTCCTGTACAACATCTCCTCCAAGCAGTTCCGCCGGGTGTTCCTGCAGGTCCTGCGCTGCCGCCTGACGCTACAGCACGCGAACAAGGAGAGGCTGCTGAAAGCCACGTCCAGCACCGGGAGTGCCAGCTACAGGCGTCCGCTGGTCTTCATGTCATGGAGGCAAAGTTCTTCCACGAAGAGAACGAGGCAGAGTTTCTTAAGCACTTTTCAGAGTGAGCCCAAGCTTGACCGCAATCCACAAAAATTGAGCTTTGAATCGGTGGAGCCAAGCGCAGAAGTAAAGCCCCCCGAGGCAAGCTTAGAAGCCAGGCAAGCTATATCGAATGGTCTCTCAGAAAGTGAAATCTGAATCCAGAGTATGAAAGGAACTGAAATTGTTAACAAGAAACTAAGATGAGAGAAAATTACTAGGGGGCAGAGGGGAGTTTAGAAAAAGTAAAAGGATTTCAAGCACTTTTTTTCCCTCGTTTCAAAATCCATGGCATGTTTTTTTCTTAAAGTGCAAACTGGAGGTTCAACCGTAACTCTTGAATTAATTTTCAGCAAACCAAAAGGGATTTTTTTTCTTTTTGTCTGCGTCGGAAGCTCTTTCATTACCGGGTCTGGAAACAAAACAGCAAAAGAATAAAAACAAGAGCAAAGCCCCAGAGAAAGGACCGAGAGGGCACCGACTCCTCCTGGCAGGTGACCCTAGCAGTGCGTCGAGAGGAGTGCCAGCACGAAGAGCAGCAGGGTGGCGCGGGTGCCCGCTCGCAGCTTGGCAGCAGAGTTGACCCTCTTCTTCAGCCGAGGTCCGTTGCAGAGCGGGGTGTTGCAGCAGCTGATGCACACCGAGTCCAGCTTGCCGGGGGCGCAGAAAGACTGGTAACCGGCGGACGTGATGAGGCAGGCTCCGGACGAGGCGCACGACTTGCGGTACATGATGCCTACCACAAAAAGCAAAAAGAGAGAGAATCTTACATGAACAGGCTTGGACTGAAATAGCACCTCTGTTTAAAGGCCTGACCCATGCTCTTTTTTCTCTTTCTACAGAGTGAAAACCAAAAAAATACTAAACAAATTTTCTTTTGCACTCTCAAAACATGTAAGAAATTATGAACCTTTACTATTAGGAGATTCGGTTTTTGAACTTTTATTTAAAAAAAAAAAATGCATGCAGGTAACTCATAACATGGTTTTTTTTTTTTAAATTATTATTACAGTGTTTTTCTCTTTCCTTCATTTTAAAAGTATGTAATACCAGTTTATGCCCCATGCTGTAACGCAGTCCTTTTCTCCTGAGCAGTTGTGGATGGCTCCTGTCTGACTCTTGCATGGCACAATCCATTAAAGGAAGGAATCTATAACCGCTTTGCAGTCATTGAGGATATTGCTAGCCCCAAGAAACTTTAAAAGCCCAATAGTACTAGGTCAACCAAAGAGGGCTTGATTTAAAAAAACAAACAAACAAAAAAAAAACCAACATTGACATACTTAAAATTGGGTTTTACGCGAGTAAATTTTGAAAATTGCTACGATAGTAGGCTACATTTACGAGTGTAACTCCTTTGAAAATCACCTCCTTAGATTTTATTTCGAATTTAAAAGCACAACCACACACTGTTCAACCAGTACTGGTTTTTTGCTACTTGCATAACCAACAATTGGCAAATGCCATCTCCTCTCCATCGATGGGAGCCCCCTGTATGTCATCTCATTAGCCCCGATGGCGGGAAGAGGAAACCTTTAAGTGCTGAGCACTGCAGCACATGCACGGGTCATGGCAGAGCCACATTTTTGTACTAGCGTGATATTAATAATGGCATACGACAGAATTCCCATTTTCTCTCTCTTATGGCCCTCAGTTGTGTAACGCGTTATTACTGGTACCTTTCTGCAACCTCATTCCCCGTGTCATCATTCCGCAAAGTTTGTCGTTCAGCATGATTGAAATCTGGCTCTGAGCCTGATGCACAAATACCATTAAGCACTGTAGCATCTACCAAATTTACTTGAGGGCCTGCAGGGAGCAAGGATGGGAATGGAGGACACATATTTCAAGTAAACTGCATTAGAGAGGCCATAAAATCGTGTTCCTTTGTATGTGCCTAGCCAAGCCTGCCTTTTGTCTTAAAATCTGGCACATGTACAAATCAAAGGGGACTCTGGGCTAGAAAGGAACATATCTTGTCAAAAGAATGAAATCCATGTGAAGAAAAAAAAACAACCCAACCCAAAACAAATGCAAGAACTACAATACAGCGAGTGCACAAAACAGGCACAAGAGGTAACTATTTCCTCTGACCTTTAGAGGCCATGGTGCTAAGCATTATTATTTTATTATATGCAAAATAATGAGCTGAGAATTATGCAACTCAGCTCACTAGCTATTAACACAAAGTTAAATAACATGCGTTAAAACCTGCAAATAGCAACACAGACCAATTAACGCAAGAAACTTAAACCATACCTCAGGTAGGTTATGGGATTTTTGTGTTCATGTCAGCGCTATCATGCTAACTTTTAACACCAGAAATGTAGCTCCTAAGTGATTTGCCTATCATTAACATGGGCCATTGACATGACATAATTAAGACACAATGATGCCCTGATTTATTGCACTTTGTACATTGGTTTTTCAATAAATAAGGAGCAGGTACCATACGGTATACAGAATCACCTGATACGCATGATAGGACCTGAGAGACAGAGTGCCTTCCAAAAGAAAATATGCAAAAGATGAAACATGCGTACATTTCACATCCACTGCTTTCTATGTTCCTTTTAGCAAAAGTACTGCATAGTAAAAAGGAAGTGCTATTCTAGGGTTATAGTCATGAAGGCACTTCATATATCCAGCAAAATGTGCAGGGCCAAAGAAACTAAAGTGGTCTGTGAAATAAAGGTTAGCATGCATGTCAAGGCCATTTTGCAAATGCTAAAAGTAGCATTCTATACAACAAGGTCTTACCGTAGACATTAAAATGGTCCCCCAAGACATGAGTGGGAGCATGTTAAACGCCAATGAGGGTGCATCATATGCAGATGAGGCGTTATGGAACATGCGCTCTTTTCCACCCACTATTCACCGTGGGCCCGCTAAACCCCAAAATTTAAACACTGGCCGCAGCTCAGGCGCTGAATTTTTAGCATGCGTCCTGCCTTGAGAAAGGCAAACCTTCACACTAGCTGCCACAAAATTCCTCTTGCTAAATCAGCCCAGTTAACAGGAGGGATTTCATTACTCCCAACCTGCTCATGAAGTTCGGGCCCCCTTCCACCCTCAGAACCCCCTCCCATCAACGGCAAGACATTCCCCAATGCTGAACAGCAGCGAACCTCCCCTCCCCTAATACAAGCATCATCAAGCCCTTGTAACCCCCTTCAGTGGCTGACCCTTCCCAACCATCTGGAAGGCTCGCTCACAGCTCTGGAGTATCCCCAGTGCCGATCTTCCCCAAAAGCCTTCCTGCCGGCACTCTGACTGATGTCACTATGCAGCGATTCATCACAGCAGTGAAGCTCCACCTAGAGGCGCCATGCGACGTCCAGCAGTGGTGCCCGTTCGGCAGGGAAAGGTCTACACTGGGAACCCTTCATGACACTAAGAAGGCATTCAGAGGGGTGGGGGAATCAGGAGGCAAGGGATCCAGTCGCTTGGGGGGGAGTTACCTTAAGGAATGTACAGATGCTTGATTGTTCCATGGGGAGTCACGCCAATGCTGGGTGGAGGGATGGGTTTGCTGATGTGCCAGTGGTGCCAATCGGTGATGCGCTAAGGGGCAGAAGGTGGCCTTGAAGCCTATGTGGCCTTGGGGGGTGGTGAGGAGGGATTAATGCTTTGAGGACAACTGGGAGCTTGCGCTTGGTGAAACCGATTGCATAAGCATGTTAAGCCCCATTTTTGCAGGCACATGAAAAGATTTTAGCTCCAGCTTTATTGCACAAGCCCCTAAATGAGCAAACAGGCATCAGCAAAAAAAATATATATCTTTTCCTAGCTCAACCAGGAGAGATGCTGCAAGAGGTCAAACGGTCAAGCATTTGGCTTGGAGCACGAAGCTTACATTCCAAAGATTTGAAAACCAGGTTGAAGAGCAACAGTAAAGAACAGAAATCAGGCAGGGTAATAACAATTAGTCTGTTCTTACACACCATCATCTTAAAAAAAACCAAAACACACACACACAACGCACCAGACCATACATAAACACCCCACCCCCTCTTCCGTCTTGGCATCCTCAGCAAGGATTCACTTGACAAGGTAAGAGAACTAAGGCACATTGGAAGGGCTTTATGGAAGCTTCTGCTCGGTGGATAAATGGAAATGATCTGTTCTTGGTGCTATCTGGCACCTCAAGCACATGCATCCATTCAGAGGCTAATTTTCAAAGGCATTTACGAAGGGGGGGGGGGGGGGGAGTACTTTCCCCCCTTGGAAATGGCCCTTTACAAAATGTCCTGGCCCACACGTGAGTAAACGTATTCGTGTGTGATTTGTATGTGCCAGCGGCGTGGCCACGGGTGGGCCATTACCCACCCCCCAATTTGGACCCAGGCCCACCCAACCGGCAGAGGCCTGTCGGAGCAATGCCCTCACGAGATCCCATCCCTGCAACGGCAAAGAGGACGGCCAGAGCTGCAAGGCCATCGTGGGATTCCCATCCCTGCGACAGAGGAGAGCCGAAGCTGCAAGGCCAGGCCCAAGGCGACCGGGTGTACAGGGCACACTCGAGGAATCCGCTTGGCTGGCGGCAGCAGGAGAGGCCGCTGGCAGCCGAAGGACAGAGTGCCTGCACATGCTCATACCCTCTCTTCTGTTCTCTTCTCTTCATGCACAGCTTCTGCTCCCTCCCCCCCCCCCCCCCCAAACAGGGAGATCGGTGGGCTGTACGGCCCGAAGATAGCAGAAGGCCCTCGGGTATCCTAGTTTACGAACATACGCTCAGTAGGGACCTGCATCAGTTTTTTTTGGGGGGGGGGTTGGGGTTTTTTTAAAGTTAATAACGATCTATTCATTGAGGGAATGGGATATTAGAGAGTCAAAGTGGACAGGTAAGGGCCAGACAGGCTGCCGCAGGATCCCATCCCTGGGGCGGCAGAAGACTTTGGCTGTGCCTAATGAAAAGGCCCTGTGTGTGTATGTGGGTGAGAATGGGTGCCTGGGTGTGTGTTTCTGTGTGTATAAGAATGGGAGCCTGGGTGTGGGTGAGAGAGTGAGAGCTTGTGTGTGAGAGCTAGTGTGGGGGTGGGGGAGAACATATGAGAGTGAGAACTTGTGTGGTGGGAGTGGGAGAGAGGAAGGGAAGAAGACAGTAGGAGAAGAGAGACACTGGAAAGGAATTAGGAAATAAGCGACATGGGAAAAAGTGACCAGGACCAACTGATTAGAAAAATACAAAGATCATACAACAAAGGTAAAAAAAAATAATTATATATATATATATATATATATATATATATATTTTATGAGACTTTAGCAATTTGAATATGCCATCTTTGGGAATTTGCATTTCTTATATTTTCCTCTTTCTTCTGTATTCCACCACGCTCTCAGGCTTTCTATTTTGGTTTTGTCTGCCTGTTTCTGTTTCTAATTCGTAGGCTCTTATTTCTATACTAGGTAAAGGTTGGTCTCTGTTTTGCCTCTGTGTGTGTGTGTGTGTGTGTGTGTGAGACTGAAGTGCAGTATTTCTGCGGGCGTGCGATTTCTCTGTAGTCCAGCTTCTTCTGCTCCTCCAGTAGGTGATGTATTAATGTTCTAGGGCCTGGTGTAGTATTTGCATTGCTACTTTTTCATATGGTTGCTATTATTTGAACTGCGAGAGTCAGTGCTGTGACTGTATGGTATGGCAAGGTAATCTAGACGTCTTTCTTTGCTGGAGTTTGTGTTACTTCACAAAATAGCAGTGGAAGGATATTTTTTGTTCAGGTGACACCAGAATTTGAGTATTTTTTTTTCATGTTGGTTGTAATGTGAATTGTCCAAGCTCTGCTCTTCACCTATTCTAATGATTAAATCTGTTTTATTGTAGTTCTGGTGATTTCTGGCTTTCTGCAAAGAGGATTCATGAAAGACTACATTAATTTTTGTTTTATTACATGATTGATTGATCTGATTGTTTGTTTTCTTTGCTTTTTATATGATATGCTTGTGCATTTATAAACTGCAATAAATATAAAATGAATTAATACAAGTTAATAAGGAATGTTTAATGCTGTAAGTGCTTGAAATAATGGAGGTAAAATATTTTAAAGTTTCACGCATGATGCATAATGGCTGTTGCAAACTACTTAGAAAGCCATTCTAAGGTACAGTATATGGCATTATTTATCAATAACAACTAGTAGGCCTCAGACCTGCATGCCTTCAGCCCACCCATGTTAACCTTGTGCCCACCCAAAAAAATCAGTTCTGGCTACGCCACTGGTATACGCGTACGTTTTCCTGCGAAGAGCAGAGGTATCTCCAGGGGCTGGGCTGAGGAGGGATTTGTACTTTCACGATTCCTTCTGCATTTTCAAAAGCGTGCACGTGATTTTGTCCCAAATAAATCTCCGCTCACAAATAAGCACGTTTAATTGTATGTGGGCAGTTTTGGTAGGATCATTTTCAAAGGGAAAAAGTATGTGCGTTAATTGCCTTCAGATTTATATATACACTGTTACAAAAGTATCCTTTCAATGGCGTACATAAAAAACAAAAGAAGCCATGGGAGCATTATATGGAATTCTTCTTTAAAAGCAAACAATGGGCATTTTAGCATCGGTTCTGAAAATTATCCATTAGAGTTTCTAGTTTTCAGTTGTTATAAAATAAAAAAAATTCAGTGTTAATTTTTGTATTATAAGATATATTAAAATTGGTGGTGGGAGGGGGTGATTTTTCAAAACCTGCCACATTGCACCTTTTAACTGTCTCCCCCCTTGCTTATTCTTCATACCCATCTGAGCCACACTCTCATTCCTATCGCCTCAGTGCAGTTCTCCTCCTCCCTCCAGTGTGGCCCTCACTGGGCCCTCAGTCTTGGCTTGGCGTCCATCCCTGTTTCACATGTGGCTGACCTCTTTGATTTCACAGAGGGAAAACGCTGTTCTCATGAAAGCGGATGGCAAATGCCTCAGGCCATCTCTGTGTTTCTTTTAAACTCCATTCTCGAGCTGCTCGTGGGTTTTATGGAGAGCCTAAAATGTTTTGGTTTTAAATCCCTGCACAAAGTGCTGCTCAATGTGTATATCTATCTATCTGTCTCAGTCTCAGACCATTTTCTTGACATTATGGGCACTTCAGGTAAAAAATGAACATAACGGGACCAATTAAAATGTTACATTTGGCCACACACCGGTCATGCAGAAAAGCTTTGCTCACCAGAAAAGCTAAACCACCTCCAACTGGATTGGCTACGTTAGCCTTATTTTCAGCTCTAACAGAGCCAATATGGGACTGAATACAGTGCACGCATCTGACCCTGCCGTATTCATTCCTGAACCTAATCTAAAAGATGCGTTAACAGTTTTGTCAGCATACTAAGAAAATGCACTTCAGACTCTGGTATAATGCAACTTTCTTTTCTGTTTTACACTATAGAGGCCACTTAAAAAGGGAATTCTGAGCCGCAGAACTATTGTCTGCCCGTGATAAAGTGCCCAGCTGACTGAACACTGGGTTTTAGACCCAACAGATTAAGAGCTAGCGAACCTTAAGAGAGCTGCTCACTGCTTCCCGGAGCATCAATTTGCACAATGGCAAAGGCAGAACAGTGATATCGTTAAGCAGAGGAGGGAGTGGACAGGTTTGCTGACCCCCACCTAAGTCCTCTGCGGCTACAGCACTAAAACCATGCTCCCACTAGCGGAAAATGAAACTACAAACTGAAAACAAAATTATAAACTATGAAGGGTCCGAAGCGAGTCACGTGTTTGAATGCCGTGTGCCTAAAATATTACCTCACTGCCTGACAAGCGTACGACATTGGATGAGCTCATAGCCGGTGTTCTTGTACTAGCTTTCAAAAAAAATTTTTTCCATGCAAAATGCCATTTTCTGATTGTTTTATGATCAAGGTAATATTCTTGTTTCTGAAATCCTGTAGAGAAATTCTAAAACTCAGTGCCAGGACCAGCTTTTTCTAGGCCCAGGGCAGATATTCAGAATTCCACCCTCCCCTGCGCCTTGACTCATGAGCGACTGCTCTGATACCTTTGAGGGCAAAAGACACAGCTGTCTCTCTGGTGGTAGAGACTCCAGCGACGCTCTCTCCCTCCGCCCCCCTGCTCTCTCTTCCTGCCCAGCATCCCGGTTTTTCTCCACCACTCAATCAGGCCGATTCAGTGAAGTCCGCGGGAGAGCGGGCGAACAGGCCACTCACCTGTGCGCGCGATGCAGTATTTAAATTAGGTCCGGCGGTAGAAACGGGCAAAAGGAGGCTGTCAGCGGGTTTGACAGCCGACGCTCAATTTTGCCGGCGTCGGTTCTCGAGCCCGCTGACAGCTACAGGCTCGGAAACCGGACGCCAGCAAAATTGAGTGACCGGTTTTCGACCCGACAGCCGCCGGCTGACTTCAAATTTTTTTTAATTTTTTTAAATTTTTTTTACCCTTCAGGACCTCCAACTTAATATCGCCATGATATTAAGGCGGAGGGTGCACAGAAAAGCAGTTTTTACTGCTTTTCTGTGCACTTTCCCGGTGCCGGAAGAAATTAGCGCCTACCTTTGGGTAGACGCTAATTTCTGAAAGTAAAATGTGCGGCTTGGCTGCACATTTTACTTACTGAATCGCGCAGGCATACCTAATAGGGCCATCAACATGCATTTGCACGTTGAGGGCGCTATTAGGTTCGGCGGGTTGGACGCACGTTTTCCCGCCCCTTACTGAATAAGGGTTAAGGGAAAACGCGCGTTGAATGCAGGCAAGTAGGCCGATTGGAGCGCACTGTACTGTATCGGCCTACTTGCCTGCATTCACCTCTTCCTGCCCCCCCCCTATTCATTTCTCACTCTAGATATCCCTGAACTGCTACCGATCCCTACCCAGAACTTGCGTAGAAGCAGAATACCTCACCTCCGTCACACACACAGAGAATGCAGACTTTCACCAAATGCAGAATAAGTGACCACAAATTAGAAATAGATATATATTGGGGAGCGTAGGAGAGAAGAGAGAGACATCCCCAACTAAAAGGAGACCACTCTGGAAAGGAATGACCTGAGAATATTGATACCCGGAGAGAAAAACTGTGCCAGCTGTGAGACCCGGGAGAGAGGTGCGTCTGACGTCATCATCCGGTGTCTGCTGTATAAATTTAAACAGACGGTACCCCGCTATCACTGGCGTGCCGCCTAAGCCGCGCGCCTCCGAAGGGGCGCACGGCTTTGTCCGGCTTAGTCCAGAGAAGCCGTCCTCCCGATATTGTTGGTAGGAATAATAGCTGGTGAACTCTTCCTGAGTACTCCTCAAAGGTTCTATGGGGAGGAAAAGAAAAGTAAAAACCTTTCCAGTATCTCCTATAACACCAAGGGGTCCTATGGACAAACACGTCGTTAGACGGATTGAATCACCAAGTGAGGACACTATGGGGGAACAGTTCTCTGCTTCCCTCAGTCCTGGTGAAGGTCCTTCATTTCCCCCACAACCTAAAGCATCAATTCCAGAAGGTTTTCTACAGTTAGAATTTAGCAGTCCATTGAAGGACAGCGTAATTCCTGCAGAGACTCAGATAAGTAATCATTTATTGAAATATGATGTAGGGTTAGATACAGGGGAATTAAAGAGGCCAGAGATCTGGCCTATAGATCCCCCTGATAATATAACCCTCAAAGATTTATGGAAATTGATGGCTACTGTTAATAATAATGTTTCGCAAATGAGTAGGTCATTGTCAGGAATAGTTAATGTGAATAAATTAAAGATAGAGGAACAAAGTAAGGAAGTGACTAGTTTGAAGGATGAAATGGGAAAAGTAACATCTAAAGTCAAATTGTTAGAAAATACTGGGATAGCCCAGATTAAAAGATAGTCTTTCCATTCACAGAGAGCTAGAAAACAGAGAAAATATGATGAGATGTAAAAATTTGCATTTAATTAACTTCCCGCAAACTAGACTTATCACCTAGTGAAATGTTAAAAAAAATATTTCAGGGAAATATTGCAATATGCTGAGAAGGAAGTACCTGTTTTATCCAAAGTCTTTTACTTCTCCAAGAAAACTGGAGGGGGTGGAAGAGGAAAATCCAGATACTTCATCTATTGGTGTTTCCACATTCCTTGAAGAGTCAATTGACAATATACAAAAAAGAGCCACCTTATTTGTTTCAATGCTATTGGAAGCTGACAAAGATAGAGTGTTTAGGGATTTCCTTAAACACAGAGATATGAAGTTTTGTGGTCAAAAGATTTTAAATGTTTCCAGATGTGTCTCGAGCCACCCAGGCTAAAAGGAGGCACTTTCTCTCTCTATATTTTAAAGTGTTGGCCCTAGCGGCAACCTTTTTTCTGAAATATCCATCTGTTTGTCTTATTACTTTTAGAGGGAAGAAATATAGTTTTATTCACCCTTTACATTTGGAGCCTTTTATTTTAGATAAAGATACAATTGGAGGAAATAAGATAGAAGGCCAGTAAAAATCCTTTTCTCTCTCTCGTACCTGCTTGTTTATTATTATTTACTGTTTTATAAGTTAGCTCCCCCAATTATGGGTTACGTAATGGAGAAGGGTGTGAATATGTAACAATATTATATTAAGTGTGGTGTACTTCTGTAATACTTCTTTGAAATTTTGTTTAAAGTTTAAATGAAAATTCAATAAAGAAAAAAATTGAAAAAAAAAGAAATAGATAGAATTCGGTTTGGGGGAATCATTTGTTGTGCTATCCTGTTCAGCTTCCTGCCCTTCTTCCGGTTCCCTGCAGCTAGGAGGGGGAGGGGAGGGCTGAATTAGGCAGCAGGGCACTCTTTTTCCCCATTGTGCTGTGTCTGCTCAAGGTGGCCTCTCATTCCTTGTATGCTAGCTGGGATGGGAAGGACTGAAGCAAGCAGCAGAGGGGCCGTCTTCTCTCGCCAGAGATTCAGGGGGAGGGGCAGTAACCAAGAGTCATTGTGGCCAAGTCCTGTCTACTTCCTTGCTATGCCCACAGGTAAAAGCAGCCCTGCTGCTGATGCTCCCTTAGCTGTATAGAACTGGGGGCAGGGCAGGCCTATCAAATTTTATTTCCTGTGTTGTAACTCCAGCCTTTGACCAGGGCAGGGACGCTCAAAATCGGTCCTCTCCTCCACGCGCTCCAGTCAGGCAGCTTTTAAAGGATACCCCTTAATGAATATGCAAGAGAAATATGTGCATACATAGGAGGCAGTGCATTCAAATAAATCTCATGCATATTCATTAGAGAGATATCCTGAAAACCCAACTGGCTGGGGTCGGGTGGGAGCCACAAGGCCCGGTTTGAGTGCCTCTGCACTAGAGTACATGTCAAGTGATTCTTGCAGGGTTATAGGCTGACCTTGCTAAAATAAGCAATTCAAAAGGGCCAGCTTTTTTGTATGTGAAGTAAACGTGGGAACTAAACATATGGTGTTATTAAAGAAGCCAAACAATACGGGTAAACGTCAATAACCTTCACATAAAAATATGGAAGAAAAAATAGTCATTTATGCCTCTGTTCAAATGCAGAAATACACCACAGAATAACTCAAATCTAGTTTCCTGTCGACTTTTCCCCACATGATCATGCCTGACTTTGCCTCAAATTATTGTATTGTTTTCTTTGCAAATATTATTTTAAAGAGATGCCTCCTATCCACCCTTTCATTTTCATTACACTCCATTCTTCAGATGTTAAAATTTCCAGCAAAAAAAATGTTATCATCATCTCTGGCTAAAGAACTCTGAAATGTCTAATCTAATTTCACACTATCCTGCAATATCTATCGGATTAACCTTCTGCCATAAACATGTCACCTGGAAATGAAAACGTCTTAGATGAAAATAGGATAAATGGTATAGATCGGGGGAAGGCAACGCCGGTCCTGGAGTGCCGCAAAGAGGCCCAGTTTTCAGGATATCCACAATGAATATGCATGAGATACATCTGCATTCAGAGGAGGCGGTGTGTGCATCTCTCACATGCCTGTTCTTTGTGGATATCCTGAAAAGCAGACCTGCTTGAGGCACTCCAGGACTGGAGTTGCCTGTCCCTGCAGTAGATTTGATGTCCATTAAGAATCTCAGCACCCCCATCATAAACTCACACCACAGCGTTCAGATGTGCGCAGGAATAAAAACTGAGCCACACAACGCCTGACACCGAAACAAAAACTGACAGATGAAAACTATAAACTGCTGAAGATCATTAATTAGCCCCGTCCTTTGCTTTGTTACTCCACATTGTTGATACATTTTCAAAGCTTTCTCCCTTCCCATTTCCCCCCCCCCCCCCCAATTATATTTTCCAGTGCAGTTCGGTTTTACTTTTCCTCTTCCTGCCAAGATGCAGGGACAGGCACTAGTCCGTTCTTCTGCACAACCTCGCAGCCGTTAACCGACTCATCACGCCACCCTTCTAACAGGGCACAGACTTGTTCCTGTCAACGTGGTTGGAAGTTGCCGGGGCAATGATACCATGAATACATCAGTTCAGCGAGCTTCAGTAAGGGGAACCTTTGCAAGCAAATGTGGGAGAATGCCATATGTTACTGAAACTAAAACATCTGCTGGGATTTCGAGCCCCAACTAACCTCTTGACAACTGCAATGCAAAAATATAATGAGAAGTGAAGGCAACTGGTGATCATGACCGGAGGCTGCTGGCAACATTAACGTCATTTATTTATTCATTTCATGAAAAAATTTCTATTCCGCAGATCCAAGTGAACCTTCTCTCCCTGGAGTACAACAGGAACATAAAAATGTAAACGTAAAACTGAAAGGGATTTCTGAATGATTCGCTGCCAGTGGTACGGCGAGGGAAGCTTAACATGGCAAGCAGTTCTAACAAGCCAAACATTGCATAATAAGAAACACTGGAAGTAACACCTATTATTATACTCTAATGTGCAAACCAGATTTTATATTTGTCAGCGTTTATTCTTTTCTTTTTTTTTTAAGTTGTGAAGGGTCTGTAGCTCTAAGGTGATTCTATTGCTGTTCCACTATATGCATGCAGGGGGAGAAGGGTGTGTCAGCCAACTGAGCAATGTGACTGACTGACTGACTACTGCGTTATCGTATTAGAACACCCTCCCCCCATCCCCCGGTTCTTCAGATGTAACAGACCCCTGATAACCCAGAAGGTGCCACTGCTGCCATCATGTACCCGGTGCATCATTTCTGATCATTTTAAATCAGTATTATGACACATCAGGGGGTGCAGAAGTTCTTATGTAAAACCTCCTTTCACGAATACTTATGAAGAAAGGCTAAATAACTTAAGGCTCGATTTTAAAAGGGCCGCGCGTGTAAAAACGGGGGGGGGGGGGGGGTTATGCGCGTGCTGGGCATTGCACGCGCCGTGCGCATTTTAGAACGGGCCCGGCCATACCCAGAGTCCCCATTACACGCAGAAGTGCTGGGCCCTGCAAGAGGGGCAGGCTGGGAGGGGGGGGCGTGGTCTGAGCGGGGGCGTGCTGACAGCCGGCCGGCGTGCAGAGTTTACTTCTGCTCCTGAGGAGCGGTAAACATAAAAATTAAAAAATGGGGAAGGTTAGGGTTAGTTTAGGTTAGTTGGGGAGGAGAGGGGAAGAGGTAGGAAGGGTAGGGTTAGGGATAAGAAAGTTCCCTCCCAGGATGCTCCTTAATTGGACTGGACTGGGAGGGAACTGGGGGAGGCCCTCTTAGTCACTGCTGGTATTTCTCCAAAATCACCCCCCTCTGCGCATGGAGCAGGCCACCCGCCAGCATATGAGCGTGCGGACACGGAAAGCCGGCGTGCCGACATGCACATGTTATCAAATAGCCACGTCCATGTGCGCGGGCCAGGAACCACGCGCACATGGACACGCTCGCGGGTTGTTGTTGGTTTTTTTTTTAAACCTACGTTTTAGAGCTTACAGCTTGGAGAGGAAACAACTGGGAGGGGATCTGATGGGTGTGTATACAATCATGAGTGGTGTGGAACTGGGACGTAGGGAATGCTGCTTTATCCTTTCCGATAGTACTAGGACTGGGGGAGATTCCATGGAACTAACTGGTTGCTGACTAAAAACAAAGTTGTTTTTTTTTGCCAACACTGGAATATGTCACTGGGGGGTGGGGATGTGAAAAATGGCAGAAAACAGCCTGGAGCCTACGGGGCACCCCCACTACAGTATCAAGGACACATTCTAAGGTATCGGGAGGGGTGGTCAGGAAGGTTTGAGGGGGGTGTTTGAATGTGGAAGGGAAGGGGAATTGGATCAGTGGGCGGGTGACTTTTTTGTGAATGGGGAGGTGGGGGGTGGCCGAGACATCTCCACACCATTTATTTTTTTCTATTTTTAACTTTTTCCCTGCTCTGCCGCCTCCAGCGGTGGCAGGAGGAGCAGACCCCCTAAGGGGGAGCTATCACATACTGGGAGGGGTTGCTATTTTAGAAGATGGCAGCCCCCTGTGAAGGGGGCTGCCGTCGCACGTTCCCCCCCCCCCCCAACCAAAAAAAAAAAACCGCGGGCAAGCCACCGCTGTTTTACCACAGAGGAGTAAAAACGCCCCGGGAATGCTCCCTGTGGTATTTGTCTCCTCCTGCAATAAAATATCACGGCATAGTAAGGGGTGAATTTTTAAAGCCCGGCATGCGCCAAAGCCGGGAGATAGGCGCAGAAATCGGGCCGGCTGATTTTAAAAGGCAGTCGCGTACATGTGCATCTCCCGGTACGCGCGCACATTATTTATTTATTTAATTTTTTTTACTAAAAAAAAAAGGCAGGGCGTGGGCTGGACGTTCCAGGATATATAAATGAAACCAGCGCCTAAAAACCTAGGCACACAAACGTGCACTGGGGTCCCCTGCCATGTAACTTTACTTCTGCTAATGATGGCGTGTGAGCCCTAAAACAAAACACACTAGGCTAAGTCAGCGGTGTTTTAAGGGTAAGGCTAGACGTCCTATCCTTTACCTGGGCGAACCGAGAACAAACTGAGGAAACTGGTAATTGCGTTGGCACGCATGTCTACTAAAATCCCACTTGCGCGGCCGAGGCGGCATTTGCGCACACGTGCACACGTGCAGCCTGTTTTATACCATGTGCGCATGTTATAGAAGGGCCGTGTCCTTTGGCGCAAGCCGGCAATGTCACAAGGAAAGGCAGCTGGATTTGAACCCTAACTTCTGCGATTCCCAGCCTGCTCTCCTGGAAAACGAATGCCCAGAAGATCTTCCTTTTAGGGACACCTGAAGTTCAGAGGCTGCACACTGCTTTAGTTGCACGGTTTCGATACCAGGGTTGCAAGCAGGACATTATAAAAATGTGTTTATAAGCCACAGGAAGGGCGTTTTCAAAGGCTGAACTGGCCTTTTACAAAATTGTCAGCCCAACGTGCAGGTAAAACCTATGCCCCGGGCTGCCTGTTGCACGTAAGTTTACCCAAACTGATTGGAGGTGTTCCCAGGAGGAGAATTGGGGAGGGGTTTGCATTTAGGTGCATACTTATGGATTTTCAAAAGCGTGCAACTAAATTTTCTTGAACATTTTCTGTGCCCATAATAGCAGATGGAATTGGGTGTGGGCAAATTTGGTGGGACAATTTTCATAATGGACTTATGCATGCTCAGGTCTACTTTGAAAATTAGTGTAACCCATATATTTGCCTCCTAATTTACATGGACTTTTATAAAATTACCCCTAACTGTGGATAAGTAGCAGAACAAAACCTGAGAATGTGTTTTTACAACCCACAAAAGCTTCATCAAACCAAGTCATTTTAGCATACTATAAACTTATTTAGGCTATGAAAAAGCATGCAGGATGCTGTTTATTTAAGTGTGGAACTCCCCAGTTCATGCCCTTGGCAGCCTGTGTGGAATATCATTGAAATAATGGAAAAACACCAAGGGTTACGTCTAAGGGGGGGTCCCACAAGTGTCCAGAAGTGCATGCAATAAACTGTACATGACAAGGTATGTAGTCACACACATGTAGTGTCATGCCTTTGCTATCATGGAAACATAAGGGCAGACATAGTGACCTCAGCAGCTAAGAAAGGTGTTGATAAACCGCTATGTTCCTTCAATCCTGTCCATGTCATCATTCTTTCTACCTATAGACGTGAGTTTATGGTACCAATGCAGATGGGTCATGACGACACACCCTGTCCTGTGTTATTTCACACTCTGAGAACTTACTGCAGGCATCTAAGAAGAGATCTGCAAACTGTCTTATCGTGGCACTTTACATTAAAGGACTGTCTCCATCTCAGTGAGCTTCATTTGTATGTGAACCGTGCGCCAGAAACAATCTCACTGGATGATAATCCTAGCTCCCAGCCTATGGGCAACATATCCCATCTTCCTACAGCTCCCTCGTACAAGACCCAGAAATTGAAAAACATTAAAAGCTATTGCCCATGTCCTGTGAGAAATGAAACTCACTGGACCACATATCACAGCTTCCTTTAAAATAATACGACACTTCATCACTTTTGCATTTGGATCTGTTTCATGGTTCTCCAGTCATAAACTATTTGAAATCAGTTGATAAGGCCGTCATTTCTTCACTGTATTTAACAGACACAGAAAAGGGAATGCATAATAATAAACCCTCCACGGTTTAGCCTTATTTAATGCACTTCGTTCAGTTTATCTCCTGCTTGCCTTTTATAGAGGTGCAGGCACGTGAAAGACTGGATGCAATTTATTAATAAGAGAACATACCCTACCAGCTCTGGCGCCAGAAAACCGCTTCTGCGTGGCCGTACTGCTAGTGCTCCAAGCTTATGGCATCCAGTGAAAATTAACGGCACCCCCAGTAATTCTCGTATTCACGCACGAGTTTATTTATCAGCGGCCAAGGGATCTGTATTCTGCTCCTGTCTGGGCACTCTTACATTGTCCTAGACGGGGACCTGAAAGTTGTAAACCAGCATAGATTTCTGTCTCCATAAATAAAATCCAGACTAAAAAGTGAAGAGAAACCTTTTTTAACAGCATCCAATTGCCCTTCCTGGCCTCGACTCCTTGTAATGAGAAAGAAAAAGGATAAAGCACACGGGCAACGTGGTACTCAGGGGTCAGCGGTTTTTGCTCCCTCCTCCTTTTTTCCATTCCATTTCTCGATTCCTTTTATTTCTAAGTTTACAGAGAGCGTTAGTTTCCCGCATACGCGTAAACCCGCGCAGATCACGCGACCATTTTTTGTTTGTTTTAATAAAAAGCACCAAGCTGATTCTTCTGTTTATGAAAAGCCTGGTTTCAGGACTGCGTGAGCCGTGGTGCGTCATGGACTGAGAAGGGGCAGCGTTTGTTGTTTGGTTTTTTTTTTTCCTCCATACTACTATTTTAAGAAGCTCCTCTGCTCCGGCAGGGTCTCTCATGAGCAAGCGACTTCAGAATAGCTGTTTGGAACTCCCACCGATTTGTAGGCTCTTCGGCCCGTTTCTAATTATTTGCTCTAATTTAATGTTAATGAAAAGGCAAGCTGCGGCAGGATGATGAACTCGTGTTTTGGGAACACGTTCCTGGCTCTGCCTCGGCACTTATTGCTGCTATCCTGTCTCAGCCTGCTCTATCAGTAAATCACAGGGAGGGTAAGTTTCACAGAGCCCGCCTGCAGGTTACTCTAGGGTCCATATTCAGGAGGACGTTTAGTGGGCAAGTAATTCAGCTACAGTTAAGCTGGATAATCTGTCCTGGACATTCAGTGGGATAAACGTTCTACTAAATGTTCCAGACTTAAGTTATTGGGCTAATATTAGCCAGATAATGGCAAACAAGACCGGACATTCTTTTGAACATCCAGTCATGTTTAAAGCTTTTTGGCTAATATTAGCCACATAATTTGAGACCTAACCGGCTATATTGAAACGACTACAGCTGGTTATGTGCTGAAGATTTAAAAAAACAAACAAAAAACAAACAAACAAACCACAAAATAAAATAAATAAAAACACAGGATTGCAGGCCGAAAGGCCCCAACCAGCCCCACTTCCTGCAGGGCCGAGCCTGCCGCCTGCTCCTGACAGTGCCCTGCATTGGATGGGTTACATAAAATAGAGGCCTGGGTCGATGACGGACTCTCCCCCCTCCCGGATCTGATAGTTTTTTCGATTAAATAAACAATCATCAGGCCTCCCCCCTTCCTTCCCCACACCCCATCCCAGACCTTTTCACCTTTGATGTACCTTAAATCTCTTTTTTTTTCCTCTTCAGCCCAGATCATGGTAACCTTCCACCTTGACCCAGGCCCGATGCTTCTGGCATAGCTAAGCAATTACTTAAGTAGAAGTTAAGGGAATATGGGTAAATTGAGCTGTCTGTACTCTTGCAAGCACTGGACCCTGGTTGATTTTCAACAGGGAATTTATGCATACAAACCGGATTCTGCATGCATAAATGCTTTTGAAAAATCAACCCCAAAACGTGCTTTCCAAATCCCTTATCGCAAAATCATGGGGAAATGCTAGGGGACTGGTTTCAAAAGGTTGCTTACCAGCCTTACAGGGTGATGCAATATCGTGCGCCATGAAATAAAGCTTCTGCTTAGTTGGTTTTTTTTTTGTTTTTTTTTAGCACAAGCTCATAAAATCAATTAATGTACATGCAGAAAATTCTGCTTATCGTTCTGTGCAAAGAGTTTTTATATCACCATATTAAACTTTGGCCACAGTGCTGATGCGCATTGTAACACCCCTTCCCCCCCTCCCAATGCGTTCCGCTGCCCAGATACCTCTCCTCATACAGAAAGGCCCACCAAGGCCTGAGTCAGCAGATCCACTCTCCCCCCCCCCCCCCACAGGAAATGTCCTCCAAGGCCCAAATCAGCAGCCGCCCCCCCCTCCCTGTGTTAACATTCTCCCTGTGTGAAAGGGCCCTTTGAAGCCCAAATCAGCCACTTCTTTTCCCCGTGGCAGCATTCCTATCTTGGGTCAAAAGGCCACGGAAGGACTTCCGATTGCCACGTTTTTTGCTCTTCCTTCAGTGGTGAAGCACAAAAGGGCCTTTTAACGTCAAGCAGGCAGGAGGGCTTTGTTCTCTCTCCTGCCCGTGAAGAAAAAAAAACAAAAAAAACAACAAACCCAGATATCTCTTAGATGCTCTAAAAGGGATTTTCAATTGCTTTGCTGCCTTTTGAGGTCATTGGTTAAGTGTCTGAGCAAAATGCATATTAACAGGCCGATGCAATGACTGTACATGAAAAAGTAGGCCCTAATGATCGAGCACCCGCTTCCCTAATGCGCGCCCATTCACCTCCCCCGAGCGCGCGATGCAGTAATGAGCTGCAGTGCTAAAAAGGAAGCGCCGGGGGAAATTGTGCGTCCTTAGCACCTCCTTGGCGTCGGGCGCCCAGGAGAAGCGGCTGTGCGCGGGGGTTAGGAAAACAGATGCTCACTTTTACCAGCGTCCGTTTTCATAATTTGTGCACAGCCACAGTTCAGAAAATGGAATCTCGTTAATTGAGCGTCCGTCTTTCTAACCTGACCCGCCGGCAAGACTTTTTTTTTCATGTTGCTGTTTTCTGTAGTTAGTTCCTCCGACTTAATATTGCGACATTATTAAGTCGGAGGAACCACAGAAAAAGCAGTATTTTCAGATTTCCTGCTCGGGGCTTGGGGCGCCTCAACGCCAGATGGCGTTAATTTTTGAGGGTTAAAATGTGCACGTCCGGCGCGCTGTTATTTTTTACATCGTGGGTACCAGCTAATAGCCTCATCAACATGGCATTTACATGGGACGAGTGCTGTTAGCTACACGCTGCTTTGGATGCGCGTTTTGGACACACACTGATCCCCTTATTGCGTCAGGGGTCATGGGCGCAATCATTATTGTTATCTATAAAATTTAACATCTGAAAAAGGATCCGTAAGATGCAGCACTTTTGCTGGACACTGTCCATATTTTGATACACCTGGAGTATGACCAGTGCGGACAGAACGCCCTGTTATAATTTCAGGGCAAAAACGACAATGGCAAAAGGGGCATGTGTGCTAAAAAGCATTCTAAAAGTCAAGCGTGCCTGACTTTTGCATGCTGAAAAGGACCAGATTACAGGAGCCTTTTGAGTGCATGGGTTCCCCATATCCTAAGTTATATGGGCCAATTAGTCTAGAGCAGCGCTTCCCAACCGGTGTGTGTCGCGTCTCCCGGTGTCCCACTGCCCGTTGCACATCCCTTCTCCCTTTTTTCCCAGCCCCCGCGGGCCAATTGGAAGCCTCCTTTCTTCCTATCCCCATTGCCCGATGGGAAGCCTCCTTCATTCTGCCTGCCCCCGCGCAGGCCAGTCGGAAACCTCTTCCCTTCTACCTACCAGTGGGAGTAGGAAGAAGGGAGGAAGCCTTTGATTGGCCGGTAGGGCAGGCATCGCCTAGCCCAGGGGTTTGATGGGAGAAATAGCTGTTTCGGACGCTGACGAAGCAAGGCCGCCACATCTCATGGCGGCAAAGAGGAAACCAGACGCCGACCAAGGCCACCACGGGAGCCCATTCCCGTGGTGGCGCAAAAAGAAGGCCTGCCGGAGTAAAGCCGCGGCGGAACTGGAGCCCAACCCTGCAGTGAAGAAATAATACTTTTTTGGTGAGAGCTGGTGTGTGTGGGTGTGAATGGGTGCTTGGGTGAGAGCTGGTGTGTGTAGGTGTGAATGGAAGTCTGGGAGCGAGAGCATTTGTGTGTGATTGAGAGCTTGTTTAAAAGACAGCATGAGTGTGCTTGAGAGACTTGGTCAGGGAGGTGATGTGTTTCTCTGTGAGAGAGAGACTGGTCAGGAAAACGAGAGAGACCATGACTGGTCGTGGGGTCTAATTGGAGGTGGGAGTAGGAGAGTTGCTGGAGAGGGTAAGTAAAGGTGGCTTTTTAAATTTATTTTTCTTGATTGACTGCCATTTTAATTACTGGGTTTTATGCAATGTCTGCTGTTTTGAAATATTTTATTGATATTTGGACGTTTTAATAATTTTTTATGAGTTTTTAATTGTTGGATATTATTCTGTTCAGCAGCTGTTTTGTAACATTTTTACTATAGCTTTACAATTATTTCTGTGTAGGGCTCTACAGCAGCTTGGCTTATTCTGTTTTCCCAATAGGAAATGTATTAGTGTTTAGGACCTGGTTTAATAGTTGTATTTCTTAGATAGGGTTGTTACTGTTTGAGTGTGTTCCTTAATGCAGGTGTAACTTTGTGCAGGATAGTTTGTGTGCATTATTGCAGATCCTGGGACTGTGTTAGGTGCTATATTTCTCTTTCCATTTCTCCAGGTTCACACTGCATGCAGTGTGAACCTGGAGAAATGGAAAGAGAAATATTCCAGTTTCCATTCCAGTTTCTGCCTCCATATCTATAATTTGTGGTTTTTCTGTACTTGGTGAAGGGTGTGTGACCGAGGTGAGGTATTTTACTAGCATGTAGGCATTTGTATCAATCGTATTTGTTGTGTTTTCTCAATAGGATATGCATTAGTGGTAAATTACTGTCTTTTCATAAGGAAGGCCATTGTACCTAGTAGTAAAGGGAGTTTGTTTTGCTTTTACTGAGATGTCATCAGAACCAGAATATCTTTTTTGTATGGTGAGTTGTACAGGGTAATGCCCTAGATCTGCTCTGCACTCATTGCTGGGGGTTGAGGGGATTCCTGTGCATGCAGAGTGCATGTTTACATTTAGCCCCGTGATGGTCACATGTTCGGTGTGTCACGCATGGGAGAACCATCTGTCAAGTGTGTCCCGGCCAAAAAAAGGTTGAGAACCACTGGTCTAGAGGGACTCTCACCCTGGACCATGGGACACCTTTGCCTTCTTCCCCTTCAACCACAGAGCAACTCCTCCAGCCTGATCCTCTTCACAGCACCTCCCATTTGTACCTCCCTCAATCTGGTTCCTTTTTACAGTAGCTTCCTCTATCCCCCCCTGCATGACCCTCTTTTAAAAGGTCAACACCCCCCTGCCCTCCCCAGGCCTTTCTGCCTACCTCCAGGGCCATTAGAAGGGGAGGGCCTGCCAGAAAGGGCAGGAAGCTAGAGGCACTCCTCCCATTAGCAAAGGGTACAGAGGGGCCCCCATGGACCCTGAGAGAGGAAGATTACTGGAAAAGGGGATCAAGCCAATGTACTGACCCTGGCGCTTTGTCAGTCACTGGATAGACCAGGGGAGCCAAAATCCAGTCCTCAAGCGCCACAAACAGGTCTGGTTTTTCAGGATATCCACAATAACTATGCATGAGGTAATTTGTATACATTGAAGGCAGTGCATGCAAAGTTCTTACATGCATGCATATTGAGGATACCCTGAAATCCAGGCCTGTTTTTGGCTCTTGAGGACTGGGGTTGGTCACCCCTGGGATAGACTTTCAATGAAGACGACTCGTAGGTCTCCAAGTATTAAAGGTGCTTTTTGATTAGCACACATGGTGACTGCATTTACTGTGTGCGCGTTAAACATGGCATTTGCAAAACCCTTAACATGGAGCACAAAAAGGCACCATTTACCTTATGTGGAGGTTCATTAAAACTCAGTGCACCCACATATGCCGAACAGTTAAACAGCATTATTAATTTCAAAACGTTAATCATTACTATGCTATTTACCAAGCCTGAACTTGCATGCCGTCTTGGCTTGTGAAATTTAATCCTGTTCTGGGGGCTGCAGTTAAGCCTGCATGGCCCCTCTGAGCACTTTTCACTGCAAGATTCTACTTTGTGACTACCTAAATGCCACAGGAACCCACTGAAGAAAGGACATTGTGCCATGGGATAAGCAAGCAAAAAACTCTACTAGTTGACGCCAGTACGACCTCAGTTTGATTCAAGAGCCTCTGAGAGGGTCAGGGGGCCCTTTCATGATCAATACACCTGTGAAAGGTACATTTCAGAAAGATGAAGGGGCACAGAGAGATGACTTTAAAAAGACATGCCACGATATAAATCATTCTTCTTAAGTTTTTCATTATTCACCAAAATTATATTGCATTTTTGCTTAGTACTGTATGTATCTGCAAGACAAAAGCAGCCTGAAAAGAATGTGCTGGAAACCGGCTGGTACACCGTGGAAAATTACTGAGATATGTGAAACTGTGCCAAAAGCCGGTGCCAACATTCCACCTCGCTTGGAGGCTCGTCTTACACGTTGAAAAATAAGGAATCTGCATATAGCCACTAAGAGAAATTGTTTCCATATAGCAACCAGTTAAATAAATGTTTTGCTAACCGACTAACTTAGGGGCCGATGCAATAAATTTTGCGGAAAGTGGGCGCTGACTTTTCAGCGCCCGCAAGGGGGAGGGGCCCCATGCAATATGCAAATTATGGGGTTGTGACCCCCCGCGGCGGCTGCTGGTAAACTCGGCGTCTGTTTTCATTACTGGCAGACGGCTGGTTATGAGTCGGTCTTCATAACTCGGCAGTCTGCCGAGGTATTCTTTTTTTTTTTTTTTTTTATTGAAGTACAGAAAAGAAGTTTTTTCTGCTTTTCTGTACTTCTTCTATGTGTGCTCAGCTATTAATGCCTGCTCCAGGCAGGCGTTAATATCTGACAGATAAATGTGCGTCTGAGACGCACATTCATTTTTTTGAATGAGTAACAGCCTCATTCACAAGCATTTGCAAGTGATGAGCGCTCTCTCATTCACTCCGTGTTGGACGCGCGTTAAATAGGCGCTAATCCCCCTATTGCATTAGGGGGTGGATTAGCGCCTATTTAACCCGCGTCTTGACAGTGGGTTAAACAGTGCGCTCGTGTGAGCGCACTGTATTGCATCGGCCCCTTAGTCATCTTTGTTCTCTCTCCTTAAGATATTATCTTATTTGCTGTTCTGAATAAAATAATTTTTCTCCTCAAGCTGCTGGTTCTAAGTGTTTATTTCAGCCCATAACAAGCCACTTAAAATTAAAAAAAAAAAAAAGACTGTAGAATTCTGACTATGGGACTCTGTTTTGTTCACCATAAACTCTCTCTTTTAGCCACCAGTCGAGATTTAAGATTGTATGAAATATGGTCAGAGATAAATGTATAACTTGCTTTCCCCCCACTTTACTAGGGGGGAAAAATCCTGCATCTTTCCTTATACAGAAGAAACTAGAATCTAGAACGTTCCTTGACTGGGACCAACTCAAGTCTCCTGCCTCTCCCTGGCTTCCTCTTCTCTTCAGCTCTGAATAACAAACTTTTCCTGCTCCCCCTCACTTTACTTCTTATGAAGAAACGTCCACTGTGTTATGGGGGGAATCTAGCGAGGCAGAGCTGTACCTATTTTGTTCTTAAAAATGTTATTTGACTTTGTCAGTAATGTGACAGGGACTTGCATGTGGGGAGAGCAACTTTCAAAGCAATCTATGCAAGTAAAAAGCATTTGACCAGTGTTAATCAGCTGTCTGAAAGGTCTACTTTTAGCCACCTTAAGAGGAAGCATTAGCATGGGTGCATTGCATTTTCAACTATAAAAATGTTATCTTCAAATGAAAGAAGTACTCACAGAAAAAGCAGGAGCAAACGTCTGGAGGTACTCTGTACTTGTGATAAATTTCAAAGCAAAAAATACACACATACTTTCTCCTCAAAAAGTAGTGCAAATTCATAGGTAAAAATACCCATGATCTCTCTCCAAGTTCTGAAATTGCCCTCAAAAAGGTACTTCCAGGGCACATATATACATATACGGGCCAATTTTAAAAACCCGGCATGTGAAACTGGGAGGTATGTCAGGCCTCACGCGTGCGCAGGGATTTGTAAAAGGTCCTCGGCCACGCACATATCTCCTGGTACGCGAAGAACTGGATTAGAAGAAAGGGGCGGGGCATTGGTGGGCCGGGACAGCGCCATTAGGTACTGTCCCGCTGAAGCATGCGCCGGCAGCCAGCTGGCCCGCACAACCTGCTACTGCTCCGGAGAGCAGCTAAGTATTAAAACAAAAAAATATGAAGTTAGAGGGGTCGAGGCAGATAGGAGAAGAGAGAGGCAGGTTAGCTAGGGGGATTAGGAAGTTCCCGCCCAGTCTGCTCCTTTATTGGGGCAGACTGGGAGGGAACTGAGTAAAGGGCCTATTGTGTCACCGCACGCATCTTATAAAATCCTCCCCCCCCCCCCCCCACTTATGCGCACAAGTTGTCAATCGGGCGCGCGCATGTGTACGCGGGTAGCGGATTTTTATAACATGCACACGTTGATGCGTGCATGTTATAAAATAGACGCGCCCATGTGCGCATACCGGGAACATGGACACCCATGCGTGGGTTTTAAAATTTTACCTTATAATGTAGAAGTTCTTTCAAGACAACACTGCAGTGTCCAGTGCTCTGAGTCCTGGTCCTGTAACGTGTTTGTCGTTTCCTTGCTTTTTAGGGGTGTGGGGTTTGCCCTGTTGCCCCCCCCAGTTAAGAACAAGAAAGGGAAGAATTGTGGCTTACACTGCAGCCACATCTTCCCTGGTGGTGACCAGTCCTATGGACTCTTTTATGGTGGCTTTTGTTTCAGCAGGGGGCCAGCCCTTGGATGTTGTAGAGGGGAAGCAATTCCCCTACCTGACCCAGAGTTGAGTTCGTCTTTGAACCCTATTAGAAACACATTCTCCAGATCCAGCGGTCGCTCAGTGATCCAGGCCGCAACCAGAACTGTCGCATACTGATGGTGTTGGTGGCACTGGTGCAGGGAGCATAGCTGTAGAACACAACTCAACACCGGCATCCAGAACAAACAATGGTGGTTTGGAGGAACTAGGAATCTGGAAGATTGCTTCAGAAGCACAGGAGAAGTGGCTGGTTTGCAGGTTTGTACCTCAGAAGTGGTTTGTACCCACTTCTGAGGTTGAATAATATCAAGGAATTTATTTTTTGCAAAAGCCCTTGGTCTTCATGCTGGAATCCATTTGGGAAGCTATTGAGGGTCTTGGAAGAGTTGCTATATCTAATTAGCTATGGTGGTCAGGTATAATGCTAGGTTTGAAAATTTGGAAGTCTTTAAAGAAGTAATGGAACAACGTTTAACGACTCTTACAGTTAAGACTGATCAACTTACTGCAGTCCAACAATTTTTGCAAAAAGATGCTGTTCGGCTTTCAGCTAAATTAGAGAATATTGAAACTTCTTTAAAAGACAGAGGAACCTATGCTTCATAAACTTTCTTAGGCTGCCCAAGTTATCGGCTAAAGAAATGCTCCAAAGATTATATGGTTGAAGTCCTCAAAGACCCTGTGCAACCTTTTCTGATAATATCATGGGTCTTTTAAAGATCTCCAACTGTTTGGGAGAATCGGTGGTATCAGAAGATAACTCCAAAAATGAGGTTAAATCCAAATTATCTGATGATTTGTTGGTTAAAAGCTGCAACTTTTATAGCTACCTTATGAGATCCCGATAGAGACTGGCTATTTAAGCTTTTCTTTAGCCAATGTAAGGTAAATTCCCTAGTTTAAACTTAGCGGTTTTCCTGTTTCCAAGATAACTCAGAAAAGGCTTAGGCAATTCTTGTTAAAGAGACCAAGAGTTTTGCAAATAGGAACCCAATTTTTTTCTTACATTTCATGTAAGTGTTTTATTAAAAATATAAAGATGTTTCCTATATTTTTGACCCTATACAGCCAACACTGTTCCTAAGTGATAAGTATGTTCAACAGGGTATGACTGAATCCCTTCTCTATATCATCTTCCTAATGTTCTGTATTATTTATAATAGATGCTGCATTGCCTTTATTTCAATTAGAGAAATCCTTGCCTTGCCCCCTCAAACAGTGGACTGTGATTTGTTTACATTGCACTTTTTTGCCTGTGATTATTTTCTTGTTTTTTTTCGATAAAACGTAAGATTTTCTTCTCGTTTGTTGGAAGTGTTCATTTTTTAAATTATGAATAAAGAAATATCATAAGCAAAATGTCTGGACACTATAAGAGCAGAAGTGACTGTAGTTGTGAACCATGACAGGAAATGATTCTACCATCACCCAAAGAAGTTAAAAGTAGCCCAATGGTTACAGCAACGGGCAGAGAAGCTGGAAGCTAGGGTTCACGTTCTAATCTTGGGCAAGTCATTTTACCTCAGGTACTCAGAAAGATTTATACACTTAAAAACTGGGTTTTACACATGTAAATATATGCCATTGAATTGTCCATAGGATATTCAAGTGTTCGTGCACTTTACATGCATAAATGGTATTTTAAAATAGTAATGTTACATTTACACATATAACCCTTTTTAACATTTTCTCCTAAGAGCGTAAGCTCTCTGGCCAAGGGATTTATTCTACCTGAATACTTATCACTTTTGTACAGCATTGCAAATGACCAGTAGAGCTATAAAACTGATAAATATTATTATTAACTTATTTGTGGAAAGTGCATGCATTGTTAAGAAGTTGAAAATTGTAGGACTATGATTAGGGAGAGGTGGATTAGCTATTCTTAGGGTCACAGTCAACTCCAAATACCAACCCGTATCAGACTTGGAGCAAGCTCTAGTTCTCTAAGAATATGACTCAGCTCTTCTCGGAACATCAAGGTCAAAATCTGAATGTCAATGTCAATCATTCACACTGAAACAAAAGCATCAAAAGCTTGATGTGAGTCAACCTGAGGGGGCTTGAATTATATCTGAATCAGAAATGAGAGAGGTTTGGTTATTCTTAGCCACTCTTAATTCTGGTAGGATTAAGATCCTAGTTTATTCTTACTCAAGATTTCCTATCTCCAGTGACTGTAACTTCAAATCTTCTCTACCTAAAGTTTTTCACACTGTATTTTTAACCGCAAGTTCTAAACTGTCATACTGCATGGCCACTTACGCCTAAGATGCAACCGTGATTACATTTCACATATGGCACATACACACCATATAACAGTTGACAAATTGCTGGAAAACAGAGAACTGAAGATACAGGAGTCCCTTGTGGTAATTTTGTTGTGTGTTTGACAGTTGCTTGGTTTTAATTTTTAATATTACTACCCTTAACATAAAGCAGCAGTTACTACTAGGCAGACTGGATGGACCATTTGGACTTTTTCTGCCATCAGTGCTATATTAGGATACTGAATAAACATGTGATAAACAGGAGTACGGAGTTGGTCCAAAGGGTGGCTACTAAAATGGCCAGTGGTCTTCATTCTAAAGCATATGGGAATAGACTCAAAGACCTAAACATGCATACCCTGGAGGAAATATGATAGACAAATTTAAATCTCTTAAAGGCTTCCATGCACAGGAGGTGATTCTCTTTCAACAGAAAGGAGGCTCTAAAATGAAGAGTCAAGGGACGAAGGCGAAAGGTGTCGATTCAGGAATAATCTTAGGAAATATTTCTTTACAGTGAGGGTAGTGGGTACATGAACGGCCTCCCAACAGACATGGTGAAGGCAAAAACAGTATGTGAATTCACAAAAGGATGGGATAAATTCAGGGGATCTCTGAGGGCGTGATGGGAATTGGAAAGCTAAATCAGTTGGGAGGTTGGGCAGACTAGATAGGTCACAGAGTCTTTTTTTTGCCATCATGTTTTTGTGTTTCTCTTTCTACGGAGATATACGCACATAACCTGTTCAGAAAACATTGAAAGCATTTTTGGTGTTTGTACTATAATATACCAAAAGGTCTCAAGCTATTAAAGCATCTATACTTTCCAAAAACCATTAAAATAAAAACTAAAACTTGCAGAGAGAGCAGCTAAGGAAACCACTGACTCTTACAGCACAAACCAAGATATCACTTTATGGCTTCTGTGGGGAGCTGTAAAAGTGCATTGACTCAAATGTATTTTATTTTTGTATTATTGAAACTTAAAAGTGGCAGTAGACAAGGGGCTGATTTATAAAGCCGCAGTAAAATCTGACCATTAATGCACTCTAATGGGCCGATTATGATGCATCTATTAATCTAAATGGAGCCGATTTGCTTACAACACAGGTAAACATGCAACAACGTGTTAACACCCTTTTGTAAATAGGCTCCTCAGATAGTAAGCATTAGTAGAGCGAAGAAAGGAAATATTAAAGACCAGATGTGCTGAAGGAGAGCAGGAAGGAAAGATGAAAGTTAGGCAGACAACATGAAGAAAAAGCAAGCACTCATAAAAAAAAAAGAGCAAATCATCAAATGTGTTTTCTACTAAGAAAGAGGCTCTTTCCAAGGTTATTTCTGTTTAGAAACAAAAAACAGATGTCTGTCTTTCTAACAATGTAACCATCCACCTGGCTTTGCAGAACAAATCGCACAATTACCTAGTCAAAATGTAAAATACTTAGCATTTAAAATGCTAAGAATTGCTGCTACCAACTTCAGAGTAAAACAGATGCACACCAGTGAATGTTAACCTACAGGTAACTTCCGCTAGGAAGCCTCAAAATAAATCTCTTTCCCCGGGGAATAGATTAAGTGACACAAATTGAAACAAAATGCACCAAATTACTTCATTTCATCTGTGATTTTTTTTTTCCCCAGATGAGCAGCTGGAAGAGCCTATACACTTGCTTATTAAATGCAGGCAAAGCTGCTCGATAACGAGATCTCTGTGTTTTCCTCTCCAAAAGGCCAGATGTACTAAAAGGGACTTCACCCATTTTCTACCTATGGGGAAAGGGCTTAGTACATCAGGACCCGGACACCGGTTTCCCAGAGAAAAGGGGGGCAGCCTCTCCATCTCTGATCAATGAAATCCTAGTAAAGTCATGCTATGCCAGCTCACTGAGTGAAAATATTAACTACCCTTTTAATGAATTGTTGCTCGGTAGATTAACGTTATGGAGCGTGATGATTGAAAAATAATCATCTCAATTAAATGAGACCTGCCATTATCAGCTGTTTAATCAGATGGGGGAGGGGAGAAAAAAAAATTCATTCCCTCATGGATGCACCCGTTTCGTTTTCATACAAGCCAAGTTCTGTAGCATTCCGTCTCCCATAAAATATTTTCCCTCTAAAAGAGAGGAGAGAATTTTGGTCTAATCTGCAAAGTTTGATGCATGGGGTTAAATGCTGTTCATCTTGAATGCCCTGTTGAAATAGTAAACACAAAAGTTGTCAGAAACCCCTATGAATTTTGCTGCAAAATTCCGTCTTCCCAAACACTTAGCACCCAAAATTTTAAGATCTGAAAAGCCACCAACATTCAGATCCTTGCCCAAAGTTAAAAAGGCACAAAAAAAAAAAAAAAGGGTTGAGTTGGCACAAAAGGGTTGAGTTGCATATTTGTGAGTGGCAGCCCCGGCTACTGTCCATTCACGCATCTGTCACAGACATCCAGAATTATCTTTCAAAATATACCAAAAAAGAAAGGAAAAAAGTCTCTTACATTCACTCGCCCTGTTCTTGGGCCAGAAAGAGCTGCACGTTCTGACCGGAAACGTCTACGTTTCAAGCTTGTGCTGATGCAATCCCTTTTTGTGTTTGATCTACACTCGTGTTTTTCAATTTAAAAGGGAGGTTCGCCCAAAGACATCTTCCCAACCACCATTTTTTTTTTCTCTTTGCTGTAAAACAGTATGAATTTATAGAAGTGCTACCTTTTCACGCACACAGCTCTAGAGCCCCTGGACAGCTACAAATCAAGCAAGAAAGCATTACTGGGCTTTAAATACCCTTCAGCAGTATTCCCCCCCCCGGCTGATCATGCGAATGTCCCAAAGGACTGCAGCATCATGAAGCATTTTTGCATATTTCCATACTTAAAAAATACGAAAAGAAAAAAAAAACAAACTACACTCTCTCTAGTTTGGAAGGCATGTACTGTTCCTTCACTCTTTCCAGCTGAATGCTGCACTGAGCATTAGGGATTTTTTTTTTTTTTTTTTTTTATTTCCAAGCTTAGAGCAACCTGTCTGTAATAGGCTGCAAATAAACCAGGCAGCAGCGACTTCAGTGCATTAGCCTAGATCGAACTTTTGCTTTGCTTCGTCATAACTGAACACAAGTGGTTCGCCTCGAACCTACTCAGCCTTAAGTAGGCTTTTTACGGTTCCTAATGAAAAGAGGTCTTATTGTTACCGCTCGTGTTTGTATCAGCCTTGAGAAGGCTCAGGATTGAAATGAAATTGAAATTACACATGGCAGGGAAGCGTCATTCTTCAACTTAATGAGCGCTAACAAATACATAGGCAAGCAGCAGTCACTCCTTACTCACACTGACGAGTGTAATGTGCACGTACTACAGCGTGTAAATCAGTGGAGCCCTTTATTGCAAAAACAGACAAACAGATTAATGCATGCTGCAAAGGATGGGTGAATAGATCGATTAGGTTACTGATTCAGACCATGAACTTTATCTCAATATACAGCATTTAACTTTTAAATAAGGCTTAAGAGAACCTGTCACATTTTGCTCACTGGCAGAGCTATATTTTACTAGGACAGAAATTGGTTGGTCTATAAAAATGAAATTATACCCCTTTCACTGTGTCTAGTCAAGAGGAAAAACTCTAATTACAAGATTGCACTGTCACACAAATGCAAATTCACATTCTTTATACAGTTAAAAAGAAAAATCAAAACTCAAGAGTCTATTATGAGATGAAAATCAATATCAGGAATACTTTTCAGCTTCAAAAGTGATAAACACACTTGAGACAAGCCTGGCTGTAGAAATGATTATTAAATAGAAATGGAAATCATTTAATGCATCTGTCACAATGAAGTGTGAACCTTAAATGCATTCAATTGTCAATTAATATAAGCAATAATAAGATCAACCGAACCCTGCACTTCTTTATTATAAATCATGTGGCTTTTTAAACTCATAAACTAAGAAAGAAAATTAGAGGTAAGTATTTAGAAAGGGGAAATTTAATTTTAACTTGGCATGCTCACAGGTTTGAACCAGTTTGAAATGAAATGTCCCACAGCCTGAATGCTCTTATTAACTGACTTTACAGTTAGCAGGATACATTCAGATGCATTCAAAATGCCAGTGAATTGAATGAAAATGTTCTCCCACTGCATGACTGGCACCACTGCAATCTCTCTGGAAAGGAAAGGGTAATGTCATTTAAAATACAGATCAGCGCAGCCACTAGAGCTCAACAGAGTGCATGATTCTAGAAATCCTAATGACCAAGATGGCTTTCCTGCTTCCAAATTTGCTAGGTTCTCTTTGCTTCATTGGTGATGGCGATTATGATCACAGCACTCAAGTTTTTATGCAGCTTAATTATTTACCATCTAATTATAATATGATATTACTCAGTTGCTGGGCTCAACACATAGTTATACCTGCAGTAAGTAGCTAATCTCAAGCAGTTTGTAAAGTCCAGCAGTTGACACCTTTATCTATATCCAAAACCTCTGCCGATTTACATATCTATATCAATGTTATTATTTAACTGTATCTAATCACCTTATCATTACTATTGAAATCTTTTCGTTATCCAAATATACTGATAAACCATACCGCAATAACCTTGAAGGGTATTCTTTTCTGCTTAATATTCATCTGAAAATAATTTACAGCTGATTTTTGACTGAATACTTTTCATTTAACTTGTAATATTTCTCAAACTCATAACAAAAAAAACTATTAGATAGTATAATTTAGTAAGTCACTGCGGATATTTTTAACCCTCCACCGCCAACCTTAAGAGGAATGATTATTTTTAAAATGTTTTGCCCTAAAATCTTCATAATAAAATTCACTAACTTATAAGAGGGAAAAAAAAGGCATTTTCACTTTTCAAAGTTTTATCAGTCCATTTAGAAGTCTCCCAACGGAGGTGTTTGAGACAAAAACAGAACTGGAATTCAAGAATGCATGGGAGAAACACATCGAATCCTCAGAACTGGAAAAGCTAGAGATCCAGCAAAATCTATGGTATCGCAACAAAAAGAGAAAAATGGACAAACTAGGTCCTGTGGTCATTATCTGCCATCATATCTGTGTTTATGTACATCGCATAAAAAATATGAGAATAGTAAGAAATGAACTTTGCCAGTTGTTTGCGTTCTTGCACCTGAGCTGGTTTATAGTGAAAACAGTGCAAGCATGGGGTTTTTTTTTGGGTTTTTTTTGGGAGGGGGGGGGGGGGAGAATGAGAGAAGTGAAAGAGTCAGCTCCTTCTGCTCCTTTGAACTTCTAGCTCAACTGGAGCTGGCCCCAAGTGGGCTTTCATTCACAACTACATGGGAATGTTTCATTTTTCAGCCCTTCTCCTTCTGGTTTAATCATCTTATTGGGAATCCTCAGCCCAATGGCCACAAAGCCCAGGTCACCCCAGAACCTGCCCAGTAGGTGGCAATGCTGAGCAATGGCTGGAACACCCTCCCCCTGCAGGTTGGAAACACAGCCTCCCTAGCATCTGAATTTAGTATGGAGAAAACCAAAGATATTGGAGAACTGGAAATAAAACCGGGAAGATTTTCCACCCTAACTTGTAACATTTTTTGTATTTTAGATTCTGATGGCTCTCTTTTCATTATGGGTGTAATTTGTTTAAAGAAAATTTCAATAAAAGAAAAATAAAAAAATACTGCAAACTCCCATCAACTCTGGTTTATGCTGAAATAATCCCAGTTATGATTATCTTCATACAAGAGGCTCCTATGCTTACCACACGAGTCAAAACTATTTATTAAGGAGGAGCTAGGCGGCTAGCTACTGCAACTAAGTTTATTACACTGCTTTCTTTTCCATTTTAGATCTGAATACTTGCCTTTCCAAACCAGAGCTCAAGGAAAGTTACATTTCAGGTGCACTAGGTAGCTTCCTACACTGGAGGGCTTGCAATCTAAAAGGGTCATTTGCTAAGCATTTCCCCCCATAGACACAGATTGGGAGAAAAGGGCTTAATAAATCAGGCCCTTCACTTTCCACTGAATCGGAGGAGCTGGAAAGTGAAGTGACTTACCCAGGGTCACAAGGAGCTTCAGTAGGAAAAGCTGGTTTTGATCCCTGGCTTCCTCCACCATAATGTTAATTTCACTGATGCTGTTGTCCATCAGAAGTTATTAAGAAAAATAATTCCATGTCTGGGTGAAACTTAACCCTTTGTTTAAGGCATAGGATGGAGCCATCGGGAAGAAGAGTACCCCGGGGCACCCCATCAGCTTTCTGACTGCCAGGGTTTCTGGGTAAAACCCCAGAAATGGGAAGGAGAGGAAACTGACTTAGATCACCACAGTTAATCAAGGCATAGATGCCATTAAGTGACTAATTATCATTCCTAATTGCACTATAGCTGTAAGAACAAATCCCCGGGCAGTCTGTATTATGTACATCTAGAATTCTAGATGCTCTGCTCCCTTTTGTTGAGCGGCTGTTAAAAAAAAAAAATTGACAGAAATGTGGCTCTGTGCCCACTTGTTCAGAAAAAGAGAACGCCTCTGACAGCTGGAGAATTACTGACCCCCCTCCTCCAATCCCGAAACACGCCAGGAGAAAATCTAGGCATTTGCCAGTTTCTTGCGGGGAAGGAAGAGGTCTCTTAGTGCGACTTCACATCAGTAGCGACATTTCAGTATCTGTAGGACTGACTGCAAGAATATGTTAACCAGTTGCTGCTAGTGAGCTCCAGTCCCTTAAATCTAATTTGGGAATCGGAATGATTATGGATGCAATGTGGTGGCCAATTTTGCTTTGGGGCTGTAGCATGCAACGGCAGCCTTACTGGGTAGCTGCTGGGAGGGGAAAAAAAAAAAAAAAAAAGCAAAGAACTAAAGTAAAGGCATGATATTGCAATGCTCTCTCTCTCTCTGGTCATTTCTGCAGCCAAATAATCTGAAAGCAACGGAAGGGAAGGAGCGACAAGCAACAGACAGACGACACCCCTGGAGTCATTCAGTCCTTACCATAACTTTTTTCAATTACTTCTTTCTGACACATGTCCTGAACATTCACTGTGCAGTTCACAATAAACTCAGGGGATGAGCAGTCGTTATTCAGCAGGAATTCTTCACACTGGTAGCACTGTATTTGGAGTCCAAAGCCTGGAACAAAAAGAATGGTGTCCTCGGATTTCCATGAACAAACATCCTACAGAATTTGGGCTTATTAATTGAGTTTAGTGGGGTTTATAATCTCTTTATCGCATTACCTCTGGAAGCTCTTTCTCTTAAGCTTTTTCTAATGCATGAATGAAATTTAAACACACACACTCTATATACATACATGCGAACACACATACTACTTCTGATCATCTACGGATCCTTGCTCGTCTCACACTCTTCCTTCTGCAGCTAAAACTAAATTAAAAAAAAAAAAAAGGGATGGGTGGATTTGACTTCTCGCAGGCTCAGGCACTGAATCCCACTCCTCTCAGCCCCTAATGAGTTGCCAAATGCAATCAGGTCGATCATTTCCGGAGAAACCCCCCACCCAACTCGTCCCTGGAAGAGCAAGAGAAGGCACGGACCGCCGGTGGTGCTCGGGAGGAAGGGCCAGAAAGCAGCACCAGCTGGCGAGCAGAGCGACCCCTGCTCCGGAGGCGAGGCAGACTGCAGGGAGAGCCATTCCAGTAATGAGTTAAACAAGCCGTGGAGCAATACAGCGCCTATCCATGTGCTCCTCCGCTGAGCCAACGGAGTCTGCTCAACTACTAATTACAAATGATTTAATTACTGTTTTAGCATGCACAATTACATCTGTACGGCGTACTCCAGTTTTCTCTTTATCATGCAAACTAGAGTTCTTCTAATGGAGGTACATCGCGTCGCCACTCCGCCGTCTGCTAAAGCAAGCGGAAGTCTTACCGGCGGCTTCTCCGGTCGCCCAAGCTAGGGAGTTACACCAAGAGTTGATTTTTTAATTATTATTATTATTATTATTTTAATCCTGCCATTTTCACCACCTTACACTCCTGCGCTTAAGCCGATCCCCTCCGAGGCGCTGCCGTTACGCATGGGTGGAAGGATAAAAGCCAACTTTGCAGAGCTGTGAAAGCAGATCCTTCCAGTTCCGGGCGAAGGACGAGGATGCCCGTCCTCGTGCCTGTCCCGGAGCGCGCGGGGAGAGCCACCGCCAGTCCCGGGTTCTTTTAAGTGAAAGGGGATGCCAGAGGAGCGCGCTTTGTAGTAGTATTTTTATTTTATTTTATTTTTTGCCACAGTCCCCCTTCCTAAGACGCAGCGCGGCGGAGCGGATCTTTGCTTTTCTTTCTTTTTTTTTTTTACCTGTCGCCCAGAAAAATCCCCAGAAAGTAGCGCAGACCAGGAGCCGCATCCTCCCGCTGCCGCCGGGGCCGCCTGAAGCATGGGAAGGGGGGCGCGGAGGTCCCGGGCTCCTGCCGAAAGCCCCCCCTCCCGGGGCGGCCGCTGCCCCCGCCGCCCTTCCCTTTGCCTGGCGTGCCGGCTCCGCGCGAAGCTGCCCGAGAATGAGACCCAAAGCAGGGAAGATTCAAAGGAAAAACCAGCGCCCCCCCCCCCCCCCCGCGACAGCACGTGATCGCCGGCGAGAGGAATCTCCCGGGAGGGAGGGGGCGAGTCTGCTTCAGCCCTTCCTGATCCCGGGCGAGGAAAGGGGGGAGTGGGGGGTCTTGGAGTGAAGTTTACAAAAAGATGCTGACGAGGATAGAGGGCGAAACAGCAGAAGGGGAGACACCAAAAAAAAAATAATAAGCCAGGCAGTCGCCCACCGGTGCCCCCGCTCGCTGCATCTGCAAGTAGGGCACTGGGGGAGGCGGGGGTTTCTTTGGTCGCCCCCAACCTGCCCCTGCCAGGCAGGATCGGGGGCTGCTGGATGCCAGTGTGGGGCTTGGCGGAGTGCGCCGGGCGCTGCGAGTTTTAGAGAAGAGGAAAGGCGCGTTCTCCGATAGAGCGAGGGGGCGCTGCACCGCCGGGTTAGGCGGGGAAGGTGCCACGTGCTGACAGCGGACAGGACCGACTTTTCCTGGGGTACCCCCGCCTGTCAGTCACGGCCTGCGATTCCCCCCAGCATTGCAGAGGATGACATTTTAATTGACGCGTGCTTTGAGGAGGACGTTAATTAGCGCGTAGTCGTAAATACAGGCTCAAGAGGAAGCGGCATGCGCGTGTGCAGATTTTTAAACTGCAGGAGCTGGCGCACTAGCGCGCACTGGAAGCCCTAAAACCTGGACGGGATGATATCGTCGCTGACACTTTCACGCTGGTTGGAAAGTGTCCTTAGCCACGCGAGCCCACGATCCACGGACACCTTCAGTAGGGGAACTGAAAGAAGTACTTTTTTCTCTTCTTGCTGTCGCTTTTTGTTTTGGAAGGGGTTTTATCCAGATCAAGCTGTCATGTGTTAGATCTGTCTATTACTTATAGACAGAGCCGTTAACTTATAGCGAGATGGCGAATGGACTGCACGAAAGTGGTTAGGGACCGGGTGAGTTATTAAACTCGCTTAATTCATCAGGTGCGCACAATGATTTGCATGATCTTGGATCTGTTTATATATACATTGAGATATTTATAGATATGTGAGTGTACTTTCATTATGGCTGCATCTCTTGGTTTTAGAATTGCATGTCGGGGTTTTCTTCCTCGTACTGGCTGGCTGGTAGAAGGGAGGGCGGGTTGGAATTTCCTTCTAGGTTAACTATCTTAAGTTTTGGTATTTATTTATATTGTTAAATGTTAGTTGAATATGGTTTATTTTTTTTATGATAGCTTGAATTTTATTTTATTATATGTTTTACATTAAGGAAGTTTGGAGTTACATTTTATGTGGATTTGCTAATGTTATGATTTTGGTGTATAGAAAGTCTTCAGTCATTAAGCGAGTAATAAATAAGCTTGGACCGCAGAACAGTGCTGTGTGTCATCAATAACTGATAAGTAGGCAGCAGCACCACCAGGATTTGGTAAAAAATACTTAATTCTACTGTGGATTAATAGCGGGTGCTTGCAACAAATTACCCTTCTGAAGAGAAAGACAGCCAAAAGGAGTCCATTAATTATTTTGTTTTGAAGATTAGATTCTTTTTTAATGGTGGTGGTGGTGATGTTTTACTGGACCCAATTAGTCTAGAAGGGACAGGATTAAGGTAACCTAGTAATGACAGCAGAAAAAGACCAAACGGTCTATCCAGGTTGCCCAGTAAGCTTCTTATGTTGGCATCTGCCATGCCATATAGGATACCCTCATGTTTCTCTTAAGAGAGTAGCAATGGCCGCTCCCTGCAATTCCTCCCAAGCCTTATGATAATCCCTAAAAAATTTTCTGCTAAGCAACATTTTCACTGGCTGATGAGTTTTCTGGAAAACTCAGACTGAGCTGCCTTGTTTTAGTTATGTCCTCGGCCTTAGAAGCAGTCTGGTGTTTTTTCCCCCCTGATGTCTGCTTATTTATTTATTTACTTAACATTTTTTTATACCGGGATTCATGTAAATTTTACATATCGTCTCGGTTTACATTGTAACTGAAGAACAGGCATGTGAGAATGCAATTACATAGAACAGGGCATACAACTTGGTTCAAAATACATGGGGAGAGCTTGGTACATAATAAAGGGGAAAAAAAGCATAAATTAGGTTAATGGGTGCATATATTTATAATGAGAGAAATAAAAACTTTGGTGATAGCTGAAGAAGAGCAGGGTTACTGAATTGTAAGGGTGGCATGATTGGATAGTCTTAGATTGTTGGCTGGTGTGATGGTGTTGTTGTCTAACTTAGAACGCTTGCTTATCAGTACCCCAGACCATAAAAGTCAGGGCGCATGTTGTGGTTGTCGTCTGAATGCAATTCCTCTTTCCCTCCCTCCCTCACTCTCTGCACATGAGCAATCTCAAGGGACTAATTGGTGCCCAGCCTTACCTCACAGTTGTTAGAGAGGTGGTTTAAAATTGATCGAGTGTCTTTCCAAAAACTGAGATAGGGCACATGGTCTTTGCATTGTTAGATAAACCAGCTTTTCATGATATGGTCACATAGTAAGTGAAAGCAGAGTAAGACCAAATATATATATTTAAAACCGTTCTGATGGCAAAACCGAATGACCGTATACAAAACATGTTAAATAAATAAATACATTTTAAGCACAGTAGCAACTGTTGCTCTGTGCAGGCTACCCTCAGGAAAAAATCCAGATTTTAGAAGAAACAGTAAAGTTGATTTCCATTTTCTAGCCTCTGTGTTTGGTTCCATTCCCTTTCTTATCTTCACCACATCTTCCGGGAGGGCATGCCATGCCTCCACCACCCTTTCCCTAAAAAAATATTTCCTGACGTTGTTCTTGAGTCAAGTTACTATTTCTTCACCTTCGTTCCATAGGTACCAGGGGCTCGTTCACAAAAGCCAGAGAGGAGAGTGCCAACGCAAGCCCCTGGTCATGCAGCACAAGCTTTACCAGTGGATTTATTTATAATCGGGCAGGAAAATAATCAAAGTGCAGTGTATGTGCTATTGGGGGGGGAAAAAAAGAGACCTGTCTGCTTGTCAGCAGGACACATTTCATCAGCACCAGTCTCAGCCTTTCTCCTTTTGAGGTTTTTTTGGGTTTTTTTTCTTTCCCCCAAACAAAAGAAGAGACAGGAAGCCTAGAGAACTCTCCCACTGTACACAGTTTTGTTAGACAGTCCCTGCACTCGGGGGGGAGTCAAACTTGGAGCAGAAGAAAGCCATTAGGCACAGGCAGGTAGCTTTCACTAATCTGGGAAGGTTTGCCGTGCTCCTTGCCGTTCATTGTCTTATTTACATTTTCAAGCACCTTCCTTGCCACGTGGAAAGGAAGTTGCATAAAATTCCAGGTGTGCAGGAGCATCATTTGCTGCCCCTTCCAAAGACCATGCTGTTTTCAGTAGGGGTGGGTATTGGTTTGTAACAAAATAAGAAATATTGACAGTATGTCCTAGTGTGTTGCATTTCATGGAATTAAAAAAAAAAAAAAAAACCAAGAAAAAAATTGTGTGGTTTCTTTCTTTCATTTTTTTGGTAGAAGCTATATTAATTTGAAAAAAACAATCTGCTGCAAGAACATGCCCCAACCCTTCCTCTTTTTTTACACTATTCAAAACTGACCCTCTGGGCGGGCCCCCCCGACTCACCTAAATATCCCTGGTGGTCTAGTGGTGGCCCAGGAACGATCTCCCACTCCTGGGCTTGGTGGCTACCATTATTCAAAATGGCACCAGCCACCCATTGCCCCATCATGTGATAGGGGCTATCGATGCCATTGGGTAACCCATCTCATGATAGGGGCAATGGGAAGCCCCTGCCATTATTCAAAATGGCATCTACCAGTCCATCCTCTTGTTTAGACTACTGCAGCTTGCTCCTCACTGGTGACCTGTTGAACTATTTCACGCACTTGAGTCCATCCAAAAAATCAACTACATGGCTTATCCTTTGCCATCATCGCTATGAAGGTGTAACCCCCTCTTCTCAAGTTACTACACTAGCTCTCCATTGATGTACCTTTCAAGCTTCTCTTATTCACATACAAGTGTTTCCGCTCTGAAGCCCTGTACTACCCATTCTGCACCACTCCTCTTCCTGAACTCTGTTCCCCAGGTAAGCTGCTACTGTCTGTGCTCTTCTGCCCCCCCAGTGCCAGATCCTGGTTTCATGCCTTCCACCTGCCTCACCAGTGCCTGGAATGACCTATCTGGGGTCCTCCTTAGCCACAATCAAATCCCACTTAAGCCAGCTTTTTTTGACCTTGCTTTCAAGGCCTAATCCACCTCTCCTTGATCTTGCCTGTTGGTGCTTGGCTAATTCCATGGTTCAGCACGTGAGAGGTGGCCGAACGATGGGCGCTGCAGGGCAAAGAGTGCCTCCTGTCCTTGCCTCTAGCTATAGCGATATCTATCTCTCTATCTCCAGTAATAATGGATAAGTCATTCCCCTTCCCAAACCTGTTTTCCCTTTAATTAAAAGTTCTATCCAGATTCTATTACAGATTCCTCTGTGACCTATTCATCTGTTAGAGTGAAGGGGAGGCAGAAGAAAGCGGGAGAAACTCTGCCAAGCAGCCTGACAGCACTTCATCTGCAGGGACCACAAGAACAGGCATCTCACCTCAAGTGGCAGAAGCGAATGGGACCTTCCTGCATCCTGACCCACCCCTCTCTGACTGGCTCCATTAAAATGACTCGCCCTTAATGCCTGTTTGTCCACGTTTATCTGTCCTCGCTGTCTGTCGACTGGATTGCAAGTGCCATGGCATGAGGCCTGTCGCCTCCGTGGGTCTGTACAGCACTGCACCCGTGTAGTGCTATCTAAATGTATAATAGCAGCAGTAGAGCAAACACTATTAATTAATTAATAGTGGCCAGTCCAGGTACCCTAGAAGTACTCAGCAGATTCTAATTGGGGGGGGGGAAGCAATGGCCCAGCTGAACTAGCGCAGAGTTGTGAAGAAGAGCTGCCCTCCAGCAACCGATCCCAATATTTTCTGAAGCCAGCTCTACTGCCAACCTTGACCACGTGCTCCAGCAACAAAGGCCACAGCTTGCACATTGACTGAAAAAAAACACTTACATTGGTTTGAAATCTGCCATCAGTTTAAGCTTTATGAAGCGTTCCCTAGTCCTAGAACTATTTCACAGGGTAAGTGAACCCTGTTCCACACCACTCATGATTTTAAAAGCCTCCATAAGATCTGGCTAAAGAACGATACCTGGGGTTTAGGGAACAAGTCCATCCCCTCTGGCATTTTAGTTTCCTTTCTCCGTACCTTTTCGAGCTCTGCTGCATCTTCTTGAAGAGGGGGGGGGGGGGGGCTGCCAGACCTGTACACGGTCCTCAAGGTGGGGGGCACAATATCCGTACCAGGGGCATTGCCACAGTCCCGTGTTCTGCTCTGCTACCATTCCATTTGCTTTTGTGCCTGCTCTTGCACACTAAGCTGAGGATCCCGGCAGATCATTTTCAAAGGATCTAGCGGAGTAACTAAGACGTTTCTTGGGCTAGGGATCCCCCTTCCATGGAGCGGTTAAAAGTTACCGGCACCAAAATAAGACATCTTCCTGGGGGGGGGGGGGGGGGGGAGAAGTTAGGTAGGAGGAGTGCACTGTGTGCATGCCATTGAATTTTCAAATCTTTACCTGTATCCTTTGCTCTGTTTCCCCTTCCTCACGGAAGTAACAGAGGCATCAGATTTTCAACCAGAAACTGCCTGGGTCTCTCTCTCGGCCCTGCCCCCCATCTTCTAACCGATGGCTCTGGAAGGGGTGGGGAAGACCAAAGCTCCTTATGTTGTGCATGGGCGGGGGTTAGGGCAGTAAGGCCCTCCCCTCCCCGCCTTTTTCTGCACTTGAGGGAAGGAGTGGGTATTAAGGCACCAAGGCCCCCCTTGATCTTTGAGCTGGGGGGAGGGATATTGATCTATCATCTGGCAGGTGAGGGAAAGGAAATGTCCCGTGCTAATTGTCCTGTTAACTTAGGGACCCGAGCATCATCAGGCGTGCACGTTTTAGCATGTGGAAAAGCCGCATCGCATTCACCTTGCGCAATCTGCACTCACCACTTTTTAGCAGGAACGCTAAAGCTCGTCAGCACACTTTTTTTTTTTTTATATCATGCATTTGAGTAAATAACTCCCAGAATGGAGTGGAAAAGGGGGCCCCGTGGTGAGAGCAGCATGCCGGGAGCCAGCCCAGGGAAGCCAGGATTCAAATCCCGCTTCTCGAGAAAGTCATTTCACTGCCTGTTGCCTCTGGGCCGGGGAATTGCCCACTGTACCTGACTGCAGCTCACTCTGAGCTCAGAATTGGAAAGGTGAGTACTTACATCTAAACTCCCAAGGCAAAAATGTGCAACTCTTATGTGCACAAACATGTGCAGTTTTGTATGCGGGTGAAAGGGGCTGTTGAGTTGGTACGGGGTTTGCTGGCGAGTCCTTCATCACTAGCCCAGCGTTAAGTTGCTAATGAGTTATTAGCAAGTTAAAATGATTGATACATGTTCAGTTGAAATGAGTTGGCACATTTTCTGGTTGCAATGTCTACTGCCAAATCAAGCATCTCATAAGGTTCTCGCTCCTTTCCAGCATTTCCTAGACCTCTCTTCAGGCGTTCATAGGATATACAATGGTGCCAAGGTTGCCAACTCCAGAAAAATGGTCTTTACTGACTAACAGATATTTACTTCCAACCTATTTTACTGCCTACTAGGATGGTCAGTAAAAATACTGTTTTCAGGGGCTGGCTACCCTTATCCTGGTTAACAGATTTTCAGCTAGAGGGGGGGGGGGGGGGGGGGGGGCAATGATTCTTTCTCCCATTTTGAAAACCTCTCTGCTGGGTTCAGGTGGGGGTGACCCTCTGACCTTGAGGCTTCTCCAGCTGTAGAGAAATGTCAGAAGGAGCGTGAAGATACGTGTGTCAAGTTGCCACCACACTTTTCACGGGAAGGAGAGCAAGAAAGTAGCTTTACAGGCAGCCTAACCTAAGTTACAGAGAAGTCCACTTTTTATTTTATTTTTTAAAGGTTGCTGATAAATTTACAGGCAATTGGCAACCCAGATCAACCCGGCCATGCACAATCTACTTAGATTCAAAAAGGTGGGCAGAGGTAATCATTAGATGCTTTGGAAAACTTTAAATGCTAATATCAGCTCAGAAATCAAATCCCATGATACAATAAACTACATAACAATGAGCCCTTTTGGTTAATGCCTATTTGTGGCTGATCTGTACTCCCAGTTCAGGACTGCTCAATTTATAAACTCCTGCAGCAGCATGACATTGGCGGGCAGACCTCAGGGTGTGAGCGGTATAGGCTCAGGAGTAATGTAAGGAAATATTTCTTTACAGCGAGGGCGGTGGATGCATGGGACAGCCTCTCAGTAAAGGCGGTGGAGGCACGGACAGTATCTGAATTCATAAACACAGGGAATCTCCGAGGGAATGGTAGGGGATTATAAAGCTGAATATTTGGTGTGGATGGGCAGACTAGATGGGCCACATGATCTCTTTTATTGCTGGCATGTGTATGTGTTTCCTAATACAATGACTGTTCAATTGTTTAGTCACATCAGTTCAAACACATCTGTTGCTTTCTATTACATTATGTCTGGGTTGCAAATGAGTATTTAAAAAGCTCACAATGTGCACTAAATTAATTAGGGAGTTGTGTTGCTAATGCACTGCCCAACATGTTGATAGGTTGATTGGGTCTTAATCTACTTAGGAGCTAATGGGTTGCTTGTGACTTGCTAATAAAGTGCCATTGAGTTTATCATAAGTTAAGAATTTGCTAACAAGGCACTATTGCTTCACTGTATTGTTCGTGATTTATCAATGGGTTGCTAACAGGTTGGTTAGGATTATCTAATGAAGTTGGAGCAAGAGCTAGTTGGCTAATGAGTTGTTAATGAAGTTTTAAAGAAATCAGGGTATTACCTTGATGGTCCTCATTAGAATTTTCAGCAGGTATACTAATACACATGAAATATGAACATAGAACAAACAGCTAAAGCATAGGCTCTGAGAATGAAACCTCTGACAACTGGGAAAATTCTAAAAAAAAAAAAAAATACAAGAAAATATAAGACTTTAAATAAAGTAGACCCAAAATAAAAGAAAAGGCAAGTTTGCTAGCGTGTAGACAGATGGATTCAGGACCAGTGGGTTATGCTCCCCTGCCAGCAGATGGAGACTGAGCAAACTGACTTCACAGATTATATATAACCCTGCAGTGATACTAGCCTGTCAGTGTTCTCTGTCTCCAGCAGATGGTTGGCGTGCATCTCCCTATGGGGATTGCTTCAGATTTTGGAAGAATTTAAAAAAAAAAGAAAGCCCCGCTCTCCTGCGATGATACCAGATGGTCCCTCCCACAGTTGAGAATTCCTGAGGTGATTTCCTTAGTCCCTCAGATATGTGCTTTGATCCGGTAGCTGGTTTTCCTGGTGTGGACTTAGCTGATTGTATAGCTTAAAGGCAGCGGGTGCAGGAGGCCGAGTGCAGTGGTGATGGCACATACCCTCTCCCCATGCAACTGGAGACTGTCTCTGTACTCAGTCGGTAAGGGCAGAGCTCAGTCTAAGTTTAATAAAAAAAATGTTTGTTCCCACTCCTGTTAGGGTTTGGGGAACCAGGAAGCCTGGTGGGTTGAGCAACCCAGGTGGCCCCGTAGTTAGGCTTCTTCTCTGCCTGGTAGGCCGCGGCAGCGATTTCGCACGCTTTTGTGCGTGACTGCCCTCTATAGAAATGTCGGTGTGTGCAGTGTATCCGGTTCTGCGCACGCATTGTGTGCTCGAATTTTGGGCATGAGTTTTGTGCACATAAATTTTGACGCATTGGTGGTGCACCCCTGTTTTGGAGCACAGTTTGTACATGTATTTTTTGTGGTGCTTGTTCTTGGGGCACCTAATTTTTGTGCGCATAAATTATGTGCGCTTGAAATTTTTCAGCACGAACCGGCTGGACACACATTCTGTCAGCTGTGCACTTATGGCGCCAGTAAGCAAGACACCTAAGTGCCTTTCTCTCTGTATTAGGCTGCCATATTTGGGCATCTCAGCCTAACATGTGTCAGTGCTTCTTCTGATTTCGCTAAGCGTGGGTCCTCCCAGCCTGATGATGGTCTGTTAAGGATTTGTCTGGAGATATGCCGGATCTTGGAGCTTCCTTGACTGGTTGCTCCACAGGAGATGGCAGCTGAGTGGGCCCCGCTCCAGTTCCTTATGGGTTTGACCTGGATCCTGCTGCCTTTTTTTGGGTAGAGTTTTTTCAAGGCTCGCAATCCTTTCTTCAGGTGCAGAGTCCTCAGTTTTGACCAATTCTGTCAGCTTGAATCCTCAGCCGGTGGCCCCTCCCTCTTCCAGTCCTCTGTTTAAGCACCGAAGCACGCCTCGGTTCACTGCGGGTATTCCCGACCGGAACCCAGATGGCACTGATGAGGCAGATCCAGACTCCCTGGACGATGAGGAAATTCCTCTGTGTTACACTCGGGCTGTGTTCTGGTATTGTGAACACCACCTTCTGGAGTGACTCCAGGTAGAGAGAGATAGGGATGGCTGGAAAGTCTCTGATGATGGTGACAGTGGAGCAGAGTAAGGCTGGAAGCAGTGTCAAATTCCAGGCTGGGTCAGGGCAGACGGCAGGCAACAGTGTCAGAGTCCAGGCTGGGTCAGGGCAGGCGGCAGGTAACAGTGTCAGAGTCCAGGCTGGGTCAGGGCAGGCGGCAGGCAACAGTGTCAGAGTCCAGGCTGGGTCAGGGCAGGCGGCAGGCAACAGTGTCAGAGTCCAGGCTGGGTCAGGGCAGGTGGCAGGCAACAGTGTCAGAGTTCAGGCTGGGTCAAGGTACCTAGTAGTAAGGCAGAGAGCCCGAAGGCCACACACACACACAGAAGGACAGCGGACCCGAAGGCTACACACACACGGCAGGGCAGAGGGCCTGAAGGCCTCACTCACACGGCAGGGCAGAGGGCCCGAAGGCCTCACTCACACGGCAGGGCAGAGGGCCCGAAGGCTACACACACACGGCAGGGCAGAGAGCCCGAAGGCTACACACACACGGCAGGGCAGAGGGCCCGAAGGCTACACACACACGGCAGGGCAGAGGGCCCGAAGGCCACACACTCACACGGCAGGGCAGAGGGCCCAAAGGCCGCACACAGCGCAAGACAAGGCAAAGCAGGGTAGAAGGCCCGAAGGCCGCACACAGCACAAGGCAAGGCAAAGCAGGGTCCAAAGACCACACGCACAGCAAAGCAAGGAAGGCTAGAGCAGGGAGCCCAGGCGAGCTCGATGCCGAAGCACCGAGGGAACTGCCAGGCAGGGATATAAAGGGAAGTCCAGAACATAGAGTTAACAAGGGAGATGGACTGGGCCCGTCAGGAGAGCCAGCTCTATAAGGACCCCTGGTGGTGAGGCGTTGCACAGCAGCCATAGCCGTAACACCTCTGGGTCTGAAACCATATCAGACCATATTATGATTCTTTCATAGAGATGAATTGCTGGCCCTGATCTCCCATATCTTGAAGATGCTGTGTGTACTTGGTGCAAATTCCATGTCTGAGCCAAAGAAGAATCCCATTTTGGTTTCTTTGCATAAAGCCTCTTGCTTTTTCCCTGTTATGGACGCCATTCAAGAATTGATTTATCTTGAATGGGGCGCTGCAGAGGCCAATTTCAAAGGGGGTTGGACATTGGAAGGCCTGTACCCCCTGGATCCAATGGTGAGAGAGTGATTGTGTTTTCCGAAAGTGGATGCACTGCCTGTGCCATCTCTACGCGGATGACTATCCCTGTGGAGAGAGGAGCGGCCTTGAAGGATGTGCATGATAGGAGGATTGAGACCATTCTTAAGCAAGCCTTTGAAGCAGTGGCGATGACTTTACAGATAGCCTCCTGTTGCGCCCTAGTGGCACAATCTTGTCTACTTCTCTCTCAGGAAGTTGATGATTCTGGAGTGAATTCCAGAGCAGTTATGGAACCCGCTGCCATCTTTTTAGCAGATACAGGCTGCGATTTGGTCCGTACCTCAGCTAGAGGAGAGGCTTTGGTGATAATGTCCAGGCATCAAATATGGCTGTGAAACTGGTCGGCTGACGCAACCTCCAAAGCAAACTTTACGAAAATGTCTTTTAAAGATTCATTCTTGTTTGGGAGCGAGTTGGAGAACTTGGCCAGTAAGTGGGGCGAATCTCTGGTCCCTTGGTTGCTGGAAAAGCAGTTGCACCACCCCTCTGGTATGAGGGTATTGTCTCTGAGGATCCAAGCATTTTCGACCCTACAGAGAACTTGGCCTTTCAGTAGACCTTAGTCCTTTTGTCCCAGACATCCCAAGAGGGTAGCGGATCCTCCCAATAAGGTTTGCCGACCCACTTTTGGGAACAAGAATTAGGGGGATGCCTCTCTCTCTTTTTTATCAGAGGTGGGTCGAGATCACATCGTATCAATGGGTTCCGGAGGTGATACAGGAAGGATATGCACTGGAATTTCGCAGTATTCCTTGGGACATGTTCATGGTGTCTCCTTGCCACTCCCCGCAGAAGAAGCAGGCAGTCTAATCTACACTGTAGTTCCAGTGCCTATGTCCCAAGAAACTATGAGGCAATATTCCATTAATTTTGTTGTGCCCAAGAAGGAGGGTCCCTTTTGTCCTGTCCTGGATCTCAAGAGAGTCAACCGTCATTTGCGAGTGACTCATTTTCGCATGGAAACCTTACGCTCAGCGATAATGGCCGTGCAGTTGGGGGACTTTCTGACCTCCCTGGATCTGTCTGAGCCCTACCTTCATATTTCCATATATTTGGAGCACCAACGTTTTCTGCGTTTTGCAGTTTTGGGGCGCTATTATCAGTTTCAGGTACTGCCTTTTGGTCTAAACACTGCTCCCAGAAAGTTTTCCAAGGTTATGGTGGTAGTAGCGGCGGGGTTGAGAAGAGAGGGAATCCTGGTATATCCATATTTGGACAACTGATTAAGTTTCTGGAAGAGAGCTACCTAGTGACCCGCAAGGTGATCTCCTTGTTGCAGGAGCTCGGTTGGGTGGTGAACCTGGCCAAGAGCAGTCTTCAACATCTCAATCCTTGGAGTATTTGGGTGTTCAGTTCGGTTCGACACGAGTAGAGGTTATCTCAGAAGTGCAGATCCAGTAGTAGCCCATAGAGCGGGGTACGCCAGGTTTCCTGAAAGAAGTGTTGATTCAGAAATTGATGTCTCAGGTGCATCAGTTGGTGAGCAATATACGCCCAACAGTGTGATCCTATCTACAGGTGCTTGGTTTAACTGTGGTAACTCTGGAAGTGTTGCTTTGGGTGAGGGTGCATATGTGTTCTCTTCAGCACTCCCTGCTGTCTTGTTGGAACCCACAGTCTCAGGACTTTTCAGTTCAGCTCCACTTGCCAATGGAAATCTGCTCTTGCCTCCAGTGGTGGTTGCAATAGGATCATCTGAGAAAGGGTGTTTACTTGACCTCCTCAAACTGGTTGATACTCACGAAAGACACAAGTATCCAGGGTTGGGGAGCTGACTATCAGGAGGTAATGGCCCAAGGATGCTGAAGAGTCTCTCTGGAACATTAATTGCCTAGAAGCCCGGGCAGTTCAGCCACAGACTACAAGGTCAAGCGGTCCGAGTGATGTTGGACAACGCAACAACAGTGGCCTACATCAATCGACAGGGAGAAACCAAGAGCCAGCAAGTGTTGCAAGAAATAGACCAACTTATGGAATGGGTGGAAGGACATCTACAGATGATCTCAGCCTCTCACATTGCAGGAAAAGTCAACGTAAGAGCAGACTTTCTCAGCAGGGAGAGACTGGACCCAAGAGAATAGATTTTGTTGGATGAAGTGTTTCAACTGGTAGTGGATCATTGGGGCTTTTGGTTCTTAGACTTGCTGGCAACTTCTCACAATGTGAAGGTTCATCGATTCTTCAGTCGCAGGTGTTACACTCGGTCGCAGATGGCTGCGACCTTTCATGCTCACTTCTTTTTTCCCTGTTTCATCAATCCTGGGAAGAATGGCGGCCTCTGCCAGCCAACACCAACCTCCCCGGCGTCCCTCGGACGGCGTGGGCGCTGCCAACCCCCATCTTGTTTACGGAATCACCTAAGGCATGCACGCGCACAAGGGCCTCCCTTTGTACACGTCGTGGTGGGAACCTCGGGGGCGTCCGCTCCGGATGACGTCAACTCGCTGCTGTACTTCAGCTGACTAGCCCGTTGCTTCTACGAGTTAGCAAGGAGTTCCCTCGTTGCTGAATCCGCTCCATTCCTGAACTTCAGTTCCAGATTCTGAATTGGTTTGTGGACGCTCTGGGAACCCGCTCCTTGGGGGGCCTTCTGTGTTCCTGGCTATCCGCTCCTCGGAGGGCCTTTCTGCTTTGGACTTCTATCTCCTTCTCGGGACAAGCTCCTGGAACTATCTCTTGTAAGTACATTTTACAGACGTCAAAGATACTAGCTTACTGAAGCTTCTCTACGGCGTGCCCTGGGCTCCGGGCCACTACCATCCCTCCTTCAGTAGAAGTTGTTCCTGTATACACTGTGTTGCAGGGTAGTGCCGTTCCAGCTATGAGATCCACTTCCAGGTTCCTGCACCTTGTCTATCTCACTAACACCATCTTCAGTACAGACATCCTTGGCGTACCCAATTCCACGGGCCACTATCGGATCTACATTTCTGAGGTAATCTCTAATCATCTACAGGGACTTCCTGGCGTACCCCACTCTATGGGCCACTACTGGATCTGCACTTCAGTGACACCACCTGGGTACACCCCATTGCTCAGAACTGTATTTATTTACATCTCCCACCCTGTGGGCTTGCCTTTCTTCCTTCATAATAAAGTCTCTGCTTAACAGCTGTGTCATGCGCTGCTGAGACCCTGCCTGCTGACGGTGAGGCCCACAGGTCTCCTCCCTGTGGGCGGAGACACCTCTCACCTTAGCCCAGGGTTCACTTCCATACAAAAACATAACAGATTGCTAACTCCATGGACCCGGCTCAGGTCTCAGCCATTCAGGCCATCCCTGGCCTGGCCCAACGTCTTGCTGATCAACAAAGGACATTAGAGACTTTGGCTAACGCCTTCAATCTGCTAAACTCTCGGCTGAACTCTACAGTGACTTCTGACAAGGTCACTCCTTCTCCACATGTGTTGCCTATACGACACTCCGTGCCCTTCCCAGCACCCCCTCGTTTTACAGAAGATCCCCTGTCATTTGGGGCTTTCTGAATCTGTGGTGTATGCACTTTTCACTACAACCTACCTACTTTCCAGGCATGGTATCCAAAACTATGTATATACTGTCTCTTTTAGACGGGAAGGCTCTGGCCTGGGCCTCGCCTCTTTGGGAGTGTAATGAATCAGTCCTCAGTGATTTGACAGGCTTTCTTGCTCTCTTTTGTTCTGTATTTGACGACCCCGCTCGCAAGACTGTCGCTGGATGTGCATTCCTGCATCTACAACAAGGTACCAAACCTTTGACTGATTATGTTATTGAGTTTAAGAACCTGTCTTCGGAGCTAAACTGGGACCTAGGTTGCCTACGGGCTATTTTCTTGGAAGGTCTTAACTTTCGCATCAAAGATGAATTAGCAGCACATGAACCTCCTGGTACCCTGGACTCTCATTGACCTTGCAGGCCGAATTGATTGTCGGCTGCGTGAGCGGTCACAAGAGGTAAAAGTCCCTAAAAAGATGCCACCTGGGGTTCCACGCTCTCATCCGGCGCCTGTTACTCATACTACTCCTGCACCCAGTATCGAGGAGGAAGAACCCATGCAATTAGGCTGCAGCCACTTTTCAGCTAAAGAGAGGCGTCACCGAAAAAGGCTTGGCCTCTGCATGTTCTGCGGACAACCTGGACACGCTGTCCCCTCCTGTCCTATCTGTCTGGGAAACTCGAGGACCTAGGAGCCGCTGGAGGTCTCCTCTTAGGTCTAACTTTCCCATCTCCTCCACCGACACTCCCAGCCTCCATCAACTCGGATACACTCAAATTCCACACACTGGCCCTAGTGGACTCCCATGCCGCTGGGAGCTTCATACTCAGACAACCCGTGGAGCACCTGCAAATTCCCACTGTTTGACACCTACCCAACTGTTATTGTCATCCATATATGATGAGCCACTACCTGGCGACGTTTCTTATTCTACTCAACCTATTCATCTCCACACGGGGTTGCTACACTCGGAGACCATTTCGTTCCTAGTCCTGGATAAAGCAATACATCCGGTGGTACTTGGACTGCCATGGTTACAAATGCACTCACCCCAGTTCAACTGGAGTACCCTAGAATTGTCCCATTAGGGGAATGCTTGCCATGGAAAATGCTTAGAGGTGGTAACTCCTATGCCTTGCCTGACCACTACCACCTCCCTTCTGAGCCTCCCTCAGCAGTACTCTTCTTATCAAGACATATTCTTCAAACAAGCGGCAGACACTCTTCCACCTCACCGATCCTTTGTGCCATAAACCTAGTGCCTAATTCCGAGCCTCCCAGAGGAAGGGTGTACCCACTTTCTCTGTCAGAAACCAAGGCTATGTCTGCCTATATTCAAGAGAATTTAGCGAAGGGCTTTATTCGGCCTTCTAAGTCACCTGCCAGAGCCGGATTCTTTTTTTGTGGGTAATGGCTGCTGTTCCCTTTGCCCTTGTATAGACTACCGCGGCTTAAATGAGATCACCATGAAGGACCACTATCCATTGTCATTGATCTCTGAATTCTTTGATAGGCTCCAAGGAGCCAAAATATTCACAAAGCTGGACCTCAGAGGGGCCTATAATTTGGTCCAAATACACCAGGGCGATGAATAGAAAACAGCATTCAATACCCGTGACGGCCATTTTGAATATTTAGTCATGCCCTTTGGCCTTTGCAACGCCCTGGCCATATTTCAAAACATGATGAATGAGATCTTCAGGGACATGCTGTACAGCTGTGTAGTAGTATATCTAGACGACATACTGGTTTTTTTTCAAAACTTCCAGAGTCAGCAAGTGGACGTCACTAATGTTCTTCAGAGACTAAGAGATAACCATCTGTATGCCAAATTAGAGAAATGCTCATTTCATCAAGAGTCTGTTCCTCTTTTAGGCTATGTGGTATCCAGCTAGGGGTTCCAGATGGATCCACAAAAACCCAAAAGTATTCGAGACTGGCCCCAACCTACTGGTCTTAAAGCTCTGTGGAGATTTCTCGGATTCACTAACTACTACAGATCGTTCTGCACCTCTTACTACCATGACGTGAAAGGGAGCCAATCCCTCTCAGTGGTCTACAGAAGCTGTGATCACCTTCCAGGAACTCAAGAAGGCGTTTCTTCAAGAGCCATGTCTACGCCACCCAGATCCCCAACTACCTTTTATTGTCGAGGTGGATGCTTCGGATGTCAGAGTTGGGGCTGTCCTTAGTCAACACAGTGACACTCACACCATTCACCCCTGTTTCTTTTTCTCTCGGAGCTTCTCCCCTGCCGAGCAAAACTACGGGATAGGAGACAAAGAGCTACTTGTAATCAAACTGGCATTTGAGGAATGACGCCCATGGCTCGAGGGTGCACAACATCAGATAACTGTTTACACCGACCACAAAAACCTCGAATACCTACGTCATACGCAATGCTTGAACCACAGCAAGCCCACTGGTCATTATTTTTCAACCGATTTGATTTCCTCTTGAAGTATTGCCCACCGGATAAGAACACCCATGCAGACACACTAGCCCGTTCCTTTTCATGGGAGGATATTCCTGATACTCTATGCCATATCATAGACCCTACTAGGGTACTTTTTCTCAGCTACTCACATGGTTCCAACCGGGAAGACAGTGGTTCTCTGGCACTCAGGAAAAAGATCCTCAGATGGTCCCATGACTCTCTGTTAGCAGGTCACCCTGGGCAATCCAGAATGCAGACTACCCTGCAAAGATATTATTGGTGGCCTTCTATGAAGGAGGATGTACGGGCCTATGTGAAGTCATGTCCTATCTGTGCAAGACAGAAACCACCAGCCGGTCAACCCTGGGGACTTCTTCAGCCTCTGCCCACTCCCAGCGAACCGTGGACACACATAGCCACGGACTTTATTGTCGATTTACCCATGTCCAGTGGCAACACCACCATCTGGGTCACGGTAGGTCGCTTTTCTAAAATGGCTCATTTTGTGGCATTGCCCAGGTTACCATCAGCTCCAGAATTAGCGAAATTATTCATCCCTCATGTCGTCCATCTGCATGGCATGCTGAAGCACATCCTCTCTGAATGAGGGGTTCAATTCATAGCGAAATTCTGGAGATCTCTCTGCAAGAAGTTTGACATATCATTGGATCTTACATCAGCTTACCATCTGCAAGCCAAAGGTCAGACACAGAGGACGAACCGTACACTAAAACAATTTCTCCGGGATTATGTCAATTCCAGACAAAGCGACTGGTCCGAGTTGCTCCCCTAGGCCGAATTCGCGTTGAATTCCCATCAGTCAGCTTCAATAGGATCGTCGCCTTTCCAACTCGTCTACGGACATCAATCTTTACCTCCACTACCGATGCCTTTGTCAATATCATCTCCTGCAGCCCAAGCTTCGGTGCAAGAACTTCATCAGATGTGGGAACACACTAAAGAATTTCTCCAGAAAACTGGGCAACAAGCCAAGAAGTTCTACGATGCCCATCACAGAGCAGCTCCGCAGTTCCAACCCAGAGACAAGGTATGACTCAGTACCCGCGCTCCATCCTCCTAAAACTGCCTTCTGCTCGATTTGCGCCCAGGTACATAGGGCCTTTTTCAATACTTCGCCGCCTGGGTCCATTCACATAGAGCCTGCAGTTACCAGCCTCTCTTATAATACACAACGCCTTCCACATCTCCCTTCTAAAACCGTTCATTTTGTCGGAGTTTTCAAGGAAGACACCTGAACCTCAATCTCTTGCCGCAGAAGAGGATATTATCTATCAGGTGAAAGATATCCTTGATGTAAGGAAACATGGAAGACGCTGGGAGTATCTCATATCTTGGGAAGGATTTGGACCCGAGGAGAATAATTGGGAGCCTGCAAGCAACATCCTCGACAAGGATTTGATCAGACAGGTTCACCTATCACATCCTAGAAAACCAAAACCCTTGGGGAGGGGCCCTAAGAAGGGGGGGGGGTACTTTTACGCCCATTGGTTGCAGATGGCTGCGACCACTCATGCTCATCTCTTTTTCCCTGCTCCATCAATCCTGGGAAGAACGGCAGCCTCTGCCAGCCAACACTGACCTCCCTGGCGTCCCAGGAATGGTGTGGGCACTGCCAACCACCATCTTGTTTCCCGAATCACCTAAGACGCGGGCAAGGGCCTCCTTTGTACACGTCATGGCGTGATCCTCGGCGGCGTCCCCTCCGGATGATGTCAACTCGCTGCTGTACTTAAGCTGACCAGCCTGTTGCTTCTACGAGTTAGCAAGGAGTTCCCTTGTTGCTGAATCCGCTCCATTCCTGAACTTCAGTTCCAGATTCTCTCTTGGCATGTGGATGCTCTGGGTACCCGCTCCTCGGGGGCCTTCCGTGTTCCTGGCTATCCGCTCCTTGGAGGGCCTTTCTGCCTTGGACTTCTATCTCGCTTCTCAGGTCTCTCTCCTGGAACTATCTCTTGTGAGTACATTCTACAGACTTCAATGATACCAGCTTACTGAAGCTTCTCTACGGCGTACCCCGGGCTCTGGGCCATTACCGACCCTCTTCAGTAGAAGTTGTTCCTGTATACCCTGTGTTGTAGGGTAGTGCCGTTCCAGCTACGAAATCTACTTCCAGGTTCCTGCAACTTGTCTACCTCACTAACACCATCTTCAGTACAGACATCCTCGGCATACCCCGCTCCACGGGCCACTACCGGATCTACATTTCTGAGGTAATCTCTAATCATCTACAGGGACTTCCTGGCGTACCCCACTCTGCGGGCCACTACTGGATCTGTACTTCTGAGATAACCTCTACTTGTCCGAAGGGACTTCTTGGCATACCCTGCGCTGCGGGCCACTACCGGACCTGCACTTCAGTGACATCACCTGGGTACACCCCATTGTTCAGAACTGTATTTATTTACATCTCCTGCTCTGTGGGCTTGCCTTTCTTCCTTCATAATAAAGTCTCTGCTTATCAGCTGTGTCCTGCACTGCTGAGACCCCACCTGCTGACGGTGAGGCCCACAGGGCTCCTCCCTGTGGGCAGAGACACCTCTCACCTTGGCCCAGGGTTCACTTCCATACAAAACATAATAGCAAGAGAGATCTGTGGTCCCTGGGCATAGTCACTCTCGTACAGGTCTGGCTGGAAGACAAGTTGCTTTATGTCTTTCCTCCATGGCCCTTGTTGGGCAGGATATTTCACAGGGTTGAAGGCCACAGGGGAATGGTACTCCTGGTGGCACCGGATTGGCAAAAATTCTTAGTCTTCCGCTGCACAAGAATCTGTTGCAGCAGGGATCTGTCCTTCATGAAGATCCAACTCAGTTTTGTTTTACAGTTTAGTCCTTGAGAGGGCTCGCTTGTTGAAGCATGGATATTCTTCTGCAGTGATTGCTTCCTTCCTCCACGCTTGGAAGTTCTCTACTTCCTTGGCCTATGTGTGGGTTTGGACAGTGTTTGAGGCCTGGTGTGAGGATCAAGGTGTTCTTTTTCATTCAATTAAGGTCCCGCTCATTTTGGAATTTTTGCAGAATGGGTTAAATAAAGGATTGGCATTTAATTTCTTGAAGGTACAGGTTGCAGCTCTTGCATGTTTCAGGGGTCTGGTCATCCTGATGTGGCCCATTTTTTGACGGGAGTGAAGCATCTTTGGTCTCCCTTGCGGTTACCGATTCCATTCTGGAGTCTTAATTTGGTGTTGGAATTCTTGGCAGGCCCTGCATTCTGATTGCTACGTAGCCTTTCCTTGAAGTTATTGACCTTGAAAATAGTTTTCCTTTTGGCTATTTGTCCTGTGTGTCGAATTTCTGAGCTGCAGGCCTTGTCTTGCCAGGAGCTACCCTTCGGGTGACTCCAGGGACATACTATTCTATCCTTCTTACATAAGGTGGTCTTGCAGTTTCATGTGAATCAGTCCGTTTCCTTGCCATCCTTGGATAAGTTTAGGGATGTGGAGGAGTACTGCCTCTTGCATCCCTTGGATGTCAAGAGACATGTTGTGCGGTATCTGGAGATTTCTGAACCTTTATGGTGGAAGAAAGCAAGGGGAATCAGCTTTGAGGGCTACAATAGCTCACTAGATTAAGGAGGTAGTCATGGCTGCATATGTGGATGCCGAAAAGCCATTACCTACTCAGGTTAAGACTTATTCCACAGTGTCATGGGCAGAGGTTACATTGCTGTCTCCTGTTGACATTTGCCAAGCTGCGACGTGGTCCTCCTTACACACTTTTTCCAGGTTTTATTGTGCAGGCCTGAGAAGACACAGCCTTTGTATGTGCGGTGTTGACTGGACCACAAGCAGCCTCCCACTCTGTTCGGGAGTAGCTTTGGTACATCCTACTGATCCTGAGCCATTTGTCTACACGCTAGGAAAGGAGAAATTACTACTTACCTGATAATTTTGTTGTAGTGTAGACAGATGGACTCAGTTTCCTGCCCTCGGCTGCTGAATGATTATGTCAATGGTCCTCCTGTGGGGCTACGTGTTCTAGGGGATTACTGGTAAGTGTTCATCGAGTCCCTAGATTGGGGTACATACGTTCCTTGCTTGAGTTCAGTGTTTCATGTTGGTTGATTACAGTTATGGTTGCCTGTTTTTAATCAAGTTTTTTCGCTAGTCTGTGCACAGTTGCTTTTGAAGAGAATACTGGCAGGCTGGTGTCACTGCAGGAATATATATTGTGATGTCGGCTTGCTACATCTCCATCTGCTGGCAGGGGAGCATAAACCCACTGGTCCTGAGTCCATCTGTCTACACTAAGGAAAACGAAATTATCAGATAAGTAGTAATTTCTCCTTAATATTCTAAAGAATTTCACTACTTTAAAATGAAATGAGCACACCCCCACCCCTGACATAGAATACTTGATTTTACATCCTGGAATGTGCTATTGCACTTACAAAACAGCTTGGCACCAAAAAATGCAAATTTTGTATTTTTTAAAAATATTTATTTGCAATGTCTGAGATGACCTGTCAATGAAGCTAGAAGACATTGTGATGTCACAACACATTTTAAAGTAGACTTGGCTACTGCTCCATGAAGAGTTTCAATACATAAGTAACATTATACAGTCTGACAAAGCACTGTGCTTAATTTTCATAAATATGGATTATTGGGGGGGGGGGGGGGGGGGGGGGGAGGGGGGAGTTGCATAGACCTGGTAGAATTGGAGTAAATATTACTTATACTTTTCCTAGCTTCGCTGTGATAGTTATAAACATAAAATCTTTAAAAGGCAATGTAAATAAGGACCATAAGGCCTATCTTGTCTGACATGCCAAAAAAAAAAAAATTGAGTAAAGACCATACTTGTAGGAATGCGTATTTCTGTCTGTCTGAATGGAAAAAAGTGATGAATGAATCAATTTTTGGTTCAGTGTAGGGCAACTGAACCGAATGAGTGCTGGTCCCTCAAAAAATACAGATCCTCTTCAACTCATTTAATTCAATTCCATTGAAGTCTATGTGGGAAGAAAAGCAATGCATTTTTTTGTATCCCAAGCTAAGCAGAACAGAGCCGGCTGGGGATGGGGCAGGGAAGGAGCGGGAACAATCACGTTTTAGCACTTTTTCAGACAGCCTGTCCCGGCTGGCAGCTGCATGCCATGACCTCATCATTTTTTAGGTGAAAATAAAACTATGAGAACTTTGAGCAGTCACAATTTTGTTCAGTCATTCTTCTTTTGGATCTCGGAAAGGAAAGGCAGAGATTCTGAAACTCTGTTTCAAAGTTTAGATTGAAAGAAAAGATTGGGAAAAAAAAAAAAAAGAATTTACAGGAGAAATCAAAGTGTAATATTAGAGTCACTCACTGACACTGTGCCTAGCTATGGTTTGGAATAATACCTAGGAGTAGGAGAAAGTCTGTAATCTCGGTGAGAGGATTTCAATTTGTATATCATAAGACTTAAGACCTCTACTCTAGCTGAGTCTGTGCCACTGGCTGCAGGAAAAGATACGGCAGGCTGTAGCCGGTGGAGCGTTGATGCAGGGCAGTGACTTCCTGTTTTCTCTGTGTGAGTCAGGGACATTTTGTTACTCATTTTTGTATGTGTGATTCTTGCACTAAGTTTGATTCAGCAGTTTACTCGTTGTGCTCTGTGACAAAAGTGACTGATCAGTGATGTTTTAATACAGTCCATCATGTCCCTAGCACCGAGAGCCAGATGTGGCATTGGGAGGAGGATGAAAGGCTATTCTTCCTCCAGAGAAGCCTGGGGGAAAGCATGCGTAGTTGTGGTGATGGTGAGAGGCATAGGATCATGCCTCTCTCCCATGAAGAGCAAGAGAAGTTTTGGGGTTTTTTTTTTTTGTTTTTTTTAAGAGGGGGGAAAACAACTAGAGGCACAGAGTTGGCTGAGAGGGTGGAGCAACAATTGCCATCTCCCATCTCCACTATTAGTAAGGTACAGGGGCAGGAAAAAAGGAGAACTCGTGAAGGATTATTGCAGCAGTGGGAGTGCACTAGTTGGAGGAAGTCGGCCAAAATCCAGGAGAGCGTTCCCTGTTCTGTTGTGAATAGTATCGGTGACAGATCATTGCAGAAACTACTGAGTCAGGTGAATCATGTGAAATTATTAAAGAATTGAAAATCTAGTTGCCAAGGAGGGTTTGGAAAACTTAATTACTCTTGCTAGCATGATATCTGGTGAGCAGCAGCAGGGGGACTAGCATAGTCACGGAGGTAGAAAGCGATCTTGCAGGAGCTGAGATCACTCCCCCCTTCTTGGTCTTCCGTAAACTCCAGCTCCAGCAGCAGCACCCAAGGATTTGGGGGGGATCCCACAAGACATCAGAGGACTGGAGGCACTTTACAGTTATGAAGGGCCCGCATTTTGCAGAATACATTCACTGTCAAAAGGCCTACAGTGAAGGTGCTCGGCCAACTTTCAAAGAATGGTATGCTCCACGATTTGCATAAACAACACTCAGTGTTGCTTTCAGGGGACCCCCATCCTTCACTCAAGCCAGCAGTAGCTACAGAAGCAGGAATGCCATAGCCCACCTCCCAAGTTCATCCCCCTGGTTCCTTCACCTGTGAGGTGGGAAGCCAGCATCCCCACCCCACTATTCCATCAGTGGCAAGCCACCATGAATATTTACTTACTGTGTCCAAATGTAACTCATTTTGAGTTACCAATGAAAAAGCAGGAGCTAAATACATAATAAAAAAAAATGAAGCACATAGACTGGTGGTTTTGGGTCAAGAGGCAGGCAGCGTCGAAGGTGGTGAAATGAATCATCGGGGAAATGATTGATTGGATGAACAGCCCCTGCAGGTGATTGAAAACATGGGACTTAATAGGCAGCTGCACATTTTATCCCCAAATTACAAAGTTCCCTGAAGGAGAACATTTAGTTGTTGGTGATTCCTGCCCTGTGCTCTCAGTGCCCTGCCCAGATGCAGGCACAGCTGGCCAAGGCAGAGGGGAGCAGCATCCATTTCACTAGTGACATCTGGAACAGCCAGAACGCTACACACAGCAACCTCTTGTTGATTGTAAAATGGTCGCAACTGTTGTATCTGTGGACTCTTGGGCCGAGGCAGGATTGACCCTTCCTGCAGGGAGAAGCCCCGCAGGTTCCCACAGTCAGCAGGCAGACCTAGGCGAAGCAGAGACCCATCGGGACCTTCACCTGTACTAGCCCCCATTCCCTTGGGTTGAGCCTTTGGGTGCCGGGGCCAGCAGGATTAGGTGGGGTCTCTACTGATGGCAGAAGAGGAGGTCTGGAGTAGCTAGGATCATAGGCAGATGGCTGTCAGGTGCGTCCAGGGTCCAAGGTAATGGTCAGAGGCAGGCAGCAGTCGGCCATACTCAAGATCCAAGGAGAGGTCAAAACCAGGTATCCATCTGAGGGAGGAGAAGAGGGATGGATAGGCAGGGCAAGGAGGCAGCATGGTAGAGACCGGAACAAAGACTGCAGGCAAGGCTGGAATGAAGACTGAACGTTTGGAAGCAACTTACTCTATTTAAGAAGTAGCTGGACCTGTTGCTGAGGCAAAATTGTTTCCAGGAGGGAGATGCCCTTATATAGGGCTGTGCAGGTGATGGCATCTCTAGGGGCTCTGGGGACTATCCTGCCATGGTCCTTTTAAATATCAGGAAGTGATGCATGCATGCGCCTGCCTAGGGGAGAGCACGGGGTGCGCTGTCGGGGTGTTCTGCTGCCATGAGGCGCGGCCTCCTGAAAGCTACCACTTCCACCCCATTTTTATATGACAATCATAACCACCACCCAATGGTGCTTCCTCTTTAGGTGTTTTGGGGTGTTCGTTCCCCTGTTTATGCTGCTTTGCCCCTCTTCTGGTGGCTTAGGCTGTCATTGCCGTTGTTGGTTCCTTTTGGTCTTCTCTTTTGGTGCCATGAGGTGGTTCAAGCCGCTCTTGAAGGTGAATTCTAAAAGCCTGGAGTGTGCCAAAACCGGGAGACATTTGAATATGTCAGGGGGCGTCTGCTGAGTGGATATGCATGTACTTCCCGCTGCGCACGCACACAACAATTCTTTCTAAAAAGGGGCGGGGCACGGGCGTTCTTAGATTTCTCGGTGAAACCAGCGTGTAAATACTACGCGCACGAGCACGCGCTGGGCTTCCTTGCCACATTACTTTACTTCTGCCAGGAATGGCCTCTGTAAGTCATAGAACAAAAAAAAAAAAAATTACACAGATCAGCGGAGTTTTAAGAGTTGGCGCTAGCAGGGGAAAAGGGAGGCTCTTAAACTAGGAGGGTTTGAAAGTCTTATCCCTTGCCTGGGCGAACTGGAAATGAACTGGTGAAACTGGCAATGTCCTGAACGCACGTCCCTTTTAAAATCCTTCCCTCCCCCCCCCCCCACTTAGGAGGTGGAAGAAGAATTTGTGAGCCCATGCATGCTCCCACTTAAAATTGCGCACACATGCACACGTTTCAAAACAGGCTAAGCGTGCGCAAATGTGTGCAAAATTTTAAGTGGGCACATGCGTGTGCGCGCAAAACCCGCTTCCACTGCCTAAGTGGGGAGGATTTTAAAAGGGGCACGCACCCACGCCAGTTTTACCATTTCATTCCCATTTCACCCAGGCAAGGGGATAGGACTTCCACACCTCCCTACTTTAATAACCTCCCTTTCCCCCTGTTAACCATGACCCTTAAAACCCTGCTGATCTGTGTAACTTTTTTCTTTTATGACTTGCACGCCATCCTTAGCAGAAGAAAAGTTACGCGGCAGGGGACCCTGGCACGCGCTTGTGCGCGTAAGTATTTACGAGCTGGTTTCATCGAGGAATCCAGGAATGCCCCTGCCCCCGTCACCTTTTTGGAAAATGCTGTGCACGCAGTGGGAGATACGCAGATATCCGGGTGGCTTTTAAGATCCGGCTCAGCCGGCATGCGCCGGCTGAGCCTATTCACGTATCTCCTGTTTCTGGCCCGCACCTGGCTTTTAAAGTTGACCTTAACGTGCTCGCGTATCCGCACGCATGCTATCAAAGAGCCGCGTCTCTGGGCGCAAGCCAGAAAACGTGCAGGCGTGCGTCCACGCCCCTGTTTAAAAGTTACTGTCTTGGGGTCTAGGGTTGCTTTTGCCTCTGCTGCTGACGCCTGCCCTCAAGTTTCCTAAAACTTGGATGAAAACGCCAATGTTAGTCAAAAACAGGATGCATTCCTTCCCCCATTTACTTTAATGAAAACTAATGAAAATGATTGGAATTGAATGAAAGCAATGAAATAGGACATTGAACAACAACAAAAAAGAAACCAAAACTTTTTTTCTGTGTACACCTCTACAAATCTCTGGGTTTTTCTTTCCTTCTTGGCCCTCAGGGATCAAAAATCAGTGACATCTTCTTGAAAAACACTTAAAAAAATATATAACACCAAATTATTTATTTATTTATTTAACATTTTTCTATACCGACCTTCATGAAAAGAATTCATATCAGATCGGTTTACATGTAACAAGGGGAATAACTCAATCAACCATTTAACAAGAGGCGAAAGTTACATATAACAAGGAGGTTTTAACTTGGAGGGCTAGGTTAGCCGGAGATATAGGACAGCATAACTGAATAAATTAGATAATGCAGTAATATAAAGAAGAGAGGCATAAATATAATGCCTAAACTTGGAGGGGCGTTTAGTTAGGAATCAGTGTCCGGTCTGGTGGAGAAAAATTGCTGGATATGCAAGTTAGGGGAAGGCTTGGAGGAAGAGCCATGTCTTGAGTTTTTTTTCGGAAGGTTAGAGGGCAGGGTTCTAGTCTGAGGTCTGTGGGCATCTTGTTCCAGATGGCTGGGCCGGCTGTAGAAAAAGCTCGTTCTTTGGTGGATGATAGGCGAGTGGATTTCATTGGGGGGGGTTTGCAGGGTGCCTTTATATACTTCTCTGATTGGTCTAGAAGAAGAGTATAATTTGAGAGGAATCTGGAGGTCTAGTTGTTGCTCATTATGAATGGTTTTGTGAATTATGGTGAGGGCCTTGTGTAATATTCTGTATTTTATTGGCAGCCAGTGAAGGTTCCCTAGTATGGGAGTGATGTGTGCTCCTCTGTTGGTATTGGTCAGGATTCTAGCCGCAGCGTTTTGAAGCAATTATGTCTTATCTTTGTTGTTTAATACCAATAGTTAAATGGTATAGAGGTGGCCACATTGGATATCTCAGAAGATCAGTGGGAGAGCCTGACCTGGCAGTTATCATCTTAAAAGTCCAAAGGTTGCGGGTTAACATCCCAGGAGGCTCCGCTCAGTGAAAATGTGACGGGGAGCAAAAAAAATCAGTATTATTTACATTTTTACTCAGAGTGCAATGATAAAAGCCAAGGAGAAGGGCTAATAACCAAGGCTAGAGAAGTGTAAGCGGGAGCAAATGTTCCCTGTCTGTCCACTTCTTTGTTACTAGGAGCAGGATGTCAATTACAAGCAAAATGGTGGAAGCTAATGTTAAGAAGAGAATTACTGGGCCTATGGCTCGACATAAAAGAGCCAGCATGCATTAAGCAAAGGAAAATGTTATGCCTCCCTAATGTATTAGAATTGTCTGAAAGCACAAATAAGTATATAGATAAGGGTGAGTAGGGCCATGTATCTGAAGAGAGTCCTCCGTTAACTAAAAAGGCATGGAATAGGATGTTATATCCAGTTTATTTATTTTCTGTTGATTGTTCATTCCATCAATGAAGCTTGGCGTAGGTTACAGAAGTTCCTTTTAAAAAATATAAATAAAAATAAATGAAATAAAAACAGTATTTACATTAGAGTTGCATATTCCCTCACCTGACATTGTCCCAGCATTGGATTCAAATGTATCCAGAGGCTCCCCCCTAAGTTTAGTTACCAAAAGCCAAGACATCCCCCTCTATCCCCAACCTCAGCTGATAACTGGGTGAAACTAAATTTCCATCCAAAACTTCATCCTATCACAACCATGCTTTTTCTTTTTTTTTTTTTTTTGCAATAGGCAAGACAGAATTGCCCCCAAAAAAGAACTAACAGAAGTGAATTACAAACCACAGCAGCATAAAAAGCAAAAGCTCTTTGCCTCAGTTTGATCTCCTCCAAACTAGATCCATTCAACAGTTGTGGTGAGGATCGAAGAATCCTAGTTGAGTTACAAATGGACAAAAGATCTGCCAAATATCTAGGACCCAACGAATGGATTATTGTGGCTTGGTAAAGGATAGGAAACAATGATCGATTTTCCCAGTGGTGAGAGGTGAGTAGTGGGGTGTCCCAGGGATCTGTATTGGGACTAGTGTTATTTAACCTATTCATTAGCGATCCAGAAAAGGGATCAATGAGTGAGGATATCAGATTTGCAGATTACAAAAAAAAAAAAAAATTATGCAAGCCGATTGTGAGGAACTGCAAAAGGACCCCGTGAGACTGGGAAATCCAGGCATCCCAATGGCAGATGAAATTTAATGTGTAAAAATGAAAAAGAGAAAAAAAACCCATTGATGCATATAGAGAAAAAGAATTGGAATTATACGCGCACAGTGCTGGGTTCCATATTAGAGAAGTTCCCACACAGGAACAGGACTATGGCGTTATTGTGGGGACTACATTGTAATCCTCTACGCAGTGTGAAGCCGCAGCAGTCAAGAAAGCGAATAGAATTAGGAATTAGTGGGAAAGGAAGAGGAAACAAAACCGTGTGGTCGCATGATGTCAACACACCTTGAGAACCGCGTGCAGCTCCGATATTCTCATGGCAAAACAAAATATAGTCGAGCTAGAAAAGGTACAGAGAAGAAGGGCAACTAAAATGCTAAAAGGGGAGGGATTGGCTTATGAAGACAAGTTTTACAGGTCCGGGCCCTTCAGCTTAGAGAAGAGACGACAGAGGGGGATATGATGAGGGCTTCTAAAATCACGGGCACATTTTTGCCATCTAATTCACGCAGGCCGCTAGAAGAGTTATCCCCAGAATGAGCAGGACTAATTTTTTTTGCACAGCACCAATGACAGCCCATAGAGCTGATCAGAGAAAATGGCTTGAACGGATTCCCAGAGTTTGCAGTCCCCCCCAGCAGCTGCTCTCTGTCCCCTTTCCCGTCCTCTTACATGCACAGGTTAAGGGAAGTCCCTGGCTGTTTATACTTTTCAGATGCAAGAAGCCACATGAGGACAATACCAATTAAATCTGCCGGCCTCTGCTTGCTCTATAGAAGTAAGAGGTTGCAGTATAGCAGTAATGATTCCGCTACCAAAACGTCTTTAGGTCTGTGCTTTTTTTTTTTTTTTTAAAGCAGCAGCAAGTCGTGCACAACAGCACAGCCCGCTAAATCCCCAAAGCTGCTATACCTAAAGTAACACTGCAAATGTTTGCCCGACTACTCCACCTTCCCTTCGCGTGCACTCGACGTGCATTTTCCTAAAGTACCACAGCGCGCGAGCTTTCCTCAGCATGCGCTGCACGTTTCTGCATCTGGCATTGCGATTTCTCAGCGCACTCTCTCTCCTCCACCTGCTGCCACGCCGATGTACGGCGGAAACACGACGGGGGTGGGAAACCCAGATAGAAAAAGATGCGGCAGGATAGTGCAACGAGGACAAAGAAAATTAATAGGATCTGCCGAAGAAACTGAAGGGGTAATCGGTATTTCAGTTATCAGTGTTACGTGGAGGCGGGAAGAGAGTGGAATAAAAAAAAAATAATAATAATAATTGATCAAACATGTCTCTCCCCCCTCCCCTCCAAAAAAATACCAAGAGACCCAAATTCAGGATGAAGTCTGCATGGTTTCATTTACTGGGAAGTTGTTTGCGTTAAGAAGGGATGAATATTCTCCGCACTGTACTCCTGCAGGCAGGCGTCTGAAGCTTGGTATTGGTTTAGCTCAGGCCTTTTTCCTTGGTAGCTGAAGGTGAGACACATTCAGGCACAGGCAGTACTTTTCCTGTCCCCAGAGAGGGCTCACGCTCCAAGGGCCGCAGCTGCTTAAGCTGTGGAAAGAGGAGGTATTAACATGCATTACTGCAGAACTTTTACTGCCACGTTCGCAAAAGCGAAAGAGGAGTGGTTAGGAAAGTACCAGAACACACATTTTCTTGGACTGTAAAACTCGGCCTCCTGCAGTCGCTCATTCGGGGGTTGCTCAGACGTCGGAGGAGCTAAAGGAGAGGGGTTTTTCATTGATTACCTGGCTGCCTTGTTCCTGTGCCGGTTGTTCCCTCCGTTTACCTTTCCCATTGTGCGAAAAGAAGGGTGCGCGTGTCTGTTGTGCGCGTGTCTGTTGTGTGCTACAGTACAGTGCGCTCCAGTGGAGCGCACTGTACTGTAGCCCGCGTAGCCGCACTGTTAGCCCGCGTTAGCCCGTACGGTAGCCCGCGTAGCCGCACTGTTAGCCCGCGTTTGGACGCGCGTTTTCAACGCGCTAGCTTTACCCCTTATACAGTAAGGGGTAATTGCGCGTCAAAAACATGTGGCCAACCCCCCCGAAACTAATAGGGCCTGCAACATGCAAATGCATGTTGATGGCCTTATTAGTTATTCACGCGTGATACAGAAAGTAACGCTGGCGTTAATTTCTGCCGGCACCGGGAAAGTGTACAGAAAAGCAGAAAAAACTGCTTTTCTGTACACCCTCCGACTTAAAAAAAAATTAAAAAAAAAAGTTTAAATCGGCCGGCGGGTCGGAAGATGGATGCTCAATTTAGCCGGCGTCCGTTTTCCGAACCTGTGGCTGTCAGCGGGCTCGAGAACCGACGCCGGCAAAATTGAGCGTCGGCTGTCAAACCCGCTGACAGTCGCCGCTCCTGTCAAAAAGGAGGCGCTAGGGACGCGCTAGTGTCCCTAGCGCCTCTTTTTACCGCAGGCCTCATTTGCATGCGGGCTGATGCCAAATCACGCGCATAGGAGAGGGGCCTGTGTGCGCGTCGGGAGAGCCGGCGCTTGCCGGCTCTCCCGCACTTTTTTCTGTGTCGGCCCGAATGTTAGCAAGAGGAGGGAAGTGGTGAGAAGAAGGCAGGAGAGTGGGGAGGCTGAATGAAGAAAGCAAAGGGCGCAGGGAGAGAGAGAGAGCAGTCAGCGGAGGAGGAGGAGGAAGGGAGGGAGCTGAGAGTCTGGGAGAGAGTCAGGAAGGTAGAGAGAACTGACCACAAACCAGCCAGGAGGCAGTGGCTTCAGGGACAGGCAGCAGCTGGGTGCCAGCAAGTTTTCCTATGAAAAAAAAAACAAACAAAAAAACCTAACCCAAACTGCTCATCGAGGGAGTCCATGCCAACTATGAGCAGCTCTTTAGGTGGCAGGCAGCCAAAACATCAAAGGCCCCGAAGACATGGATCTGGACCAGAATTGCCCAGAAGATTGCCAGCCAGGGTGGAGGCAAATGCAGCAGTAAGATTTAGAGATGTGAAGGCCAGCCTGAAGACCAAGATGAGCAGGTTATCTAAATATGAGAAAGAGACCAGAGGATGCCACCATGCCCATCATCCTCACACCTATGGAGTAGTGGGGCTTTCTTTTTGTTTTGTTTTTTTTAAAGAGGAAGTGGCACAGGATCTCAACACCACTCATGAACCGGCAGGTAAGTCTCTGGGAGATGTCTGGGGAGAGAGAGAGTAGGTGATCAGAAATTTATGACAAGTAATAAGATTTTCACCTTTTGTAACAGGAAAGTGAGAATCTTATATTAAAGTCTAACAGTGCTGGCCATTTGACTTAGAGGTTCTTTTCTGCTTCCTTTCACAGGACCCAGCACCCGCCAGGTCACACAGGGGACAGTGCTGGAGGTGCAGCAGGAAGGGTGCGAGGGAGAGGACGAGCAGGAGACAAAGGCTGAGGAGCAGGAGAGTCCCGCAGAAGAGGCAGCCATCGGGGGGAGGGGGCTGTCTGGCTGCATCCTGATCTGCCCCGGCCTGCTGACAGTCCTGCAGCGGTAACGCCCACCAGCGCACCATGCCGTGTGCAGCTGGACGGAAGGGGCAGCAGCACAGCTTTCTACAACCGATGCAGAGGGGTCACCATGCCGCAGGTGATCAGGCCCCGCTTTAGAAACGGCGCGCCCAGATCCACAAGGCTCCACACAGCAGTCACAAGTCAATATGGCCAGATTACCGAGTGACCTCCCTGTGCAAGCCAGCACACCGCACTGTGACCTGCGTAAGCTGCGCCGTGAGATGCAGAGAGTGCGTCAAGCTCAGGAGCAGCAAACAGTCGCACTCTCACAGGGCCCAATGAATCTTACGGCAGGCAGCTAAGGGTATTCCCAGCAGTCTCCTCAGCTACCACACCCAGTTGTTGTCGTCCTGGGCTTTAGGGCCATGGCTGGGGCAGATGAGCCCTCAGGCAAGAGGCCTAGATGAGGCCACCACCTTGCAATACTCCTCAGGAGGGAGATGCCCTTCCATAGGGTTTCCTATGCAAAAGCCACGCTGCCCACTGGGCCCTACCCTGCCTGACGAGTCCTCTGCTCTTGGGGGCGTTTGGATATCCATCCTGAACTCATGCCAACAGCATCCAAGAGAAGGATGCAGTGTACTGCATTCCGGACTTTGCTCGGCCTGGCCAAACATGCTGCCTGCGGTTCTACTGGCAGAGAAGCCGACAGTGTAACAATTGAAGCACCGTGCGTGTGTGTTGTGTGTGATGAACGACAGCTGCCACCATCAGTCATCCTTCCGAGGATACAAGCTTCCCTGACGCTGCCGATACTGGAAGGGTGAGAGAGACGGATGTCCCGGGGCATGGCCAAGAGTTATGTGCATAAGTTGCTATTTTATATGAGACGTGTGTGTACATTTGGCAACCTATTCGCATAATTTTACACCTGCTAATTATCTTGCGTAATTAATACCAGGAAGATCTCAATAGAATACATAGAAACATAGAAACAAAAAAATGACGGCAGAAGAAGACCAAACGGCCCATCCAGTCTGCCCAGCAAGCTTCACTCATTTTTTCTCTCATACTTATCTGTTTCTCTTAGCTCTTGGTTCTATTTCCCTTCCACCCCCACCATTAATGTAGAGAGCTGTGATGGAGCTGCATCCAAGTGAAATATCAAGCTTGATTAGTTATGGGTAGTAGGGGTAGTAACCGCCGCAATAAGCAAGCTACACCCATGCTTATTTGTTTTTACCCAGACTATGTTATACAGCCCTTATTGGTTGTTTTTCTTCTCCCCTGCCGTTGAAGCAGGGAGCTATGCTGGATATGCGTGAAGTATCAGTTTTTCTTCTCCCCTGCCGTTGAAGCAGAGAGCTATGCTGGATATGCATCGAAAGTGAAGTATCAGGCACATTTGGTTTGGGGTAGTAACCGCCGTAACAAGCCAGCTACTCCCCGCTTTGTGAGTGCGAATCCTTTTTTCTTCTCCCCTGCCATTGAAGCTATGCTGGATATGCGTGAAGTATCAGTTTTTCTTCTCCCCTGCCGTTGAAGCAGAGAGCTATGCTGGAAATTCGTGATGTATCAGTCTTTCTCCCATGCCGTTGAAGCAGAGAGCCATGCTGGATATGCATCGAGAGTGAAGAATCAGGCACTTTTGGTTTGGGGTAGTAACCGCCGTAACAAGCCAGCTACTCCCCGCTTTTTGAGTGTGAACCCTTTTTTCTTCTCCCCTGCCGTTGAAGCAGAGAGCTCTGCTGGATGTGTGAAGTAACAGTTTTTCTTCTCCCCTGCCGTTGAAGCAGAGAACTATGCTGGATATGCATTGAAAGTGAAGTATCAGGCTTAGTTAGTTTGGGGTAGTAACCGCCGTAACAAGCCAGCTACTCCCGTCTTTGTGAGTGCAAATCCTTTTTTCCACATTTCCTCTTGCTGTTGAAGCTTAGAGTGATGTTGGAGTCACAGTAACCATGTGTATGTTTATTGAATAAGGGTATTGTCTCCAGGCAGTAGCCATCATTCTGGTGAGTCACCTACTCCTTCATTGGCGGCCTCTTGACTTTATGGATCCACAGTGTTTATCCCACGCCCCTTTGAAGTCCTTCACAGTTCTGGTCTTCACCACTTCCTCCGGAAGGGCATTCCAGGCATCCACCACCCTCTCCATCCATCCACCCGGAGGACGACTGGGTGAACTGGTGGAGGTAGCGGAAAACAGGTAACTTCAATTGTGCCTACAGGTTTTAAAATATGCCTACACAGGGTTTTACATGAGCAAGGCCTGCTTTATTTTCGCATGTAAAAGATAAGCTAGTATATTTATGAAATTGGTAGGAAAAGTGCGCGCTTTCAGAGCATTGCATGTGTTCACGTGCAAGCATACCTACGTGCGTTTTTATAGTGCATGCATGTCAGATACGAGCGGCTTATAAAATACCATTGTAGATCTCTGCCCAGCCACGTACAGATGTATACGGCTGTGTGGAACTGTTTGACAAGCTACCCTAAGTGTGGCGGGAATAACATATTTATGCACACAAAAAAGTTAGGAGCAGAAAAGCTGTGTTCCCAACAGTTAGGAGCAAAAGTAGCATTCAGAAAACATGAGCTGTCTTCTTAAATCTTAGGAGCTCCTAAGAGCTATGTGCACACACAAGTTATGCTCCTGAAAGCTGTGCACAGGAGTTCAGAGCACAAGTTGGCTCTGAAACATTGTGGGGTGGATTTTAAAAGGCCCGCGCGCGCCTATTTTGCATAGGCCGCTGGCGCGCATAAAGCCCCGGGATGCGTGTAAGTCCCGGGGCTTTCGAAAAGGGGCGGGAGGGGGCGTGTCCGGGGGCGTTCCCGAAACGACGCGGTGTTTCGGGGGTGTGCCGCGGCGTTTCGGGTGCGTGGTCGAGGCCTCCGGACCAGCCCCCGGGACCGGAGGACGGAGCGGGGCTGCCAGCGATGCGCGCAAAGTTACGCCAAGGTAGGGGGGGGTTTAGATAGGGCCGGGGGGGGGGGGTGGGTTAGGTAGGGGAAGGGAGGGGAAGGGAGGGGAAGGTGGGGGGAGGGCGAAGGAAAGTTCCCTCCGAGGCCGCTCCGAAATCGGAGCGGCCTCGGAGGGAACAGGCAGCGCACGCTGGGCTCAGCGCGCGCAGGTTGCACAAATGTGCACCCCCTTGCGCGCGCCGACCCCGGATTTTATAAGATACGCGCGTATCTTATAAAATCCAGCGTACTTTTGTTCACGCCTGGTGCGCGAACAAAAGTACGCGATCGCGCAAGTATTTAAAATCTGCCCCTGTGCGTATAAAACAAATGTTTTGTGCACATAAATGCCAAGTATAGGACTTTGGTCTTGTAGACTAACACCAGTCCCAGAATCTTCACTTCTGACCAGGAGTAAAATTTCCAGCGTAAAGAAAATATAAGCAAAGGTTGAACACTTCTCTGCACTGGGGAGCAATAGCGCTAATGCCTCAATTGACACGGGATTTTTTTTTTTTTTTTTTTTTAATGGAGGTGCGCTTAATCTGCAAGCACTTTAAAAAGAAATATTTTACTTAGGGCTGTCACATATTTTATGTACATAAAACTCCTGGCTGCATTGGGAGTGCAGTTCTACGTACAAGAATGTGCGCGGAAGCGCGCGCTGACACGCACCACAGCGTAGGACACCTTCTTACACTGGGGACCAGAGAGGGCAGCAAAGGGCGCAGACAGCTTTCCCTTCACCGATCCAGCGCGGCAGGAAGTCACCTTCATAATATACATTCTTAGTATGTAACAAATTATTAAAGATTGTAATTTTTCTCTCTTCAGAGAGAATGAAAACTCCGACTAGGTAATTATCCTAGTTGTCACTTTCCCTGCCAGCCTTATTATACTCTCTGGACAAGGATGGGGCCCTGTCTGCCCAGAGCTTTGCTGTCGCCTTGCATCAGTCCGCTCTCCGATGCTATAACTATCTGGGAACTCCCACAGTGGAAATCTAACTGAAGTTGGAATGGATTTCATAAGTTTGCAGTGTACAATTTTCTCTCTTTCATTTCCTGAAGCATAATGCCAATTATTGTCTTCCCAAGTCACTTTGCTCTGAAAATCACTGCTTATTCTCTTGATTTTTTTTTTACTGCTCTCTTTGCTGAACTGGGCTTGGAAGTAAAGCTTGAGTGACCTTATGGCTACCAGTTACGTACATGATTTATCTTAATCTTGCCATCCGATTTTATCAAGTGGAAGCCGTTCTCTTCTCAGGACCATGGCCGCCACCGTTTTAAAGCAGAAATTGCTTACTCGCATGCAGAGGTGTTTACAATCAATTCTTCTTTTCTGGCAAGGGTCACCATGGTTGATTTGTTCATTAATCTATTCAGTAAATATCATATATGATCAGCCAAAAGCTACTGTAAGTTTGCTGATCTGCATCATTAGGTCCTTTTTTTGTTTGTAAAAAAAAAAAAATATATATATATCATTTTATGCATAGGCAATACAACTTTAATTTTGAAACAAAGATCAAAGGGACCCCCTTGAAGTCCAAATGACAATGCAATCTTACACGGCCAACATCAATCCTTAAAATAACACAATTCAAATATAATAAATTGTACAAAGGTATTACCAAAATAACACTGAAAGTACTATAATAGACTTAAAAATGAACAGATATGTACTAGGAAACCAGCAGAGTCTAGAAATATTTCAAATATACTAGTTTACATGTCCCTGTACAAAAGCAGTTATAAATACTTCCAACATCTAGAAAAAATACATATAGACTTTGCAATAGATCTTCTCCTTACATATATAAACAACCTTTTGTGGAAAATTGGAAAACAAATGCTTGATGAATTAGAGAGGGTTAGCACCAAAAACTGCTTAATGATATAACCAGTCTGTGAATTATAGAGCTGAAGTACCGTAGGTTTCCAGGGCTCCCCAGACGAGCAATAGCAAGCACAGTGGGGTGCAGGGCAATATCCGCCCCCCCCCCCCCGAAACGAGCCACATGGTAAAAAAAACGAGACACGGGAGAGGAACAGGATTGGAAAGAAAACATACTAGGCTGTGTCTTTAAAACAGTTACAAGCTGCCTGATTTGCATGCAGTCTTCAGTCAACTTGCGCCCTCAATCAGCAACTGTGCATGGTTATTGCCAGCTTCAGCAGAGGCTTGGGAAATGTGCACCAGTGATCAGAAGATCCAGGGCATATAGGGCAACTCAGAAATAGATTTCTTGCTAATTAAAAAAAAAGTTTGGAAAAGTCAGGGGGTGTGGTAAATGGGCAAAATATCTTATTTTCCTGACGAAAGAAAAAAAAGAAACTCTCAAAATGTGATTAGAAAAAATATGGATGTCAAATTCAAGCCTTCCTGGAGTACAAGGACAACATGGGACAGCAGGAAACACCAATTAATTAAAAATAAAACAAAAAAAAATTGTCATAATTTGCACAAAGTCTAGTATACCTTTTAAGAATTTAAATCAGCTTTAAATTATTTTCTGGTTCCATAATATTACAGAGTATTTAGATTATGCAACTTATAGGTGACCGTTTATGGACAAGGACCCGGGGAATCCAACTGAGCGCACTTGTACAGGGCTTTCTGCCAAATAATTGCCCAGTGTGTGTAGGGTGAAGAAAGTTGTACTGATGGGGCTGCTGTCACCTCTCAACCATATTATAACAATCCAGGCAAAGCCTCCCCCCCAATACTGAGCACACAATGAACGTGGTGGGTGGAGCTGGCCAGGCCCGCTATTCTGCATAAATATACCCACGCATATCGAGTCTTTCAAGACACAGCCCACTGCCAGGGCAGCTTTTTACCTATGGATACAAGGGGAATCTGCCCCAGGCTGTTGCATGAGCACACAGGGCTCTGGCCCCAGTGACTCTACTGGCCAATGCCCCGCAACCCGGGCAGCATCAGGAAAAGGAGAACTGAAGAGCAAAGAATGGCCACTCTGATCCCTGATCCAGCCCCTCTACTTCTCTTGTTTCCCCCCCTCCTCTCCTGTATGCAGGAAACGGGAAGGGAGGAGGTGAAGCTAGAATGGACAGCAGAGTCAAGCAGAATTCAGTTTTTATCTGCATATTTCTGTTCCAAATTTGTGATCACTTATTCTGTACTTGGTGAGGAGCTGTGTGCCGTTTGTGTGACTGAGGCAAGGTAGTCTGCTGGCACGTAGGTTTTATGAAGGGATCTGTAGCAGTTCCTTATAGGAAGTGTATTGGTGTTTTAGGGCCAGTGGAATATTGTAGTGTTGCCTTTTTATAGAGGGTTCTTGGGTTTTTTTTTTTTTTTTTGTAAAGGCTGATTTGGTACGATAGGTAATGCCATATGGGCTCAGTGACAATTTTGCAGGTTATTGCGTTACTCCACAAAGAAAGGAGTTACTCATGTAAATGTAACATACTATTGTGGAAATTTTAAAAAGCCAATTACGCATGTGAAGTGCACTTACACGTGAATATCCTATGGACAATTCAATGGCATATACTGTAGCAATTTCAAAAGCACACTTGCACGGGTAAAGTGCATTTAAGCGTGCAAATGTGTTTTATTTAAATCAGGCCCAAAATGAAGGGAGTGTGTGTTAGTGTTACTGGGCTGATAACAGAATTTGAAGATTTCTTTTCTATGATGAGCAGTCAAGGGGAACATCCTGGTTGAGTCCAGTCAGTTAAGTCATGATTTCTCAAAAAAAAAATTTTTTTAATGGTTTTTTTTTTTTTTTTTTTGAGTCAACCCTCAAAAATGACACATTTGGACACTGAGACCTGGTTTCTTAAACATATTTGCAATTATGTGTGACTAAATACTTTTATATACACACACACACAGAAAACAAAGTTAAATATTTAAACATATGATCTCCGCTTATGTCTTTACAGGAGTGTTTTGGGAGGGGGGTCATAATGATAGTTGAATTTGGGGGTGGGGGGAGCTCAAGGCTGAAAGCTCACCTAGGGCAGTGGTTCCCAAATCTTGCCTGGGGGATCCCCAGTCAGTCAGTCACAGTTTCAGGAAATCTCAATGAATTTGCAGAAAATAAATTGGAATGCACTGCATGCAGACTTCTTTCATGCAGGTTCATTGAGTCTAATCCTAAGAGCCTGAATGGTTGAGGGTCCTCTAGGGCAGGTTTGGGATCCCGTGCCCTAGAGTGCTTAAGGCCCTTTGTGCTCATTCCAGCCCACGGAGGCTGGAAGGAGGAAGATGCCCCATGCCAGGGGTCCATGTAAGCTGGAAGAAGGCAGAGGTGTGCTTGCATTCACCTGCATGGGCTGGAAGCAAACAGCGCCCAGAGGAGGAAAGCTGCAGCAGCAGACCATCAGCATCAGATTAACGGGGTGGAGGAGGAGCCCATCCACAAAGCTGGCCTAGGGAGACATTCTTGAGTCGTGCCAGTGTCTTGTACTTTAAAACTTCGTAAGCCTGCGGTTTCATTGGTGGAAACAGGTTTGGGACACGACTTCTGAAATGCCGCTAGCGAGGAACAGCGCTCTAAATCACTTTGCACATTTCTGTTGCGAAATGGTTTGAACAAAATATTAAGAACTGAATTCTGGCAATGCTTTTTAACCTACAGCTTTACGACTGAAATACATTGATTGGGTAGCTTTATGTTTCAGGGGAAAGTAGGCAAAAAGTGTGAAAAGCCTGCAAGTCGCCTTGCTTGCACAATTTCAAAACCATGCAGAGTTTGACCAAGTATTTCATGTCCTGCCACTTCAGGAAGGAAAGTTAATCCACAGAAAATATCTGTGCAAGCCAAAATGTATACAAAAAAAAAAAAAAGCACAGGGGAACCTCTGCCCAATTTTTAAATTTAGCACTTTCAGACAAAGCCCAACCATGCATTTTGCTGCAGTATTTGCTTGCAAAATTTATCTGTGAGTTTTTTTTTCCCCTTATATGGAAGATTCAAGAAATTAAATCTTTGAGCAAAGGAGCTTCTAACTCAGTTGGAGCATCATGAACCTTCATTCCCAACTTCCTAGGCTTCACCCCAGTCTCTCCTTCAACTGAGGTCAGCCACAGGGACAGTCCTTGGCCTCAAGCCACAAACCATGGCACCCTTCAGAACCCGCTAACAGACACCCGAAGTTTGGCCACTGAATACCCCCCATGGAGTGATGACCGAGACTCACTCTGAACCCAGCCCTGGAACCCAGCCCAAGTCTTCCGTACGACACAGCACTTGCCCGAAATGTCCAAATTAGTTTGCAGGCCTTTTATACTTGTTTTGCCCTAGTTTTGCCTGCAACGTACGTCTGACCTTGCATCTCTTGCTCAGTGACCTAATAATTCTGGGAAAGCATGGCACCATTCACATTTATTGCTGTTCTTTTAATTTTTTTCTGCTACAAATATAATTTCTTTTCTGCAAAAAAAAAAAAAGAAAAAAGAAAAAAAAGAAAATGTTACAACTTCTGTACATTATTTATAAAAGTGCAAAAGTAAGACTCTTTAAATATATATTTTTCTTATTTTCAATTGCTTAGCTCCATGTACCACAACAAAGTCAGTCTCTCCTTATTGCTGTGTCACGAAATCAAGTCTACAGGTTGATTGCTGCACCCATAACAGCAGAGGCTCTGAAGATTTTAAATGCTGGTTTCCTCTTTTTAAAAAAAAACAAAAAAAACAAACCCAAAACAAAACATTTTCTCCATCCTTTTAAACTGCTCGGCTGACAGCACCTGGCAAAAAAGTCTTCAGACATCGTTAGAGCCATGGCTGGCACAGGATGAGAAGCTGTCATATAAGGAGTCACTGAAGGATTCTAAATTATCTACTGCGGGTCTGTCAGAACAATTTAGAGGTGCTGCTTCACTCCTTCCGTTTTCTCCTTTCTGCTCTTCAGCCTTGTTCAGCCCGTTTTTCCCCTTCTCTAACAAAATCGCACTGTTCCTGTTGAATTTATTGAGAGACTCCAAGGAAATTTCAGATAAGCTGCTCTCAGACTCTTCCTTTGATTCGCCAACTTGTTTCATTTTCTAAATATATTAAAAAAAAAAAAAAAGAGAGAGAGAAATAAAATTAAAAGAAATGTCTTCTAGGTAACAATAAGAAGTTATGTCAGTGCGTGTTCCAACGTAGTGTTAGGAAAAGAAAGAAAAAAAAAAAAGAAAGTGATAACCACAATGGAATAACCAAAGTGTAAATGCTGATTGTAGAAATGCTGCAGTGGAAACGGTACTGTCCTCACAACAGAATGCCATCGGCAGAAAACACATGCAACTCATACTTCCAATAGAACATTAATGTACACTTCCAGGGAGAACAGGTTTCGATTATGTTAGGGTCTTAAACTGCAGAGGCTAGGAAACCTGCAGTACTTGCTGTTCTTTGACAGTCATATTGGAATCTGCATGTGAAAAGTACATCATATTTTATGCATTCCCACTTGCTTGTAACTTAAACCACTGACTCTTACTGGGACAATGGAGCAAAATGAAACGAGAGACCATGAAGTGAAATTCAGGGGACAAGAACAAGTTATTTAGGAAGAAAAGCATCATTTAGCTTCTAATCCCAGAGTGACAATGATGGAACTTTAATATTTTATGGAGCATTTTAAAGATACCCAGAAATGATATATATATATATATTTTTTTTTAATTATTTTTTAGCTTTCAAAATGGCATCTTGCATTTCTTCACAAATGGAAAAGTAACCTGTATTCTTGTTTTAAAAAAAAAGTATGCAGGCACAAATAAACCTTACTCAAAGGGAAGTTTTACTCTATAATCTCAAGACTGTCAAATTGCTGAGTTGAATAAATGGTCAATTACCCTAAGTATGCGGTGCATACCATGCTTTTTCGTGCTCCAAGAAAGATTCAGGTCTGCTGGTTGAGGGATGCGATTAGGGGAGGGGGTTGGTATTCAGCTCCTTTCCTAGGGGATTTAACTGGGTGTAGAATATGTCACAGAATAGAGGGCCTGCGTCCATAAAAGTGATTCCACTCTAAATCTAAAAGGGATTGCACTCAGGGCTAAACGAGACACTCAGCGTTCGACTGCCTCATAAAACGACACACATGTTGAGTTTTTACAATAAGGTAGAAACCATAACAATAAGGTAGAAACCATAACACAAAATGACTTAGTTAACTCAAGTCTTGAAGAAAAATCTGAACTTGTGTGGGCACAGTCACAACTGGGTATACTAAATGCTTTAAACTCAAAACTTGGTTTATCCAAATTTGTAACTTAGAAACATTTCCAATATTTCTATAAGTGTAAACAAGATTTTAAGAGTATCAAAATTGCCCCCATAAAAAGTAAAAGGCGTAGCTGTGACAGCCGTACTAGCCCGAACTTAAGACAACTTTAGCAGAAGTACACACATTCTGGCTGAGGTTTGCAGGAAGTATATAAGCAGCGCATGTTTGCTGGGTCTAAACAGAAGCTACTAAGGAAGATTGGAATGTCAAATAGACTGCTAGAGTTGCAGACAGTGGCAACCCCTCTGGTATACAGTCTGTATCTGAGTGATTCACAATTACAGATCAGCTTTAAAAGATTTAACGGTCTTCAGAGTTGCTTTGCATTGAAATGAAAGACGACAACTTGCTCCCACTGGTTTCCATGTTACACTCTTGTCAGTAAAGGGCCTGAAAAATTCTGAAAGTGCATGTCATCAGTATATACTCTAAGAAAGGCGACAAACAGCGATGTCAGTGTCACTTAAACTCTGTAATCATTGAAATCAAGTGATGAAGTTTGTTTATGCACAGTAATGAAACCTGCCATTTAATCCCTAGAAGCTGCTAATTCGGGATCAAAATGTCAGACTTTGTGAAATAAATAATATATATATATATATGCAGATTTGACCCATCAGAAGAAGAGATCAAATAATCTGCTTAAAATAAATACCAGTCTGATCAGAATTTTTAGGTTGTGGCTAAATCTGTTTTCCAGTGCGGAGCAAATTCTTCAAAATGCATTATGGCATTAACGCAGGCAAAAAATGCTTGGGGGGGGGGCAGGATCAGGGAGGAGATTTGGGCAGGAATTAGTTAAATTAGGGGACATATTGTCTCTAGGGAGGGCCTCACTGTGTGCACCTATTTAAATCTCTATAGGAAGGCTGCCTAATAGGTAGAGGTGAGGGGTTAGTGGTGGTTTTGAGGTTAGGGGCCAGTTTCGCATGTAGAGCGAGATGTACGAACAGCACAGTACGCCGTGTGAAGATTTGACATCATTTGGAGTGAAGAAAGTCTCACAAAGATGAAATTTTGTACTATGTTCTCTCACCCTAGCATGAGAGAACATCGTACAAAACCACCTCGACCTATTAGGTGTCCCTCCTATAGAGATTTAAATACTTAACTACTATGAGGGCCCTGTAGATAGTTTCTCTCTCTCTCCCCCTCTCAGCACACGGGTACGCGTGTGTTGCGGTGACTCCAAAATGTTCCACACCCCTTTCTGTTAGCACGAGCTTTATCACTGCATTATTAAAATGTTTTGATGAATCTAGGGGTAAGAAAATAAGACAATGGGTCCACTGAAACCTGGCTGGTCTAATTATGTTAGAAACAAAGGGCACCTTGTTGCATTTCTGTTAAAGTTGAGAAAAATACATATTAATGAACAATACTAAGGTGAACATTGCCTTATGCCTCTGGCTCAATAGGCAGTCACTGATCTTGGCTTACCGCTGATCAAGCCCAGATCTGGGCTTACTGCTTGCAATTGTAATCCATGATTTACTGTAACCTGCTCCGAGCACTTATGTGATAGAAGCAGGATATAACATTTAAATAATAATAGTAGCTGAGATTACAGTAAGAAAAACAGAACACATTAACTGTTTCGTTGTAGCTTGTATAAGATTTACCATGTATTTTTTGTTTTTTTGCCTAAAAATGACAAATACTACTACCTCCCCACCCCAAAACACAAATATACCCAATGCCACTGACTAAAAGACTACTTTGAACGTGCAGCTACAAAGATTTTATACAACATGGGTTTGGAAACGAACCTCACAGAATGGTTTGTGAGTCAGTTTATTTCACTTCCATCACTTTTGAAATTGAGGAAATCCATTTTCATGGATCTTAATATATTCTGTTTAAAAAAAAAAAAAAATTGGGCTATAATTGGACTGTAGGGCAGATGCTTCTATACATGCTCTAGTGCTTGAAGTGATAGAGTGCAAGACGTTACAGGAGGGAGCGTCAAACCGTGCACGCATTGGGATAAAGGCCATGCGCACTTTTTTACCTGCAGACTTTGCAGGATTCTCAAACCATAAGTCCGCGTATACCTTTAGCTTTGAAATTTGCCGTGGGTATAAAGTACGTGCAGTGACTTTCAACTGCTTTTCCCGCCGGTAAATATTTGCTGGAAAAGTAAGCTCAAAGATTTAAATATGCCATCCACATGCATACTTCTCTTCCCTCCCCCCTCCATCAAAACATGACGCCGAGAGAGAGAAAGACAGACTCATAAGGCTCTTATATTAGTCAACTATTTATACCACTGTAGGAGGCTCAACTAGTAACTAGAGGTGAAGTTTTGGTAGTGGGCTAGGGTTTGGGGGCCAGTTTTACATGCACAGTCAGAGGTACGAACAGCACAGTACACATCAGTGAACATTTGATGTGACTGGGAATGAGGAAAGGAACACAAAACAACATAAGATATGCCATACTGGGTCCGGCCAAGGGTCCATCAAGCCCAATATCCTGTTTCCAACAGTGGACAATTCAAGTCACAAGTATCTGGCAAGTACCCAAACATTAGATAAATCACAAGCTACTATTGCTTTTTAATTACCATCATAGCAGTTTATGGATTTATCATCTAGAAACTTATCCAATCCTTTTATAAAGCTAGTTACACTAAATGCTGAAACCAGATTCTCTGGCAATAAATTCCAAAGCTTAACTATGCACTGAGTGAAAAAGAATTTTCTTTGATTTGTTTTAATTGAGCTACTTGCTAACTTCATGGAGTGCCCCCTGGTCCTTCTATAATCAAAGAGAGCAAATAACTGATTCACATTAACTTGTTCAAGTCCTTTCATGATTTTGTAGACTTCTATCATATCCCCCCTCAGTCGTCTCTTCTCCAAACTGAACAGCCCTAATTTCTTTAGCCTTTCCTCACAGGGCAGCTGTTCCATGCCCCTTAACATTTGGGTTGCCCTTTTCTGCACTTTTTCCAGTGCAGCTATATCCTTTTTGAGATGCGGTGACCAGAACTGCACACGGTATTCAAGGTGCGGTCTCACCATGGAGCGATACAGAGGCATTATGACATCCTCCGTTTTATTTTCCATTCTCTTCCTAATAATTCCTAACATTCTGTTTTCTATTTTGATCACCACAGTACACTGGGCAGACAATTTCAATGTATTATCCACTATGACGCCTAGATGTGTTTCCTGGGTGGTAACTCCTAAGATAGAACTTAACATTGTGTAACTACAGCAAGCGTTATTTTTCCCTATGTGCAACACCTTGCACTTGCCCACATTAAATTTCATCTGCCATTTGGAAGCCCAATCTTCCAGTTTCACAAGGTCCTCCTGCAATTCATCACAATCCGTTTGAGATTTAACTACTCTGCATAATTTTATGTCATCAACAAATTTGATCACCTCACTTGTCGTACCCCTCTCCAGATCATTAATAAATATATTTAAAAGCACCGATCCAAGTACAGATCCCTGAGGCACTCCACTGTTGACCTTTTTCCACTGTGAAAACATACCATTTAATCCTACTCTCTGTTTCCTGTCTTTTAACTAACTTGCAATCCACAAAAGGTCATCGCTTCCTATACCATGTCTTTTTAGTTTTCTTAGAAGCCTCTCATTTGGGACTTTGTCAAACGCCTTCTGAAAATCCAAATATACCACATCTAGCGGTTCACCTTAGTCCACATGTTAATTTACCTCTTCAAAAAATTGTAGATGTGTGAGGCAAGATTTCCCTTGAGTAAATCCATGCTGGCTGTGTCCCATCAAACCATGTCTAGGTTTAGGGGTTGTTTTGGTGTGCCGGTTTTCCCGCCCTCCCCCGATTTTTCACGATAAATCTGGGGAATTTCTATTGTATCGTGACTCTAACGATTTTTGACGTTTTAAAAAATATCTGACGATTTTTTTAAATCATCAAAAAACGATTCACATCCCTACTTTCTACCCATAAAGATTTGATTGTACATTTAGTCTTATGCAGGATCTTTATTCTGACTCTATGCTATCCCAGACATAAAGCTCCTCTCTGTCATTGCGATATAATTTGTACCCTGCTATAGCACTATCCCATTGGTTATACTCTTTCCACCATGTCTCTGAGATGCCAATTAAGTCTATGTCATCATTCACTGCTATACACTCTAATTCTCCCATCTTACTTCTTAGACTTCTGGCATTAGCATGCAAACATTTCAAAATGTGTTTTTTGTTTGTATTTACATTCTGCTTTTCAGTTGACAGGGATAAATTGGAATCTTTTAGCTCAGATGTATTTTTAATCATAGGCACTTGGACTACTTTTCTTATTATTGGAACCTCTCTGCTGGGATGCCCTAACTCTAATGCTTTATTAGTATCCTTTGAAAATACCTCCCTCCGAACCATGCACTGCTGAGTGACTGTCGGCTTTCCCCTTTGTTCTAGTGCAGGGGTAGGGAACCTATGGCTCGCGAGCCAGATGTGGCTCTTTTGATGGCTGCATCTGGCTCGCAGACAAATCTTTAATAAAAAAGTAAAAATCTAACAAAAACCCCCACCCTCCTGATGCCCCCCAAGACCTCCAAAATTAATTTACTACAACCCCCCACCCTCCTGACCCCCCCCCCCAAGACCTGCCAAAAGTCCCTGGTGGTCCAGCGGGGGTCCAGGAGAGGTCCGGGAGCGATCTCCTGGACTTGGGCTGTCTGCTGCCAGTAGTCAAAATGGCACCGACGGCCCTTTGCCCTCACTATGTCACTGCGGTTGACCAATGGCGGCGGTAGCCCCTGTGACATAGTAAGGGCAAAGGACTGTCTGCTGCCAGTAATCAAAATGGCATCGACGGCCCTTTGCCCTTACTATGTCACAGGCGCTACCGCCGCCATTGGTCGACCCCAGTGACATTGTGAGGGCAAAGGGCCGTCGGCGCCATTTTGACTACTGGCAGCCGACAGCCCAAGTCCAGGAGATCGCTCCCGGACCGCTCCTGGACCCCCGCTGGACCACCAGGGACTTCTGACAGGTCTTGGGGGGGGGGGGGGGGGGCAGGAGGGTGGGGGGTTGTAGTAAATTAATTTTGGAGGTCTTGGGGGGCATCAGGAGGGTGGGGGGTTTTGTTAGATTTTTACTTTTTTATTAAAGATTTGTCTGCGAGTCCTGGACCCCCGCTGGACCACCAGGGACTTTTGGCAGGTCTTTGGGGGGTCAGGACGGTGGGGGGTTGTAGTTAGTATGGCTCTCACGGAATTACATTTTAAAATATGTGGCGTTCATGGCTCTCTCAGCCAAAAGGGTTCCCGACCCCTGTTCTAGTGTAAAAGCTGTTTTATCTCCTTTTTATAGGTTAGCACCAGCAGCCTGGTTACACCCTGATTAAGGTGGAGCCCATCCCTTCGGAAGAGACTCCCCCATCCCCAAAAGGTTCCCCTGTTCCTTACAAAACTGAATCCCTCTTCCTTGCACCATCGTCTCATCCATGCATTGAGACTCCAGAGCTCTGCCTGCCTCTAGTGACCTGCGTGTTGAACAGGGAGCATTTCAGAGAATGCTACCCTGGAGGTTCTGGATTTAAGCTTTCTACCTAAGAGCCTAAATTTGGCTTCCAGAACCTCCCTCCCTCATTTTCCTATGTTGTTGATGCCCACATGTACCACGTCAGCCGGCTCCTCCCCAGTACTGTCTAACATCCTAGGTGGTTCAGCTACACATTACTCAAGAATGTGCATTCTCAGTAGCTGGCCCAACATTCTGGAACACTTTACCACTTGATTTAAGACAATTGGATTCGCTTAAAGATTTTAGAAAACTAGTAACAACATATCTGTTTAAATTATGCTACTTTTCATGATTTTTGAATTACGTTTTTACTTTCTGTACTTATTTCCGATTTTATCTTTTTTAATTTGAAGTGTTAGTTTTATTATACCTGATTATTTTACTATGTGTTATTTTACTTAATTTTATATTTTTGTAATTGTCTCTGTCTTATTATGTTAATTTTACTATGTATGTATATTATGTTCATTGCTCAGGCCTTCATTGTGTTGAACAATTAAAAAATGTAATAAATGTAAATCTAGGTGGCACGTGAGGACCGCCACCTTCGCACCAGGTAGGCATGTTACCAGGCAATCCTCATGCCCATCAGCCACCCTGCTGTCTACATTCCTAATAATCAAATCACCAAATATGACGGCGACCTAACCCTTCCCTCCTTGAAAGAAGCCCTGGGAGACACTTCCTCAATGCAAGAGGACAATGCATTACCTGGAGAGCAGTTCCTTGCTACAGGATCATTTCCTGCTGCACCAATTGATGCTCTCTGATCATGAGAACTTTATCCTCCAAGGCAGCACCAGGACTGCCAGAGTACAGTTGGGATTTGGCTACTATGTCCCTGAAGGTCTCATCTATATACCTCTCTGTCTGCCTCAGCTCCTCCAGGTCTGCCACTCTAGCCTCCAGAGATCAGACTCGTTCTCTGAGAGACAGGAGCTCTTTGCATTGGATTCACACGTACAATTTCTCACCATTGGAGTGGAACACAGAGATGAGATTTCTACAGTGTACTCTTGCTCTAGCATGATGCACTCTCTACCTAGGTGCTATCAAGCTAGGGCGAGAGTACTTTGCAGAAATCTCATCTTTGTGTTCCTTTCCTCATTCCCAATCACATCAAATGTTCACTGATGTGTAGTGTGCAGTTCATACCTCTGAGTGTGCATGTAAAAAACTGACCCCCAAACCCTAGACCACCACCAAAAATCACTTCGTTATTAGTTGACCCTCTTACACTGATATAAATAGTTGACTAATATTTGTGCCAGCACAGAGGCTCTCTCTCTCTCTACTCCCCTCCTCTCCCTCTCCTGCCTGAAACCGGATTTGCAAATCCGGTTTCAGGCATATGCAGAACTTAACGCCAGAAGAAAAGGTGTAGTTATTTCTGGCATTAAAATTTGTGATAACGTGCGTTATGCTAGCGCACGCAATGTTAAACACCCCTCATTTTCATAAACCCCATCCAAACTTCTCCCCTTTGAATGAATTTTGAATACATTTTCAAAATTTGCATTCACATCATGAGATGCCAAAAATAATGCATGTGTTATGGTGTTATTGTGGGCATTAAGGCCCCAACGCCTACAATAACGCCCTAACACGATTTAAAAATGACCCTGTTAGTTTGCTGTGTAGATCTATTTTTTAAAATATTGTTCCCTCCACTTTTTATTTACATATTTATTCCAAAGATTTATTAGTTTCACTACTGGAGCATGCAGAGTGAGGTACAGGACAGGTGACATTTTCAGGTACAATCAGAGTGTGGGTGGGCAAGTTTCCTAGCACGAGCAGCAGGCTGATTTGGCTACTCTTCCCAGCTAAGGGCAATAGGGAAGCAGGAGTGATCTACTTCAGGTGATCAAGATTATTTCACCCCTGAAAGATAACCTTAGATAGAACAAGACAGGCAGGGCAACTGAGCAGACTGGATAGGCCAAATAGTCCTTGCCTTACGTTCCCATCTAACTGAGGTCCATATTTAGTAAGTTGGCAGCAAAGTTATTAAGGTAAAGTTAATTGGATAACTTTAGCCAAATATTCTGCGGAGTTTATGTTTCACTGAATATACTTGGCTAAAATTACCCGGTCAATGTTATCTGGGTAACTTTGTCACTCACCGACTTATTGAATATTTGAAGGAAAAAGAAAAAGAGGTGTGCACTGTGCCAACTCAAAGAACCCCACCCCTCAAGCTAATTTACAAAAATTACAGCTGTAGCAGCCCAGATTCCTCCACTGTCCCTCCCATTTTAATTTTAAAAAGTCAAAGCTATAGTGGGCCCAATCCCCCTTCCTTTTCCACTTCTTAAAAAATTGCAGCACCAGCCCCTTGAACCCACAGGGACCAACACGTTTCATTTACCGACCGCACGCCAACCAAGTCTGGTTACATCACCAACAGCAGAGCACGTTTCATTTACTGACCGCACGCCAACCAAGTCTGGTTACTTCACCAACAGCAGAGCACGTTTCATTTACTGACCGCACGCCAACCGAGTCTGGTTACTTCACCAACAGCAGAGCACGTTTCATTTACTGACCGCACGCCAACCGAGTCTGGTTACATCACCAACAGCAGACCAATCCCCATTCAGAACTCCGTTCTTAACAGGGCAGAGATGTGGGGCATATTTAAAACCCCAGATTTGTTTGGCTAAATCCCAAATGTAGCTGGACAAAACCCTTTTGAATACCAACCTCAACGCTATTACGTGTAGCTTCAGTAATGAAACCCTTCTCCCTCCCCAGGATAGTTTTAAATATTTTTGCCCCTCAAGAACAAGACAATTGGTTTTTTAATTAATACAAAAACTGAAGAGAATGCTTTCTTCATACTGAAGCACCTCAGTAAAAAATAAATAAATAAATAAATAAAATCAATCTACAATGTCTAAAATGACATAAAAAAAGGACTAAAGAGAGATTAAAAGAGAGATTAAAAAAAATATCTATATTTAATTGTGTAAGTAAAGGTCTTCTTACTCAGGTGTAATTCCTAATAGTAGCATTAGTTACGTAAAAGGGGGTGATTTTATAAAAGCTAATTTTTATAACCTTAACACTATTAGCTTTTCAACTTCAACATTTTAAAAAATGTCATAAAGTGTCATAAAGTGACTTTTCTTCTTGGTATTCAGTAACACTGATCTCTCAGCAGTAGTCTTTTCCTATTTATTTTATTTATTTATTTATTTAAGGTTTTTATATACCGGCATTCATGAAGCGATCGCATCATGCTGGTTTACAAATAAACAGGGGTGCAGTAAATACATCAAAAACAGAAATAACGTCTCGAAGAAAGCAGTTACAATTAACAAGGACTATTGAACTGGGATCAGAGGAAATAAAGATAGTTTAGCAGAGACTAAATTATATACAAGGAGATGAGGTACAGCTGCTGTGTTGGATATGTTGATGGCGAGGTGCATTAATTTAAGTCCGGGAAAGCTTGCATAAACAGCCAAGTCTTGAGTCTTTTTCTAAAGGTTAGGAGGCAAGGCTCCTGTCTGAGATCGGGAGGGATGGAGTTCCATAACAGTGGGCCAGCTGTGGAGAGGGCTCGATCTCTTAAGGTAAATTTCCTCTTTTATTTAAATTTCCTCTTTTATTTTTTACCCGATCAGATGGCATTGCACCATATAAGATGCCCAATATTCATGTCAAACAAACCTGTTTGCATTATACCCAAACACTAAGGGGACAGCTGCAGGAGCAAAGGAGTTTCTCTGTATGAGGATTCTGCTCTTTCAGTTTCACGTAAATTTGCTTAATGTTTATTTAACGTTTTCAACCTGTAGTGGAAATAATGATGTAAGACCGATGGCCCCTATAAGGATTTTGACGTCTAAGGAAGTCTCTCTATTTATATTTATATTTCCGGTTACATTGGTGCCTTTCCAAGCTAACGCTGTCATTTGAAGTGTGAGTAGAGATGTTAAGTTTAACTTTGTGGTTGAATGTTATTCTTCTTACTAGGGATGGGATGTATATTATTTGAGTCAAAAGATAAGTTTCTAAATGCAACTTAAAAAAAAAAGTTTTTAAATCAAATGACACGGTATGCCAGGTGATTTATAAGACAATGGTGATCTTAGCACTGGTAGTGTCTATTATGATGACATAATTAAACATACATATTGATATGTGGGAAAGTGTTTTCTTACAGCATAATTTGAATTTTCCCTTGGATTTCATGCTGTCTTATAGTGAGAACACAAGAATTGCTATGCTGGATCAGACCAAAGGTCCATCAAGCCCAGTATCCTATTTCTAACAGGCAGGATCCCAAGAGACAGAAAGAGTCCATGCTGCTTATCCCAGAGATAAGCAGTGGATTTCTGCAACTCCACCTTAATAATGGTTTATGGACTTTTCCTTTTTTTCAAATACAGCTACACTAATAGCTTTCACCATACCCTCTGGCAAAGAATTCCAGAGCTTAATTATGCAATGAGTAAAAAAATATATTTTCTCTTATTAGTTTTAAATGTATCACCTAGTAACTTCATTGTGTGTTCCTTATTCTTTGTACTCTTTGTAAGAGTAAACAACTGATTAATGTTTATTCTTTTCACTCCACTCATTATTTTATAGACCTCTATAATATATCCCCTCAGCCGTCTTTTCTCCAAGCTAAAGAGATCTCACCTCTTTAGTCTTTCCTCGTAGGGAAATCATTCCACCCCATTTATCATTTTGGCTACTCTACTCTGTACTTTTTCTAATTTTGCTATATATCTTTTTTGAGATGTGGTGAACAGAACTACACATAATATTCAAAAGGAGGTCATACCACGGAGCGATACAGAGGCATTATGATATTTTCTGTTTTTTGTTTGTAATATTTTTTATTAAAGTTTGATACGAGGCATACAACGTACAATAGCAAGAAAGAAAAAAGAAATCATCAACAATTGTGTACCCTCGTAGATATCAAGCAACAAAACAACCCACCCACACCACCCCCGTTCCTGTCCCCACCCAACCCCTCTCCCTCCCCCCTCCCATAGCGCTCAGGTGTCCATCAGTCCCAACCTTCATTAGACTACAAGGATTAAGGATACATATAGGTATAAAGATATGCAGATATAAAGATAAACATAAAGAGAAACATAAACAAGCAGCAGTTCACTGTCCCACAATCCACAAGCTAAGAATAACAATTAGATTAGTGAGGTAACAGAAGCAGGTAAAGGGAGCATCTTAAGAACGGGAGACCAAATATTGTGTAGCCTGGTCCGCTGAGTCGGTGAAGCTTGTGGAAATGATTTACGTTCTAATAGATAGAGGTCCAACATGGCATCTTTCCACTCAGGTAGTGATGGAGGTGTAGCGGAGATCCAATGACGTAAAATAATTTTTAGGGCCGTCAGCCGAACTTTATGAAGTAACAATGTCCGCGGTGGTCTCCTGGTTCCTTGCGCATGACAAATTCCCAACAGACAAAAGCTCGCCGTGAAAGGTTCAGAAAGAAACTGGGAGATCATAGTCCAAAATTGTCGTACAACCACACAGTCCCATAAACAATGCAAGAAAGAGGCATGGGGTTGCGAACATTTGGGACACGCCCCGGATGGGACAATCCCAGCAAGGAAAGCCCTCCTTGGCCAAAAAAGCAGCCGGAGAGCAATCCTAAAATGTAATTCTCGCATGTAGACACTGAAAACCGCCTTTTGAACAATCTGGGTACTGAGTAACAGGGCCTTGGGCGTAATTTCACATCCTAGTTCCGTGGACCAGGTCGCAGAACTACTGTCATATATAGTATAGCGAAAAGACGCATGCAAGTAACGATAATACATAGACAGCTTTACCACTTTAAGACCACTAAGATGGATAAATCTCTGAAAAGGTCCATTGGTGATTGCCCTCTTACAGGAGAGTAGCATATGCCGGATATAACTACCAATTTGGAGATAAGTAAGATATTCAGAGGAGCAAAAACCAAAGTTATCACAGCAATAACTAAAAGAACGAAGGCGATTAGTTTGCAAATCCATGAATGGAAGCAAATCCACAATACCTTTTGCATGTAATTTAGACAAAGTTTTAACAGGGATACCCGCTGGTAAGTCTGGGTTATGCATCAACGGCAAGCAATAGGATACCTTCCAGTCAAGATGTAAGAACTGTCTAAGAAATTTCCAACAGTTCCACAATCCCCTTATAACTAGGCCTTGGGAAACACTCCTAGGAAGGCTCTCCCCAGGAGAATGCAATACATAAGCCAAATTTCTTGGAAGGTAAGCTGCTTGTTCCAACCGTAAGATGTCCGATGATCCGCTATAACCCAGCCATTCCCGCAAAGTAGGCATTAAACAAGCAATATTATAATATCGTATATTAGCCCCGCCTAAACCCCCTTCAGATTTTGGGGCAATTAATGTGGTAAAAGCAGTTCTGGCTTTTTTATAATTCCAGAAAAACGCACCCAAGAACTTATATAAGAGACGGATGTCCTTGGATTTCAAATAAAATGGAACCATCTGCAAGATATAGAGAAGCTTAGGGAGCAAAATCATATTCACCAAGGCAATTCTACCTGAGAGGGATAGGGGAAGCGGTTTCCAACTTTGGAGTTTTAACTGAAAGGCATGCCATAAGGGTGTAATATTACAACTATACCAATACATAGGGTTTTTATGTATTTTGATGCCCAAATATTTAATCGTGTCTTGTGCCCAAAGGAGGGGGAAATCTGGCCAAGTTGACTGAAGCAAACCTGTGAGATCTAGAGCCTCAGACTTAGTGAGATTAAGCTTCAGGCCGGAGAATGTGCCAAAGGTCTGAATTGTCTCAAGCAAGAGAGGCAAAGTCATCCGGGCATTGGAAAGTAACATTAACATGTCATCCGCAAATAACATCATCTTTTGTTCTATAGTGCCTGTTTTAATACCTGTGATACCAGAAGACTGGCATATTTTCTGGGTTAAAGGTTCCAGGGATAAAATATATAGAAGAGGGGATAGGGGACACCCCTGTCTCGTGCCCCGTTCCAGTGTAAATAAGGGAGACGTGGAACCATTCATGCAAATAAAAGCCTTGGGGTCCCGGTACAATAGTTGAACCGCTGCCAAATAAGATCCCGAAAAGCGAAACCTCTCCAGGGCTGCAAAACGATACGGCCAGGCCACCCGGTCAAACGCTTTTTCAGCGTCAAAGCTGACCAATAAAGGATCAACTATTTCCGAAGCATGACAACTCTCGAGAGCAACCAGGAGGCGGCGAATGTTCACCACTGGGCGTCTACCATACACAAAGCCTGTCTGCTCAGGAGAAATAAGGTCAGGTAGAACGAATTTTAATCTGTTCGCTAAAATTTTGGAATACACTTTAATATCCTGATTAAGTAAAGAGATGGGGCGATATGACCCCGGTTCCGCCAGATCCTTCCCAGGTTTAGGCAATATCGTGATAGCTGCCACTTTCATTGTATCAGGTAAGATCCCATTAGTGATCATGTGGTTAAAAAGTGTGGTCAAAGGCGGTACAACCTGGTCACTGAGGGATTTGTAAAACAAGGAGGTCAATCCGTCAGGCCCTGGGGATTTGTGTAAATGGAGATCAGATATTACTTTCGCTACCTCCAAGGACGTAATGGGTCTATTAAGAGAGGCTCGTTGTACATCAGAAAGTACAGGCAACTGTAAATCCTGAAAAAAGGCCGTCTGATTAAAATCGTTTGGAGGTTCCGCAGCATACAGCTGTTTATAAAAATTTTGGAACACCAACCCAATTTCAGACGTGGTGACAGCATGTGAGCCATTTGGTTTCTTAATGTGAGAAATAAATTTAGAAGGGGTCTTTGTTTTGGACAGACGGGCTAAGAGCCTACCAGGCTTATTGCCATGTAAAAATAATTTGTGTTTAAAGGAAAATAAGTTTCCAGTGGCCTTTTGGTGTAATAAATCATTTAAAACTACCTGAGTTTGTCGAAATCTAGCTTCCCAAAGAGCAGAGTTCTCCTTATTCCACTGATTTTTGTAATATTTCAATTGCCGCTCCAAAGATAAAATTTGAGCGTTCTGCTGTTTCTTTTTCCTAATAGCATATTGAAGAATGTCACCTCGGAGAACAGCCTTAGCAGTTTCCCAGAAAAGGACTGGAGTCTCCACGTGTTGCCCATTATACTCAACATATTGTCCCCACTTCTCAAGCAAAAATGCCTTGAAGGCTGTATCCGTAGCAAGCCACTCCGGCATACGCCATTGAAACAAGGAGGGGGCAGTGGCGGAATTACCCAGAGAGCAGAGTACAGGGCAATGATCAGATATAGCCAAGGTCCCGATCGTCGCAGTCTCAACCGCAGAGAACAGGGACTCTGAGATTAATATATAATCGATTCTGGACTTAGATGGATGGGCTCTAGCATAGTGAGTATAATCCCTTTCAGAAGGGTGAAGTGCCCGCCACACATCAACAAGCTGCAATGTACGACATAAGAAGGAAATACCCTTCCCCTTACCCAAAGGAGATGTATGACTTAATGAACATTTATCCCATATATGGTCCGCCAAACAATTGAAATCACCAGCTAGGATAACAGAATCGGAACCCGCTTCTGAGATCCGGGCCACTAACTGAGCAAAAAACCCATGATCATATTTATTGGGACCATAAATGGATGCTAGTAAAGTAGGGGCTCCATACAAGACACCTTTAAGTATTATGTACCTTCCCTCAGTGTCTGACCATTGCTTTTCCAATTGAAAAGGAACAGAGCCCTTGATCAAAATGGCAACACCATTTCGTTTGCTGGACCCGGAAGAAAAGAAAACTTGAGAGTACCCCTTTTTATTCTTCAATTTATTATGTTCACTATCTACCATATGCGTTTCTTGTAGAAAGATGATATCCCCCCCATCTCTGTGACACCTGGCTAGCACCTTCTCCCGTTTGACCGGTGTACCCAGCCCTGCAACATTCCAGCTCAAGTAATTCACCTTAGGTGCCATAGTAAAACACAGAAAATCAATTTATACATATAGGCACAAACAATGCAGGAAAGGGAGTGCTCCCCAGCTGAGCACATCCCCCGAGCAGATAAACAAAGTAAAGGGACAATGCAGGAAACCAAGAAGAGTAAAAACATTAACCCCTGCACCCGCTGCCATGTGGACTGAAATTTCCCCTGAGCGCCTATTCCCCCCTCCCGCCCCCCCCCGTATCCGCCCCATCCTCCCCCCCCAACATACACTCCACACCATTCAAGCCTCTCAGTAATGAGAGTAGGAGCCAAACCATGTGTTCAGGTGACCACCTCTTAATCAAGAAAATAAAAAATTAAAGTCAAAGATCCGCATCCGATCCAAAAATATCAAAAGAAAGTATCCTCACTGGTATCGATTCCCAAAGGAACCAATGAAAAAGTAGTATATCAACGCAGAAAAAGGCGCCCCGGGGCCAGTATCTCAAAGTCTATTGAGAAGAAAAGAAAAAGAAAACAAGAAAATAAGCCGCCACTGCAGCTATGAGTTTGCATTATAAATCACCGGGATAAGGTCCCCGGGAACGCACCAGGGTAACCAAGTTAAACTGAAAACCGTACGCAACCTTGAGCGTGCCTGGGCCAGGCCCGCACATCAGCAAAAGAACCTGCAATCATCAGGACGTGTCGCCGAGAAGTCAGCAGCTGCTGCTGCTCAAGATGAAGCTGTCGCCCCGGCGTCCTCTCGTGTCATGAGGTGAGCTGATTGAAGGTACTTTTTCGCTTCAGGAACAGAGTCAAAGGCCTGTGTCTGCCCCTCGTGCCAAATGCGTAATTTAGCGGGGAACTGCAGCGCGAACCGCACTTGTTTAGCTGCAAGCTGTGAGCACACAGGGCCAAATTCCTTGCGTTTCGCCGCGACTTTTGCCGAAAAATCTTGAAATATGCGGACTGGTTCATTTTGAAACTTGAGAGGTGAGATCTTCCGGGACGCTTGCCAGATCTTCTGCCTATCCGCAAAGTCCAAAATGCGGGCTATCACCACACGTGTACGCTGATTCGGGCCAGCCTTTATTCCCAGTCGGTGGGCCCGTTCTATTTTTAAAGAAGCCAGCTGCTCTGGAATATTAAGCGCCGAGGGAAGCCACTGGGTGAGTTGATCTGCCAGATCCAGGTCCGAAACAGATTCTGGTATCCCAACGAAGCGCAAATTATTGCGCCTCGATCGGTTCTCCATATCTTCGATGCGATCTTCTTGTGTCTGGATTTGTTTCTCCATTTTGTGAATCTTACCCACCGTGACTAGCGCCTCATCTTCGACAACTCCCACGCGTAGTTCCAGAGTTTCCACTCGCGGGGGAAGTTCAGCTAGCGCCGTTTGCAGCGTAGTCAATTGTTCAGAAATCTTGTCCAATTTATGAGCCAGGGCCGCAGTTACCGCATTGGTTAAAGCCAGTATCGCCTCCTCATCTGCTAGGCCAGCGGACGGTCTTTCCCCTGCGGCGGCCATTTTGTCCTCTCCCGGCTTAGTTTTTTCTTTGTCTCTTTTCACCAATTTGGGAGGCATGGCGACCGGCGATTTGCTCATATATCGATCGATACTCATAGGCAGAATTCACAGATGTCCTGATGTGTCTTAAAAGTTGCGGATGCCAGAGATTTAGTAGAGATTTCGAGGTGGTCACCTGGAGCTGGGGCAGACACATCTATCCCAGATCACCACATCACGTGACTCCCGATATTTTCTGTTTTATTCTCCATTCCTTTCCTAACAATTCCTAGCATTCTATTTACTTTCTTGGCTGCTGCTGCACACTGAGCAGAAGATTTAAATGTGTCATCAACGAAGATGCCTAGATTCTTTTCCTTAATGGTGACTCCTAATGTGGAAACTTGCATTGTGTAGCTATAATTTTGGTTACTCTTCCCTAAGTGCATCACTTTGCACTTGTCCACATTAAATTTCTTTTGCCATTTGCATGACCAGGCTCCCAGTTTTGCAAGGTCCTCTTGCAAATTCTCACAATCCTCTTGTATTTTAACAACTATGAATAATTCTGAGTCATTGTCAAATTTGCACACTTCACTTGTTCTTATTTCCAGGTCGTTTATAAATATATTAAAAAGCAGTGGTCCCAGAACAGATCCTTGGGGCACGCCTCTAGTCACCTTTCTTCACTGAGAACATTTACCATTTAGCCCTACTCTCTGTTTTCTATCTTTTAACGAGTTACTAATCAAAATGGGACACTGCCCTCTATTCCATGACTTTTTAAATTTCCTATGAAGTCTCTCATGAGGGACTTTGTCAAATGCTTTCTGGAAATCAAAATACACTATATCAACTGGCTCAACTTTATCCATGTTTACACCCTCCAAAAAATGTAGCAGATTGGTGAGGCAAGACGTCCCTTGGCTAAATCCATTTTGTTTTGTCCCATTAAACTATGCTTATCTATATGTTCAGCAATTTTGTTCTTTATGATAGTTTTTACCATTTTGCTTGAAATTGATGTCTGACTCACTGGTCTGTAGTTTCCTGGATCACCCGTTAATCCTGTTTTAAAAATTGGCATTACATTGGCAACCCTCCAGTTTTTGGGTACCATAGACTATTTTAATGATAGTTTACAAATCACTAATAGCAGGTCTGTAATTTCATTTTTCAGTTCTTTCAACACTCTGGGATGTGTACCATCTAGTCCAGGTGATTTGCTACTCTTTAATTTGTCAATTTGCCCTATTACATCTCCCAGGTACACTTAGATTTGTTTCAGTTCTGCTGAATCATCACTTTTGAATATCATTTCTGGCAAAACTGAAGCAAAGAATTCATTTAGTCTCTCTGCTATGGCTTTATCATCCCTAAGTGCCCCCTTTACCCTTTGATCATCTAATGGTGCAACTGACTCCCTCACAGGCTTTCTACTTCAAATGAACTGGAAAAAGCTATTATGAGTTTTTGCTTCCATGACAAGCTTCTTTTTTATTCCTCTCTTTGCCTTCCTTATCAATGCTTTGCATCTAACTTGCAAGTGCTTATTCTGTTTCCTATTTTCTTGAGATCCCTTTGCCATTTCTTGAAATTTATTTATTTATTTGCAGTTTTTTTATACCGACATTTGTTTAGTAACCTCACATTGATGTGTTCTTTTAGCTATTCTAGCCTCTTTCACCTCACCTTTTAACCATGTTGGTAGTCATTTAGCCTTCCTTCCACCTTTTCTAATGTAAGGCATACATCTGGTCTGGGCTTTCAAGATGGTATTTTTAAACAACATTCAATGCCTGATGTAAACTCTTAGCTGTTTTCAGTTTTTTCTAACCATTTTCCTCATTTTATCAGTTTCAACTTTTGAAAATTAAATGCTGTCAAAATAGATTTCTTTAGTGTCCTCCCTGCAGTTAAGTCAAATTTGATCATACTGTGATTACTATTGCCAAGTGGCTCCAACACTGCTATCTCTCACATCAAATCCTGTGATCCACTCAGCTCTAGGTCTAAAATAATTTCCCCTATTGTTGGTTCTTATTCCAGCTGCTTCATGAAGCAGTCATTTATTTCATCTAGTTACTTTACCTCTTTAGCATGTCTTATTGACATTCACCCAATCAATACTAGGGTAATTTAAATCACCCATTATTAATGTGCTGCTGATTTTGTTACCTTCCCTAATTTCTTTTAGCATTTCATTGTCTGTTTGTTCATTCTGGTCAGGTGGACGGTAGTATATCCCCACTGCTATTTTATTCCCCTTTTCACCTGGAATTTCTATCCATAAAGATTCAACACTGCATTTTTTTTTCTGCAGAACTTTTATCCTCTTTGACTCAATGCTCTATTTAACATATAGTGCACTCCTCTACCAATTTGATATATCCTATGATATTGATATAATTTGAACCCTGGTATTAGTGTCCCATTGATTATCTCCTTTCACCAGGTATCTGGTGGAAGGAGGTAACCAATTATATCTACCTGTTCATCCAGTGCTATACACGCTAACTCTCCCATCTTATTTTTTAGACTTCTATAGCATTTGTATACAGACCTTTCAAATAAGTTTTTTGTTTCTATTAACAACCTGCTTATCAGTTGGCAGGGGTAATTTGTAATATTTCTGCTCTGTCTGTTCTTTACTTAAAGGCACCTTTTCCATTTTAGCATTTATTGCAACCTCTCTACTGGGGTGCTCTAATTTCCCTGTTCTCTTAGGGGTAGATTAAGTTATGCGCAGGTGTAGAATTGTCCGCGCAACCCAGCGCGAACAAATCTACCCCCGATTTTATAACATGTGCACGCTGCCGCGCGCATGTTATAAAATCCAGGGTCAGGGCACGCAGGGGGGTGCACAATTGTGCAACCTGTGCACGCCAAGCAGCCTGCCGCCGTTCCCTCTGAGGCCGATCCGAAATCAGAGCGGCCTCGGAGGGAACCTTTTTTCTGGCCCCCCCACCTTCCCCTCCCCTCCCTAACCCACCCCCCAGCCCTAACTAAATCCCTGCCTTTGTTAAGAAAGTTACGCCTGCCTGAGGCAGGCATAACTTGCACGCGCGGCAGGCTGCTGGTGTGCCATTCCCCGGTCTGGGGGCTGGTTCGGAGGCTTCGGCCACGCCCCTGGAACCCCCCAGGCCAGCACCACGCCCACGGCCACACCCCCGAATGCCACACTGCCCCTGACACGCCCCCCAAGCAAAGCCCTGGGACTTACGCATGCCCCGGGGTTTGTGCGTGCCGGCGGCCTATGCAACATAGGCGTGCCGGCGCACAGGGCTTTTAAAATCTGCCCCTTAATATTCTTCTAAGATACATCATTCTAAACCATTCCCTTCTGAGTGACTATTGGCTTTTCATCATCTAGTTTAAAAGCTGTACTATCTCCTTTTGAAAGGTTAGTGCCTGCAGCCTGGTTCCATTCTGGTTAAGGTAGAGCCTATCCTTTTGGAAAAGGCCCCCCTTCCCCAAAATGATGCCCAGTTCCTAATAAAACTAAAACCATCTTCCCTGCAGCATTGTCTCATCAATGCATTGAGACTTTGGTGCTCTGCCTTCCTCTGGGGACCTGCACATGGAACAAGGAGCATTTCTGAGAATGCTATCCTAGAGGTTCTGGATTTCAACTTTCTACCTAAAATCCTAAATTTGGATTCCTGAACCTCCTTCCTGCACTTTCCTATGTCATTGGTACCCACATGTACTAAGACAGCTGGCTCCACCCTAGCACTATCTAAAATGTATCTATGTGATACGCGAGATCCACCACCTTTGCACCAGGTAAGAAAATTGCCAAGCGATCCTCATGTCTTCCAGCCACCCGGCTATCTACCTTCTAATAATCAAATCACCAACTACAATGGCCATCCTTACCCTTTCCTCCTGGGCATGTGCCCCTGGAGACATATCCTTGGTGCGAGAGGATACTGCATCACCTTCAGGGCAGGCCCTAGCTTACAGGATTGTTTCCTGCCTCATCATGCTCTCTTTCTAGATGACCTTTCTCCTGCAAGGCAGCACAGCAGCTGCCAGACTGGAAGTGGGACTTCTCTATTGTGTCCTTGAAGGTCTCCTCTATATGCCTCTCAGTCTTCCTTAGCTCCTCAAGGTCTGCCACTCTAGCTTCCAGACAGTCTGTGAGGGCTAGGAGCTCTTTGCACCTAGTGTCCAAATACAACCTCTTATCAGCTGGGAGATATTCATATATGTGGCACTCCGTGCAAAAGACTGGGAAGCCAGGAAGGGTACCTTCCCAAAGAGTTTACTTTTGTGGGAAAGAGTGTTGTGAAGAAGAGACTGATCATGTTGCACTTTTTATTTTTCTGTTGCCAGAGTCCACTATTAATTGGTGTACTGATTTGGACTTTGCTTTTCCTGCTCTCAGTTTATAACAAAGACTTATTTTTGAAAAACAAAACAAGAATGCAGAAGACCCCCAGAGAGAAAAAAACCCTTAAAGTTTGACTTTCCGCTCCTTTGTGAGAACACTGAGACATTATAAAGCTTTACATTGCATGGTCTGTTGCCCTCCCTGTGTGCACTATTGCACAATAGGATTGGGGGCTACACAAGGCTGCTCTCCGCACAATTTCATCAGAACTTAAGAATTTGCCATACTGGGTCAGACCAGGGTCCATCAAGCCCAGTATCCTTTTTCCAACAATAGCTAATCCAGTTTACAAGTACCTGGCAAGTACCCAAAATATTAAGTAGATCCCATTCTTCTAATGCCAGTAATAGCAGTTTCTATTCCCTAAGCCAATTTGATTAACAGCAGTTAATGACCTCCTGCAAGCACTTTTTTAAAACTCAGTTACACTAACTGCACTAACCACATCCTCCGGCAAGAAATTCCAGAACTTAACTGTGCGTTGAGTGAAAAAGAATTTTCTCTGATTAGTTTTAAATGTGCTACATGATAACTTCATGGAGTGCCCCCTAATCCTTCTATTATCTGAAAGAGTAAATAACTGATTTACCCGTTCTAGACATCTCATGATCTTAAAGACCTCTATCATATCCCCCCTCAGCCATTTCTTCTCCAAGCTGAACAGCCCTAACCTCTTTAGTCTTTCCTCATAGGGGAGGTGTTCCATCCCCTTATCATTTTGGTAGCCCTTCTCTGTACCTTCTCCATCGCAATTATATCTTTTTTGATATGCGATGACCAGAACTGTACACAGTATTCAAGGTGTGGTCTCACCATGGAGCGATACAGAGGCATTATGACATTTTGCATTTTATTCACCATTCCCTTCCTAATAATCCCTAACATTCTGTTTGCTTTTTTGACTGCCGCAGCACACTGAGCCGACGATTTCAATGTGTTATCCACTATGACGTTTTTGTTTCTAATTTATGAGGAGGAGAGGCTGGAGGCAGAATCTTTCAGATTAACCAAGCTCACTCCCAATGTACCAAACCCCCTCTGGGACTGGGAAACTTCAAGCAGGGTTAGATAGCCTAGAAATCCAGGGGCCCGATATTCAAAGTGCACTCAGTGCTATTTAGGCAGATAAGTGGGACTTACACGGCTAAGTAATGGCTGCTGAATATGCACCCATGTCCAGCGGCCTCCGCTTAGCCATATAAGGTCCCTTATATGGCTAAAAGGTGTTAGCTCAGAGAGAGAGAGAGAGAGAGAGAGAGAGAGAGAGAGAGAGAGAGAGAGAGAGAGAGAGAGAGAGAGAGAGCGAGAGAGAGATAGAGAGAGAGAGAGAGAGAGAGAGAGACTCACCATAATGTCCTCTCCCTAGATAGGTATTTGTATCCCTATGGGAGGCCCACTTAGTAACTCGAGGTGAGGTTTAGATATTAGTGTAGGGGGTTAGGGGCCACTTTGACATTCAACATGAGACGTACGAACAGAACAGTGCTCTCTTGTGAAGATTTGATGACCTACGGAGAGAGGAAACTCACCCAAAGATGAGATTGGTGCAATGTTCTCTCCACCTAGCTTGATGGACTCTCTACCTGGGTAACATCAAGCTAGGTGGAGAGAACATTGCACCAATCTCATCTTTGGGTGAGTTTCCTCTCTCCGAAGGTCATCAAATCTTTACAAGAGACCACTGTTCTGTTCGTACATCTCACATTGAATGTCAAAGTGGCCCCTAACCCCCCTACACTAATACTTAAACCTCACCTCGAGTTACTAGGTGGGCCTCCCATATGGGTACAAATACCTATCTAGGGAGAGGACATTATGGCTAGGCAGGCTCTCTCTCTCCCCCCCCCCCCCCCCCCCGTGGTTGTATGCAGGAAATACAACAGGTCTGCCATGTATCGCAAAGTGTGAAAATGTTATCGCAATTTGTGTTAACTTAGCTCTTCGCATAGGTATTAGCGCAAATTGCGATAAACTGTCTATTTGCATAAAACACGCTCCTTTGGCTATCGCATGCGATACTTATCGCATTTTGATAAATCCAGGCCTAAGTTACTTAACTGGCCAGTTTTGAATATAGATCCCCAGGTTCTTCGCCATAGTCTGGGCTGCCCAGTGAAACCCTAAAAATCACTCTATCAGGATAGATAAAACTCAGCCGGGGAGACCCAGTTTTGCAGCACGTGACCAATACAGCCTTTGATCTGCTGGAGACAGAGAATACTGCCTTTGTCAGTGATGATGTCACAAAAAAGGTGTGTCCTCTGTCTCCATTTGCTGGTAGGAAGGAATAAACCCATGCATCTGCACTGCTGTAGTGTGATAACGAAAGGCTAATTACTTTGTATTTCATGGAAAGATAAGGCATAACAAGGTGTATGTAAGCTTTACGTGAAGAACAGTATTTTTCCATCAGACAACCAAATATACAATGGAGAAAAATGAAGTGATGGTCCTGCAATATGAAATGAACAATCTCCAGATCCCATTTCCCAAAAAGATGAGAATGCTTGTTGGACAGGTAGGCTTCACAGCGAGAAAAGTTGTACAATTACATCTAGGAAACCTCAAGGGTTCAATGCAACTGCATGACCTCCAGTATATTACAACTCAGATAAAAATGTAACGTCTGATCTCTTTTCCTATGAAACATAACCTTAAATAATAAGCTATGCCTTGTACTCCCTTATATGCTGTCAGAAGGTTTCATCTGTTTGCAGGACTGAAAGTAAAATAATTTTTGAAATAATGAATCATTTTTCTTTTCCCTACTTGCACGGAGATCCCATGATTATTTTGCAGTAGCAGACAGTGACCTTCTGAAAGGAGCCCTATCAGACTCTCACAATAAATAATGAGAAGTTCTCATCCTGCTGCCTTTGAAAGAATGGCACAAAAATGAAATGTTTATAAAATTAACACTATTTTCATCTTTTTATGAGCAACACAATATACAGTAGATGACAATTTCACAGACGCATGTTTGTATGTATGATGATATTCACATATACACAGAAGTCTGAATCTTTTCCGAACACTCTCCCGGCTGAATATTAGAACACTGAAAACCTTCTGCCCTACATTTACTGCCTTTGAATTTCTGATAAAATTCACCAGCAGAGGTATATGACTTTTTTTTTTTTCCACTGAAGTAAATATGACAAAGAATCTGTGCATATTTTTCACCAACCCTCTTCCCCCTGTGAATACCTCCTCCCCAAAACAGAATTGCATGACCTTTTTTGCAATAGGTTCCATCAAAACCCCCTATTTTGTAGAACTTTTCACTTAACCCTGTACCTAAAACAAGAGGCCCAGCCAGTAATCACACAGCAATACCATAGCTCCTGTTATGATGATTAAGGGACAGGCAGAGTCATTCCTACTTTCACGCCATTGCTCCTTATATTTTTTATACATGTCACATTCTCTAAGGGGTAGATTTACAAACAGCGCGAATTGGCGTACTTTTGCTGGCGCATCAGGCGCAAGCAAAAGTACGCGGGATTTTAGTAGATACGTGCGTAGCCGCGCGTATCCGCTAAAATCCTGGATCGGCGCGCGCAAGGCTATCGATTCTGTATAGCTGGCGAGCGCCGAGCTGCGCAGCCTACCCCCGTTCCCTCCGAGGCCGCTCCGAAATCGGAGGGAACTACTGGCAATATTTGTCATTTTGGAAATCTCTCCATATTCCCCAGAGCTCTCTCCTTTTTCTACTGCTATATGGAACTGGGCCCTGGGAAACGCTGCATCTGGAAAGGGAGATGTGGGAGCAACAAGTGCTGTTCATGTAATGCAACCCATGCTAAACTTGTGAGAAGACTTAAGAGACAACAGGCTAATTAAACCCAGGAAACTTTACATCAAGCCCCGATTAATCAGAAACACTATTGTCAACAGGTTAAACTTAGAGAAGTCTGACCTGGAGAACACATTTTGGTAGCCCTCCAGAGTTCAGGATGTAAGCTAATAGCTTAATGGCAGAGAATCTATGAAATTATGGAGATGGTACTGCAGATCCACGTGATAACGAAATCAGTTAATCTGACAAGAGGAAATCTGTTAGAGTCATCTGTGTTAAGACGGTAACAAAACAGCTTGAAGGGCCTGAACCTCAGTTGGGACCACTAATTCCTAAGGAAGGCGAGGTCCATGGGATACAGATGGGGAGCCTGCTTTTGGTCATCCAACAAAGGAAGTAGAAAATCAGATTTGCTAATCTTCTAATATATTTCCCATCCTTACTTGGAGAATGTCCCTTTGTATTCACCATAAAAATAGAGCCTTGGGAGCTCGGGTAAACCAAAGATCCAACCATCTCCCTGAAAAAACTAAAGAGATGATAAAGCAAGAACTAGAGAAAACAGTTAAACTTGGGGTAGGGCAAGAGCCGCAAGAACGAAAGAAATGTCATGCTGGTTCAGACCAAGGTCCATCGAGTCCAGCATCCTGCCTGCAACAGTGGCCAGGCCAGGTCACAAGTTCTTGGCCGATGCCAAAAAGTAGATCCATTTCCTGTTTCCCTCTCCCAGGGGTAGCAATAGCTTTCTTTAGTCTACCTGATTAAAAATGTGTTATGGACGCCTCCAGAAACGTATCCAAACCTGCTTGAAACCCTACGCTAATTGCCTTGACCTCATCCCTCTAGCAACTGATTCCACAGTTTAATTGTACACTGAGTGAAAAAGTATTTTTTTCTATTTGTTTTAAATCTGCTGGATGCTACTTTCATGGAGTATCCCCTTGTTTTAGTATTATGTGAACGGGTAAATAAATGTACCCAGTCCACTCCACTCATGACTCCTGCTTATGTTTCTAATAGGAGACAGCCGGGTGTCTTTGCAGAAACAGGGCTATCTATTAGATGTGGCTGTTCTTTCTCTTATGTTTTTGATTTTGTCAACATATATGACATCTTCTTGGCCAGAGAGGAACTGTTCCAGAGCAGTGCTTAGGAGTTAATAAGTGAAGCTATTTATATGCATACAAATTGGTTTTATGAATGTAAGTGGCTGGAACTGAGTGCATGCAAAAGTGCACAAGTAACCCAGTTTCTTTTAGGCAAACTGAAGGAAGTATTCCAAGGGGGCGGAGCTGGAGCAAAGTTGGTGCTTACATGCATACTTTTTGATTTTAAAAAGTATGCACAAAAGCATACGCGTGCAAGTTATGCCATCTGAAGAGGACGTGTCACTTTATGCGCGTGAACGTGTGTGCAAATGTGGCCAGTTTTCTGAGTATTTTCAACACAAACTTACACGTGTAAATCTGCTCTGAAAATACTCAGTAAAGTTTGCATGTACAATGTATATGCAGGCTTATGTTCTTACGTTCTATGTGGGTTGTTTACAAATTACCCTCTTATATAATAGCAACAAATAAATATACTGAATCTAATGGCTACTACAAATTTACACATTAGTTTGTAGATGTATATTTAACCTTTCTTGAAAGTTCAGTTAATAACTGCTAAAACAAAGCTTTTTATTAGACAGGTACTGCGTAAATGGTGTAAAATTTGGAAGCCCCCCACCCCAATGCAATAAGACAAAGTCACAAGAAGGTCCCATAAAAGTAGCAGAAGGGCTGCAAAAAAAATGTCACAGAATGATGCAGCCGCATCACAGTAAATAGAAACATTATTTATATATCCATTTATTTGCACTGCAACAAGTTGCAATATTTTATGTATTTTAGAAAATACATTTCACACTGTCCAATTTAAGAAATGAAAGGCTGTGTGTAGAGAAATCAATTATGTCACTTGCTTTGTGACTAACCCTGTATACACAGGCCCCAGAATGAGAAGGAAACAAAAAAAAAGAAAAGAAAAAGATTTACGTTAAGGGGACTGAAACAAATTCTAAGGTACATTTCTGTCTGTCCACAGAAGTGCCAATAAAAATCTCACAGTATAAGGCATTCGGCAAAGAACTGCTCTGAGGGCTGTTCCATTCCACGTGGCTCGAATCTGATGCAGGATTAGTCTTGGTGCTTTAAGTCTCCTGGGAATGGTGTTCAGGAGCTCTTGACTAGAGCTCTGTTAAAACTGGAAAACAAGTGCTGGCCTGAGTCCCATGCTATGATGGGATATTAACCTAAAATCTAATTAATCTGTGAATGAATTATAGGCCCAGAAATATACTGAATTATAATCAATTTTAAGTGAGCTCCTAACCAAGGAGAAGATGAAGGAAAAGCTGTAAAACTAACAGGAGGTTGATGAATTCTGTTTACTATGACAGATGATTTTAAAAAGGATAATTTCACAATCCATCACATTTTTGTCAGCTTGAAAATCATGCTTCTAAATGTATGCAGTAAATTAATTTTCAAATTTACATATTTATTAAATTTTTTATATTGAAAACAGCAGGAAGTATGGCCTATTTGAATAATAAAAGAACAAGCTATGTTACTGGAAACGAAGTCCATTAAAGGGATTTTATATTTTTATGCAATAATCATATAAATTACTATTTGCACTAGTCAGATAAATTATATGGCACTAATTAGGATGTTCTTTGCAAATAATTTTTGTATACAATGACTAACTGGAATAGGATTTTATTTTACAGGCAAAACTTGTTTTACATTTGGCAAATATTTAAAACTCAGGATTCTCAATAAAATTTTTTCTTTGGGCTTCTTGCTGCTAATACTTATTTGCTTAACTCCTACAAATTTCCACTACAAATATACTGTCATAATGCATTTGGCAAGCGCCTGTCATAAAATTGTCATTTTCTTCACCTCTAATGCATTTAGATGTTTAAGTGCTTCTTGAGATAGTTTATGCATATTTAATCCAACCCTGATGTGTTTCATACAATTTCAATAAAATTCATGGTGAATTTTCTTTTACGTTCAAGTTTTACCAACAAGATGTGTGTGTGTGTGTGTATGTGTGTGTGTGTGTGTAATCTGTCTACATCTCTCTATCTATACACAAGTTATCAGGCTATAATTATTCAAATAACTCCCAAGGAAAAAAAATGCATGGGTCTTTTTATTTATTAAGAATAACACTGGAGTAGTTAAAGGCTGTGTGCTTTAACAACATCCATTAATGATCGGCTGACGAATGGAGTAATCCGGAGGAGAAGCCAGTGCTGCGAACTGAGCTGTCAGGATGTGTCTCGATGATAAATGGAGGAGAGCTCAGGCTGGGAGGACTCTGATATGTGCCACTAAAGCTTACATCACTCTTCTGAGCTTTTGTGAAGGGTTATTAAAAGACGTTTAAATCATACAGCTGTAGCCTACACAATATCCAAATAATCTTTGCCATGGATTGGTATAAATCCCAGCTGAATGCCTTCTCAGTTACTTGGGTATTCGATTATGATTTTCTGCTTCGCTTGGATCTTAGGACAACACCAAGAGGTTTATTGTTTACAGTTAAAAAGGGGCTTTGGAAATATGATAACTTCACTGTTATTGCACTTTGGGCAAGGGCACACTTCACAACTGCTTTTAATGAGCTGGAAGCAGGTCAACCCCCCAATTTCATTTTCTTACAATATTCAATGCATTGACTACAGCATTTCACACCATGGCCCACTCATTCTGCTTGAATATGACCAGCAAATCTCTTTTCTGAGAAGTACAAAATAGATCACCTATAATATGCCCATTCCAGGGAGATCCTCAAATATCAGCAAAGTCCTTATTTTGCAAATCTGATTAATTTAAGTTATCATCTTTTCTTCATGCAAATCATAAAACACAAAAGGCCGTCAAGGCTTTGCTTCAGTATGTTCCATGGTACAACTTCATTAACTATTTTATAGCTGGTAGTTGACGGCCTTAGTTTTACATGTTGTCCACAAAAGCAAATCTAATAAATGCAAGCTTATAGAAACATAGAAATGACGGCAGAAGAAGACCTATCAGCCCATCCAGTCTGCCCAGCAAGCCTCACACTTATCTGTTTCTCTTGGCTCCTAGTAACCTTTGGTTCTATTTCCCTTTCACATATTTCATTATGTTATTAAGAAGTGTTTCCTAAAAACGGGATCTTTTTGTTGCCTAACTGTGCCAGCTCTAGGACCTCAAGAATGTATTCTTGTTGGATTGCTCGTTACCAGACTGTGATGGCATCACAGACAGAGAACTCGGTTTAAATGTCACAAACCATTCTCAGTGTGCATTAGCAGCAAGAAAACAGCAGCAGTATAAAGACATTAAGAGTTAAGAAATGTTCCTCACTAATAAAGCTGGGAAGATTTATACTGGAAGTGAATTCAGTTTGATTATCCATTAAACGCTATGCTTTATCCCTTGGGGACCCATGCACTGAAGTTCAGCATGTATGCTACGGCTGTGCACTCGGGACAGTGTGCTATGCAGCAAGGCACTAGCATGCATGCTAAACTGGTCCCAGAAGAAAACATTAGTCTTTATGCGCATTCAAATTAGGCTTTAGCCAGCTGATGTGAGAGAGAGGGGTATGTTCTCTTCCACATGTTATTAAGCATGTACTCACTAAAACCAAAAGCTTAACATCTGCCTTGGACAAAGTGTTTACCTTTTAGTGTGCACGCTATATAAAGGGCTCAGCTGTCAGAATGCATTGGGAGTTTCAAGACAGAGGAGACGTGGCTGTTGGTGCAGGAGCGGAGAACTGCACAGAGGAGAGAAAGATGAGGAGAGAAAGATGCGGAGACAGCACGAGAAAGGGAAGATGAGGAAGAGACGAGAGAGAGACAAAGAGGGAGATGAGGAGGTGATAGTTTGGATAGAGTCAGAAAGAAAGAGAGGGAGCCCTGAGGATGCAAAGAAAGAAGACGAGCCCAGAGAGGCCCTGGGTCAGGAATAGCAGGAGAGATCAGCAGAAAAGAGCACAAATACAGCTGTATCCATGCATCTTCAGGCACAGGACTACCCTACTGGGCCTGTCAAAGGAATCTATATATACTGCTGGAGATCACGGGCCATTAGGGATCTATCTGAGGAGATTAAATCTATCATTGATCCTTACAAAGGACATGTTTCATACCATACCTGAGCTTTTCATGTTCAGCTTGTTACTTTATGTTGCCCCTGGGTCTTTCAAACCACAGTGGCTGCAGTTAATCTAATAGAGCAAAACTTTTTCTCCAGATCTTTCCATTTGGGATGGCTAGGCCCCGCTCAGATGAAATGCAATGTTTATTTAATAATCACACTCAGTGGCAACAATGGCAGGAACTCAACAGAACAGATGTTTATGCCATCTCATAAAAAGGAAGGGGGCTTATTGGAACAGGTAATTTCATTCACCGAATGTTCTAGTGGAATAGAAACACAGAAACATAGAAATGACAGCAGAAAAGGACCAAATGGTCCATCCAGTCTGCCCTGCAAGCTTGTGATAGTATCTGCTGTGCAGGTTACCCCCATGCTTATCAATTTCCCAGACCATAAAAGTCAGACTCAGGCCCTCATTGGTTGCTGTTTGAATCCAATCCCAAATACTGAATAGGGTGCCTAGCACTGTCAATTTACTATCAGTTTGAGGACAGAGGCAGATAGTGACTGCTAGGTAAATACTTCTTCATCTTATCTACCCCTAAGCCTAACACAGTGCCTCTTTTACACATTCCTAATATACCATTAACCACATTTCAGCCAGCGTAGCCACGCATACGAGACAGCCACTAGGAGAGAACTTTCATGCCAGAAACCAAACTGGCATGCAAACGAATCCGATACTGCTACCATCATGTGTGTGGAGTAGTGGGGGTCAGACGTTTCCATAGAATAGACACACTTAAATGAAAGCAGCACATTTGGTGACCAGTCACTTGACACTTAGGAATCTCATTGCAGCTCATTTTCTCCATGGCTTCCTTCTAGTTGATGCAGTACATAGATGTTGACCATGTTTTCTCCAATCAATGATGTTTTCAGCATAAAACAGGCACTGTGAGGTCCCACTCACCCACACACTGTAATACTGCGGATATTTGGAGTGATAAATATTGTTTCACATGTTTTGACTGCTCAGAAAATGTGGTTATGACTGTGCTTGCCTGCTGCATTCTTCACAACATTGCAGTAAGTTAACCAACATTAAATTCCATCTCTCGCTAGATCCCTGCTGCTCCCCTGCCAGACATTGGGCTCATACAGTGAGGAGAAGTTAACCTAAAAGCTGAGTCATTGAGAATTACTTCCTCCTCTAAGTGGTACCAAATCTGAGAAGAAAATATCGTTTTACTCAATCCTTTTCTCCATTTTAGCTATCTCTGCTTTCCTTTTTTTATTTCCTCTCTCAGAGCATGCCTGTCCCCACAGGCCTTCCTTTGCTGAATCCTTCAGGTATACTCCCAGAAAACAGATCATTTCCAACTTTGGCTAAATAATTGTTTGTGTGTTTTTTTTGGCGTGAAATCATGGATATCTGAAGGCCTTTAGCATAGGCCTCTATAGGAAATACTTCAGAGGGTCTACACATTCTACCCCAGGGAATTGGTGGCAAGAGAAACCCTCCACACGAGCTGTGAAAGACGTTATCTCCAGACCTGGCCTTGAGCTTCAATACACTTTCCTGCACTTGTCTTTTGAAAAGAAAACGACACCAACATACACTTTATACCCATCAAAGAAAAATCCACCTTTATTTACACAACCAAAAAGTATCTTCAAAGTTCCCATATGACATCTGTTTATCTAACGTTGGAAACTTTGCAATGTTTAAGGCATAAAGTTTGAACTCTCTGAAATAAAGAGCCATTTTACAAGTTCATATCAAATGGCATGAATGTCCAGAAACTTCTCACAGCATGTATTTTCAATGTCCAGCAGGGTTTCTTTTGATGAAAACAAATGTCTTCAAGGCAGGTGTTGTGTCAGAGAGGTGAAGAGGTTGTATATTATCCTTAGCCAGGCCTGTAGCTGGTGACTGGTAAGTCTGTTACTGATGGTACGGAGTTGGAATTAGGAGGGGTGGTTAAGGAGCCAGCTTTCAGCCATCAGACCTTTGATGCCCCATCCGGCCTTTTCACTACTAATGCACGCTCATCTGACTCAGATGCTCCTGTATAGTGTGGATAAAGTAAACAAGGTGGAAGAGGTGAGATTTGTTTTGGTAGTGGAGATATCCAGTGGTATAATTGGTCATTGGATATCTGCCATTGCTGTGGTTAATCTGTCCAAAAACCCTGCAGATTCAGAGCAAGTACAGTAGTCTGGGCATGGACAGCTTCTTTCAGGTCGCCAATCCTTTTTGCAGGAATTTGGAGATCTTTCCTACAGCTCAGAAGCCCTCATGGATGTTGTCATTTGGGTGTTGTTACCTCCCAAACTACAGGAACCTTGTAAAGGGGGGGATGGTTGGATGCTGGTGTCCTTTTGGATTCTGGACTAGGAAATTCCTGGCAGGTGTTAAAGGCACGGCTCTTCCAGGACTGATGAGACAACATCCTTGCAAAGTGTCATCTGAAGGTTTGGGTTGATTATCAGCTGCGTGCATGGAATAGACTACGGCCTTCCTGGACCGATTCACAGATCCTGTGCATGCAGCAGTTAAGGAGGATCTCTGCAAACCCATTGGCCCTGAGAAAAGAAAGACATTTGCAAATTATATTGTTGAAGTACATGTATCTATATCCTCCATTAGAAAAGTCTGGATTAGATATAGCAAGGCCCCTAAATTCTATCTTCTAAATCCTCTTCATTGAAATATACGAATGGCCCACCAAGTCCCCAACCTTCCTCAAAGATTCTGCCCCAGATTTCTGTCCATCCCTCCCAATGTCCCTCGACTTACTAGGTCTCCAACCTAGGTGATATCTCCTATGCATATTGAACTTGTAACCTACAAAAGCCTTAATAGAGAAATCAGGGCCTGTAAGACAATCCTGAAAGGAACATTAGTAGGCTCTTGCTAACAAGTGCTTTATTAATTCAGGTAACTTACCAGTTCACTCCTGCTGTCTTTTGGATGCTGTCGCTGAAGACACAGAAGTCCACCGACGAGATCTGAACCTGTTGTTTCCTTGAGGTGTTGCTCCAGCAGTGTGAGATGAATTGGTCATACATGGACATCTTCACTTTCCTATGAAACACATGGATCTCATCAAACATTTCTCTGAAATCCCTTTTGATGTCTTGATAGTGATATTTCATATGTTTGATGGTCTTTTGGGTGACTCCGATGCTGTTGACATCTAGCGCTATTCCTTGCTGAATGTGCTGTTTGGCCATCAGGGCTTTTCTAGTGCAGTCTCTCACAAGAACATAGTGAAGTTTGAGCTCCCATCTCCAGGATCTTCTACTTCTCTTGCTGAGTGAAGTGAAACATTCTTAATAAAGAGGCGATTATGCCCCTGTCTCTGTAGCTCTTTATCCAGCCTCTGGCTCTGATTCTCATTGCAATTTGTTTAGCACCTTTCTTCTCTTCCTCTTTTAGTCCCTCCTTTTCTCTGCTGCCTCTGGGTCCCGTTGTTCTTTTCTGTTCTTTTACTGTCTCTCCAGACCTATGTACTGGGCTTACTTTTATACAATTTTCAAGCAAGGAGATGAAACCAAGAGGAAAAGAGAAGTAAGCATGATCAATTTCATGTGCATGTGGTATGGTGTGTAGCAGCCACATGCTATTTAGAATACAGACACGATTAAACAGACTATCAGGTCAGTATAAAAATAAAAAAAAAAGGCCGAGTATGTGTAGTCATTGTCAAAAAAATGTATGTTGGCAGAACATAAGATGTGCCATACTGAGTCAGACCAGGGTCCATCAAGCCCAGTATCCTGCTTCCAACAGTGGCCAAGCCAAGTCACAAGAACCTGGCAAGTACCTAAGCATTTGATAAATCACAAGCTACTATTGCTTATTAATTACTGTAATAGCAGTTTATGGATTTTTCCTCTAGGAACTTTTCCAAACCTTTTTTGAAACCAGTTACACTAACTGCTGTAACCATATCCTCTGGCAATGAATTCCAGAGCTTAACCTTGCACTGAGTGAAAAATAATTTTCTTCAATTTTTTTTAAATGAGCTACTTGCTAACATCAAGGAGTGCCCCCTAATCCTTCTATTATCTGAGAGAGTAAATAACCAATTTACATTAACTTGTTCAAGTCCTTTCATGATTCTGTAGACTTCTTTCATATTCCCTCTGTCATCTCTTCTCCAAACTGAACAGCCTTAACTTCATTAGCCTTTCCTCATAGGGCAGCCATTCCATGCCCCTTATCATTTTGGTCACCCTTCTCTGTACTTTCTCCAGTGCAGCTATATCCTTTTTGAGAAACAATAACAGAGATGATAAATCAATCATTAGCAGTGGGAAGTGTACCACGATATTTGAAATCAGTGATTGTTAGACCTATTTTGAAAGATCCTATTTTAAATATTTTTGAGCCAACAAACTAACCAGCCAATTTCCAACCTTCTCTTGCTAGCAAGAACTATGGAAACATGTGTTCTCACACATTTAGATTAATTAGTAGAATACAAAGAGCTGAATACCCACCAATGCAGTTTTAGGAAGGGGCATAGCACTGAGACTTTACTAGTATCATTGCTTAACTCGTTAATTTGTGATCTTGATGGGGGAAAAGTGACTTTGCTTGCCCTATAAGATGTGTTGGCGGCATTCAACCTTATTTGTCATGGGACATTATTATCTCACCTGGAAGTTATTGGTACTGGGGGAGCAGTTTTATGTTGGTTTGAATCTTTTTATTAACAGAGCAGACTGAACAGCTTAGCTCTAGTGATGTGTTATCCTCAGTAAAGACAATTATGTTGCCAGGTGTCCCCTAAGGATCATTAGTCAGCAATACTGTTCAATATGTATTTGGCACCCTTAGGGAAGATTATATCATCCTTTGGGATGTGCTGGAAGATATATGCTGGCATACAACTGTATATCCCAGTAACAACTACTATTGAAGCCACCACTGTATTAACAAGACTATATATCAGGTGTTGAATGGTGGATGCAGTCCAATAAGTTGACACTTAACATAAAACAATTGGCGGTAGTGTTATTAAACCATAATTCAAGTCTATCCGAGTTACAGAATATCCAATTGATGATCGAGATTTATCTGCTACTTTCAATGGTGCAGGACTTGGGTTTATAATCAACTCCTCTTTATCATTTTTGCCATAAATAGACATTGTACTGAAGGCTGTCTTTTATTAACTACAACTTGTGTCTCGCCTGTGGTACAAGCTGCGGTCCTTAACTTGTTGGACTATTGTAATGCCATGTGTGTTGAGCTTCCTAAATATCATTTATAAGCATTACAAACGATTTAGAACTCTACTGTTAAGCTGATTTCTGGATATAAGCATGGAAAATACATTATCACAGTCCTGTATGATCTTCAATAGCCTTAAGAACATAAATTGCCATTCTGGGTCAGACCAAGGGTCCATCAATCCCAGCATCCTGTTTCCAACAGTGGCCAATCCAGGCTACAAGTACCTGGCAAGTAGCCAAATATTAAATAGATCCCATGCTACTAATGCCAGTAATAGCAGTGGCTATTCTCTAAGTCAACTTGATTAATAGCAGGTAATGGACTTCTCCATGAACTTATCCAAATCTTTTTTAAACCAACTACACTAACTGCCCTAACCACGTCCTTTGGCAATGAATTCCAGAGTTTAATTGTGCGATAAGAGAAAAAGCCTTTTGGGTACAATTTAAAGTCATAATATTGGTCTTTAAGACCCCTCAATGGGATTGTCCTGAATATTTGAAAGACCTGCTGTTCATATATTTTCCAGACTGCAATCGGGCTGACAGAATGTTACCTTATGTATCTTCTTTTAAAACCTATTAAATTTGATGTACACAAAACCATCTCTTCTCAATTATTGGCCTAATAATGTGGAATGTACTCCCTCAAAGATTAAGATGGACTCTGATATTGCATATTTTAAGGAGAAATTAAAAACCTATTTAGGCTGGCATACTGTTTTTGATTCTCACACATATACAAGTATTGTCTTTGCAGCAGCATTTTTAAGAATTTTGTTTTATTCTTGATATATTTGTGAAATGTTTTTGAATGTGACGTTATCCTGTTTAATTTCTATTTTTTTATTGAAATATATAGTGCAAAAATTAATCTGTAACTCGCTCTCAATGTCGTTGCTACACTGAGTAGAATCTAAAACGTTTAATTAAAAAAATAAATAAAATGGGCTAATGTAGATTATATTGTGATCATGTTTAATATTTAATATATTTTGCAACTCTTTTGTAAATACGGACTACTGTGTTTCATATACTACTATAATATGCTGGCACTGAGGGTTAGAGAGTCAGATGGATAAAATCCCAGGGAATACTCCCATTTGGTCTGAAAATAATAGGATTCCCAGAGGCTTAACATAGACCACAATTATTGTGCAATTTCATTATCAAAATGTTTGATCATATACCCATGGAAGAATATGTAAACTGTCACCTTTTTCCTCTGAATCATCCTCAAAATCTTGCAAATATTCATATCAATGGGACACATTTCATATTCATTATATCCCACATAAATCACCAGACTAGGGAAGACTGGTTTCTGGGAGAGTACAAATTGGATCACAGTAGATGTTTCTCCGGTTTAAACTGTACACTATTTAATGGCATCTAATTGGCCGAAATGATATGTTAATGTCATAAAGCAAAGAAAAAAATATGATCATTTCATCACTTTCATCTGTGACTGAAATCCACTGTGAATGGCAGAGATTTTGCAAATACAGTCATGAGGTCCATATTCAATTCAAAGTTATCCGGGCAAAGTTATCTAGATAACTCTATCCAAATATTAGTAACCTAGTAATGATGGCAGAAAAGACCAAATGGTCCATCCAGTCTGCCCAGCAAGTTTCTCATGGTAGTAACCACCGCTCCGTGCAGGTTACTCCCATGCTTTCAGTTAAGGGTAATAACTGCTGCTCCGTGCAGGTTACCCCATGCCTTCTGTTAAGGGTAGTAACTGCCGGCTCCATGCAGGTTACCCCCATCCTTTCTGTTAAGGGTAATAATGGCCCACTCCATACAGGTTACCCCCATCCTTTCTGTTAAGGGTAGTAACTGCCGCTTCATGCAGGTTACCCCCATGTGTTCTGTTAAGGGTAGTAACTGCCGCTTCATGCAGGTTACCCCCATCCTTTCTGTTAAGGGTAGAAACTGCTGCTTCATGCAGGTTACCCCCATGTGTTCTGTTAAGGGTAGTAACTGCCGCTTCATGCAGGTTACCCCCATCCTTTCTGTTAAGGGTAGTAACTGCCGCTTCATGCAGGTTACCCCCATCCTATGTGTTAAGGGTAGTAAACTGCCGCTTCATGCAGGTTACCCCCATGTGTTCTGTTAAGGGTAGTAACCACTGCTCCGTGCAGGTTACCCCCATGCAGAAATGTTATATCATCCCTTTCTTTAAGTCTTTAGGGATCCGCAATGTTTGTCCCATGCTCTTTTGAATTCAATAACTGTTCTAGTCTTCACCACCACTTGTGGGAGGGCATTCCAAGCATCTTCTGTGAAGAAATATTTCCTGATATTGGTTCTTAGTCATCCCCCCTGGAGTTTGAAATCATGAATACCCTTGGGATTATCCAGGTAAGTTTACCTGGTTAACTTTAAATCTAGCCGGCTATATACTGAGTATAGCCAGATAATTAAAAAAATAACATATAGGTAAAGGAGGCCTGATACTACTCCACCCCTCAAAATAAATAATTAAAAAAGTATTGGGGGTATAGCACTCAATCTTCCAAACGAATAAATACAAGATGCAGGCCACAGCGATCAATGTGGTGCCCGCCCCCCAGACATTAAAAAATAGAGGGCTGGCTCTGCGCCACCTCTCTCGTCTCACTCGGAGCTCTCCCAAACCTCCAAGGCTGAGCCAGCAGTGCCCAGCATAAGACCCCGACAGCAATGCTGGTAGCACATATTTATTTATAAACAAACATTTGCTATTCCATCTTTTCCCAAGTCGGTTTCAAGGTGGATTGCAATCAAAATTACAATTACAATGACAGTTGCATCACAATTTACAATCATCATAGGAGCACTGACCACAGAGGAAGGGACATAATCAGATATGAGTAGAGGTATAAGGTAGATTAACGTGGCAGAACATGTGATCAAATACTGGCTTACTTGATAGATTAGAGAGGAAGGGTAGAGAGGGTATGGGTGCATATGCATAAGGCAATGATCAGGTGTAGGAGGAGAATAATCATTATATAAGAAAGCCTCTGGGGATTGACAAAGAGTCCTCACTATTGAAAGCGCAGGGGAAGCATCAGCCATAGAATCTACAAAAAGGCCAGGCCAAATAGGCAAGCCTTGCCTTGCTTCTTGGAGGTAAGGTAGCCCGCTTCAGGGCTAAATGGGGGAGCACGGGATGCTACCTGTTAGGTTTAATGTTATTTGAGTAAATGTATCTGGATAACTTTAGGCATGCTTTACATCATGACTGGGCTTACCAGGATAAACCTTGCCAGTTTGAAGTGGGTAATAACTTATCTGGCCAAAGCTTATCTGGTCAAAGGGGAGATATATTTAATTCCCAGGATTGTGCAGCTAAGAACAGAGCTTAGCTAGATAAATCCTTTTGAATACGGACCTCAGTGTTTACATTTCACTTACAAATAGTCTGAGAGGTCAGGAAAGACCCAACATAAGGGGACAGAAAAGGGGAGAGTGACATTATGACCGGATTTGGCATTTTCCTGTATGAATCTGTCTGACACTAACACACATTTAAACCGTCAGTGATTTGAGATCTAGATTTCCTTTTTAAATCAGCAGTGTATTGCGCAGACACTCTGTTGCATATAAAATAGCACAGGTTCACTTATGTTCACATAAGCCTCTTTAGGTAATTGGGCCCTGTAGTTAAATCACTGATGTAGTAAACACTATAATGTGAGGTGAAAAGCAGGTATTTACATATAAATCATCCTAATTGAGGAAAAACATTATTTAAAGCTTACAGGGCATTCATGCATAGCAATTTTCTCAGACTACTAAAGAATCAGTTCTTACTTTAAAAAAAAAAAAAAGCTGGAAAAATAGAAAAGATAATATTTCCCCTATAGAATTGCAGATATACAAAAAATATAGAACATCAGACTTTTTGAAGTCCAAAACAGTCTGAACACTAACATTCTCCATTGTGTGGGTTCTAAAGGGTTATCTTATATATTCTATGACTTATTGACAGGTTTAAATATGGTAAGTGAGGAAAATAAAATATTCTTTATCAACCTTCTGCAGACTGCAGTCCAATCTGGTCAATACGACAAAGACAAAGCTATTTTGCAGCTTAACTGATTTTCTTAACCAGAGTAATGATTTATCCATCTTCATAACAACTACCTTGACCTAATTAAAAATGGACTATTTTTCTAGCCCCCATGTTAAGCTTCTGTGCAGTTCAATAAGGTTACCACTGGTATCTGCAGCTTTCCTAGGGGATATTAGTTATTGGGAAAAAAGGGATGTGAAAAGATAAATGATCCAATTACCTTTTGCAATACTAAATCTGTTATCTTATGTTTAAAATCAAATGTATATAACTAGGGAGTGCACCATTCTATGAGTCTTTGTACCAAGTATCAGCCAGGCTGCAGGGAAGGAGAGGAACAGAAAGGTTTTAATAAAGTTGCAGCAATCAAAAAACAGGAAGAAAGCACGTCTCTGAGGAAAAGCTTGAGGAGACCGCCCATCACCGTACCTTTTCAAGGCTCATGGGGTATGGCGGCTGCAAGAGAATGTCATAGAAGGAGTGTAACTGATGCTGGGAAAGAGAGAGAGAAAAGAAAACTTGAAAAAAACAAAGAAAAACCCCGAGGTGCCAGAGTCAGTAGGCCTATAAAGAAATCCAGAGACCATACTGGGGGTGTGTGGGACTAGACCGGAGGCCTCAACAGTATTGAGTGGGCCAGGACCCAAAGGCCAGAGCCTAACCAAAAGGTGAGATGGACACTGATTACCTTGAGAGATGTTTTCCACAAAGAAAGCTGAAAAGGCGGACACTTTAATGATGTTATGAATAGAGTTTGGGTGGTAAATTGCATATAAGATTAGTGATAGGAAGTCAGGATAAGCATCTCGAAGAATGTCCTATTTGTCTATAAGGAGCCTCTCATATGGACACTTTATTTTTGGCCTACCCTATAAACCTCTTAGAAAACATGGAATAATGGACATTTAAACAAACAGTTTTAAGTTTCTGCAATGGGCATACTATGGATAAAATGGGCATTTTAAATAATATGAACATTTAGATACATACAATAACTAGAGATACTAGGACTAGAGACTTTTTTTAGCATTTGGGCTTTTTAGAATAGTTTGTGACATTTAAAAGTCAGAGTTGTAACAGTTGCAGAGCAAGTGGACCCTGCACTAGCAAGGCAAATAGAAGCCTTTTGGAACTTGGCAAGTATTGACGAGAATGAGGACATGATTGGAGGTTGTTGTGCTTGGAGGTGGACCCTTGTCCTGGAGCAGTGTAGAACGGCTCCCTGGTAGGGAACTGGAAGCACCTGCCCCCAGGGGGTGGAGCACTGGAGGAGACAGAGGCTAGGATGAGCTTCACCACTGGAAGCCCGCCGTCCCCCCGGTTGGAGTCCATAGGGACGTGGGCCGCTTGGACTTAGGTGAGCCTCTCAGGGTCTCCCGGAGAGGTAGTAGAGAGGCGTGCCCATGAGCAGCAAGGGAACATGGTTGGTCACTAGGCTGTAGGTCTGGAGAACCAAGGAAGGCCAGTACAGCGTAGATGATGACAAGGCAAGGGACAAAGCCAGAATCAGGAGACATGGTCAATGGCAGCTGGGATCAGAATCCGAGGTTCAGTCTGAGGAGTAGTCAACGAACCAGGAGTCAGGTTCCAGAGGTCAGATGAGGTCATAAGGCAGGCAGAGGTCAGGATCCAGGCAGCGAGCAGAATGGTCAAGGAACAGGCTGAGGTCAGTACTAGAGAGACAGTCAGAGGATACTATCTGGGGAGACAGGACAGACATTCGCTGGAACAGAAGGATGCTGGACAAGGCTGGAACAGTAGGACGCTGGAACAAGATTGTGACAAGACTGGAACAAGACTGCGAACGCGGAGGCAAACTAGTACACTTATAGTGCCGACCCGTTTGCCAAGGCAAGGAAGTGCAGGCAGGGACTTCCTTATATCATACGTTCAATCAGGGTGTGCCGCAGAGCTAGGACCCACCCCTGGCCTTACAAGAGGCCAGGCGGTCCGTGCGCGCACGCGCAGGGGCATGGCCAACGCCACCGAGGACGCCGAATTCCGGCTTGAGGCCTGGTGCGCAGTGGAAGGCCCGGTGACTGCCACCGCGGGTCGCCGAGGCCTGGAGGTGCTCACGGCTGCCGCTGGGGAGGCCGAACCGTGGCCTGCAGAGGAGCTAGTGAGGTGAGCAGGCCTGTGCGCGGGCCGGGCACGCAACAGAGGTGAGCCCGAAAGGTTCAGTTTTGCCAGATATTGATCGACTGGTAAGAGCTGCAGAATAAGAAGTATCATATAAGCATCAAATGTATTTTAAGAGAAGAAACAACCAATGATGGGAGGCCTCATATTCAGAAGCTTCTTCCACTCCCCCCCCCACCCCCCCCGATCATGTGGGAGAAGAGGTAAATAGCATGTGCTGAAGCATTTCAGTCTCTTTTGACCCAAATAACCCAGACACCCTGACATTTTATGGGTGTGGATTTATGATCAGATCCAATCAATAAAATGAAAGACACATAATCAGATCCAACCAATGAGATGAAACACATGCACAGTCTTGCTCCTTGATTGCATAAGACAGCACCATAAAAGAGTGAGGCCAGGGCCTAAACATTTGGCAAACACTCAGCCCCTACGTATCTGGACAAAAGCTCAACTCAGCATATCCAGGCAACCTAAGGCATCAGCCCCGCAGATGTGATCAGAAGGAGACAGACCAAACCATGCTGAGCTAGGCTTAAGATCAGAAGGAGACATGCAGAGGAAATATGGTCTATGTTACAAGACACTTCACTTCGGGGAGCAGTAAAAAACAGGGAGGACACTAGGTAGTTAGAAGCACTATTTGAATATCATATAGTATGGGGAATTGAAAACCGAATAACTGAATTTTGAAAATATGATTACTTATACATATTGACCATCAATAAATTACATTATATACATTATCTCAGAATCTGTGCCAGTGTGGGTGAAAGGTTCCAGAGTGAATGTGCATTGTGTGGTTCGTAGGTATACATTACCCATCATGCCATTCTCCAACTGGGTTTAAATCACATGGGTACATGATCTATACATTAAAATGTCCTTAATAATGACAGATCTGTGAGGATCCGTGAAAAAGCAGAAGGGCTCTCTTGCATGTGAGGTACATAGCGAAGGTAGAACAGTCACTGTTCTACATAGAACATTGCAAAGAAAAACGAGTGAAACATATCTGCTAAAAAATTATGGGATTTTGATCCTAATATCAAAATTTAATAGTAAAACTTTAATTTTTCAAAAGTTATTTAGAGGGTTGGGAATACTTGTATACTGCAAACATTTTTTTTTTTAAATAATTTTATCACTTAAGGTGGGTCAAGTAGGACCTGGCTCTTTGCAAAAGCATACACTTAATTTTTCACTATACCTCACCACTGTTCCCACTCTCCACACTCCTCCCCTGTTTCCCTTTCTTCCGCCCCACTCTCCCCTCCCTTTTCTCCCCCACCTTCTTTTCTTTCTCTCTGCCCCCCTCTTTCCTTGCTCTCCTCCCTTCTCTTCCCCATCTTATCTCCTAGCCTGATTAAAATTAACCTCATAGTTTTCTTTCTTTTGTACATATGTATATAATTGCAATTCTTGTATATAATTTTATTGCAAAACTTCCCATATTATTGTTCCCCCCTCTCGTTAATGCCTTGTTATCATGTTTTTTACTGTTCAATGTAAAGCGCCATGCCGTGCGTTTGTTTTTGCGTTACAATGTGAACCGATATGATATCCTGGATGAATGTCGGTATATAAAAATTTTAAATAAATAAATAAATAAATAAACAAAGGCTTTATTAGCAGGGCAAGGTTTATAACTTTTTGCACCTTTAGGCAAGGGGAGGGAAGTATCCCTCTTACAAGCTGAAGGAGTGGGGGTGGCCCTTCACCAAAAATGCAGCCTCTCCTTTGGTCCACCATCTATAACCCTTCTTCAGCGTCACAGAATCGTACATGATTGGCAGTGGTTGGCGCTCTACATGGGGAGGCTGGCAGCTTCGCCTTCTATAGACCAAACGCTTCTAGGCATGTGCCTGTGTCTAGTGACAAATCTGGCCCTAGTTAGTAAGCACATTTAGGCAAAATCCTGCTTCATGGTTCACTTATCAGTCACATTGAGCTTTTACTTCTGATTGTGATTATTACAGACATGCTCACTCAGCATCTCTTTGAGCGTGCCGATTTGTTTTTTTGTTTTTTTTAATGGGTTACTACTCATATGACGTTGAAAAAAAATGATGATCAGATTGTGTCTAGTATCTGTTAGAAAGAAATCCAATTGCTATCAGTCCAGGTTAAAATTTCAAGCACAACTGTGCTGTGTTTTGGATAGATCAAGATAAATCTATCTGTCTAAAACATCTGCCTATAATACTTATTAATATCATCTATCTATGCACCAATCCTGAGTTTATACACTGGATAAAGAAATCATAATGTTTCAGAATATCTCAGCTTTTTTTTTGATGTATCAGTCTAAATTCACTTCCCTTATCACAAACTCTCATTATATATAGTAAACATAGGTCTTTAGATGTTGTCATTAGATCTGAAACGTCAAATGCTTTTGATTTCTCATGTAAACAATTTGACTGAACAACGTTAAAGGACTTCTTGCATAACTTAGAATTGCCTGCAAGCTCTTTAACCAACCAAAAGAGAATCTTCTGCTAAGCTCAGTATTGATTCTGCTTTTTTCCTGAAATGTAGCTTCACAAAATCTATTGCTCAATGATTCTCTTCATCCATTGTATATATTGGGAATTGTGGTGTTAGGAGGAGGAGAGGGTAGGGTGGGGGCTGAAGGGAGGAAAACAAACAAATCAAAACTATGGCAACCCCAGGTTAGCAAAGCTTACGTACAAAATGCCTCATTAGAGTCTGTACTCACCATCTTACTTATGCCTTGCTGTCCAATTTCATTGAGCTAAGATTCTACCATGGCACACTGCTCTTTCCACAAGTAGTATAAACCAATTCTGCCTATTACAACACTTGATTTTTTTTTTTTTTTTGAGGGCTTCATGTACACCATGAGATGATTAATTTCAAGACACAAATATCAATTTTCATGATAGAAGGCCATATTACTGGTACTGCGCATACATGGATAACAGAACCCTTTTAGCCCTACTTCAATGAGATCCACTTGCTGCTCATGTAATTGGCACTGCCTCCTTTTTTTTTTTTTGTAAGTAATATTCTAGGCCGCACAAGTCCAATTTCAACAGACGATGGATCTTCTCCAGGTGGACAAATTGAAGTTAAGAATAATATGCTGTGCTGGTTTAAACTAAGAGTTCAGGGGCAACCTGATTTTCATGGTCACTGCTTCTCATTTGTCATTCTGAAAAGTTTAACACTAACAGGTAAATCTCTTGTATTTTATTGCATGTGCACTATTCACGCTTGAGTTTCTGGGAACATTTTCAAGCCTCTGAGAACAATGCAGCAAAATAAAACATGTGACAAATGCTGTTGATTAGACATACAATATTGTGCCACTAACATGCTTTAAATGATGGATGCTTATGTCTCTCTATAGGTGATTTTAATTGAGTTTGAGGTTAACAAATGCTTATTTTACACATGAAAGATAGCTGTCCTATCAAATTAACATTTACTATGACAGATAAGCATTAAAACAGATGCAACTTTTAATTCTTCTTTTATAAGTGAAACTTAATGCTCTATAGATAGCACAAGACACTTGCTGGCCTCGGTAAAGAAGAGATGTGACCCTTTTGCAATTCATCATCTGTGAATAATTAGCTGTGAATCTCTAAATGCCCAAACTGTAGAATGCTGCTACACCTTTTCCTTCAGGGTCCTTTGTCAACATTGTTTTGTCATCACCATTTTTCTCATGTTTCCCTAAATCATTACAAAAGCATGTTTTGAATGTATCACTCTGCCTATACTTTTTTTCTGCTGTAATTCCATAAGTTCAATTTATAAAAACCAGAAAACATGCAGCAGTTTGGCAACTGCCTTTAACTTGGTCTAGGGCGGCCTACACATTTTTTTTTGAATAAAGATCTGCTCCATGCATGTCACCAACTCTGTCATTTCTATCTATTCATTGTGTCAAATGCAATCCGAACCACTTTGTTTTTTACTTTTAACTTAAGGCATTCTTCGACTTAATAAATAACACTGTTTCATGATGAAGCAAGTAATTTTTAACAGTGTCCAGAGGTCAACACATACACACAGTTATGTATTTTATAAACTGCGTGGTGCCAGTTGCACAATTTATACAATATGCACATCGCCTTCACTGAAAGTATGCACACGTTTTACAAGCATAGAAAGCATGAGCATGTCTCATATATGTACCAGTTCCGCTTCTGGCAACATGCGGGGATATTGGCAAAATGGAACCCAGAGTACGCAAGCCCTAACTTCTCAAAGACAGATGTCAAGAGGCTGTGCCTCCTCATTGTTGGGAATAAGGGGCAGTCGGTGCCCATCCGTGAGGTCAGGAGGAACCACCGCAGGATGTCCTGGGCCTGGCAGGACCTCCAGCAGGAGTGTACTCACAGGTCCTCCTACCCCAAGAGGGAAGAGCCTTCAAGGAGGTGACCTACCTTTAGTTTCTTAAACCCTTTGTGAATGTGTCACCTGATTGCTCATTTACATTCCTGAAAAAGTAGAGGTAGAGACAGGTTGATTGCCATTCACCAACGGTCTTCCCTTCTTACAGCTGACTGCTTACCATCAGGTGGGCCCACTTATTATCATATCGGAAGATCACAAGGGTCTGGTACTTTCTAGAGCATTATCAATCAGTAATTCTCTTTCTAAATAACAGAGCTCCACCTGCAAGCAATCAACCACTTTGAGAGACCTGGCACAATGCCAGATATATTGTTCAAGCTATGACCATGGCACACATTAGGCAGCACATATCTTACTACTTTCAAGCAGCCACAGCTTGAGAGCAAACATTTTTATTTTTAGCACTACTCAATATGTACTGCACTTAGATTCCAAAGCAAGGTGGGTGTTCTAGAATAGCCCTAGAAATAAACACCCTGAACAAGCCATCTGATATTATAGTCTTAACTTCCTTGCACATTTAACATTCTACATAATTATTAGTACATGGAAGGGTCTGTAGAACACAGGAAAATACCTAATCCTGTATGGAACTGGGCCTGGGCTAATAATGGCCAAGGTTTCAGGTACATAGAAATACATATATCAATGTAAAGCCATATAACCATATGGCTGTATAAGAAAATGGTGCTAGCTGGTCCCGAGAACAGTGTCAGTTTGATGTCACTACGGCGCAGGTCTGAGGGTCAAACTGGTGTCCTTAGAAAGGGGATGACCCGGGTCAGGCGGCGAGTGAGCATCCCTTCTGCCCTCTTTTACTGCAAGGAGCTCCCACAGATGGGGGTAAGTGGGGATCAGGGTGGTTCTCGGCCCTGGTACTTTTTTTTTTGGGTCAGTGGGCCCCATTTTTTTTTTATTTTTTAATGCTCATCTTGTTTTGACAAAGGAACAGAAAGAAAATAAAAATTAAAGGAAATAATACCCCGAAAAATGCAACCTAAAAATGGGGACCCTCCAAAACTTTGGAGGCTTTACATCCCTCCTAGTAAGTACATTTTATTCTATTATTAGCACAATCACAGGCAGCATAGTCTAAATGATGAGTACAATACAACCGTCTTGCTACCATTCATTCTCCAACTTTGAGCAAGCAATTTATCATCTTAAATATAACATTTCTATACATTCCTAAACATCTTTCCTTCTGCCATCCATTCTACACGTACTAATGAAACTAATTCCACTCCAGAAAGGGCTATAATTTGAGTCATTTTAAAGTATATTTTCCTGTCTGCATGTTCTATTTTTGCATATAAAATAAAAGGCAATGGAAAAAACCACTTGGGAGTATATTTTGAAAGGGCTTTTGCATGTAAAAACAGCTTGCATGTGCAAGGGTTCGACATATGTGCGTCTAAGAATTTTCAAAACAGACCAGGTACACAGGTACTCACGCGTTCACAAAGGAAAGAATGCACAAACAAAGAGGGCGTGTTTGGAATGTGTCGGGTCATGGTTTGTGTGTTCGTGCATACTTTAGAACAGTGGTTCTCAACCTTTTTTCGGCCGGGACACACCTAACAGATGGTTCTCACATGCGAGACACACTGAACATATAACCGTCACGGGGCTATAGGTAAACATACTCTTTGCATCCACGGGAACCCCCTTGACCCCTAACAATGGATGCAGAGCAGAACAAGGGCATTACCCATAGAACTCACCATGCAAAAAAAAAAGATATTCTGGTTCTGATGACATCTCAGTAAAAGCAAAACAAACTCCCTTTACTACCAGGCACAATAGCCCTCCTTATGAAAAGGCAATAATTTACCACTAATGCATATCCTATTGAGAAAACACAACAAATAAGATTGATACAAATGCCTACATGCTAGTAAAATACCTCACCTCGGTCACACACCCTTCACCAAGAACAGAAAGACCACACATTATAAATATGGAGACAAAAACTGGAATGGAGAAAAAAAAAAAGCCACTCTGCATGCAGTGCAAACCTGGAGAAATGGAAAGAGAAATATAGCACTTAACACAGTCCCAGGATCTGCAATAATGCACAGAAACTAATCTGCACAAAGTCACACCTACATTATGGAACACATAACAACCCTATGAAAAGGCAACACTACAAATATTAAATCAGGTCCTAAACACTAATACACCTCCTATTAGGAAAACAGAACAAGCCAAGCTGCTATAGATCCCCATACAGAAATAACTGTAAAACTATATTAATAAATGTTTCAAAACAGCTGCTGAACAGAATAACGTCAAACAATTAACACTCACAACAATTATTAAAAAGTGTGCAAATATCAATAAAATATTTCAAAACAGCAGACACGACACATAATACTCAATAATTAAAATGGCAGTCAATCAAGAAAAATAAACTTAAAATGCCACCTTTACTTACCCTCTCCAGCAACTCTCCTACTCCTTTCCCTTGAAAGCACATACCAGGAGCAGCAGTGGCTGCTGAAGCTCTATCCTCACCTTTAGGGCCCACAAGTCACTCACCCCCCCCCCCCCAACTAAACCCTCTGTCTCTCACACACAGACACCAGTCACCTCCCTGCCTAGTCTTATCTCTCTGTCTCTCTCACACACACACACCCCAGTCACCTCCCTGCCTAATCTTATCTCTCTGTCTCTCACACACACCCCAGACACTTCCCTGCCTAGTCTTATCTCTCTGTCTCTCTCTCACACACACACCCCAGTCACCTCCCTGCCTAATCTTATCTCTCTGTCTCTCACACACACCCCAGTCACCTCCCTGCCTAGTCTTATCTCTCTGTCTCTCACACACACACCCCAGTCACCTCCCTGCCTAGTCTCATCTCTCTGTCTCTCACACACACACCCCAGTCACCTCCCTGCCTAGTCTTATCTCTCTCTCTCTCACACACACACCCCAGTCCCCTCCCTGCCCAGTCTCTGTCTCTCACACTCACCCCAGTTACCTCCCTGCCCAGTCTCTGTCTCTCACACACACCCCAGTCACCTCCCTCCCAGTCTCTGTCTCTCACACACACCCCAGTCACTTCCCTGCCCAGTCTCTGTCTCTCACACACACTTTGCTTAGAGCCCCAATACTGTGTTCCCCTTTAATTTCGCAGTGGCAGATTTCCCAGTGCTGCAGCTGCCTTCTCAGCCACACTGAAGCAGCAAACATTTATTTTAGAAAAATATGCCACAGCACTCAAGCCTTTCTTCTGGCTGTCGGGATATCCCTAGGCTCCTGCGACCCCCATCTGCCTGCTTTTATGGACGCTGGGAGCTCCAATTGCCCCATCTGTAATCAGCATGGCTGAGTGCCACTTTTACTTTAAATGTGGTTCTGCCGCACTCAGTGTTGCATGGGAGGGGGAGGGGGAATACCCGGAGCAACCGGCCTCTTCGTGCTTGCGACTCACTGCCGCTTTGGGGAATCCCTACTCTATCGTGGTTCCTGGTGCGGCTGGCCTCTTTTCTTTGTGGCTCGCCGCTGTGTTTAATTTCAGCGCTTCCAGCCCGTGGCGGCCACAGGGTCGGGCTTCTTCGCCACCATGGGCCTGGACACTGTCACTCCTCCCAGCCCCCCTCAAACCACCCCACCCCCAGGCTATGAGATGCCCCAGTGGTCACACGGGGGAGCCTTCCATCAGGCTGGTGAAACTACAGCTAGCGAAGGAAATAGCCATGCAGAGGGTGCTGCAAATGCAGGGCGAAGCAGCATCCAGGGGCTCTGTGGGTGAAAGGACAAGGTAATAGTTACATCTAGGAGACCCTGATAGTTCACAGTTGGGAACGTTAATGATAAAGCCTTCAAATATTCCTTTTGTCTACATGTCTGGTATAAGACAGAGGCCCGGGGGAACTTCTGTACTGACAGGCTGATTACTATTTGTATGTGGGGTTTCCATAGATGTTAGTGTTGGCAGGACAATGAAGGGATTTTCAGCTGGAAACAGATGCCTATGGTGATTAGTTGGCCCCTACCTGGAAAGAGAGCTGGTGTAGTGACATCAGCCACCTGCTGAACTCCAGGGCTGGCCTTCACCATCGTGGAGTAAAACTGATTTTGTACCCTACACCCCCACCCATTTCCCTAGTTCTCTTGAGATACTTACCTGTGCGGACAGGAGGCTCAGCCAGGCCTCCTGCATTGTCCATGCATTCCGCCACAACCCCAGGATGGGGAACAAGAGCACTTCATTCCTTACCACCAGGGAGACCAGTCGGGCCATGTCCCTGGTAGTAAAATTTGGCTGTCTTGCCGGGGGACGAGCCCGCTCCAGCAAAACCAGAAGTGCGTCCATGTATGTCGAAATATACAGGAATACTTTAAAGGGTGGAGATACATGTACTTTAAAACCTGCACAGATGAATCTGTGCCTGTTCTAAAACACTATATCGAGCATGGATCCATCACATATACGAGTATATGGGACTGTGCGGAGATGTAGGAAAGTTATTCACTTGGTTCCCAGGAAGGGCACTGTAGGGATCAGAATCAGTACAACATCATGATGGGACAATTTTCTCATAGACTTAAGCAGGAAATTGAAAAACGCAAATAATTTGAAGAAATAATGGTACTTAAAGATCCACATAAGAGGGTTTTTTTTAATCTTATGGATTAAATTTCTAGGATTTGCTTTGATTAATTATCAGTCTTACTTCCATCTGATTGAAATGAATACTGCAATAACAACAATTCTAATCTTGCTTTCATCTGGTTCTAATGACCCACAACAGCAGCGAAAGTCCTAACATGTTTTGGCTGCTGCATGGGCTTGTTTCAAGGAAGAAAAGCACGTATCAAAACAAAATAAATTTACATATTATTTCAATGAGAAACCCAGATGTTTCCCCCTAGATATCAAAGGCACTATATCTCAAAAATATGAAGAACAAAAATCCAAAACAATATACATAAAGGGACTTCAGAACCCAACATTCAAATACAAGGTAATAGCACATTTTGAAGTTGAATATTGGCTTGTTATGAGGCTGAAGGGATACCGTTTTTATATAGTATTTTATAAATATTGAGCATAAGCACATATTTTTGGATTCTAATATAAATTTTACCGGGGGAAAAAGGGGCAGTCTTGCCTCACCAATCTGCTACATTTGCAATGCAAGGTTCCACATTAGGAGTCACCATTCAGGAAATGGATCTAGGCGTCATCATTGATAATACACTGAGATCCTCTACAGCAGCAGCCAAGAAAGCAAATAAAATACCAGGAATTATTAGGCAAGGAATGGAAAATAAAACAGAGGTAAAGAGTGGTAACAAAACATTTTTCAGATACATCAGTGAAAAGAGAAAAGTTCAAAGTGGTATAGTGAAATTGAAAGGTGGAAAGGATCAATGTGTGGAGAGAGACGAAGAAATGGCAGAAATATTAAATGAATACTTCAGTTCTGTGTTCACTAAAGAGGACCCTGGAGAAGGACCGACACTAGTTAACAAGAAACTGGAGGGGAATGGAGTAGATGTAACTCCATTTACAGTAGAAAATGTATGGGAAGAGCTGGTGAAACTGAAAGTGGACAAAGCCATGGGGCCTGATGAAGTTCATCCCAGAATACTGAGGGAGCTCAGAGATGTGCTGGCAGGTCCGCTGTGTGACCTATTCACTAGATCCCTAGAAACGGGAGTGGTGCCGAATGATTGGAGGAGAGCGGTGGTGGTCCTGCTTCACAAGAGTGGGAACAGAGAAGAGGCTGGTAACTACAGACCGGTTAGCCTCACTTCGGTGGTGGGAAAAGTAATGGAGTCACTGTTGAAAGACAGAATAGTGAACTATCTACAGTCGGGAGAATTGCTGCACCAGAGGCAGCATGGATTCACCATTGGAAGATCCTGTCAGACAAATCTGATTGACTTTTTTGACTGGGTAACCAAGGAATTGGATCGAGGAAGAGCACTCGATGTCATCTACTTGGATTTCAGCAAAGCTTTTGACACTGTCCCGCACAGGAGACTGGTGAATAAAATGAGAAGCTTAGGAGTGAGTGCTGAGGTGGTGGCCTGGATTGCAAACTGGTTGACGGACAGAAGACAATGTGTGATGGTAAATGGAACTCTCTCTGAAGAGAGAGCGGTTTTAAGCGGTGTACCGCAGGGATCGGTGTTGGGACCGGTCCTTTTCAATATCTTTGTGAGCGACATTGCGGAAGGGATAGAAGGTAAGGTATGTCTTTTTGCGGATGACACTAAGATCTGCAACAGAGTGGACACGCCGGAAGGAGTGGAGAGAATGAGACGGGATTTAAGGAAGATGGAAGAGTGGTCGAAGACATGGCAGCTGACATTCAATGCCAAGAAGTGCAAAGTCATGCATATGGGGAGTGGAAATCCAAATGAACTGTATTCGATGGGGGGAGAAAGGCTGATGTGCACGGAGCAGGAGAGAGACCTTGGGGTGATGGTGTCTAATGAACTGAAGTCGGCGAAACAATGTGACAAGGCGATAGCTAAAGCCAGAAGAATGCTGGGCTGCATAGAGAGAGGAATCTCGAGTAAGAAAAGGGAAGTGATTATCCCCTTGTACAGGTCCTTGGTGAGACCTCACCTGGAGTATTGTGTTCAGTTCTGGAGACCGTATCTCCGAAGAGACAGAGACAAGATGGAGGCGGTCCAGAGAAGGGCGACCAAAAAGGTGGAAGGTCTTCATCAAATGACTTATGAGGAGAGATTGAAGAATCTAAATATGTACACCCTGGAGGAAAGGAGGAGCAGAGGTGATATGATACAGACTTTCAGATACTTGAAAGGTTTTAATGATCCAAAGACAACGACAAACCTTTTCCATAGGAAAAAAATCAGCAGAACAAGGGGTCACGATTTGAAGCTCCAGGGAGGAAGATTCAGAACCAATGTCAGGAAGTATTTCTTCACGGAGAGGGTGGTGGATGCCTGGAATGCCCTTCCGAAGGGAGTGGTGAAGACCAGAACTGTGAAGGACTTCAAAGGGGCGTGGGATAAACACTGTGGATCCATAAAATCAAGAGGCCGTCAATAAAGAGTGGGTGGCTCGCCAGAATGACGGCTACTGCCTGGAGATAATACCCTTATTCAATAAACATACACATGGTTACTGTGACTCCAACATCGCTCTAAGCTACAACAGCAAGAGGAAATGTGGAAAAAAGGATTCGCACTCACAAAGTGGGGAGTAGCTGGCTTGTTACGGCGGTTACTACCCCAAACCAAATAAGCCTGATACTTCACTTTCAATGCATATCCAGCATAGCTCTCTGCTTCAACGGCAGGGGAGAAGAAAAACTGATACTTCACGCATATCCAGCATAGCTCTCTGCTTCAACGGCAGGGGAGAAGAAAAACTGATACTTCACGCATATCCAGCATAGCTCTCTGCTTCAACGGCAGGGGAGAAGAAAAACTGATACTTCACGCATATCCAGCATAGCTCTCTGCTTCAACGGCAGGGGAGAAGAAAAACTGATACTTCACGCATATCCAGCATAGCTCTCTGCTTCAACAGCAGGGGAGAAGAAAAAAGGATTCGCACTCACAAAGCGGGGAGTAGCTGGCTTGTTACGGCGGTTACTACCCCAAACCAAATAAGCCTGATACTTCACTTTCAATGCATATCCTGCTTCAACGGCAGGGGAGAAGAAAAACTGATACTTCACGCATATCCAGCATAGCTCTCTGCTTCAACGGCAGGGGAGAAGAAAAACTGATACTACACGCATATCCAGCATAGCTCCCTGCTTCAACGGCAGGGGAGAAGAAAAACAACCAATAAGGGCTGAATAACACAGTCTGGGTAAAACAAATAAGCATGGGTGTAGCTTGCTTATTGCGGCGGTTACTTCCCCTACTACCCATAACTAATCAAGCTTGATATTTCACTTGGTTGCAGCTCCATCACTGCTCTCTACATTAATGGTGGGGGTGGAAGGGAAATAGAACCAAAGAGCTAAGAGAAACAGATAAGTATGAGAGGAAAAGGGTGTGGGGCTTGCTGGGCAGACTGGATGGGCCGTTTGGTCTTCTTCTGCCGTCATTTCTATGTTTCTATAAGACCTCTCATCGCTCCCTGGTACGACCACATTTTGAATAGTGTGTGCAATTCTGGTTACCCTATCTCAAAAAAGATATAGAAGAATTAGAAAAAAGTACAGATAAGAGTGACCAAAATGATAAAGGGATGGAAAAATTGCCCTATGAGGAAAGGCTAAAGAGGTTAGGACTCTTCATTTAAGAGAAGATATGGCTGAGAGGAGATATGATAAGGTCCATAAAATGAGCGGAATGGAATGGGTGAACACATATCGGTTGCTGGCAGCAGAAGAGGACTGGAAGGCTCAGCTGCATACATTACCCAGCAGCCCCCAATCACCTCTTCCAGAGGTCACTGCGAGCAAGCTCCACAGACCCAGCTTCCAGAGGCCCCGCACTTCTTGTAGCAGGACTGGACGGAAAGGCTCATCGGCATACATTATCAAGGAGCTCCTGGGAGAGGACTCTAGAGGTCACTGTGAGTGATCCAGACTTCACAGCCCCAGCTTCCAAAAGCCTTGCAATGCTTGCCGCAGAAAAGCTGGAATGGCACAGCTTATGGTGGCTGTACCTCAAAGCTCCTTCTTATAAATTTACTACAGATTTTATATAGAAGAAATTAATTCAAAACACGAGTCAATAAGGTAGGTAAACTAGGTAGATATAAGTAGATGCACGTCTTGAGGATCATTGTCAGAACATACATCAGTAGACAAAGTAGTTTAGATTAGCTTTACTCCCTACTCCAATAGAAATTTTAACTCAATAACAAATCAACAAAATTAAGATGTAGAAAGCAGTCCAGCAACAAGAGGTTTTCCAGTTTATTTTGCACTGAGTGCCACATGTATGATTATCTCCCAGCTTGTGAAAGGTTGTGTGTGTGCAGTAGGTACAAAGAGCTTCTAGCCCTCAGAGAACGAGTTCAATCTTTGGAGGCTAGATTGGCAGACCTGGAGTAGCTAAGAGAGGGAGAGAAAATGGAGAGGTATAAAAAAGGAGACCTTCAGGTACATAGTAGATCGGTCATATCAGGCACCACCCTGTGCTGCCTTGGAGGAGAAAGGTCACCTGGAAGGACAACATCACCTTGGTGAGGAAGGAAGCAATCCTGTAGCTACGACCTACCCTTAAGGTAATGGAGTATCCTAACACAGGGGTAGATTTTCAAACATGGCGCGTTCGTGTACTTTTGCTGGCGCATCAGGCGCAAGCAAAAGTACGCGGGATTTTAGTAGATACGCGCGTAGTCGCGCGTATCCGCTAAAATCCTGGATCGGCGCGCGCAAGGCTATCGATTACGTATAGCCGGCGCGCGCCGAGCCGCGCAGCCTACCCCCGTTCCCTCCAAGGCCGCTCCGAAATCGGAGCGGCCTTGGAGGGAATCCTCTAACGCCCTCCCCTCACCTTCCCCTCCCTTCCTCTACCTAACCCACCCCCCCGGCCCTGTCTAACCCCCCCCCTACCTTTGTCGGGGGATTTACGCCTCCCGGAGGGAGACGTAAATCCCCGTGCGCCGGGACGCGACCTGGGGGTGGGTACGGAGGGCGCAGCCACGCCCCCGGACCGCCCCGGGCCGTAACCATGCCCCCGGCCCGCCCCCAAAACGCTGCCGACACGCCCCGAAAACGGCGCGGCGCTCGGCCCCGCCCCCGACACGCCCCCCTCCGAAAACCCCGGGACTTACGCGAGTCCCGGGGCTCTGCGCGCGCCGGTAGGCCTATGTAAAATAGGCTCACCGGCGCGCAGGGCCCTGCTCGCCTAAATCCGCCCGGTTTTGGGCGGATTTAGGCGAGCAGGGCTCTTAAAATCCGCCCCACAGTGTATATGTTTCCAGGGGCATGTGCCCAGGATTAGGATGGCTGTTGCGGTTGGTGATTCAATTATTAGGAAGGTAGATAGCTGGGTGGCTGGTGGATGTGAGGATCGCTTGGTAACTTGCCTGCCTGGTACAAAATTGGCAGACCTCACTTGTCACATGAACAGAATTTTAGTTTGAAGCATAGCTACTATACCTTTGAACATTCTTCCAGGTTTGTTTTTTTTTTTTAAGTTCTTTCATCTTATCTCATTGGTTGCAAATTTTTATCTCTCTTCCACTTTCTGATTTTAATTTTATCATCATAAACTTTCAATTTCTCATATTTATTCAAGCAAATTGTAGGCATAGAAAAAATGTTGATATATTATTCAGAGTATTCATCCCAAATCATTTTGTTTCTTTTCATATATTTTGACCAATTTCTCATCAGAAGTGGGAAACCATGAAAAAATTGTACAGTATAGACAGTTAACATTTATTTATTTTTTCTGAATTGCTAATACTATGAAATAAGATGCTAGTCTAAGAAAATATGCCAATAACATACCAAAATGTCCAAATAAAGAAAACTGAATTTGCTATGTAAAAAATATATTAAATAGATAAACTGTTTTCTTTCAAAACTGTTACAATTCTATTATGAAGGCAGTGGTCCGAACCAATAGGTCTGTAGGTGAATTTTGAGTTGTTCCTGCCTCTTATTAATCTCGAGTAACTGAGCAGCTAATAAACTTTCCTCTCAAGGTTAGGAAGCAGTTTCCATATTAAACTGGTTTTTGTTCTATTTATTTAACTTTGTTTCTTCTGATTCACTTTTCATTAATTTATATTTATGCGTTGAGTAATTGATTTATTTGAAGGTACTTCTAGTCTGCTAAAATCATGACCATGTGCTAAGCAGATTACAAAAGAAAACATAAATCTATCAATAAAGCAATAACAATAAACCAATGTGATCACAAAATCAACAAACTGAAACGAACCAGAAACAAACAGTACATAAAACAATGACCCATTACATACCCTCCTCACACCCGTTATGCCCAAGCTTAATTTAAATACTAACCTGTGAAAAACATGGCAGAAACCCATAGCTGCAGTGAGGGATTTAATGCAACTTAAGGCTTTTATGCTAAAAGCTTGCACGCAGAGCAATGCTAAAATAACACTGACTTGACTTGCATATTTATTCTAAGGCTCACTGGGCAGGGCACCATATAATAACTGAAATCATTATGATGATGTTCTACCCCAGCAACAAGACCATCCTTGTCTTACATTGTTTTCTAATTATTGTCTGCTGTGCAATATAATACTTAAATATACCCACCCGCTGTTCTTCAAATAAGTTTTACCAAGTTGCCTGCTTTTTCTGCTTAGAAAAACCAGTTTATTTTATTTTATTTTATTTTTTTTTTACATATCGAAAAAAAAAATCCCTTTTCTTGATTTCAATAAATGAGTATCCTAAGAATTTAGGGACAAAACTAACCCATACTGATTCTGCCCAAGACTGGAGGAGAAACTGCTACGGAAGCCCTGGGAACGTGAGCAGTCCTTTAGTAATGAAGTCAATGATCATTTCCTGATAAATAGGATACTTACAGTGGCAAGCTCTTGACTCATTCCTTCTTTACTGGAAGATCCACACAGCTGCTCGAGTAAAGTATAACGGGATGCATCTTCGGGCCCGTTCCCTCTATAGTGGACATACAGATTGTGCTGGTATATATCCATAATTGACACCGGGTTTCCGATGAAAGATTTTCTCACATCATTTTCTTCTTGATCAGCTAAAACCAGAAAGAATTGAAATTACTGCACCCTTATTTCAGAAATGCATACTATTTTCTACATATGCTCTACATAATCTTGTCCTTGGGATTTAAAAAAACCCCAAAAAAACCCAACATATTGGATTGCTCATGTCATAAGAGCTGATTAATGCAGGTGCACAATGGACAAGACATTGTATCTAGTGACTGAGATCCCCTGAAGATAAGCATATGTGAAGAAACTTTTTTTTTCTCGATCTGGCAGCTTGCTCCGGTTCCTTTGGACTTCTTAGTCCATTGGAACCGGCACTTGTATCTGGTGCCATGAGCCTTCATTAACAACTTCCCGGGAATTTTCTTCCCAATTGACTTTGGCCCAGTGTCATTGCAACAGTCCTTGGCCAGGGGTCATGCTCCAAGACTCCTCCTGGAACCCTGCAACCGTGTGCTCAAAATCCAGCCACTAGGTGTCACTACTGCACAATGACTCCAACGCCCTGCATCTACAGAATCCCCCGGCCCCAGCTGACCGAACCCAGGTATCTCTGCAAAGCAGGGCACAGCACTGCCACTGAGTAACCAGAGTGCACCACAGGGCAAATGTTAATAGACCAGGTATGATCTGCTTGGTTTTGTAATACAAAGAGGCGCCGGAGTTTTTATTCAATGTTTGGGATCTGCTGGGTTTCACAGGAAAGAGCAAGGAAAGAACCTCCCATGATGACTGTTCCTTCTGATGTTAGTATTGTATTGAAACTTGGGTCTGCAGCAGCAATAGCCTGCAGTGCTGACCAGGTCTGTGCATATTTCTGAAGCTTTGGTTCTTTGAACCATGAGGATTATCAGGACAGCCTGCAGCATGAACAATCTGTTCAAAGTGGGAAGAAAATATCAGAGGACAATTTACAGAATCTTGGGGCACTATACAATTCAGTATTTTGGAAAAATGCATGAAGCTACCTCTGGGGCAGAAAGCTTGGCAGCACATTTCTGCCATTTGGGTTCTATGATGACTTTCATAAAGGTAAAGTTATTATCAATAGCGAGCTGCATACAATGACAGACAGCTATAGGGACTTGCTCTACCCAAAACCCTCATTGGTACAGGGAATCTGAATTTGCATTACAGGTTATTTTACTTCATATTTAAAACATCTCTCTTCTCTGATTTCACAATGTTGCTTCATGTTTGCAGGCTACAAAATGGTGAGGGTGATATTCAAAGGGATTTGTCTGGATAACTTTTGAATTAGTCAGATAAACCCCGATATTTGAATATGAAGGCATTAAACCAAATAAAATGTATCCAGGTAAACTGAAGGCTTTCTGGGGCGGAGATCACTTAGATAACTTATTCAGCTCACTCCAGTGTTCAGTATTAGCCAAACATGTTATTTGGGTAAGCCTGGGCATGCCTTGGAGTTGGATGAAGGTTATTTTGGAATGTTTTATACTGAAAATATATCTAGTTAAGTGCTGACCAAAAAAATTAATATCCCCCAACACTGCATACCTGTAGGCCCAATTCCAACACCTCCAGCCTACTAAAGGAGTAAGACTAATGAGGTCCATAGCACCCTCCCACCATCCCTTTCCCAAGCCCCCCTAAAAGATTTAAACTGTTGCAGGCCTATCAGACCTAGGATCTTACCGCCATCACCGAGCCCCCTCTGAAAGCCCAACCTCAAAACTGTTAGGAGACACAGAACCCTCCTGCCATCTCCCCAAGCCACCATAGCCATGGTAGGATTATCACACTTCCAACGGTGTTGAGTGTTGCTTGGACAGAAACATTGGTGGGTAGTTCCAGGTCACCTAGCAGGTTGGAGGGTGGACTTTCAAAGGGGGCCTGGAGGCTTTGGATTAATTTTGAATTTGTGAAGTCTGGGGATGGGGGAAGATCCTTGGGCCGATAGGCCCACAACATGTTAAATCTTTTGGGAGGCTTGGGGGGAGGATGCTATGAACCACATTAATCTTTTATCAGAGTGTGGGGCGGTGAATCAGGCATACAGGCCCACAATGATAGGATTTGGTTTTTAATTTTTGATCACCACTTAAACCAGCTACATTGCACATATAGCCGGTTAAGGTTAAAGTTAACAGGGTCATGCTCCCAGATAACCTGAAACCTACCTGTTATAATCAAACATAGCTGATTAGGTTTGAAAGTTATCTGGGTAGGAATACCCAGATAACTTTGTTCAAGTGTAGTCAGCAGGAAGTGTATCCCGCTGAATATCCTGGCCATCTTATTTGGCTAACTTTAGCTAGATAAGTTACCATTAGATGCTTTTCTGAATATTGGCCTCAGTGTGTTAAGTAGTCCTGTGACAGGAAATGCTTTCTTTACTCCTTGGGACTTTAACCCTTACTTCACACGATCTGATAAAACCAGATCATAAAACATACATGCATGTGGAAACAGTCACAATTGGAAAAGTGATCGAGGGTCACTTCTACATAATGGTCCCTGGAAATGTCTCCAATAGCTAAGTACTCTAAACCCGGTTAACATCAACTACTCAAGAAATCAACCCAAATTCTGTTGCTTTTGGAACAGGACTTTGGTGCTCGACAGAAAGCCTATTAGAACAAAGAGCTGAGAACCAGAGCAACCAGGATTCAAAATCCCACTTCCCCCAGGATGTTCCTTCTGAACTCTGACAGTCATTTTCTATCTCCTGTTGCCTCAGGTACCCCCTTAGATTGTAAGATTTAGGACAGGGACTTTTTGTACAGGAATACTAATAAATCCTCCAAAGAATCAGTGTATTTCCCCACTAGACCCAATACCTCCCAACTACATCTGTGACTTAAGACAAAATCCAGCCCCCGGCTAACTATCATACTAGCTCAAGGCACTTTATTATGTCAAAGGTTGTAATAAAACCTACCCTGAAGAAACCAAGCTTGGACCCAAAAATAGTCCATCACTATCATACAGTCTCCAACTTACCCTTCTTATCTAAACTAGTGGAAAAAAGTGATCTACATATAAATCCAAGATTTCCTAGCAGAAAGCATCCTTTATCCTTACCAATCTGAATTCAGAAAAGGCCATGGAACAGAAAGTGTCCTATTTGCCATACCCAACAACATTCATCTAAAAGCTGACCAAGATGGTGACTCCCTATTACTTCTACTAAATCTTTCATAAGAACATAAGAAATGCCATACCGGGTCAGACCAAGGTTCCATCAAGCCCAGCATCCTGTTTCCAACAGTGGCCAATCCAAGTCATAAGTATCTGGCAAGTACCCAAACATTAAGGGGTAGATTTTAAAATATGCGTGCACGTGTCCATGTGTGCATGGTTCCTGGCGTGCACACATGGATGTGCCGATTTTACAACATGCACATGTCGTCATGCATATGTTATAAAATACGATGCCCGCGCGCACATGCTCGCCCAATTTTGTGAACGCGGGTGCCCACTTGCATGTGCAGAGGGGCGATGATGTGCTCGGGCCTTTCCCCAGTTCTCTCCCAGTCCGCTTCAATTAAGGAGGAGACTACTTAACCTTCCTCCTGTTTGCCCTCTCCACACCGACCCCTAAATCTACCCTACCTATCTTTTTTTTTTTAAACTTATTTCCTCCTCGGAGTAGAAGTTGCGCACACCAGCTGGCTGCCAGCACGCGAGTCACTGGGACAGCGCAATATGACGCTGTCCTGGCCGTCCCCCGCTCCACCCCTGGCCTGCCCCTATTTAATGGCCTGGCACGTCAGCGCATATTGGGAGATACGTGCGTGGCCGGGCCATTTCTAAAACACACTCGGCGCGCGCACAGCCCGACCAAGCGCATAGCTCCAGGTATTTGCGTGTGCCTGCGAATTAAAATTTACCCATAAATGAATAGATCCCAAACTGCTAATCTTTATTGATTAATAGCAGTTTATGGACTTTAGCTCTAGGAACTTATCCAAGCCTTTTTTTTAAACCCAGTTATACTAACTGCCGTAACCTCATCCTCTGGTAATGAATTCCAGAGCTTAATTATGCATTGAGTGAGAAAGAATTTTCTACGATTTGTTTTACATGAGCTACTTGCTAACTTCATGGAAAGCCCTCTAAGTCCTTGTATTATCCAAAAGATAATTTACCTGTTCCTTTCATGATTTTGTAGACCTCTATCATATCCCCATCCCCATGTCCCTCAGCCATTTTTTCTCCAAGCTGAACAGCCCTAACCTCATAGGGGAACCTTTATCATTTTGGACTGCCATTGCCGCTGTCGATCTCCAGCTCTTAATACAAAGACTAAGGAACGCTGGCATTGAAGGCCTAGCCCTAAAACGGTTTGAATTCTTCTTGGAAAACAGATCTCAATCCATCACATGGGCTAACATAGCTTCCTCACCAAAAGACTTCACCTGTGGAGTACCTCATGGTTCAGTGCTTTCTCCGATCCTCTTCTACATTTACATTAATTGAATCTGTGACTTCATTCTATCCTTCAGTATCAAATGCCACCTTTTTGCAGACAATATTCAACTTTGCACATAAATAGTTTCAGACTGTGGTAACTTGGGCGATAGCAGCTTGGAAACAGCCAGGAAGAATAAGGAGGCAGACTCTGGTTGTTTCCCTTTCGTGAAATGTATTTACACTGAACAAACCCAAAACAAACAGCAGCGCAGTTCACCTTAACTTCAGGTAACTCAATCTTTAAACGTAGCAGGTCTTAGCGTACGTGGGTCCCTGCCTGCTCCCCGGGGCCTGTTTAAACCTTCCAGGCCCTGAGTTCTTAAACTCTGGTGAGGGGCTCCTCCCTTCACCCAGAATTCACTGTGGGTTTGGATTTTAAGGAGGACCAGGCGAGACAACTGTGTCTGGTCCCTTAAGGTAGTCTGAAGGAGTTTTCTACATACTCCCTCACACAGACAAATTGTCTTCAGTTACTAATCTCAGTCAATAGCACAATGGGGCAACAACCACAACTCAAATTAAACCCTACTAAATCCAAACTTCTCTGGCTAAGCTGACAGAGCCACCCATTATTACCTTTATCCTCTGTTGCAGGTTCACTCTGTGAGTGCGGTAAAACTCATATCCAGTGCCCTGAAACATAAACAAGGCCGGTGACCTGTGCGACCCCTCCCCCAACAGGATCTGCTGCCCTGGAACACAAGTATCCTGCAGGCTCCTTTTCTGACAAGATTTGCTACACAAAGCACTTCATGCCACACTCACACACTATGACGGTAACTTTTAAACTGGCGTGTGGGCGTACATGCATACACATTCGTCGGCCTGCACCCAGGGACATGGCCATTTTATAACATATGCATGTATATGCATGCATATTATAAAACAACCTGTCCGTGAGCACATGTGCATGCAATTTTAAGTGGATGTATGCCTATGCGCACAAACGCTGCTTCTACCATGTACACGGAGGGATTTTAATAGACACGTGCGCTGATGCCATGACCAGTTTTCCCAGTTCTTTCCCATTTCACCCAGGTAAGGGATAGGATTTCCAAACCCCTGCTTCTCCCGTTAGCTCCAATCCTTAAAACCCTGATCTAACAATTTATCTTTATTTTATGACTTACGTGTCCTCCATAGCAGAAGGATGAAAGAAAAGAAATAGATGCCTGTAGTCTTAAAACAATCCTTTATTGCAGTGGAGACACAAGGGTAGCCCGACTCTGGCCGAGTTTCGCCGTTTCAAAACGGCTGCCTCAGGGGCTTACAATAATCTTCTTGAATTCATTAGTTATATATCGACTAAGAATATAATGTGATCATATAAAGAGCTGTATGATCTCTTATGTTGCGTCTTGAAGCATTCGCGATAGCAGAACTCCACTAGCAAAGGCCTTTGCTAGTGGAGTTCTGCTATCGCGAATGCTTCAAGACGCAACATAAGAGATCATACAGCTCTTTATATGATCACATTATATTCTTAGTCGATATATAACTAATGAATTCAAGAAGATTATTGTAAGCCCCTGAGGCAGCCGTTTTGAAACGGCGAAACTCGGCCAGAGTCGGGCTACCCTTGTGTCTCCACTGCAATAAAGGATTGTTTTAAGACTACAGGCATCTATTTCTTTTCTTTCATCCTGACGGCTATTATAGATCGCCTTCCTTCGTGCTTTTTGGGTCCTCCATAGCAGAAGGAAAGTTATGCAGCAGGGGGACTCTGGCGCGCGCCTGTATGCGTAAGTATTTATGCGCTAATTTGAAGTTGAAATCCAGGAACGCCCAACAACCCGCCCTACCCCCCTTTTTTTTTTAACTTTTCATTTGTGCGCGCAGCAGGAGATACGCATGTGCTTGGGTGGCTTTTAAAATCTGCTCGGCATGCGCCGGGCCGACGTATTCGTGTATCTCCTTGGTTTTGGCGCGCATCAGACATTTAAAATTCACCTTTAAGTCGGCACAACTGTAGATGCCAGCATAAGCTGTGTTTTAGTACTAAATGCTAGATTATGCTCCAGAAAGCAAAGGTTAGATACAGATACAGCAAAGACAAGAGTTGCAATAACGTAGTACAATAACCTGTCTTATAAGAATCCTCTTTCTTCCTCTCCCTCCAATGCTTCTGTTAATTATATCCTTTTCATCTACACAACTGAAAGCATGCTTTGAGAAACACATGCACTTTTTCAAAATGTGATCCAGGGAAAGAAAACAACTCTCTCTTGTGACGCCATCTGTTTACTTCTTCTTTTCCCACGTTTGTTAGCAGGGGTCAGAGGTGAGAGCGCAGAGCCCAGTAAGGCCTACTTCCTGCTTGTCAGACTTAGGATAAGCAATCCCATTACATCCTCCTTTTCAGGAACCCCCTTACAACCCAAAAACTCAGTACAGAGTATGGGGTTCACATGAAGACCTTTACAATAGAACACCATATATCAAAGGCGATGAAAATCTTCTTCATGTACCTGTACCAGATTTACCAACTGTGTAACTACTTTGAGAAACACAACCTTACTACAATTATACATGCATTAATAAATAAATCTTCATGTACCTGTACCAGATTTACCAACTGTGTAACTACTTTGAGAAACACAACCTCACTACAATTATACATGCATTAATCATCAGTCACGTGGACTAGTGTAATTCTTTTTTCAACAGCCTTTCAAAATACAACCTCAAATGTTCAATTGCCACCATCATGTCAGAGCACAGGCACCATAATCTTGGTCAGGCCAAAACAACAGGCCACATAAGGCCGATCCTGAGGAAGCTTCACTGGTTCCAGGTTGAGTACAGGATACAGTTCAAAATTCTCTGCCTAGCCTTCAAATGTGCAAACAAACTTGCCCTTGAGTACCTTCCCAAGCTTCTATTCACATATACGTCCACAAGAGAACTTCAATCTTTCTAAATGGCCTCCCTGCTCCTCTCCTCTTTTGACAGCTGTTAAACTCACTTGTACAAGATTGCAGACATTCAGCTGCCATGCCCCAAAACCATGGAACAAGTCACCACTATCTCTTCGCCTCGAAACAATCTACCTCAACTTCAGAAAGCAAGCCAAGGCATGGTTACTCATCTGGGCCTTCACACAGACACCATGACAGAGACTTCCTCCTTGCAAAGTCTACCAAAACTCTTATCATAAGACACCCTTCTTCACCCAAGGGCTTTTATTCTAGTATTTATCCTCCCTTCTTTATAGATGCCTGCATTGCTCTCTCATACCCTTTTTTGTTCTACATGCCTACGAGTTAATTCCTAGGCCATGCTCTCCTATAAACCAAACAATCACCAACAACATATCCCATGTCTTCGCCTTATGGTCTTTAAATCTGTGCTAATTGTAAACTAAGATTCCACTGCAATTGTAGTTAATTTTGTTCATAATCTGCCTTGAGACCATTTGTTGGTAAATTACTTACTGTATCTGAACGTAACTAGTCTCGAACTACCAACGAAAAGGCATGAGTTAAATACACAACAAACAAAATAATAAAAGGTGGCATATCAAATGTCTAAAATAAATAATAAATAATGCTGCAAACTACCGTGAGCATTATCTGAAAAGATAAGCTGAAAATCTAAATAATATTTTATTAAGTTTGTCCTATATTCACAAAAATATTATAAAAAATTCATATTTGGCACTATTAAAATTATCATATGTAAAATCTATGCAGTACTATTCGTAGTGTCAGTAATTCTCCTTGCAGGCCAGGACACAAGGGCACACTCTGGACAATCACCTGTCAGTATGAGCAATACACCTAAATGCCCCAGAAAATGGAAGTACTTGGGGAATAGGCAATTAATATGTCCACAGGCTTTTAAGGCATCAAAGACATGAAACAGGTGCCTGCAAAATTACAAATACAGAAAGACTTTACCAATGCACCATTTCATGAAATATTGTAAAGTATCTCAACTAGTAATTGGTGTATCCTAAAAAAAAAAAAAAGAAATTACATTTATTGAAGGAAAAGCAGAGAAAAGAGAAACCTGCTTTTCTGATACTGAAAGAAATATGGTTTGCACCTAATCTGTTACAAAACCAGCGAGAAAATATTGGTCAGTTAGGGAATAATTTTCCAGGTGATCTAAATGGCTAATTAAGGACTTAGCTAGCAAGATCAAAGGATTTCAAAATTAATCAGGCTGAGTGGTTTAAATTTAGCTGCTGAAATTCTGGACTGCCAGATGATGGCATAAGAAAGTTAGATCACTAGGGTTCATTTTCAGCCATGGCCACCTAACTTGGCCGATCAAATCTAGGCACTAAATCTGGCCAGCCTGGGAACCAACAACCCTTCCTGGCAGTCCCAAACTCCATCCTACCCATCCCCCATAAAGTCCCGATACTTGAAAACAGTTCCTCAAAGTCTTGATCTCTCTCCTATGACCTCCCAAATTCATGATGTTGAAAAATGTCTTCACAAATCTGACCCCTCTTCCGTCATAGTCCTTAGGCCATCCCTCCACCTAGAGGCAGGATGCTTGCCTCCTCTGTGCTCCGGTGCCAAGTTCTGAATGCCACTGACAGCATTCAGATATTGGCACTGCAGCATGGAAGGCACAAGCATACTTCTTCCTGCTTCCTGGAGGGGCAGAAGAGGGCGGTGTCAAGGGACTGGGGAGGAAGGGAGATCAGGTTCCGCAGGTGGTAGAAGGATGTCTTCCTTGGATAAATTTAGCTGGCTAGCACTTATTTTTAGCACTAACCAGGTACGTTTTGACTCTAAAGTTTGGGAAGTCTATATCTAGGTGACTAAGGTTTAAGCTGGCAAGATTTAGGGCAATGTTGAGCTGAAAACTGGCCTAAATTTAGTTGGCCAAAATGTTATTAGCTAGGTAAAGGACTATTTTGAAAATTCACCCATTAGCAACATGTTCCAGGTAATGCTGGCAAGGCCAGTGAAACTAGTTAGGGTAATCTGCTTTGTAAGAAGCAGAAGAACAATTTCGATACCACATCTGGAAATGGGATTAGCTAATCCAGTGACAAGACAGCTACTCTTATCTTTCTCCCCAAAGCATCACTCTCCCCAGTTACCTTCCTAGCTGCTTAAAGTGCTTTCTCCTCCAGACCTCCCTTCTCTATTGATATTTAATGCTGCAAGTGCAGCTCATAAAAAACCCAGAATCAGTGTTTTACAGTCTCTTTTATTAATTCAAGCCTAGGGTGAGCAAATGAAAGATTTACTTTTACTACTGATAGTCGGTAACTAAGGCTATGGTTGATGATTGAAGCTGGTGCTCACAAATTCCAAACTTGTGTCGATTCAAACTTTTTTTTTTCCAAAATTTCTTGGCCTTGTTTTGACTATGCTAAAGCATGCCAAAATACAAACCAAATTCAAAAGGATGAATATATTTGCAGTTCAGTTAGCTGAGAGTTGCTTTAAAATCCAGTAGTAAGGTTTCATGAGGTATTGGAAGTCAAGGTCAGAAACGAGGCCAGTAGGCTGCTTAAAATGTCACATGCTTTCGCTTAATTGGAAAGTAGTGTGCTTGACTATAAGGAGGTTAAACATTGTCCATGGATCACTGGATTAATCTGATGCTTTGAGAAATGTAAGCAATTAAGAAAAAATAACCACAATTATTTATAATGGTATTTCCTTAATATACTGCAGGCCTTTATAATTACAGCTAGAAAAGCAAAAAAAAAAAAACAAAGCTCAAGAAACTTAGGCACCAAGCACAACACAGCAACCTGTGATATCCACCAAGCACGACACAGAGGAAAATACAGACTACCAAAGCCATATTGTGAAATTCAAAATGACACCCAATCTGCAATTCAAGTACAGAAGAAATTCTTAAATCCTGCCTCCACAAGACAGCAGTCATATCAGCTTCATTCCAACTCTGGCTCCCATGCTTTAGATTGTGCCTACATTTAAAAGTAGATGGTTTTTGCTTTGTTTTGGTTTTTTCCCCCTTGTGAATTTAATACTCACAAAACGTATCAGACAATAGCACTGGAAACCAAAATCCTCTGAGAATAAAACCGGAGATTTAATAAATAGCTAGGTATTTTTAAAGGCATTCATGACGTACGTTTTGCTTACAAAGATGCTTGAATTAACCCCTAATCTCACTGTTGCAGATTGCTTTGGTGTGACTTTAAGTGTCTGTACTCTTTCAAGAGAATTTTAAACGCCCGGTGCGCGCCAAAACTGGGAGGCATGTGCCCAGGTTGGGCCGGTGCATGCTGAGCAGATAAAAGCTGCTTGAATATGCGTGCACTTGCTGCCACGCGCACAAATGAAAAGTTCCCAAAAAGGGGCAGGGTGTGGGCGTGGTCAGGGCGACGAATGGGCACTCCTGGAGTTTTACATTGAAATTTGCACGAAAATACTTATAGGCGTGTGCCAGGTCCCCTGCTACGTAGCTTTACTTCTGCAATGGATGATGTGCAACTTATAAAAAAAAAAAAAAAGATAAATAGACAGATTTGGTGGCGTTTTAAGGGTTGGAGCTAACGGGAGAAAAGAGACTATTACCCTAGAAGAGTTTCTTTACCTGGGTGAATTGGGAATAAACTGGTAACGGTGATGGCGCCATGTCTTTTAAAATCCCCCCACTTACACGGTAGAAGCGGCATTTGCAGGCATAGGCATGTCCACTTAAAATTGCATGCACACGTGAGCGTGGTCAGGCTATTTTATAACGTGCGCGTATACGCGCGAATGTTATAAAATAGCCGCATCCCTGGGTGTGGGATGACAAAGGCGCGCACATGGGTGCCCACGCACCTGTTTAAAAGTTACTGTCTTTATGTCATCAACCATGATGAAAGCAGCAGAGTCTTATGGAGAAAGCCTCCAACAGTGCCAGATGCTGACAGCGTGACTGTAAGGAGAGGAAAGGCTAATTACATTTTGCTTTTCTGTATTTTATTTTACCATTCTATGTTTTTGAAAGGAAAAAAAAATAGAGATCCCTTGCTTGAATTTAAAAGTTAAAGGTTAAAGTAACAAGTTTAGCACTGATAGCCATAGCTTGAATTAAAAGTTGGGGCTTTCCCAGGCTTGCTGTGATTTGCTAGGTTTATTAGAGTTGAAACAAATTACCGGTAGTTAATATACCTCAGCTGGGTATTGTGTGTGGCTGATTAGTCAGCCCATAAACCTCACCCTTAGCTGGAGGCTTCAGGGGCTACTTAATTCCATTAAGGAATAGGTTGTATGAACTGGAATCTTCCTGGAAGAGTCCTCTAGTTGGAAAGCAAAAACTCTGCCCCGGCGAAGACGCTGGCCGAGTGAGCTGATGAGATCTGGATGAACGTGAGAGGCTACCAGGGGAGCAGGCTCTGAGATGGGACTTTCAAATGGGTGTGCGGGTGCCCAGATACCTGTGTGTGTTGGCGGGCGCCCACAGACGTGGCAATTTTATAACATACATGCACATGTCCTAAAATACCCTAAGTTTGCATTGTGCGTGCTCCTAATTTTAAGCTTGTGCAAGCTTACGGATGCCCACCTAAGGGTATTTTCTAACAGATGTGCAACCAGCCAAGGACCTGTTTCACCAGTTCATCCACCAGTTTGCTCAGTGTTCAGCTAGGTCCTCCCAACCGCCCCCTGGTTCTTTAGCTTATATTCCCCCCCCAGATACCCCACACTCCTCAAAGATGCATGTACATTTTATTTTGAGGCTTAAACTTCCTCCATGACAGCAGTAAAGTTATGCGGCACTGGACCTGGGCCCTGCCCCAGAACGCCCAAGCCTCACCCACACCACGCCCCTTGTTTCTCCAATGTGAGATATTCACTCATCGGGACTTGTATGCACAAGTGGGCGACTTTTAAAAATCAGGTAGGCATGCACATGTCCTACATGCATGCGCCCATTTCCTGATTTTGGCATGCACCCAGCTTTTAAAATCTCTCTTTTTAGTTACTAAAATCTAAAATATCAAATTTTTGAGGCTAGTAATATTAAATCCCTATGAATAAATTCCTAGCCTAACCTTTAAGGCCATGCAGTTTAGCATTTAAGGAACTTAAACTTTATTAAGCATTCCCTACTCCCTTTAATAATTTAGAAGACGATTTTCAAAGCAATCTAACTGTGTTAAACCAGATTAACACACCTAGATTGCCCTGATTGAAACTCTGCCCAACTAAAAGGGTACATGAGCTTCCACACCATGCATGCATTTCACCTAAGAGTAATGAGGAATTCCCTGGGGCATTTAGGAGGAAACTGTGTGCAAACATGGTATTTTTAAAAATATTCAACTATTTTACCCCCCACCCCAAAAAACAAAAACAAAGCCAGGGCTTCCCAAACCTGTCCTGTGGTTCCCACAGCCACAGAAAGATAACTGTATATGTGACAGTCAGTGCAAATGAATGGATAACCCTAATCCCACTGCTAGACTGCAATCTGCATAGAAATTTTCAAATAGCTTACCATAGTTGAAAAGTCCATGGGTACTTTTATCAAGCATACTGTCTGCCAATTTTCAAGTGTTCAGCTGAAAATTAGCAGAAAATGCACAGGCTAAAAGCACCCGCATATTTGGCATCTACTATTTCAGGGCTTCCCAAACCTGTCCTGATGACCCCACAGCAAGTCGGGTTTTCAAGATATCCACAAAAAAATGCATGAGATAAAGTTGCATACCATGGGGTTGGGAAGATGTCAGTTTAGAATTTGTATTGCTGGAGGGAGGGGGCCATTTTTTTGTGGGTCTGGGACAGAGCCTGAATGAACTGGGGGGGGGGGGGGGGAAGCACAGTAATTGTTTACACAGGGCAGGCAAAAAAAGCTAGTATCGGCCCTGCTTTAACTATCAGTGAAGAGACCAGTTATTGCCCATGCACCATGAATAAATTAATGCTAAGTGCTAGTAGTTGCCACAGCTATCGGCACTTAATACCATGCTGAACTGGAGGAGGTAGGAGCCTTCCCTCTTCCAATCTGAATTGGGGGACACTTTTGGCTCAGGGGTGGCGCTGGAAGGGTGATTTTGGCACGCAAATGTTTTTTTAAAAGGTAGGGTTGGGGCAATAAATGCAGCTTGATTATGTTACATGCAGCTCTCTTCTTTCAATAAGGAATTGACTCAAGTCTCCCCAACTGTGCAGCCCAGTTGTCCATGCCCACTTCCACAGAGCATCCAAAAACCTAGGAACAAATGGATTACAGTAGGCTCTGGTAGGCCAAGATCTGAGACACAGGTACACAGACACTCAAATGATAGCGGTACAAAATGCCTTTTCTGTATTGAAAAATGAAGATGTTCCAGCAGTGGAAACTCCAATAGTATCTGAAAGGAAAGAAGATACCCAATGCACAAGAAAATCCCATAACATGATTAAAAGTCATAACAGAAAGATTCTTGTGCTGGGAGACTTGGTCATTAGAATTACTAATTGGAGACTTCATTTCAAGGGGAACAGAATAGTTAAATGTCTTCCAGGATCCTCAGCTGATAGATGTGCAAACCAGATAGTCAATTCAATTAAAGAAGAAAGTAAGGACTCAAAAATCAATGTTATCATTCTTCTGGGTACTAATGACCTTGCTAGAAATAGTATCTAAACAGTAAAAAGATTTCCAGAATATGGGGAACTAGAATGGGCACATGGCAAAGACTATTGCCTTTTCAGAAGTGTTACCCTGTTCACCAAAAGGGGATGGAAAGGCTAAGCCATATAGACTTGAATGCATGGCTCAAATCATGGTGTAAAGATAGTGGTTTTGGATACGTTGGAGGCTGGGGCTGTGTATGGAACAGTAAAATGTTGAATAGTAAGAATGGCCTACATTTGTCTGTGGTGGGAAAGAGGATGCTAAGCGAGAAATTCAGATCATGTATTATTAAACATTTATGTTTAAATATCTTTATTGACCACAACCACAAGAGAATAAAAACAACCCTCTCAAGAGTACTGATGATTCCATAGAAAATAGAATTATACCACAAAACTAGAGGGTGGGGATGGCCAATGAAACTGGAATTTCACCCCCAAGCAATACAAGAAGTGAGAGGTGAAAATAGCAGAAAAAGCGAATAGGAAGAGCGTCAAACCAAGGAAGAAAAGTTGGAAAGCACTGACAACAAATGCTTGTAGCCTGGGCAATAAAATACCAGAGCTGCATGTCTTAATGGTGGAGGCAGACTTGGATATTGTTGCTGTTACAGAGACCTGGTTCACAGAGTCTCATGATTGGGATACGGCCATTCCAAGCAGAGGGGACAGAAAAGGGGGAGGAGTAGATCTTTATGTCAAAAACAATATCCAAGCAGCTGAATTGCAAGGGATGTAGGGTACGGAAGAAGCATTTTGAGCTGCCCTAAAAAAAAAGAAGATGGTGCTTCCATTTTTACTGGTGTGGTCTACAGGCTTCCGATTCAAATAGAAAAACTAGACAGAGATCTGGTCAAAGACATCCAAAAGTTGGGAAAGAAGGGTGAAGTGTTATTCATGGGCAATTTTAATCTGCTGGATATAGATTGGAATATCCCTTTTGTGGAATCTATAAGAAGTAGAGAGATAGCAGATGCTCTTCAAGGGGTTCTGCTCAAACAATGGTAATGGAACACATGAGGGAAGGTGTGATACTCAACATAGTGCTCTCTAATGAGGATGTCACCTCTAATGTCCAGGTAGGTGCTCATCTGAGTGTATGGTTTAATATAACAAAAGGGACACAGAGAAGTCACATGAAGATCCAACTTTTGAATTTAAAAAATATGGACGTACCTGGAGGAAGAACTGGAAGACCGGGAAAAAATGGGTAAGGTGGAACAGTGGATCAAATTAAAAGGAGTTATTACAATGGCAACAAATCTATAGGTTAAAAAAGTAAATAAAAGCAAGAGGAAAAATGAACTGATCTGGTTCTCAAAGAAGGTGGTTGAAAAAATAAAGGCAAAAAGAACAACATTAAAAAAGTATAAAGGATCCCAAAAAGAGGAATACATGGAAGAATACCTGATGAATTTGAGGGAGACAAAGAAAGAAATCAGGAAAACAAAAGGTGAAATGGAAGAAAGGAAGGCCAAAGAGGTAAAGTGAGATGGCAAAACATTTTTCAGATATATCAAAAAAAGGGGGAAGACCCGAGGAGGTATAGTGAAATTGAAATGTGGCCAAGAGCAATGGGTGAAGAAAGAAGAAGAAATAGCCAAAACTGAATAAGTTTCTTTTTGGCTAACTCTAGCCAGCCCCAGAAGCAAATCTAAAGCCACCCGGGAATGTGTTCCTGGATTTTAGGATTAACTGGCTATATTTACAAGTATACAGCTGGTCAAGTGTTGATTGTGTCTTTGAAAAAAAAAAAAAGGAAAAAGCTGCGCAAGACTGGCATCCCAATTCCCTGACCCCCATCCAACGGCTGCAAAATGGGCCCCCACAGGGTTGAGTCCCCTGACCCCCTCAAAGCCCTCCAGGTAAACTTAAAAACAGAAATGGCATAGCTTTGCTCACTGCCCCTCCCCCCAGTTGGCCAAAATATGATGAAATCCCCCCCCCCCCCCCCCCCCTTTCACCTCCATTCCCTTCATCCCAACCCTAGCTCTTCCTCCCTCCCGGAACCTTATCAATCTCTTTTCAGTTGCCAGGATCACGGTATGCTTGTACAGACATAACGCTGGACATAGAAGCTACCAGAATACTACTCTGACAGCAATGCTAGCAGCTGATACCTCCAGGATACTGGGCATGGTGGACATTGGTCTGATACAGTTTAGCACTCCTCCTGTTCTTATATTATTGAAATCTGATTGGCCATATCTGCTACATTCATAAACATCAACAAAAGAAAATTTATGTTATGTTTGTTTTTTTTTAAATTTATTTCATACTTCCTGAAAATGTATTTAATGTTTGCTGAAATAAAGGCTTTTATGTGATGGTTACTGAAGTGATTCTTACAATATAAAAATAAATACTATATAAAGCTTGGAGTTCTAAAATGAAATGCCATAAAATTTTAATACCAGGGAATAAATACCAGAAAGCTAGGATCCTTAAAGTTTAATCATGTTGCTAGCAGCATAATTCTCTTTACGACGATCTTTTCATTATTAATTCGCCAGACCAGAAAAGAAAAAAATTTCAAACAAAAATAATCCATTTAGAAGGCAGAAAACTTAATGAAAAACATTAAAGATAAACAACAGCTATGAAAAAATGATTTAAAAAAAAGAGATACAAGCTTTGAAATTTCCATGATACAAATATTTAAGCTGAAGTTGGTAAGGTGATTATTATTATTATATTTCTTATTGTACCTCATTTCTAGTTAAAATCAAAGTGATTTAAAAATTACATCTTATGTCAAGAGGACTTCCGGTCAGTCAAACAAGCAAGAGCAGTATCTGTTGTGGACTACTACAATGGAATTTATTTTAGCTTACAAAAAAAAAAAGCTTTTAAGAGTGCTCCAATTAGTGCAGAATGCAGTTGTTTAATTATGGGGTGTAAAAGAAGAGATCACATTACATCTGCACTATTGGAGCTGCACTGGCTGCTGATCACAGCAAGGGTTACATTCAAGATTTTAATGTTGATTTAAAGACCATGCAGAAGAAGGGGGCAGAGAAATCTGCAGGAGCAGTACTATAATAAGCTGGCTAGGGCTTTATGCTCGGCACAAAAAAAAAAAAATGCAATTAATGGTTCCATCTTTAGAAGAGTTTCCACTTCAGGTTACTCATAGTCCAGTCTTCTCCATTGTGGGATCACAGTGTTGGAATAACTTGCCATTAGAATTAAGAGCGGAAGTTGAATTCGTATTTTCCAGGAAAACGCTGAAAATGTGTTTATTTAAGGAAACATTTGATTTGTGTGGCTGACTTGTGCCGCTTTATTATTATTGTCTGCTGTTGAGTTTTAATTAAAGATACTAAAGGTGTTAATTAATTAATTAATTTTTTTTTTTTGCTGATTTTATATTGTATTTTATGTTTATTTTATCCTGGTGATTTTGTAATATGGTGTGATCGGCCTTGGGCAATAGCATTGAAAGAAGGCAGAGTATAAGTATTATAAATAAATAAATTTACCTTGCTTGCTGTTCTTTGTAATTTTTAACAGCTTTTCCTCAGTTCCAAAATCATTGGTTTCATATTCCGTTTCAGTGTCGCTGCCACTGCTGGCAAAATATGTGCATAATCTTAGTGTTCTGTCCTGCGCAAGTAATAGGGAACTATATTAGATTACGTGTATGAATCCAAACTGGGACAAAAAAAGTATTAAATGCTGGACATTTGGAGAAATTCAAGCAAATATGCAAACGCATTAACTAGATAAGACTGTAGCATTGCAATTAAGAAAAGGACCCTGAAGTTATTTTGAAAAATATAAATTGACAAATTTTTTTGTGAAATGAAACAAGAATTTTATATACTTAGTTTTTAACCATTGAAACATAACATTTTGAATCGCTCATTTAAATATCTTAAGCCACATCCAATTACCTGTTCAATAAGGATTTTTCTCATAAGTACAACACAGCAAAATAACTATACTTAAATAACCATACAAAAGGTTGGCCAATTAGGGGATCATTTTCAAAAGGACTTACACTCTTAAAACTGGGTTTTCATGCATAAATGCACTTTATATACGTAAGTGCACTTTTGAAAATTGCTAGAATATATGCACGTGTAAGTGCACTTTAAGTACATAACTGGGCTTTTTAAAATTGCTATGATATATTGCTACTTTTATGCATGTAAACCCTTTTGAAAATCACCCCCTTTATGATTAGCATGTAGTTAACATTTTAATGTTTACTCACCTTCCTTCACCCTATCCCCCTCCCTCTCCCACTATCCTCCCGATGCTTTGTTCCCCTTCTCTGCCTCATTACTTCTCTATCCTTTCCATTTCACCTCCACCACTATGCCTTCCCTTTCCTACTCTTCCCCCAACTCTTTCCCCATCCCCCGCATCCACTACCCTCTGCTCAGATCACCACCCTTTCGCTTTGCGAACCCTTAAACCCAGCATAAATCCCTCCTCCCTATCCTTATCTCTCCATTAACACAACTCCTCGACCTCACCACTCTTTACTTTTTAATGCACACTCCCTATCCAAAAAAACTCACATCCTCGATGACCTTATTCATGACCACAAACCTGAAATCTGTACAGTCACGGAAACTTGGCTCAAGGATACTGACACAGTCTTATTGAACCAACTCCCCTCTTGTTCCTATGACATTTTTTCCATACCTAGACCAAAAAAAAAGGGAGGTGGCATTCTCCTTATTGCTAAAAAAAAAAAAGCCTTAAACTCACACCTATAAATATCAGCCCCCCTCCCAAGTTCGAAGTCGGCCTATTTAAATCCCCCCGACCTACAAATCTGCCTCATCTATGCCCCCCCTGGAACATAATCCCTCACCTCTCATAGAACTCTTTTCCAATAACAAACAACGAAAAAGCTGCCATTCTATTGGGTGATTTCAATCTCCACATTGATTCTACACCCCCCTCACTGTCCTGTGAAACCTTCATTACTGCCCTTCATGCCCTAGGCTTCACCCAAATTATTTCAGCCCCTACACACAAGGCAGGGCACACCCTTGACCTCATTTTTATCAATTCCTGCATCCCTGTCCCATGGTCTGATCATGCACTCATCGAGACTCAACTCACTAACACCTGCAACCATACTCAAAACAATACATCCTTTTCCTACCGTACAACTTGCACAACTGAGGAGCTTACCACAGCCTTCTCCGAATCACTAAACAAACTTGACTGCTCCACCCCTGATACCGCACTCAATTCATGGGTCAGCCTCACCCATGATATAGCCAACAATTTATGCCCCCTCATCACACGCAAGCAACGCACCTCCCCCTCCAATAACAAACCCTGGTACTCCAAGGAGCTGCAACAAATGAAACACAACCTTAGACTTAAAGAAAGAGCATGGCGCAAAGACCCAAACCCACAGCGCTCCGCTGCCTACAAATCCTACCTACACTCTTACTGCCATGCCATTCAAAACACCAAACGCGACTACTACGCTGTTAAGATCCATCAATTCACGTTCAATCCCAAAGCCCTCTTCTCCTACGTCGCAGCCCTCACTACTCCCCTCACTCCCATCATCACTGATGAAGCAAGTTCGAAATGTGAATAACTCGCTCACTTCTTCCACAACAAAATTGCCAACCTTCTCCTTACTCTCCCCCCTGCAACTACCCCTCCTCCCTGCTCCCCCCAGCCCAAATACATCCCCCCTCCCTCCCCCCTGAAAAATTCTTTCAACACCATAGAACTCACATCCTCTAAGGAAATCGAGACAATCTTTAAGAAATCCAAGCCTGCATCCCACCCATCTGAAACCATACCCACGAAAACTCTACTCTCCATCCCTAACATCATTGCTCCTCCTCTAGCAGAGTATTAACTGCTCCCTTTCCTCTGGCTCAGTTCCCTATCCCCTCAAGCATGCAGTTGTCAAACCCCTACTCAAGAAGCCTTCTCTGGACCCTAAAAACCCAGCTAACTACCATCCCATTTCCAATCTCCCACTCATTTCTAAAATCATGAAGAAGGTTGTAAACAACCAACTCATGGATTACCTAGATGACACGACATACTTCATTCCTCAGTTTGGTTTTCGCAAGTACTTAAGTACCGAAACCCTCCTTCTCTCACCAACTTTCTCCTCACAGGCCTTGACCAAGGCCATAACTTCCTCATCGCGTTCCTTGACATCTCCGCAGCGTTTGATATGATAAGCCATGATCTACTCATCTCACGCCTTGCCGACATCGCTGGCACTGCTCTACTATGGTTCAGATCCTACCTTTCTAACAGATGCTTTTCTGTAAAACTAGGTACCTCTGAATCCTCCCAAGGTGTGCTCCAAGGTTCTTCCCTCTCCTCTACCCTTTTTAACATTTACCTCCTCCCCCTCTGTCACCATCTATCAGATCTCGGCCTTAAATTCTACATATACGCAGATGATGTCCAAATCATCATCCCTATCCAGGACTAACCGCTACCTTAAATTTCTGGGAAAAATGCCTCTCCTCTATCAACACTTTTCTGACCTTCCTTCAGCTTTCCCTCAACGCCGCTAAAACTGAGCTCCTCCTCATCCATAACCAACAGACCTTCAAGCTCTCTCCTTCCAACGACCCTATGATCGCCACTCTCACTTCTCAACCTCCTGTACAAAACCTTGGCGTCCTAGTTGACGCACATCTGAACCTGAAAAACCATATTACCTCTGTCATAAAAGGAGGTTTTTATAAACTCATGGTTATAAAAAAAGCTCAAGCCTCTACTCCACACACACGATCTCAAAACTGTTGTCCAAGCCACTTTATCTTCTAAGCTTGATTACTGCAATTCCCTTTACCTTGGTCTCCCTCGCTCCACCATCAGACCTCTACAGATATTACAAAACGCTACAGCAAGGATAATTAGCAATGCCCGCAAAGCAGATCACATAACCCCTATCCTCAAGGACCTACATTGGCTCCCCATCTCATTCCGTATACCTTTTAAAATCCTTACCATCATATACAAAGCCATCCACAAATATAATTCCTCATGGCTAAGTGAACCATTGAAACTTACACAATCCTCCCGCCCCACCAGAATGAACTGTAAATGCACATTACAAGTCCCCCCCACTTAAGAAAGCTCGATTTACAGCCACAAGATATTGTGCCTTGTCGATTGCTGGCCCCACTCACTGGAATACTCTACCTCTCAATCTCCGCCTGGAGCCATGCCCTTTCAAATTCCGAAAAATGCTGAAGACATGGCTCTTCCACCAGGCTTTCCCGGATTAATTCCTTGCTGACTTCTGCCCCTTCCCCATGACCTTCGATATAATCCTCATTGTTCCAAAGTAACCTGCTGAATCATCCAACTATTGTAATACTGTTGCAGTTTTGTAAATTCTCTTTTCCCATTTTAGTTTATTGCTCTTTATTGGTTTCTTTTGTTAAGTTTGCTTCATCCTTGCTTCCTATTTCCTATTTATCGGTTGTCCTGTTTCCTCCTCCCCTGTTTATTGTACTTTCCATCTTTTTGTTAAAATGTAAACAGATATGATGTGTATTTTAATGTCGGTATAGAAAAGCTGTTAAATAAATAAATAAATAAATAAATAAATAATGAGAAAAGCAAAAATGTTGCTTTTCAAGTCAACTATGTTATTTATTTATTTATGTATGTATGTATTTAAAGTCTTTTATATATCGGAGTTAGCAGGGACATCACACCGGTTTACAATTGAACAGAAGGTAAGAATTACATTATAACAAGGAAGAGTTAACTGGGAGGGGAATAACAAAAGAGCAGCGAGGAGGATAAGTTAAAAAATAACAACATCAAACGAACCTGGCAAACATCAGCAGTAGGGAGATAAGATCTTTGTGCATCTTAGCAGGGAAGTCATTGGTTGTAGGGGACTATTCAGGGTATGCTTGTTTGAATTTATCCTCTTAATGCAAACCAAGAAGGTAATTTTCAAAGGAGTTACGTGTATAAATGTAACATATTATCACAGCAATTTTCAAAAGCCCATTTATGCATGTAACATCTATTGACAATTCAATGGCATATATCAGAGGTTCCCAAGGCCAACCTGGGGAATATCCAGCCAGTCATGTTTTCAGGATACTCACACTGAATATGTAAGAGATAAAAATGTGCATGCTATGGAGGTGGTAGATGATAATTTATCTCATGAATATTCATTGTAGATATCCTGAAAACCTGACTGGTTGGGGGTCTTCCAGGATAGGTTTGGGAGTCACTGGCAAATATTGTAGCAATCTTCAAAAGCCTACTTACATGCATAAGTACACATGTAAAACCCAGTTTTAAGCATGGAAATCCTTTGAAAAATTACCTCTAAGGTTCTGAGAGTTAATCATGTATACTAAGTATCATATATGACACAAATCTGTTTTAAGCTAAACCTTAGGAATGTTATTTCTAAGACCATTTTGGGCCACATTTACTAAGCTTTTTTCCTATACAGTATATACAAAATGGGCAGAAACCTTCAGTAAATAGGCACTTTTAGTAAGAATAAGCATTCATCTTATTTCACAGACACATGAGCGCTGTTTTCAAAAGGTTTTCTCCCAGTTTTTAGGAAAGTCCTCTTAAGAAAATCAGTTCTTAAAGGCTTGATTTTCAAAAGGTTATACGTGCATATATGGGCTTTTAGAAATTGCCCTGGAGGGTTGTGCATATAAAAGAAAAAACCAGGGGCATTCCTTGGGGTTAAGAAACCATTTACACACAGAGAGAATAACTTAAAAAAAAAAATGCTGAAGGACTTAGTCATGGGGGACTCTGATGCAATGCAGATCTCCTAGTAAATATTAGAGGAAATGTTGGAGGCCTGCCTCTGAAGGCCTCCTATTGGACCAGCATTAGGTATGGCTTCTAATAGCAATATATATAAAGAAGTCCAGCTGGCCACACCTTTGCTGGGCCAATAGCCCAACGCTGAGTTCACTCTGTGTATCCTGTTGCCTGGCCTGATTCCTGCATTCCATGCTCCTGGTTCCAGTTTCCTGCTCCAGCTTGTGGCTCCTGATCTGGTCCTGCCCTGGTCTTCTGCAGTTCCTTGTTCTTGCCTTGTGCTCTCCATATCTGTGGTCTGCTTGCACCTGAAAAGACCTGGTGGCCACCTGAACCATTGGGCAAGTCACTTTACCATCCATTGCCTCAGGTACAAACTTATAGATGAATTGTAAAAGCCCACTGTGTGCCAAAACTGGTAGATGCATGCACAAATCGGGCAAGCACGCACTGAGCCAATTTTAAAAGGTGCCCGAGTACGTGCGTATCTCCCGCTAGGAGCATAATAATATTTTTCAAAAAAAGGGGCAGGGCATGGTCTGGGCATGCACATTCTTGGATTTATCAATGAACCCAGCATATAAATACTTGCGCGCACAAGTGCATGCCAGGGTCCCCTGCCACGTAACTTTACTTCTGCTATGAATGGCATGTAAGTCATAAAATAAAAAAATCTATGCATGTCAGCAGGGTTTTAAGGGCTGGGGCTAACAGGGGAGGAAGAGAGGCTATTAAACCTGGGGGGGGGGGGGGGCGGTGTGTGTGTGTGTTTGGAAGTCCTCTCCCTTGCCTGAGTGCCCTGGGAACAAACTAGGAAAACTGGTAATTACGTTGGTGTGTGTCTACTAAAATCCCTCCACTTACGCAGTAGAAGTAGCAATTGCATTCATAAGCTTGCACCCACTTAAAATTGTGTGCATGTGTGTGTGCTCAGCCTATTTTACACCATGTGTGCAAATTAGAGCATATGTTATAAAATGGACACGAGTCAGCAAATGTGCATATGTGTGCGCCTGCATGGTTGTTTCAAAGTTACCGCCCCTGATTATAACCCTCTGGGAATAGGGAAATACCTATAGAAGTTGAATGTAATCCACTTTGAAGTGTTTAAAAGCAGAATATAAAATAAATAAATAAATAGATAAGTCTGCAGGGAACAGTGACTGATATAGGCGAAAATTCCTGTTCCAGTGTGTCCACCTTATCTTGAAGGTACATCTATTCGCAATTACTACCTACACTCCAGGTCCATAGTGAAGTGAGCTATGACAGTAAATAAAGAGACAGATCATAAAAATAAGATCCTTTTCCATATGGAGAGAAATATTTGTTCACAAGGATAAAGGCCATGTACAATGTAAAAATCATCCAGGCTTATAAGGTACTCATCTACACATGCCTTGCTTTTCTTACATACTAGATATACTTTATGGAAGTGGAGAAGCAGCAGGCTCCATAGCATCAGGGTCAGGCAAGTCTGATCTAGGTCTTACCCAGATTGTAAACAATGGGGAGAAACACTAGACTGAATCCTAAAGTCCCAGAAGAGATGAATCCAGCAGTTATCCCATATATAGACCTTTGTTTCTCAAGTCTCTCCTGGAAGGCATACCTATCCAGTCATACCCTCCTCTACGTCCCCATGAATCCTCAAGACCAATTAGATCGGCATACAAAGGCACACTCTATGCCCCACCAGCAAAGAATGCCTTTAGGAAACGTGCTCTATCCACCACTGGTCCCCCTCAATGGAACGCTCTTCCACCTGAACTCCGGCAAGAACCTTGCCTACCGACTTTCAAAAAGAAACTTAAAACCTGGCTATTCAAACTAGCTTACCCATTACCAGATGAGTTTTACCACTAACATACCTCCACGATCACTTCCATGACCTCCTTCACTGACTTTTTTGTACATTTATTTATTTATTTTTACCTTATTTTAATTTATTTTACCTTATTTTATTTTTATTTTATTCTAAATTGCACTGGTGGAGATTTACTGTCTTCTGCCTTATCAACTCTTCGCTCTCTAAATGCCTCACTTGTTAACAGTTGCTAATTCTTCCCCAGTTGTATCTTCTGTTTCCCCCAGTTCTATGTAACCTGGTTCCATGTAATGCCTGTTGCAATTTTATGTTACACTGTAAACCGATATGATATGTATCTTGCCACATGAATGTCGGTATAAAAAGGTTCAAAATAAATAAATAAATAAATATTTTGATGATTGCACGAAAAGTATGCATGAGACAGATTTGCATGCAATGAGACTCCTTTTATGCAAATCTATCTCATGCATAATCATTCTTGATATACTAAAATCCTGAATTGGTAGGTGTGCCTCCAGGAGAGGCTTGGGATATATAAGTATAGACCAACTCTGCACTAAGCAGAAATTATACACGTGTATCACAGCATTAAAGAGAAGATATGATTGGAAAGTAAACGTAGATATATAAGAAATGGCAAACATGCATATATTTACTATTTTAATAATATACACATGTGATATTTACTTGCATAAATCTTGCCCCTTTATATGTGCAAATACATGCCATTTATGCATCTGTGTGTGTGCAAAGGACTTGCTCACACTGCATGTATTCCTTCTTGAATCATGTCCAGAAAGAGTAGAGTGCTAATTAGGAAGCCTAACTTTTTCCCTAGGGATGTGGACCTTATTGTCCAGCATCTCCTGTATAGTTCCGAGTCCAGAAGAGTGGACTCATACAGGAAGATCACTTAGAAGGTATCTGCCATAGGCTCAATGCAGTCTTTCAAAACAATCACAGTGTGCATGTTGTGGGCGTAGACTCTCGAACCAGGATGGAGTTAGCGCAACCTGCAGGGTGGAGCCGTCCAAGCCCCCGCCGTTGGCTGGGCGGATTTGGATAAGGCAGATGCCCAAGTGGAGCTTCACCTATACCAGCCCTCGTTCCCCTTGGGTTGAGCCTTTGGGTGCCAGGGCTGGCAGGTCTTAGGTGGGGCCTTTGCTAAAAGTCAATCCGTTGGAGAGGCTGGAACAAAGAAATGAAATCAGGCTCAGGCTCAGGTCACAGGCAGGCGGCAAGCAGGAATGTCCAGGAGGTGAGCAGAGGTCCAAGGCAGGCGGCAAACAGGAGTATCCAAGCAGTAAACCAAGGTCAAAACCTTGAATCCGCTCAAGGGAAGGCGGGCCGGAAATGCTGGGCAGAAAGACAAGGAGCAAAACAGGAGGCAAGGCACACTGAAGAGCTGAAGAAAAGAAGACTGACCACAGGAATTGACAGATGAGACCAAGGACCAAGGAAGAAGCAAGGCATAGGAATTGAAGACATGAAGACCAGGAACACTAAGGCAACTCACACAACAAGGCTGTAGGAGACCTGTTGCCAAGGTGAGGAAGTCAGGTTCTGGAGTCCTTTTATAGGCCTCAGCTGAATGATGTCAATGGCCTGTGCTGCAGGCTTTTCAGCTGTGAGTTCTTTAAATTCATCACTGTTGGCCATGTGCATGCCTAAGAGGAGGTGCGTTGGCAGGCTGACAATGGTGTCCAGTCACAAGGGAAGCTAGCAGCATCCCACTGCAAGGAGGAGCAGGAATTTAAGCAGAAATGGCCAAGAGTGGCATCCTGCAGCGAGCATGTCCTTCCCTGGACAGGACTCAGACTGAGAGGTGAGGGCAGCAGTTTGTGGGGTTAGCCTGCGAACCGCCAAATGCAACAGTGAAAGACTTGAGCCACAAGTGGAGGGTCTTCCGATGTCTCATCAAGCAGAAACAAGTTTGGATGAGAGCTGAGGGGCCTGTCAGCCAGATCACCTTCTCTGCAGCATTTTGGATGCAGCTGTAGGGAATGTGGGACTCTTACACACCTCACATGCTGAAGGCCATCCAAATTAGTTATTTCTACTTAAATTTCCTTTAAGGAGTTTATATGTATGTAATTACTATTACTTATAGTGCCATTAATTTCTTTAAGTGGTCCCTGTCCTTGTAAGGTCTTGACCACGTGCACACACATGGAGGGAAATTAGATTTTCCAAAACCTCATGAACTCCATGGATTCCAGCACAAGGGGAAAACAGGATTTTCTCTGCCAATAACCTGTTAGCACAGATACTTTTCCTGCTCGTTTTTCTATCTCACCATTAAAACATTGTGTACACCTGTGCTCTAGTACAAAATGAAATGCTTAACTTGAGTGAGGGCTGCAAAATGAATGGCTTGCAGGTAACCTTTCTACATACTGTTGCCACATAACATGTATGTACACAGAAACTAGTAGACCACACTATACTGTCATCTCCGGACCCACTACACTGGTCCAATTATTCCGAATGGTAGCACTTGTACCCTAGGCCCCCAGTAGAGAACTGTAGCTTTAATCTTTAACACAGAGGCAATATGAGTTAAGGCTAAGGTGGCTTCTGGTGGAATGAGGCTAAGATGGTGACCATGACCATTCACTGGTAGGATGCTCCAGCTTTAGAAACTCAATGTACACCAGTCCACAGTTTGTGGAACCTCTTTCTTATATATTCTACACTTCACAGAAGTCCTTTCCAAGATATTTTCTCCTCAGTGCCTCCTCAGTAATGATACTGTCTCCAGGATGGAACTCATTCAATGGGGGAAGAGTGCACTTCCATTACATTCTTACAGTATAGGTAAGTATAGGCTAGGTATAGTGATATCTCAGTCATATTGAGGGCACTCAACTGTAAAAGCCACCTAAAGACTGTACATAAGGGAATGGGACATATGTTAATGGAATGGGGACTAAAAGCCCCCTTACTCTTATATACATATCAGTTACTTATTATTAAGAACGTAAGAACATGCCATACTGGGTCATACCAAGGGTCCATCAAGCCCAGCATCCTGTTTCCAACAGTGGCCAATCCAGGCTATAAGTACCTGGCAAGTACCCAAAAATGGTGTACAAGTCAGAAACTGTGAGCACTGATTAGTAGGGTTGCCAAGTGGTTCTATATTTTAATGACATGTTCAACCAGTCCTAGTTTTACATCACTACATACAGGGACTATATATAATAGCAATTTTCAAGGAATGCAATAGGGAAGATCAAACTACAACTCCTAGGATGCTACTGTATATATCAAGGATTCAAACTGTACAGAAAATATGGATCCAGTTTGCAACCTTCATCAAATCATCTCTGTGTCATTGTCTGCAGGTGCTTTACTATTGTACCAAGGGTGCATTTAGGTACCATGAAGATGCTTTCTATACAGTTTGTTGGTGATGCTCGAGGAGTTAGTGTTGTGATCTTGGAGTTGTTTGCTTAGGCATAAAAAATGGTCCAGGGAGTGAGTAGAATAAGCCACATTTATAGAGTCTACACTCTACCTTTTTGCAGGGGAACAACCAGGTGATGAACCTGATGGCCCAGGGCCCAGTGGCTTCTGAAGGCAAGGGACTGCACTCTCAAGCTTTGCGCCTCCTAGCCTTGAAGAGGACATAGAGGAGGATGATGGAGCTCCAGAAGACCACCCATTGACTGAGCATAGACACCAGTATGATGAGGAAGAACAGATAGGATCTCAAGCAGAATAGCCAGGGACAGAGCATGGACATCTGGAGGAGGAGGAGATGGATACCCCGCATACCTTGACACTGTCAATAACACCAAAGATATGGCAGAGGAGGGCATCTTCGCTGAGAAGGACATTAGCTCATCAAAGCAAGAAGAGGAGCAGGCCATTCCTGTGGAGATGTGTAATGGATATTAATGCCTGCATGGTGGAGGAGATTTGTGGCCTGAATGATGACCTGCAGGGACTTAAGGATCTGGTAAAAGAAGAGATGCTTGGTATGTGGGAGCAGATGCAGTATGTGCATTAGGAGCTACAGGGCATTCATGAGCAGATGGAGACCCAGAATGCATTGTCGAGGGAGATGCTGCAGAGGATGCCTTTCTGCCAGCTGCAGCCCCCATCAGCTCCATACTACATGATGCCTCCCTGGATGCAGCCACATCCTGGATGGCACATCTCCAGGCTAGAGTTCCACCTATTTCTCCACCATTGCCCACTATGCAACAACCTCTTCTGCCACCCATCACCATCACCTCCACCACTACAAAGAGATGCTCTCCATTCTCCATGTGACAGATGCCTGAGGAGGATAGGCTCTCACCCACTGATGCTGGCCCTTCTTTGATGCTCCCTCAGAGCCCTGCAGGCCCCTCCAACAGCAATGCTGATGAGCTGCTGCTTTCAGGTCACAGTCCTTCCTAGTGAAGTGTTAGCTGCGATAGAACCCTGCTGAGGTGGAAAACAAGACTTGGTCAGGCCAATGCCCTATTACGTCCCCCACCCCAAAAAACAGGCTACCCAAGGAAGTCCAGAATAAATTGAATGCATTCATCATTAGCACATTGAACAATCCATGTAAATGAATGCACCTTCACCTTCTAAAATGTCTTTGAATCAGAGTGTTCCTTTCCTGTATAGCGTGCAGTTGACTCTGGCAATGTATCTGCTGAAATTCCTCCTGACTCAGCTCTTCTTCTTCTCCCTTCTCTTCAACTAGATGTTCTTCTAGTCCCTCTGGAGGAGGCAGGCCTCTATTTCTGGCCAGGTTATGAAGCATACAGCAGCCTAGAAAGATCTCACAGACATTAGAAGGGTTGTAGAGAAGGTACCCCCCAAGATCTGTCCAGGCATGGGGAATGTGTTTTGAGTAGGCTGAAGGTTCTCTCAAAGACTGCCCTGGTTTACTGGTAGGATCTGTTGTAGCGAACCTTTGTTGCATTCTGTGGGTTAGCTGGTGGGATCATGAGTCAAGTTTTGAGTGGATAACATCTATCACCTGTAGGGGAGGAGACAGAGAAGTGCAAAATTAGATATTCTTTAGTGTTGGACGGCGGGGTAGTTCTGGTCTTGAGGTTGGAGTGAAGTCCACCTAGATATGAGTAAGACAAAAAGAAGAGGTTTCTTGCTTTGTAGTTGTAGTGATAAGTGCATTCCTACCTAGAAGCCAGCCCCTGGTGATGTGCCCTTTTCTGGAAGCGGCCATGAATTTTTGCCTGTGAGGGGATGTAGGCATCGTGATCGGATCCTGGAAACCTGGGCACAATGTCCAAGATGATGCCCTTGGCATTCCTAGGTATTGAGGGAGTCGAAGTCCTGGAAGTTGTGGTAGGTAGCCTAGTCATCCCTTGGTGCCCTTCTAAGGATGAGAGTGCAATCGATAGCCTCCAAGAGAGAGGGGAAGCATGCAGTGTTGTAGACCTCCATCATTCTCTGTTGTTGATGTCTGCTCCGAGGAAAAGATTTATACTGACAAGTTTTTCTGAGTAAGGCATAGCCTGGACCTGCTCAGTACGTATGGAGGTGGCAGACTGGCTTATTCCAGCCATGACCTAGAAGTGTCTGGAAGGTGCTGGTGGCAAAAATATCAGGGTCGTAATGATCTTGACATGTATTAGAAAAGAGTGGCCCCTACGGATGGAAGGTTACAGGGCCTGCTCTAACTGCTGGCATAGGTACAGTTTGGTTTCCTTGCTTAATCTGAAGCTGCACAGGATTTGCACCTCTGTTAGATCCATTAACTGTGCCCTAGTCTTATATACTTTCTGTAATGGTATCTCTCCTACTCCGTTTCCTTTTTCCTCCTCAGCCATTGAGACATGAGTACTCATAAGCCCATTAAAGTCATATTAAAAAATGATTCTCCACCACTGGTTCTCATTCCCCCTTTACCCCGCAGTATGGTCTTGTATTCCCAAATACACTCTCTGCCACACTCAAGCATATACCAGTATAACACCCAGTTATCCTCCAGTCTGTTTAAGTTAACTCCCAATATAGCCAAGTATGTCTCTATTACATTCCAGCTGGGTCCTGTATGTCCTAGATACTGTCACTCCCACCTCCCCAGTATAATCCTGTCAGTCCCAGTTCAATTCCAGCTTGGCCTAGTCTATCCATCCCCCTAGCCTGCTGCCATGTCAATTCACCCAGAGAAGCCAGTCCGCCAAACACCAAGTGGCAAAACAGCATGAAATTTTGAAGTTGTGTGCGTAAATGAACTCACGGAGTTTTGATGATGTTCGTGCTTACACTGCTTTTAAAATATCTCATTCTGTACGTATGTGGAAACCACACCCTGACACCCACCCATTTTTTCACATGTAGTTTTACATGAGAAGGATCATATCCACATGTATGTTATACATTTATAAAATAAGGATTGCATGTGGATGCATCTCATAAGTGTATATGCGCTTTTTTGCACATCTAAGCTTTTGAGAATTCACCCAATACTTTTGTTTTCTGAAATTATGTGCATAAATCCAGTTGCACACATTCGCACCTGTTCCCATGCAGTTGTGTGCATGTGTATGTGTATATGCTGTGCTGGGTTCTGTGTGCATATGCTTATTTTTTAAAGCAGACTTATGTACATTAGTCCACTTTGTAAATTTGGGTTTAAGTGTGTGTACTTTGTGCATGTAAACTTTTGCCCTATGCGGGGTGCTGAAAATTACCCTCTTGGGTGTAATATTCAAAAGTGTGATTTTACATGAGTAAATAGACCTTTTGAAAATTACTCTGAGGGCTGTATGTGTAAAATTACACGTGGAAGCGATTTTGTTCATACTTGAAAGAGATGTTACCAAGGACAGATTTCAGGGTGAGGAAGCCATTTACATACATACTTTTGATTTTTGAAAGCATGCATGTAAATGTACACATAGACATTTACACTTGTTCCCAAGCAGGCATAAATGTGTCCGTGTATATGCCTTACAGGGGTACACGCCTGCCCACTAATTTTCAAAGTGAACTTCTGCGCCTAAGTGTACTTTAAAAATTAGAACTGAAGTCCATATGTACTTTCTACACATGAGCTATTATAAATATTAAAAGGGTAATTTTATATTTCCTAACTTTTTTATTTTCATTTAAATATTAATGATTATTCATTATTGTTATGATTTTTAATGATTTATTGTGTTTATATTATGTCTCCATTTACTCAATTCTTGTTCCATGCCCTGAGCATGTTTGTGGTGGGGCATGTTGCACCGTGTTTTCTTTCAGAACTTACTCGATTTCATGCAAAAGCTTAGGAAATTGTAATACTTGTGTTTGCATCTTTGTTATAGGGGCTTGTCTTCTAAAGCCTCCATCTACACACAATGTTATCCAAATATGGTTAAATGTTTTTCGCCCTTTAATTCTATACCTGTGTTTGTGTAGCTTTCTTGTTACCCCGATCTGGAAGATCCTTTGTTTGTTGTACGTTTTTTTCAGCATGCTTCAAGGAGTCAGAGCTGGTAAAGCTGTATTCTGGTTCATTTTGCCTTTTAGGTTTAATTATTCCTGATGGAAGAAGAGGATTTGAAAGTAAAACAATGAACAATTCAAATAATCCTATGCTAAGAAACTCATTAAGTGTGTGAATAAGGCACTGCACCATTATTAACAGGCAAAGTATATATGGATGCTATTTGCTTTAAACTCCTCTAGGAATCTTCAAGCAGAAAGCTATTTGGAACATTTAGCATCAATATATAAAAGCCTTATAATGCACGTCTTTGAAACATCATGCCATGACTTATACTGATGCTACCTACTTCAATATCAGGAAGCACACAGAAATCATTCCGAATTTACATTTACTGACAGGGCATGATACATCTAGAGCAGAAATTTCCCAAATGAAAAAGTTGCCATTTACTTAATTTGTTCTGGATGAAACAGAAAGGTAAGCCTTTCACGGAAATAAATAGGGTATTATGTGATTAGAATTATTTTTTTTTTTTACTTATTTGTTTAGGGAGGAAAGACTAGGAATGAGGTGGCCAGTGGAAACATTATAAGGAAGAATGAGTTGACCTCACAATCTACTGTATACTACTTTTTTTTTTTTTTTACATCTCTTCATGACAATTTAATTAAGACACAAACCTTAGAAGGCTAGCACACCGAGTATTAGCATGAAGATCAGAACAATCTCGCTGCTACCAACTTCTTGTGAAGCAATTCAGTGCTTGCAGTTTCCATTCAATTTGTTATAATGACAGTGTTTAATCATGGAGCCCACTCCATAGCATGCTGCTGAATTGAGGTCACACATGTGACTATTCAAGCACGGAACACAATCTATAACTAAGATTTCTTTTCTGCATCTCTCCTAGCAGTGCCATTAATTAACAATGCATGTATTAAAAAAATAATGTATGCTTTAAACAATAATTTATTTAGCATTGAAGTGAAATGAGGAGAGACATTTTCAATGAAGCGCACAGACTGAGTTAGCACTCTATTATACCATTACGCTGCTGCAGTGGAAACATTACAAAATCAACTGAATTTCAAGATGTTTAATTATAACCTCTCTCTTCTAATTTCCTAGGAATATGTAATGCAGGCTATTTATTTGACGGTTCAGTTTAACCATAAGCACACTGAGAATACATATATCATTTAAGCCTTACATTATACCCAACAGATTGTCTTCCATCAGCCTAACAATGGAATTGGATGTAGAATGACCCATTAACATGTGCCCATCAAAAGCAAAGCATCAATGGACAGTTGCAAGAATTATGGTATTCTGACAGTGTATTAAAGCAGAAGCAGCTGAAACATAGGCCTTGGTTTCCCAGTTATATTCTTTTCTGAGCAACTATGCTTTATTAGTGGGTACGATATTTAATACATGCATTGGAAATACAGGTAATCAAAATCAATCTGAGAGAAGAAATCTGTAGTTGCACTCACATCAAAATATAATAGAAGGGCATCACTGTAGCAATGCTTCAGTGATTTCCTTTGGCTAAAACCTGAAAAGTAGGTTCTAAGCATTGAATATTTGACCCTGAGGTAAAACAGACTAAAGGTAGAAACAAATTAAAGAATATCCATTCTTTCAGAGCAATGTAATGGAAACAAATGAATGTGCTATATGACTAAAAGGTGAGGAGTTATTATTCACAATTACAGGTCATCTCAATTTGGGGTGCAGAAAAATTTCCTGCAGAATTAGGATCATTACAGCCTATGTTAAAAAATGGAGATTCTTGTTAAAACTGAATAAAAATGTCAATGCTGATATTTTTTAGACCAGACTTCACTTAGCATTGCACAATATGTTATCAACTGCATTACAATACTTGCAACTTTCATTATCCCTTTTTGAATATGTGAAGCTACTCTCCTGACCTCATCAGCATCTGGAATTGGGTGTAAGCTATGATAGAGCATGCATACACATTCATGTCAGTTTGAAGTAAGGGCAAGAAGCTAAAAATGCTTGCCCACAGTTCCATCACCACACTATCTCATTTCAGCTCTGTCAAACAAGACTCCTTTACAATCCCCTTATAGTCATGTATGGGATTTTCATGCCGCATTCTTCAAGTTATTTCTTTCACTGCCAGATTGAACATCATGCCAACTACAGGATATTTCATGGGTCACTGTTCTGAGGCCAAGGCTATGCCAAGTTTCAACTAGTGGGATGCCACTACAGAAGCCAAGATGAGGTATTCTGGCAAATCATCTTGCCCACCTCCATGTTTGTTTTAAATTTGAGCTACTGGTAAACATAACATAAAGAGAAGGAGGTCGCGTGATGTGGTGAGTGCGCGAGGACGTGTTCTTCGGCTGCTCCGGGGCCCCACTCCCCACTTTTACGTCCATCAGCCTTCCCCATGAACCAAATGTAGTTGCTTGTGCTTCATAGGATTACCGCTGTATTGCTCAGTCAAAGAAAGTGTGGAAAGGTAGCTTAGCTGATGGCCACAAAAACCTTTTGATTGCTTAACTGGGATTGCGATAGGCCGTAAATATATAAGGCTTTGAATTCTCAAGGTCTTCTTGTTAGCTAAACGTGTCATTTTACAATGTTGGTTGGGGGAAGATCCCCCCAGTCTAATGCAATTTTGGAATAACATACATTCAGTGTGTATTAATGAAAAATACATGGAGAAGCTACATTTGTTTAAATGCAGGCGGACATTTCTGTTAGTATGGGATCCTTATCTACAGTCCTTATACCTCGTATGCAAGAAGCTTAGTGCTTAAAGATTATACTGTTCCTTCTGACAATGTTCTGACTGATTGATATGCTCGCAGGTTTGTAAGGTGGGGAGGGGGGGGGTCTTTTTGGGGAAACTCACTGTGTTATAAGTAGAGACCTGGAGAAGAATACACCCAGGTCCAACTGAGACTTTATTCTGTACTTTTTTGCACTGTTCTGAATTCAATAAAATAGATTTGAAACATAACATAAAGAGAAGGGCTTTTTGTTCTTTAGTGGATGGCTCTGGGTAATATTTGTGACATTTTCCCTTCCTTTTTTCATAATGGCCAAAGATGGATGAAAACCCAATTCCTTGTAAGGGGCTTTGACCAGGGCCTCCTGCTTGCGTAATATGTTGATCTCTATCACATGAATGACAGGTATTACATAGTGGACTCTCTTCCAAGAGCAACAACTTTATTTTGGCTAACGAAATTGTATCATCAACATTATCTTTTATTTGTAATTCACCCTTTTCCAGCAGAGGAGTTCAAATTTGGGCTTTAGATAAATATAGAGTGCTACGGTCTTAAAGACTTAACAGTTGGTAATATAGCTTTGTAACTGACAGTTACCTGAGGATGGTGGTTTTGGAAGGCAGCTTTGGAAAGGCTGTATACCTTTGGTAGACATGGCAGGATCAGATGCTGAAAGGCAAATGCTACTACTTTCAGGTTCTTGGCTTTTATCTGTTGAAGGCACTTCTTGTTCAAGTGTTTTGGCTTTTTCTGAAGGAGATGGCAGAAGAGATGTGACAATATCAGCTTCCAAGGCCGAGTCTTGCTTGGAAAGATGGCGAGCAGTTGCCCTGTTTCCTGAGTCAGGGAGAGGGAAAGTTCCAATTCCACTATCCAAGGTTCTCATCTGGCAATTTGATTCTAAGATACAGAAAATGAAATAGAGTTAGAGGAATCACTAGTATTCAATGACAATGAATGCAATTGAAAGAAGAAGAGGCATCTTGATAGGAGAGTATTAAGATAGTATTTTACATAAGCAAGCAACATTTCAGTTGTAAAGGATGACTCTATACTAGCACTCTTATACTAGCACTTTGAAAAAGATTTGATTTCTTTGAAAGAATATTTGACCTGCATCTTATGGGGCAGATTTTTAAAAAATACACGAGTGTGTACTTTTGTTCGCACACCCGGCGCAAACAAGAGTACACCAGATCTGGTGTACTCTAATTTCTTGGAGTAAAACATGTCCTACAGTTTGCTTACAATTGTTGAAGCTTGCTGAAAAAAACCCAAACAAAAAACATAAGATTTGCCATACTTGGTTAGACCAAAGGTCCATCAAGCCCAGTATCCAGTTTCCAACAGTGGCCAATCCAGGTCACAAGTACCTGGCAGGATCCAAAAGGGTTGAAAGATTCCATGCTGCTTATCCCAGAGATAAGTGGATTTCTGCAACTCCACCTTAATAATGGTTTATGGACTTTTCTTCCAGAACTTGTTCAAACCTTTTTTTTTAAACAAAGCTACACTAACAGTTTTCACCACACCCTCTGGCAAAGAATTCCAGAGCTTAATTATGTGCTGTGTAAAAAAAAAATATTTTCTTTGATTAGTTTTAAACATACAATTTAGTAACTTCATTGTGTATCCCCTATAGAAAGTTACTATCATTTCTGTGAAGATAACTAGAGAATTAGGAAACAAGTCAGAGAGGCTCAAAACATCCAAATTGTCCAATAAACAGGACTTACAAAGCTTGTTATTTACAATACATAGGGGCAGATTTTCAAAGGGGTACGCACACAGGATACGCGCGTAACCCCCGAAAAGATGCCCCTTCCACCCCCTGCGTGCACCGAGCCTATGTTGCATAGGCTCGGCGGCGCGCGCAAGCCCCAGAACGCGCGTAAGTCCCGGGGCTTTCCTGGGGGGGGGTGGGGGGGGTGGGGTGTCGCAGCCGCGTGTCATCCGGGGGCGGGGCCGTGGGAGTGGTTCTGGCCCGGGAGCATTTCGGGGGCATGGCTGAGGACTCCGAAACTGCTCCCGGGCCTGGGAATCGCGCACAGGCAGCCAGCTGGGGCAGGCGTAACTTTTATAATAAAGGTAGGGGGGGTTTAGATAGGGCTGGGGGGTGAGGATGGGAGGGGAAGGTGGGGGGAGGTGGAAGGAAAGCTCCCTCCGAGGCTGCTCCAATTTCGGAGCGCCTTTGGAGGGAATGGGCAGAGCGCGCAGGGTACGCCAGATCTGGCGTACTCTTGTTTGCGCTGGGTGTGCGAACAAAAGTACACGCTCGTGTATTTTTTAAAAATCTGCCCCATAAGATGCAGATCAAATATTCTTTCAAAAAAATCAAATCTTTTTCAAAGTGCTAGTATAAGAGAAGCATGTTCATTGCTGTTACAGTGTAATCTAATAGAATCTCTGAAAACATGCACTACAAATGGAACACAATATCCAGTATTATGCAGTATTATATTTATAGCGGAATGCTGAATCTAGGCCTATGTATTGTTTTTTAATATTTTAATTTCATTGCATAAAATTAGAATAAGCTCTACTACTTCGCTTTTGAGAAAATAATTGTGACTCAATGATTGATATACTGTAAAGAAAATAATTCATAATAAATATATTCTCACACACCTGAAACACCAACACAGAAATAACAGGAAACATATTAAGTGAAAAAATAGTATAATGTGGGGAGTTCCTGGCTTGAGGAGTGCAGGTGAGACTCCGTGGGCAGCTAATAGAAGAACCGAGCCAGCTGGAGAGATTGCGGTGGATTTGGGGGGGTTCCTGGCTCGAGGAGTGCTGGTGAGACCCCATGGGCAGTTAATAGAAGAACCGAGCCAGCTGGAGGGATTGCAGTGAATTGCCCCTCCCCATCCTGAGACGCTGGCACTGACGTCATCAGCAAGGGCCCGACTGCCTCTTCAAAACCAAGTGCAGTGCGATGCTTGGCTTTGTTTGAATGGGGAAGAAAAGGAAATAAAAAATGTTTACATAATCTCTGGCTCTACCTGCGATCCGTGGCCCTATGGATAATTACCTTATGAGAACGTCTATGTTGCCATTGAGTGACTGCAGTGGGAATTCCTCTTGAGTTTTCCCGAGTCCTGGCACAAGCTGACCACCTTCACAATCACCAGGTACTAGGGCCTGCGAGCAGAGACTAGTGGAATTGCCAGAATCTACTCATGGGACTTATCCTTCAGAGGGAAGCTTTCAAGCTTTCTCTGCGGTAGTGCCTGTGACTTTTACGTCATAATCTGTGTGAGGTCAGCAATTGTTAAATAAACCTATTACCGATGATGAAGAATTCTTAGAACCTGCTAATGTGACTCTCCCAGATCTATGGAGATTAATAGCTAAGTTAAATAAGAATATGCCTCAAGCAATCTTGCAGCAAAGTTCACTAGTATCAGAAAGCAGATCTTTTTTAGACTTATAGGGAAAGAAACTGGAAGATATGGAAAAATCGGTATTTACTTTGAATTCTCAAGTTTCTTTGTTACAAAATGCAGAACTAGTTCATATTAAAGATAGCTTGTCTATACATAAAGAAGTGGAATTATTAGAAAATCTATTGAGAACTAGGAATCTGTGCTTTGTTAATTTCCCTTTTACTAGGTTAATGTCAGCCATGGAAATGTTAAAAACATTTTTAAAGGACAATTTAGCTTTTCAAGAAGAGAATTTGCCACCTTTACCTAAAGCATTTTATTTACCTAGTCATAGGAATATGGATAATACTGATCAGGGTAGAAATGAAATACCTGCTAACAGTCCTGGTATTTCTACATTCTTGGAAGAATCTCTTGATATAATTACTAATAGGTCTAAGTTAATTGTATCTTTCTGTGCTGAACAAGGTAAAGAATTAAGGGCTAATTTTAAAAGTCCTGGCTGGGTTGTGTGAGTGCTGCATGGATTTTCGCAGACCTGCAGTCATGCGTGTTATCTCCTGCTATGCACATTGGAAGGGCTACCTGATAAAGGGGCAGACTGGGCATGGGCGGGCCGGGCAGCACCAGTAGGCACCGTCCCACTGAAGCGCGCGCTGGGATCCCACTGGCCCGCGCAACCTGCTGCTGCTCCAGAGAGCAGATAAGTTGTAAAAAAAAAAAAAGAAAAAAGAAGGGTAGTTAGCAGGGTTTTAGGGGTTGGAGCTAGCAGGGGAAAAAGGAGCGGACTGGGAGGGAACAGGGAATAGGGCATATTGCGTCGCTGCACGTATCTACTGAAATCCCCCACCTATGTGCGTGATTGCTCACTCGCTCGCACATATGCGCGCCAATATAAAATTGTGCATGCAGGTAGCGGATTCTATAACATGCGATCGTCGACGCATGCATGTCTTAAAATCACCGTGCACACATGGACTCCCGCGTGCGGGTTTGAAAGATACCGTCTTAGTCTTCTCTAGATATTTCAGAAATAAGGATATTTCATTTTTTGGGCAGAAAGTGTATGTTTTTCCTGATGTTTCTCATGCTACTCATCCTACCCATTTGGAGACTTTTATTTGAAACAAAAATGCAGAGCGGGAGTTAGTAGCTTATGGGTAGATTTTCAAAGGCCAGCATGCATAAATCGCAAGGTTTACACACATGGCTGGGCCTTGCACACGTCGAGTGAATTTTTGAAGGGACCCAGCGGCGCGTGTAAACCCCAGTATGTGCATAAGTGCCGGGCCTCTTCGAAGGGGTGGGCCGGGACAGCGCCATTGATCGCTATCCCAAAGACTTGCCAGCTGGTGCGCACAACTTACTTCAGCTCTGGCCTCCCCTCCTGCCTCCTTTGCGATTGCTACCCTAGCTGCCCCATCCGCTCTCTCTTAACCAGATTATTGGCTGACCACGAGTCATGTACTGAAGTCACAGCAGGGCATGTAAGGTGGATAGAGTTTGCATGTTATTCTAACAGATTTTTTTTTATTGCATTAGATATGATACTACAATGGATTGTACTTATGCGATGGACTAGTTGGCCAGAATATGGCATATTTGTCTTCACCTGCATCCACTGAGAAATGCTGCCATTATCTAAGGCTGTTTTCTAGCCCAGCCGTTGTTCAAATGCTTTACTACTGGTTTATTTCCTGATCTGCCGCTGGCTTGGAGATGCCTGCGGCAGCATCAATACATCATCAAATGCACCAGTAGGCAAGCTTAAAGGAGAGGTCCTTGGAGAAGTGCCCTGGATCCACTGAGAAATGCTGCCATTATCTAAAGATGTTTTCCAGCCTTGCCCATGTTCCAATGCCTTTGCTTTGCTGCTGGTTCATTTCCTGATCTGTTCCCACCTGGGGAAGCCTGCGGCAGCATCATAACATCATCAAACGGCACCAGTAGGTACACTTAAATGGGACGCTATTAAATGGGCCACCAACTGGTGGGCCTTCACCTAAGGGCCCACCCTTCGTGGGACAATGAGTGATTATAGGACTGGATTTGCAGTTTAGTAAGTATATAAGTGACCTAAGATTGAAGTTTTTAGAATGTTGTACTCCTTTTAGGCATTTGGTGTTTAGGTGGTATTTTGGAGGGTTGTACTCTCAGATGAGAGGGTAGAGATGGCCTTGTCATGGAAAAATATGCTGGTATTCTATTAAAAAAAAAATAAATGTTGGGGGGGGGGGCTTAAATGTTCTAATTTACAAAATTTGGTATTTCCAAAAATTATTGCTAATATGGAAGATCAGACTAATGAAACACTATGTTGGTTATATTAATGTGCGATCTGGAAGGAGAAAAGGGTTCGAGATCTTATAATTAATAAGTTAAATAATAATTTTGAAATATTATTTTTAACTGAGTCCTGCATACTGAAGAAGGATGGTTGCCTACTATGAATAGAAGCTATAAAAAGATTTAAATAAATATTTTATTACTTAAGCAAGTCTGTCCCATGGGTTACAACTATGAAGGAAGGGAAGTAAAAAAGAAAAAAAAACAAACGGAGAGGCAGTTTGTTAGTTGTATTTAAAGAAAGCTTAAAAATAGTTAGAGTACCATTGCAAATAGAAAAAAAGGTAGAAGGAATGTTAGTGGTAATTGAAAGTTTGACATTTTACTTTATATAACAAACCTTTAAAGGTGGATTTTAAAAGCCCTATGCATGCCAAACTGGAAGATACAAGCAGAAGTTGTGCCCGCATGCGACACATGAATTTTTAAAAGGCATGCGAGTACGTGTGTATCTCCTGGTACATGCACACATTTTTATCTTAAAAAAGGGGCAGGTAATGGGCATGGTCTGGGTAGGGCATGGGCGTTCCAGGATTTTTTAATGAACCTGTGGCGTAAATACTTACGCACACAAGGGCACGCCGGGGTCCCCTACTGCATAACTTTACTACTGCTATGGATGTTGTGTAAGTTTAAAATAAAAAAAATCCAGGCTAATCAGTGGGATTTTAATGGCCGGGGCTAAAAGGGAGGCTATTTAGCTAGGTGGGGGGGGAGGGGGGTAGGAAGTCTTTATTCTTTACCTGGGTGAATTGGGAACGAACTGGGGAAAGTGGTAATTGTGTCAGCGCGTGTCTCTTAAAATCCTCCCACTTTACGTGTTAGAGGCGGCATTTGCACACACCCATATAAAATTGTTGACACATGTACACGTACAGCCTATTTTATACCATGCACGCATGTACGTGAGAAAATTATAACATGGCCATGTACATTTGTGCAAGCCGGTATGCATACGTACATGTGTGCCCACATGGCTGTTTTAAAGTTACCATCTTGGTTTTTGCATTATTTTCTGTATTTGATAGGCCAATTAATAACCCTCCATTTAAATACTTCAGCTTTCATATTACGTGATTTTAATGTTCATATAGATACTCAAATGCAATATGCTAGAGAGTTTTATTAATTTGATGTCCGATAGTGGTATGCAACAAATAATAAGCCAAGCCACACAAAAAGAATGTCCAATTTTCGATTTAGTGTTTTCTCATGAAAACTGCTGCAACAGCACATTTTAAAATTAGAAGATATATTTAAGGTAGTATGATCAGATAATTTGTTAATTTATCTTTAAAGAGGCAAAAAATTCTATGAAAACTGGCTAATGGAAATGAGCTTAGTGGGAGACCAAGATAGCATCACGAGTAGACGTTCTATCTAGAGCTCTTGCTTGCCATGAGATTTTTTTCTTTGCCTTCCCTGATTTTCCTTTGGATTGATGGTCAAATGGAGAGGAAAACAATAAGCGAGTCTCTCTCCTCATTCCCAGCTATCCCAGTTGCAACAAGTGGCTATGCCCAAGTTCCTGCAGGTTTCTCCATCATTGTTGGTGGTGGCTCCCATTCCTGAGGATATCGAGGGAACAATTTGCCAGCTGAGACAGGAAGCTGATGTGTCCCTGATCCCTGATAGCAGATCTTCCCCTGCTTTTTCTTCTGCCATGCCTATGTCAATGTGGTGTATGTTGTGTCTTGCTGGAATTCACCAAGATGGATTCATGAGGGAGCCACAGACTCCAGTGAAAATCATGGCAGCAGATGGACCTCAGAGTGTAGCAGTTTCATCAGCTTCTGTGGAAGTTCCTCCAGTTGGTGGAAGCTTTTCAGAAGGAACTGGTACCTCTCTTGCCTCTCAGAATTCACCAATGTTGCTTCCCCTGATGAAGTCTAATGTTAAACCATCTCCCATTACTCTGGACAGTATTTGGCTACTCGTTTCAGCTATGAAACCGTCCTTAGCCTCTTTAAGTGTTTGTGCTAACAGCATTCTTTCCCATATTCAATTTCAAGAGGCTTCTGTGTCTTTTCATTCTAAGGATATCCAAGATCTTAAGCAGGTTACTAATAAGCTTTCCATAATCCAGGCTTCTTTACTTCAAGATAGGACTGTAACTTCTTGGAGGATTGGAAAATTCTGTTAGAGCACTGAATTTGCATGTTAATTTTCCGATGGTTCCTATGATCTCTCCTTGGGAAGTATTGAAAATTTGCAAGCGGGAGGTTTTGGGGATTTTGAATGAAGCTTCTCCTTCTATTGTAAAGGCATATTACCTTCCTATAAGAGCCACTAGTGATCCAGGCTGATTGGGTTCATCAGTACCAGGGGATTTGGATATTTCTGCTCTCCTGGAATCAACAGTGTAGATGAAGAACATAGTGATACTTTATTGGTCTCTTTTGCTTCATTTATGTAGCGTGATTCGGTTTTTAAACTTTATATGTGAAGCTTAATGGTCTTTTATAGGATTTAAAGTTTGGGTTTTTCTTGACTTTTCTAGGGTGAAGGAAAAAATTCTTGGTTATGCAAAATGAAGTAATTGGTTTGAGTGCATGTTTTGTATTGCGATTTCCATGTAAATATTTAATTTTCTTTACTTCAGGAAAATATGTATTCTTTGAGCCTTCACAGCTTTGTTTTTCTTAGATTCAAGGATGTTTAGTGGTGGAGAACCAAATGCTGTTTCTTGAATGGGGTAGGTGAGGGCTGGGGTTATTTGCATATTAATGGTAATGGCATCATCTTCTTGAAAAAGTTTTCATTGTATATTATTTTCATTCCCTTGTTTCTGGGCCCCTGGAAGTATTTTGGGACTGTCTTAGCACAGTGTTGCTTATTTTTTTTCTAAAGTACTAATTGCTATTTGCTATTTTATTTGCATATCTGGCTTAGATTGCTTTACAAGTTATTTTTCTACATTATTCTTTAAAAAAGAAAAAGAGTGAAAAAATAAATAAATTAGATCAGTCAATACAGAACAAATGTTCTGCACACAATTAGTTGATTGTTGGAATGGGGTTTTGAGTAAGGTATATAATGATTTAGATGATCAAAAGGAAATGTATGTAAAAAATAGGAAAAACACAGCCCCTTGGGTTTAGAAGAGTTGATAGAGATATGTTCAGAAGCTCGACAAGCTGAAAGAAAATGGATGAAACTGAAAAATGATGAGACAAAAGAGAGATATGTAGAATGTTTAAATAAATATATATGAAGGGTTTTTGAGATTTGGAGGGATTATTATACACAGGAAATTAATTCTTCTTTAAATAATTATAGGTTATTGTTTGGTATGGTGCATAACCTCTTGAAAGGTCCTAAAAAGGAGGACGATAAATTGCCAGATAATGAAAGCTTAGTTACATTTTTTGTACAAAAGATCTCTAACTTACGGCTATCATTAAAGAAGGATACAACAGTGGAAGCAGAGATAGTATCTACTAATGTAGTAGAAGAATGGTCTGAATTCTCTGTTCTTACACTTGCTAGATTGGGAGATATGATCTCACAGCTAAAGATTATTTATAGCCCTATTGATCCATGCCCATTTTGGATAGTCCATAAATTGGAACAGGACATGTAGAAGAAGTTAGAGTGGTTAGTAAAGACGTCTTTGCAAGAAGGATCGTTACCAGATAAATTGAAAAGCAAAAATCCATCCATTCAAGAAGAATTTATCCCTACCGTCTTTAGAAATTTCTAATTATCTACTAATATCAAAGCTCCCTACGGTGACTAAAATAATAGAGAAATGGGTTTTGACTCTATAATCGGATTTTGGGAATTTTTGGAAGAGAAAGATGTACTAGATTTTTGCTAGTATGGATTTGTAAAGCCTAGAGTGCTGAGGCTTGCTTGCTGTCCCTTTTAGATATTCTGTATAAGGATATTGATATGGGGGACATCAATACTGTAGGCCAACTTGATATAAGTTCAGCATTTGATACTGTTAGCTACAGAATATTATTAAGATGCCTGCAAGCATTGGGAATAGGATAAACAGTGCTAAGGTGACTTGAATTCTTCCTAATAGGAGGCAACATAATGTGTTTCCTTGGAAAGTTATTTCTGGTGTACTACAGTGACCTGCTTTGTCAGCAGTTTTGTTTAATATATATATCTACAACCAAGATATATATATATATATATAAAATATATATACACAGAGAGAGAGAGATACAACCATTGACCAATGTGCCACAGAGACTTCCTATAAGATATTATATATATGCTGATGACATCCAGCTTTTGATTTTCTATGGTAAAGATGGACATATCCCAGAAAACATGCATGTGCATTATCAAGTTTATTTTAATATGAGCACGTGTGCACCCATACACGTACGAATTGGCTTGCAAATGGAGAAACACTTGAATTTTAAATCATGCGTGCACTTGTGCGCATATGATTTAAAATATGCTTACCGAGTGGAAGTACGCTCTTAATTTTAAGATGTTACTCAAGCAAACCTACTTCACGTATCTTTCATGGGACTTTGCCGGCTTTAACTTGCATTTGTAAGCGGATTTTAAAGCATGCTCTTGCGAGGAACATTCCCAGTTTTTCCAATTAGACCACCAGTTTGCCCAATTAATCTCAAGCTCATCTAGACCCCTCTGGTTCTTCATCCTGCATGCTCACCAGTTGACCTGGACCCATCACTGTGTTTATAAGCCCAAAAACACGAGATCTGCAGATTGCTCCTCATCAGAAGCAGCAGTAAAGTTGCTCGGTTAACAAGTCACCGCATGCTGCAGTCTTCAGTTTTAAAATAAGTAGTTACATACATAACAGCTGTCCCTGCCCATGCTCTGCCCCCTTATGTTTTGCTTGCACATGCACATATATGTGTTTAAATCGCATTTTTTAAAATGCATGTTGCTCACACGTATGTGAGCATTTTAGCACAAGCAATGTTTTTAAAATTGATCCCTATATTTTCAATTAACATCTGCATGAAGGACAATGTGTTGGAGCTGAATGTTCAAAAATTGAAAATGATTTGGTTAGGGCGGAAAGGTAGTCCTCTTGTTTCCTCTTTCTTTCAAGGAGAAAATGTGAATGTACCAATTAGCAAGGAATGTCCTCTGGAGCAGCAGTAGATTCAGCTCATCGGCTGGCTGCTGGTGCGTGCTGTCCTGGTCCACCCTACTCTGCTCCTCCCTGCCCAGACCCTGCCCCCAGCCCACCCCTTCTCAGAGGCCCGGTCCTTGTGCGTGTATCGGTTGTTATGCACGTGGCTGGACCCTTTAGAAAATGTATGTGGTGCACGCGTACATTTGGCCACACACGTAACCGCCAGTATTTGCGCGTGCAGGCCTTTGAAGATGTACTTATCTTGTGTTGCCAAAGAAATGGCTGTGAACTTTAGAACTAGTCCAAAATACAGCAGCCAGGATTATTTCTGGTGCAAAACTTAGGGAATACAATAGTCCATATTTGAAGCAATTACATTGGCTCCCTATTCAACATAGAATTCATTTTCAGGCACTTATGCTCATCCACAAAGTACTGTATAGTGAGGTTCCAAATGAGCTAAACTGTTTGCTGACTCCTTATGTCATATCTCGTACTTTACATTTTACTAGTCATAATTTGCTTATGGTTCCACATTTTAAAATTTAAAATTTACAGGTCTACTTCTGAGGAACTCACTTTCTGATGATTTGAGGGAGAAAAGAAATATTTGAAAGAAAGAAATTGAAAGTTCAATTTTTTTAAGCATATTGCTAGAGTATTTCTTCATATTTTTAGTTTTATTGCAGTTTTTCTTTGGTTTGATTGTATGTTTGTAATTCATGCATGTTCAATTGAAATCTGCATTGAACAAGTTTACTATTTTCCTGGCAGTGTATTCCTCATTGCAGCTTGAGAGCAGGCATACTGGAGGCTGGGACCCCCAGCACACTGACTAAGGACTTCTCTAACACAACCAACTGGGATTTGTTTACGATTTGGATAGACTTAGATCTAAAGTGGCACTGGATTGGTGATACTGGATATGGTCGTGCTATGGCCTAGAGCCCTGGCAGCCTTGCTTGCATGAACTGGGCCATTGGTTTTGGAGGAAATTACCCTGTGTACACCCCATGATTGACTCCTCCCCCTTTTTGTTAAGGGGGAGTTGAGTACATATATAGACAGAGCGCTCAAGATAGCTTGGCTAAATTCCCTTGTCAGGTCATTAACTAAGCTGAAGCCTTATATATTTCTGCTCAAGCAAGTAGCTATGTTTTGCTTCTGTACTTACTGATTGTAAAGGGTTGAGAGTGAATCCTAGTTGGTCGTAGTTTCCCCCAGTTATACTGCACACCTATGAAAAATAAAAACTGAAATCCCATACCACTTAAACGTGACAACACTCAGAGCTTTGCTATACTACTCATGCAGCCTTCATTGCCTCTCTGAAACATGTCAGTGCCAAGTGACTGTTCTGTGCTATGTACAGAGACAGAAAAGGTAATCAAGTAACAAGAGATGCAATCAGAGACTGGGAAAATGTAGCAGGAAGGTACAAATAGTAGGTGCCAATTGTCTTAGGTGCTGCTTGCTTGATGAAAAAGAACTTCGAAGCCCACTTCAACATGTTGTCTGTATATGTTATTCCTTACAAGCTCCAGAAAGCAGCTCTCTTTGGCACAATTCAAGTATTAAGAAAGGTGTTAGCAGTAAATTTGCGAGATTGATATTGTACCCAACACAGTTTACCTTAATAGTGAGGTTCATACCTGCAATTGTATATGCAAGATAAACGCACTTGGAGACACAAATTGGAGAGAGGCCATTAATGTGTCTTTTGAGGAAAAGAATATTTTATGATTTAAAAAAAAAAAAAAAAAAGCTTTTCAAACAGCAAGCTGAAATCACAAAAAGTTTCCTTTTTCACTTTTTTTTTTTAGTTTTTAACTTCAAATAAGCAACTTCCTCCATATCTTAAAAGGTTATCCATGGAGCAGCTTGCAGGGGAATGCGACAGATGATGGTACACAAGCCTGTATATTTCAGAAAATCAGCACCACACGTCTATGAAGTTCTGTGAAATCTGCCAATATTTTAAATGCCATTCCTGCTTTCTTCTTAATCCCACCTCAAGGTCTCTTTAAGAACCGCCACACAATTTAATAAACATGTTTAAGCTACATGTGGTGTTGGCGAGAAGAATTCAAACTGCAGATGGCAGGACAGCCTTCTTTATTTTCACATCCTTCTTGTCAACTACAGTGCTAAATTAAACCACAAAATTAATTCAGCTCTGTCGAATCAATGTCAGTTTCAAACAGAATATTCATTTTGGGGTTATATTACCCGTTTGATTTAATTAGTCAAAGATGGCTTTACCTTGGCTCTGTTTTGGGACAGAAAACAAAAAAACAAAAAAAAGACATTATGAATCTTTGACTAGTGGATGATAAACTAAACCTGGATCCTTTAAGTAAGCAAGTCATCTGTACAAGATTTTCACCTGGAATGTTGAATCTGGTAGTCTGAGAAGGATCAGACTACAGAGTCAGTGCAGCAGTAATAAAGCATAAGGCAGTATGGCAATTTTTAAATCAGTGGTTCTCAACCTGGTGCTTGGGATCTACCTGTCCAATCTGGTTTTCAGGATTTCCATTAAGAATGTGTGTGAGATGATATTGGTATCACACCGAATCCGCAGTCATATTTTGAATGCTTAAGATACATGGAGTACTAAGTTGTTGTTGTGCGAGACCTATTTGCACCGATTGTAGGACCTGGAGAGCTGTGGGGTTGGTTTAACAAAGCGGGGAGGAGTTAGGGAGGACGGGGGGGGGGGGGGGAGGATGGTTGCTGCAATGTGCGTTCATGTGAGTTTGTAACGATTTGTCCACAGATCTTATGTTTGATGATCACATTTACAGTCTTGTGAGAGCCGGAAATGTTTTTTTTTTTTCACTCGTTGCTGTTTTGAAAAAAAAAAAAGAATGTGTGAGAGATATATTTGTATGTAATGGAGGCAGAGAATGTAAATATATCTTACGCATACTCACTGCGAATAACTTGAAAATCGGACTGGCTGATCAGGCCATGAGAGCAGTTTGTGAACCACTGCTTTGGGTTATATTGGTTAATCATAGCATACCCCCAAGCTCACTGGGGTAAACTTTCAAAATGTTATGCGTGTATATGAGGCATCCACGCGTAATCTGTATTTTCTAAACAGGTCACATTTGCATGCATATCTGCCGTCATGAGAGTACTCATGAAAAAAGTGAGTATGTTAGGGGTGTGTGGTTTGTACAGATGCGCGCAAGTCACTATTTTAAAAGTGACTTATATGCGAATGTCATCAAAACTGCGCAAGCATATTTACTACACCTATTTTACATGCCAAGTTCAACCTTTCATGGTGTTTTTCGACTTGTGTTTGACAGGTTGGCTTCTCCGGGTGAGTGGATGCAGCAGCAGGGCAGCGAGTGGGAGACTGGGACAGACTGGGCCATACTAGGGAGTTGGAGTGGACTATAGTTGAGGGAGGGGGAAGTGAGTGGTGGAGCATAACGTATCCATATGACTAAATGGCATATGGATACTCACAGAACAATAGTTAAGGAGGGAGAGAGAGAGCAGAGGAAGAGGAGGAAGAGAACAAGGAGTTATCTCCTACAGACAGATTACAGGACTAGGGCAAAGTTTTTGGATCTGTCAATTGAGCAAACACTGTGCAGGTTTATAATCAAGGAACAGCAAGCCTGACGGCGTGCTTTCTTGTGGTATTTCAAACGAAAGCCGCCCGGACTTCTAATCATTTGCGGCAGTCCTTGATATTCTTTTGTTGTGTATTGTACTACTGTAACTTTTCATTAAATCCTCGATGATTTTACAAATATGCAGTATTCTAATGCAACAGAGCTCGATCTTCGTCGAGCGTGTTTTGACAAAGTCAGATGTTACTTCAATATTAGCTCAACAACCGGCTGAAGTTTCGCAGCTTGTGCTGCTTCATCAGGAGCTTGGAATATAACATTCTTTGTCAAAAGGCATTTGTCTCTTCAAACAGGACGACTTCGTCTCATGACATCTTTGAATGAACAGATGTCATGAGACGAAGTCGTCCTGTTTGAAGAGACAAATGCCTTTTGACAAAGAATGTTATATTCCAAGCTCCTGATGAAGCAGCACAAGCTGCGAAACTTCGGCCGGTTGTTGAGCTAATATTGAAGTAACATCTGACTTTGTCAAAACACGCTCGACGAAGATCGAGCTCTGTTGCATTAGAATACTGCATATTTGTAAAATCATCGAGGATTTAATGAAAAGTTACAGTAGTACAATACACAACAAAAGAATATCAAGGACTGCCGCAAATGATTAGAAGTCCGGGCGGCTTTCGTTTGAAATACCACAAGAAAGCACGCCGTCAGGCTTGCTGATGCGGCTAGATATACATAAAAAATAAAAAACAAAAAAACAGAAAATTAAAAATTAAAAATTAAAAACCAGCTTAATTGGGAAACGGCATGTAGATTGATATTTCCTTTTCCATTACTGATTTGGTTTTTGTTGGAAATTATTTGTGTTCTTTTTTTGAGTCGTTATAATCAAGGAAACCATACTGTACACCTATGCCAGCAGTTAGAGCAGGAGCTGAACCCTTAAACCTGGATGGACCACGCCTTGCCAATACACATCAAGGTCACTACCGTCCTGGCATTTTTTGCCACCGGCACGTTCCAGACACATCTAGGGATAATGACTGAAATAAGCCACTTGGCCACCTCCACATGTATCGAGCAATTCCTGGCTGTGTTTCCCCAGAAAACCCATCTTTATATATATATTTTTTCTCTCAAAGTAGATAGCAATGACAACGAATGATGACTGATTTCTGTCACATTGCATTGTTTGGGGCTATTTATTGCACTCACATTCCTATAAGGGCACCAGGGGCTGACAAGCCCACCTACCACAACCACAAGGGTTTCCAATCCCTCAATATGCAGGAGGTCTGTGATGCCAAAGGGATCATCATGGACATTGTGGCCAGGTTTCTGGCATCCAGTCACAATGCCTACATCCTCTTGCAGTCAGGAATTCATGATTATTTTCAGGAAGGGCACATCACTGGGGGCTGGCTTCTAGACAGGAATGCACTTATTACTACGACCATACAGCAACTAAACTTCATTTATGGATGTCTCTAATCTGAGACCCATCGCTTCATTGTCCTCTTTAGCAAAACTCTGGAATCAGTCGTCTTATTCCAACTAAAAGACTACTTAACTGAGTACGACATCTTAAATCCAAACCAACATGGGTTCAGAAAAGGGCACTCCACAGAGACCCTCCTTCTCTCCTCTTTTGATACTTTCTTTAGAGGATTTGACTCTTACACTGAATATATTGTGATCTTTTTAGATATCTCAGTGGCGTTTGATACGCTGGACCATAAAATTTTGGTATCTGTTCTTCAACACATAGGAATTCACTCTAAAGTATTGAGCTGGTTTGAAAGTTTTCTTACTAACCACTCTTGTCAAATTAATATCGGTTCCTATTTTTCCCAATTCTACTCTCAATCAACAGGTGTACCACAAGGCTCTTCACTATCACCTATATTATTCAATATCTATCTCTTACCGTTATGCCACATCTTATCCTCTTTAAATGTGCAATACAAAATCTACGCAGATGATATCCAATTGTTTGTCCCTTATAAATCATCCTGGCCGGAGATGCTCTCTTTGATCCAACTATACATTAGTACCATTGAACAATGGATGGCCCATAATCGCTTAAAACTGAACAAGAAAAAAATAAATTTTATTTCTTAGCTTTATAACGAACTCTTGCAACGCTCCCCCTGCTAACATAACCTTGGGTAAAGATGCCATCCAAATTACTAAAATTGTTCGGAACTTGGGAGTTTGGATTGACTGAAACTTATCATTATCCCAGCACATATCAAAAATAGTAAAAAATTCATTCTTTAAACTACATGTCTTAAAGCGACTGCAGCCTCTATTATTCTTCCATGATTATAGATCGGTATTACAAGCTTTGATTTTTTCAGGAATAGACTACTGTAATGGACTAGATTTAGGTCTACCTGAATCAACTATTAGACCCTTCAGCTAAACCAGAATTCAGCAGCTAGACTTCTTACAGCTACTCCCATCAAACAGCATATTTCTCCCATCCTACAAAAATTACATTGGTTACCAGTTAAATTTGGTATAAAATTATTACAATTATTCACTCTCTGCTAAATAACATAGACTCTATTTGGCTATGCTCCACACTACGAGTCTACAAACCCTCAAGGGAACTTAGATCAGCTGGGAAAAAATTACTAGAAGTTCCCTCAGTAAAAATGGCTGCTCTAAATGTAACAAGGCAAAGAGCCTTTTCAGTAGCCGGTCCCAATCTGTGGAATGCTTTGCCGGACTCTTTAAGACAAATACATAACAGAAAGGATTTCAAGAAAGCACTAAAAACATACCTTTTTAAGGAAGCATTTGAGAACCTCGAGGCTCTTAACAGTAGTTAATCTCAAAGAGATAAAAACAGCCATACTTTGTACCTCAACCACTAGGAAGTTTAACTTCTATCCTCTCCTGATAGTATAGATGCTTGTTTCCTTCTTTTTGCTTTTTGTAACATAACACTTAACTTTTGTTAAAACTTTCCATAGTAATTACATTTTATTGATCAAATGTTAATTGTATTTTTATTCTAACTTTATTTTTATTATTTTAATTTATATATATATGCTATTTAACTGAATTTTTATTTTTACTTTTATTACTGTAAACTGCTTTGATCAATTTTGCAACTGGTAAAACGGTATATAAATATGTTAAATAAATAAAATAATAAATAAATAAACTTTTTTTTTCTATCCCTCATAACTAATGGACTTACAGCATTGGCTCCAGAGGACCACTTCAACCTCTACTAAGGAACTGCTCCACTGCCCACCACTAAAGGATATTAACTCTGTTATTCTCCATCACCTATACAGAAGAAGGGGGAAGATCCACTCAAAACCTGGCTCATGACCCTACTAGCTATCCCACAGACCCCTGGAGATACTTGCTACAACAGGACCCAACAGCAGACCAGGGCAGTCAATGAGAACGTCTTTGGCCTACTCAAAACACGTTTTTGCTGCCTGGACAGATCTGAGGAATGCCTTCTCTATAACTCTACTAAAGATTGTGAGATCTTTCTAGCCTGTCACATGATTCATAAACTTGCCAAAACCAGAGGTCTATCTCCCCCAAAGAGAATAGATAATATGGATTACAATGATGTTGATGAGGATGCACAAGACCTTAGTCAGGATGAACTGCAGGAAATACATCACCAGACTCAACAGCAGGCTGTACTGGAAAGGACACTCTGATACAAAGACATTTTAGATGGTAAAGTACATGTATTTACAAGAGTGATAGAAATGATGCAAAATATATACAATTAATACTTCCTTGATCACCCTCTTTTGGGGTGGGTGGAGGGAATTCTGCTGCCTTTGTCCTAATCAAGTACTCCTCCACAGCAGCATCCGATCACTGCTGATTATGCCCTCCAAGGACCTGGAAACTGGAGGCACTAGCAGCAGTTGATAGCTGCTGGAGGGGCTTTGAGGGCTACATTGCTCCATCTCAAGGATATAAGGCTGCAAAGGAGATTGCCTGGGAGCAGTGATAGGTCTCTTCTCTTCAGCTATCACACTAGGTGAGGTCATCCCTATCATGGCAATGGGCAAGGATTCCACCTGTGCCTTTGAAGAGGGGGGGGGGTCTCTCCCAGTGGTGGTACTGGCAAATGAGAAGGCAGAACCATCATGGGCATTGGTGGAGCAAGAGAGAGAGCTGCCAACCAGGCAGGTGGAACTCCAGCATGGGGAGGCACTATCCAGGGTAGTGATGCAGTAAAGGCTGGCAGAGGTTCCCATTACCACCCTTACCAAAAAGAGGGCTATTACCAAGGACTGGCCACTTGAACCCAGTCAAGCCTTCGCTCTCCTAAAATCCGCCTCTCTTTCTGCACAGCCTTACACAAGCCTGTTACCACTCAATCCTTTATCTAGGAAGTAGGCGCTTCCTTGATAGGTGTCAGTGCCATCCTTTCCCAGTCTACTCCCAATGGCCAATTACTATCTTGCGCCTTCTATTCAATAAGTTTTCTCTGGCAGAAAAAACAAACTATGGTATCAATGATAGGAAGTTACTTGCTATTAAACTATCTATGGAAGAGTGGCACCACCTCCTGGAGGGATCTTTGCACCCTTTTATGATTTTCACAGCTCATAAGATCTTCCTTTACCTTCAGATGTATAACAGACTTAACCCTTGTCAGGCTAGGTGGTCTCTGATTTTCAGTCGGTTCGATTTCTGATTCACATACTGGCCAGCAGAGACAGATATCAGAGCTGATGCTCTTTCCCAATACCTCAACCAAACTGAAGCCTCCCAGAACCCCCAATACCTCATCGATCCAGTCAAAATCATCACGACCACTGCTATGGTATCAGTTCAGGTTCCTCCTGGGAAGACACTCATACCCAAATGCCTCTACCAAAAAGTCCTAAGATGGGCTCATAATCCAAATTGGCCAGCCATCAGAGCACCCACAAGACCATACACCTTATTTCCCATAATTATTGGTCACTCTACTTAACTAAAGATGTACAGCTGTATGAATCCCCTTTCATCAACTTTGCCCAGAATAAGATGCCATGCCAGCATCCCTTCTACATCTGTTACCTGTTCCTCAAAAGCCCTGGACGAACATATCCATGGACATTATCATGGATCTTCCCCCTTCTGTGGGGTGCAGTTATCTGGGTGGTTGTGGACCGATTTTCTAAAATAGCATACTTCTTCCCCTCAAATCCTTACCCCCTGCTTCAATTCTTGGCCATCACTTTTTTCAACACATCTTCTGATTACATGGACTCCTGGAACACATTGTCAGTGACCAAGAGGTACAGTTTAATGTAAGATTCTTGCTTGCTCTATGCAAAAAAACTGGATATAACCCTAGACTTCTCCACTTACCACTCGCAGTCTAATGGCCAGACAGAGAGGGTCAATCAACTCCTCGAGGGTTTCTTCAGGGCCTACACGTCTCTACTGGACATGATGAATGTATGTCATTACTCCAATGGCCTGAGTTTTGCTATAATAACCAGCTCAGTGAATCTTCTTGTTCCTCACCCTTCTACATAATATTTGGTCATCACCCCAGGATACTGATGCCACTCCAATTGTCTCTGGAAATATGGAGTCTGAATCAGTATCGACCAACCTGCAAGAACTTTGGCAGACCACCCAGTCTCTCCAGGAGATAATGTATGGCTCAGTATGAAGAACATCTAGCTCAAAGTGCTCTGATTGATGAAAACTAATGAGAACAGGTGAGTTTTTAATAATATTAAAGTTAATGAAAATTGACTCAAAAATGGTAAGAAGCAGACTTTATTATCTGGTGGAATGGAAGGATTATGGCCCCAAGGAATGATCATGGGAATCTATGGAAAATCTTAAAGCTCCAGCCTTGATCAGAAGATTCCATCAGGTTTTCCTCCTCAAGCTTAGAAAGAGGAGATTAGAAAGGAGTCCGGGGGGAAGGGCATTGGAGTAGGGTCCTGTATCATACCACTGATCCAAGTCCCACTGTTAAATCCTGTAGCCTGTTGAGGTCCTTCAGCATGGTTCCCGGCATCTAGCTTCTGCTCTATATTCCACTCCATCTAGGGGCTCAAGTACTTCCAGGTTTTATAGGCCTGACTTCCTGTATTTATAGAAGCCCATTCCACTCTCCAGGTGCTATAGCAACATGTCTTGCTTCCTGCTCCTGAGTTTCTTTGCTGTTCCTGCTTCTAGCTACTCTTTGTAACCTGGCCTTGTTCCTGATCTCATGTTGCTTGCTGTCTGCCTTGTCCTTGGACTGACTCTTGCCTGCATATGAATGCCTTCTGTCCTCTTCAAATTGACTCTCACCTGTATACGAACCTGCCTACCCTGAACTCAGCCCAACTCTTGCCTATGTATGAACACTGTCTTTCTTGACATCAGCCTGCCTGACAATGCCTCCACCTCCTGCTACAACATGGTCCTTCTGGTCCTACTTATCAGCTACTACCTGTGAGGGCCTACATAACTCTGTCAGAGGTCACCTTGTGACCTGGATCTTCACTGTGGCCCTAGGCCCCCTTCCAGGTATGTGATGGCCATGGCAACTATGTATCATGTAAATAGTTTATATTGGGGGTCATAGCTTCATCTATCTTACAAGCTTTTTGTGCTGTAATTATTTTTGGATGGGAAGCAGCTGAGGGAAATTACAGTTCTGATGTTGCTTCAGGTGATAGCCAATCTCTGAAGGCTTCTCGTGTAAGGATTCTTATAATTTATAGGTGGTGGAAGTGAATGAGAGGGTGAGGCCATGGAGTTCCAGATAGTTCACAGCTGGAAGTTTTTGTGTGAAAATACTGAAATAGGTCATTATTCTACAACTCCTGTAGAACATAGAGCAAACCAGTCTTCCTGCATGCAGATCTCTGTTGAACGGTGGGTCTATTAGAGATATAAATGTCCATATGTCAATGAAGGGATTTGCAGAAGGCAGCTGAAAACCCTTTGGAGCTAATCGTGACCCTACCAGGGAGGATAGCCAGTGTGAGCAGTGGCAGGGAGGTTACGCTGGGTGCTATAGATACTATCAAACACCTGTATTAATCCAGGTTTAATTTATAGATAGTATCAATTATTTACAGATCTTGTAAGAAGTAGAAAATGGGTTATGAATTCGCTCATTTAAGAAACCTTCATTTTCAGTGTTCACTGGATTAAAAATGACATTGGGTAAGCTTTAGCACACCGTTTTAAATCATAGTGGTAAAAGGAGCTTTGGTTTAAATGTTCCTATTCAACCTGATAGAAAACAAACGTTTTATCCTCTCTGTTTTTTTCAGAAAATGAAAAAGAAACCTTGATTTACATCCCATGGTAAGAAGGCGAAAGTAGTATAAATTTATTTTCTGGTGCCGTTAGTATTTCATCTATTTTTTATTTTTTAAAAAATGTTTTGGGTTAAAGAACTTTTTTGAGTATTTCATTTTCACCACTATTTTCATGTTTATTTTTTGATTGTAGCGGGATCTCAATACCTGGTTAAACCAATTCTTGACCCTAAGTGACTATCTGCAAGTAGCATAACAAGGCAACACCCTCACCTTCAACTTATCGTTTATTTTTCAAGAAGTCTTCATAAGTAATTGCAACATATGTTTGATGAAAAATGGTGAGAGATTGAGTGTGAGATGTAGTGTGTCTGATTTTTACTGAGCATTTTTTAGTTTTCTATAGTTTAGTTATTTTGAGGGTTAAGGGTCTATGAGTGATAAAATGTAAAAAACAGGGTTGTGATATGTAATAAAAGTATTTGGTGTTGTTTATATATATTTTTATTCCCTTTGGTTTGTTTCTTCTTAGCAAGACATGTAGCATTTTAAGACTTATCCGGCTAAGTAGCAGCTTTGCCACTACTTAGCAGAATAAATCAGAACTTGTACAGATAGGTGCCACTGATTATCCAGATAACTTGGAACTTGCCCAGATAAGTAAAATAATGCATCTGCACATTTATTTATTTTTTTACATGGACATGCATGTTACTGGGTATATTTGCATGCATTTTATAACCTGCATATATTGTGCAGGTTACAAAAATACAGAATAGATTTGCAAGTGCCCATATGTATGCATATATGGGAGATTGCATACATGTTTTAAAATCATCCTCTAAAAGCATAGTTAACTTTTTTTGAGGATACTGGCTAATGCATCTACCAATGTCTCCACGCCAATCCTCCCATGCACCTTAGGAGGATCGTCTTTGTCAAGGTGGTTCCTATCCCTTACAACCTGCTCTCTCCACCACCCCCAGATCTGCAAAAGGATTCACAGCCCTGCTTTGAGCCCCCATCAAGATTTGCAAAGAAGTTTTGAGCCCTGAGGACCCGCCCCCACCACCATATTCTGTAATTGTCTCCAAGCCCCAAGGGCCATGTCCCAACTCTCCACCAGGCCTACCTACTCTATCTGGCAGTGCAGAAAGAGCTTTTGGGGAAGACTTAATCCCCATTTGCTCCAGCCCTGATGGTTCTGAAGATGATAATGGTGCTGGTTGAGAAAACTCTCTCCTTTGCCTGGCATATGCAGGGAAAAGAGCGTGTCAGACCAGCTTGCACTATTTTTCTCATTAGAGTCCGTGGGAGATTAGTCCTGCCCCAAAGACCTTTCTGCTCCAGCATATAATGTGAGCAAAGGGTGGCAGAGGGGTCTCTGAGCGTCTTATGTCATAGGGAGAAGGGAAGAAAGGTGGATCCCTAGGGCTCAAAGCTTCTTTGCAGGTCTTGGAAAGGGGGGGGGGGGGGCACATTGGTGCTTGTAACCCTTTACAGGATCCTGAGGGATGGGGGAGAAAACTGTGATGCAGATTCCCTGCCATAATCTTAGGCGAGGGGGTGTTTTTGAAGCATGGACAATTCTTTAATCACCGTGGCGATGGGAGGGGGCTGCAGAGAGATCAGATTGGTAGGTGGCATGACCAATAATGCAGATGTGTTTATCGGTACGTCACCACCACCAGTACCGCCTGATCATTACTGGGTGCAACAAAAACATGAACATGGCATTTAGCAATGGTTTTACATCCTTTAATGCATTCCTGGTTTAATGGCTTATGCTAAAGTGCATTAAAATGCATTTTTTTAAAAATGTGATTTAGTGAACAGGACACTAAATTTAATTAATGAAAATAATATGTGGGTAAAGGCTCATTATAAAAAGCACTCAGGCTGTATAGAGGAATGGTTTGGACTAAACCATAACTCTGTCAAACAAATTTAATCAATTTCTTTGACTGAGTGATGACAGAATTAGATCAGAGGTATGCACATGATGTAGTTTACTTGGATTTCAGCTAGGTTTTTGACACTGTCCCATATGAGAGGCGCATAAATAAACTGAGTAGCCTCTGGTTTGGGCCCCATGATGATTGACTGTGATGAACAACAGAGTGAAGTAGTAAATGATGTTAGCTCTCAGTAAGAAGGGGTTATCAGTGATGTGCCTCCAGGATCCATCCTGTAGCCAGTTTTATTCAATATTTTTTTGAGTGATATTGATGAGGTGTTAGGAGGAATGGCTCCTGTTTGCAGAACATCTGCAATACAGCAGACAAAATGATAAATGATCTAAGAAAGCTTGAGAAATGGTAAGCTGATTGGCAGCTGTGATTTAATTGAAAAGTGCAGTGTCATGCATTTGCAGTGCAGAAATCCGAGGAAGGGGCACAAAATTAGTTGAGAACAGTACCCTCCCTTTCCCAATCAAGCAAGGACCTTCAAGGTGATCATATCTCAAGATAGAGAGGAAGGGGAATAAAGCTGGTGTTAACCCCCGGAGGGGGAAGAGGAACGTGGTGGTGGTGGTTGGAGGAGAGAGAAAGAACACGTGGCTTGGGGGTGGGGTGGAAGAGAGAAAGCTGAGACGCATTCCTCTCCCCATCTCCACTGCTAGTCAATAACAATCTCAGGGCAGGAATACAAATGTTCCCAGGTATGCTTAAAAATAATATCATAAAGTATTACTTCACAGAGAAGGTGGCAGATGCATGGAAGAGCCTTCCAGTGAACGTGGTGGAGGCAAGGGCACTCACAGAGTTTAAGCAGGACACAAGCACAGAAGATCCTTAGTTGAAAAGAAGTGAAGGAAAGGCTGAGATTAATTATCTAGGATTTAGGGCAGTGCCACAGATGTGCCCTATGCTCCTTACCTGGAGGCGGGGAAGGTGAGATATCCATTCTGGGACATTTTGGGGTGATATGCATGCATTGCCTGGGTTTCTTCAGATTGGATGCAGCTCTTCCTAAATGATTTGATACTCTGAAATTTTCAGGCTTTCTATAGGCCTGATTTTCTTACCCTGTCTATAAACACCACAATCTGTTTAACTTTTGTTTTTAATTTTATTTGGGTATGATTGGCAATTTGGGTTTTTTTTGCTGTTGTTGGCTAGTCCACTTTTGTTGTTCACTACTTTGACTGACCTTATGACCAGGAATGCGGTATACAAGTGTTACGTAAATTAAATAAATAAATCATATGCTCTGTTTCTATAATAAAGTAAAAAAGATATTACAGGTCAGGGGTGGTCAACTCCGGTCCTCAAGAGCCACAAACAGACCGGGTTTTCAGGATACGGACAACGAATATACAAGAGACAGATTTGCATACAATGGAGGCAGTGCATGCAAATCTACCTCATGCATATTCACTGTGGATATCCTGAAAACCCGGCCTGTTTGTGGTTCTTGAGGATCGGAGCTGGCTGCCCCTGTTATAGTTTTTACATGAAAGCATGATAATCCGTCTTTATAGAAATAACAGCAGGATGCCTGATTTAGGTACCTAAGGAAACAGAGAGGGTGGAGTGATATCGTAAAATGCACAGCACATAAATACAAGTATTACTCTTTATCTTAAGGCTCTTAGGTATTTTGATAATTGTTCTTATGCCTCATTTGATTAGGGAATAAAAAATACCCCAAAAACAGAAAAAGGCAAGATATTTCAAGCAGAATAATATAGGAACATGAAGATAAGGTCAGAGATTGCAGTAGTGCAATAAGTAAGATTGCAGCAGTGCAATAAATAAGAAAACAGCCTTGAGATCTTTGTCATCAAATTTCTCAGTTTCTAAGCTCAAAAAGGTGAGAAAATACTGGGAACCATTGTTTTGATGAAATAATTGACACACAGGGAGGATAAATTTGAAACAAGTGCACATGACAAGATGCTTGTATTTTATAAACTGTACATGTACAGATTCTAAAATAAGCGTTATCTTTTATATAAAACATGCGTGCACATGAAGTGTTTGTGCACATGCTCACATGTTTGGGAAATCATATATGTGTACATTTGCGCTAAATTGCAAATGTATGTGTGTACGTTTTTTCTGCACAAGTGAATTTCTGGTTCTTGCAGGGCGGGCTCATTCCAAAATGGCTTTCCCCCAGTGTGCCAGCCAAATTTCACCACCAGGGACATCTACCGACTGGTGTACCTGGTGGTCAGATATGAGCATGTGCTATTCCCCAAGGGGGGAAGGGTTTAAGCGACACCACCAGAGCAGATACCCCCAAGGGAGGGGGGAGAGGGAACTGAGTATATTGTAGGAAGTTGGAATGTGGGTGAGGAGGGGTATTGGGGTAAAAGATGTTAAGTGATGAGAGTAGGGAGGTATTGGGGGCTCAATAGGGAGTTGGGATAGAATGGGGGTCAAAAGGTAGTAGAGGTGTGGGTGGGGGTTTCGGGGGCTCAATAGGGAGTTCGGGTGGGGGTAGGAATGGATGTGGGGGAGCCTTTCGGGATAAATGGGGGTGGGCTATGGGCATGTTGGGTACAATTGTGGGGTTGGGCTGGAGTTAGGGGGTGGTAGGGGTTCGGGGCAACAGGAATGCAAAAGAAGGTTAAGGGTGGATAGGGGTTGGAAATGGAGGGTATCTGAGGTGGGATTGTGGATGGTAGAGGGTAAATGGTGGACAATACAGAATAAATTGCTGAAGGGAAAATTTGAAAAGCCCTACGCGTGGCGATTCTGGGAGATACACATGCGGCTGCACGGATTTTTGGAGGTCCGCTGCCATGAATGTATCCTCCTGGTACGCGTATTGTGAAGGAGTTTTTACAAAAAGAGGTAGTTGGCAGGGGGCAGGGTCTGGGCGGGATCTGTGCTGGGATCCGAGGAACTCGTAAACCTGGGGGTGTTAGGGAGCAGGGCAGGTAGGGTAAAAGGGAGGCAGGTTCGGTAGAGAGCTGGGAGGAAACTGGGAAAGGGGCCTATGGCGTCGCTACGCGTCGCTACGGTAGAGAGCTGGGAGGAAACTGGGAAAGGGGCCTATGGCGTTGCTACTCGTACCTACTAAAATCCCACCCCCTTACGTGATCGAGATGGGATGCGCACACATACACACGTCGAGGTAAAATTGTGCGCACAGGTAGCCGATGTTTAAACATGCATGCATGCTAAAAAAAATCTGAGCGTCCATGTGCACGCGCCAGCAACCATGCATGGGTCTTGAGATCTATCTTTAAGTGTTCTAATTTCTTTATTTTCTTTATTTTATTAATTTATATTCTGCTTTTCGGCACTTCAAAACTGATTACATTCAGGTACCTTAGGTATTTTCCTATCCCAGAGAGCTTGCAATCTAAGGTCTAGATTTACTAAGCCACGAAAAGGCAATATCATGAGTTAACGAGCATGTAATTAAATGCAGTTTATCACGCAATATGGATAGACTTGAAGATTTCCTCCCCCTAAGGAAATAAGCTGCTTTGCATGCACAAAATTGCCTAATGCATGCAAAGCAGCTTATGCATAGGCAGTCTTACGGTGATAAAATAACGCAGCTGACTTAGAAAAAAAAGTTAGTCCCGCTATTTCAGTGCATTTGAGGGAGATGTAGATATTTCCCTGAGGGAGCTGTGGGATGCTAACGAGAGTCCCTGATGGTCCTGCAGGAAAACTGAAGGGGCAAGGTGCCCTACCCCCCCCCCAATTAGTCAAATACATCTCCAGGGATCTTTGGAGACCCCCTGCGCCATGCCTCCAAGGAAGCCCTGGCCCCCCAAAAGAAAAAAAAGATGTAGGAAATTGCATGGAGATGGCCTGCCGCCTTCTCCCACCCTCCCCCTTATTTAAAACAATTGCTCCCCTTCGCCTTTAGCCCCCCCTCCCTCGAAATCCCCATCCCTTCCTCACCCCCCTTCCAAATAAATTAATATCCCTGGAATCCAGGGTTCCCCCCCCCCCCATTCCCAGTCCCAGAACTATTACCCTGGTGGTCTTGGGGGGCCTGGAATGCCCCCTAACTCTGGACCCGTCAGCATCATTTTTCAAAATAGCGTTGACCTGACCACGCCGCAGCACAAAATCGTCTGTATGGAGGGCTCGGGGTGGGGGTCTGCCTGCCTCCCCCAGACTTCCAGGGTCATTTTCTTTAGGTTGGGGGGGGGGAATCCTAGAGCCCAGGGATATAAATTTATTTGGGGGGGGGGAGGATGGGGATGTTGTTTGGGGGGGGGGGCTAAAGTCAAAGGGGGCACGTTTCTTTAATAAGGGATGGGGTGGGGTGAGGGAGGGGGCCGTCGCCATGCGATTTCTTCCATTTGTTTTCTTTTGTGAAGGCAGCAGGGAGGGGTGGGCAGGGGTTTCTAAAGACCCCCCCCCCCCCTTTTTTTTTTTTTTACTAATGTGGGGGGGGGAGGAGAATTTTAGGACCCTTTAAGCAATGACGCCCATGGCCAATTTGGGCCGCCATGGCATGATTTTTTGGCATGCATTTGTGATACGAGTACCCATTAGAGTCATTTTGAAAATGATTCCTCCACCACGGATTCCCACCCCTCAGGATGGCCCTGTCAATCCCAGATGCACCTACTCCTGCTCCCTCCCCCCTCCCAAGTATAGTCCTGAAATGTTCCCTCCAAGGATGAGGTTGCTATGTGCAAAACGTTTTACTCATCAGCAAACATTTTTTGGTTTCATTACCTGTGAGAACTACTTTCTTTGATGCAAAAAGCCTATCACTTTTACGCTTACAGCAACCCAATCCTTAGAAGGAACACTGGAGCAGCATGCACACAAACTCTCTCACACACACACACACACACACACACACACTAATACACTTGCATAATCACACTCGTACTCTTTTATACGCATACATGCTCATTTTCACACACAAAAACTCATTCCTCTCATTCACTCCCCAGAATTTCACGCACATGTATACTCACTCAGTCTTCCTCCTCTTCCACACACACACACACTCATCTCAGTAACTGCAAACTCTTCACTGCCAACACTTTTGAGAAGTAAGACAAACCCCTCAGGACTCAAACAGCAGCAGCCTTATCTATGACATGGCAGCAATGCAAACATTATTCCATGGCCTTGAACACTAATATACCACTTACTGGGGATTAACAGAACAAAACCTTACAGAAAAATTGCATGCCAGCAGAAATACTGCACCTCAGTTACACGTGCAGAGCACAGACAGACGCTTACCTAATACAGAATAAGGGACCACACATTAGAAACAGAAACATACAGACAAAAATAAAATGGAAATCCCGAGAAACCAGACTCTGAAAAGGGGAATATTGAAGAAAGAACAAAATACAATTATGTAATGCATATTCCCAAAGATAACATATGCCAAAGGTAACAATCAGCTAGTCCCAGGATTTTTTTTTTCCATATTCCCTTTCTTGGAATTTTCCCCAATTCCTTTTACAACAAAATCTTTCTCTACCTGTCTTCTTCTCTTCCTCCCATCATCCATACCCAGACAGTCACACATGGGATGTCACCCTGCCACACACTTAGGCAGGGTCTCACCCAGCCAGCCACTCCCACACACACAGGTTCTCAAACCCCACCTCCACATACACAGCCTCTCACAAGCACACATCCAGGCTCTCACTCTCCTGCCCCCCCCCCCCCTACACACATAGGCAGACATGCATCATCAGGCAATCACACATATACCCCCCACCCACAGGATCTCATCCAGCCCCAAACACACACCTAGCTTCTCACCCACCCAGCTCCATACACAACACAGCCTCTCTCACACTTACACCATCTCTTATCAACACACACACACACACACACACACACACGATCTCAAATGTACTCGCGTAGTTTTGATGACATTCGTGCATAAGTCACTTTTAAAATAGCCCCATTTCGCACGTACATGCAAATCTCGCCCTGACGTATTTTTACTTGTGAAGTTCCTTATATGCACGTATGTGACCCATTTATAAAATATGGATTGACATGAATGCTTCACACACTCGCCTATATGCGCATTTTTTTGTGTGTAACATTTTGAAAATTCACCCCAAAAAGTTTCAGTCTTGGACAGGGTTGTGCATAGCAATCTGCCATGCAAAGAAACATTCTGCAATGTTGAGCAATATAGCACAAGATTCCTTTACATGCCTGTTTTAACTCCCATCTGAAGCTTCTTGAGGATCAGGGCAAGCCGTTACCTTGAAGCATTTCCCCTTTAATAGAACCAGAAGAGGCATAACATTATTCCTTTTGATATCAGTAAACAGAAAGGAGATTTTGAATTTATGTGGTAAGGAGAAATCTGTGGCACTAATTTTCTGAGCTGCTCACAGCAGTGCACTTGGTTCAGCTAATAGCAGTTGATTTTCCAACTGTCACTTTTATAAGCTAATTACATACAATTAAGAAGCCAGCATTTGTGATAAATGGCAAAACCAAAACAAAACAAAACTTGGCTAATGAATAGACAAATAAATTCTCTTGCATGCCATGGTTCACAATGTTTACTAATATTTTAAACAGCTTCAATAACTTTTCTATGCTGGAGTTTTCCCAATGTCTTCAGATGAGAAATTTTTATAGTTTTGGAAATCTGTCACTTGTATATTGTTTAATTACACCGTATCCATATAGTTATATTGATTTCCTTAATTAAATATCATGCTATGAAAATAATGATGTATGTAACTATATTAGTATTAATTTACTTATAAAATTTATAAACCACACTATCGACACATCTAGGTGATAATACAAAGTAACGTCCATAAAATCCTATATATGTACAAGGACAAAATAACAAACAAACAGGGATACAAGTATGAATAAAAACAAATATACCACTTTTAATAAAGCCACTAATTTAACAAATCAGCCCAATTACGGTACAATGAAAGGTTGCAACAAATCTGGCTGGACTCCAACTGGGACAACTCTCATAAACTAAACAAAATAAGTGGCCTTACAACAATTTCCTACATTTTAACATTGAAGATTTGGAGCGTAACTCAATAGAGAAGGCATTCCACCAGGCACAATTGTGATTTGTTTAACTTATATGGTGTGAGAAAAGGAATTTCCAATAATAACTGTGACGCAGACCTTAAGACACCAGTTCAGGCAGAAAGTATTGAGAAGCTAAACCATGCGAATGGCAATACCTTAAACCAGCGCTTCTCAACTGGTGTGTCGCGACACACCAATGTGTCGCCAAGCACCAGCTGGTGTGTTGCAGCTCCCGGTATCCCACAGCCCCAGTTATACTTCCCTTTACCTTTTTCCTGCCCCCGTGGGCCAATTGGAAGCTTTCTCCATTCTTCCTGCCCCCACGGGCCAATTGGAAGCCTCCTCCGTTCTTCCTGTCCCCACGGGCCAATCGGAAGCCTCCTCCCTTCTTCCTGCCAATGAGAGGAGGAAGCCTCTGATTGGCCGGTGGGGCAGGAAGAAGGGGGCATCTCATAGCCCGGGGGTGGGGTGGTTTGAGGGGGGCTGGGAGGAGTGGCGAAGAAGCCCGACCCTGTGGCCGTCACGGGCTAGAAGTGCTGAAATTAAACACAGCGGCGAGCCACAAAGAAAAGAGGCCAGCCGCGCCAGGAACCACGATAGAGTAGGGATTCCCAAAGCGGCAGTGAGTCGCAAGCATGAAGAGGCTGGTTGCTCTGGGGATTCCCCCTCCCCCTCCCATGCAAAAGTGAGTGCGGCAGAACCGCGTTTAAGTAAAAGTGGCACTCAGCCATGCTGAATACAGATGGGGCAACTGGAGCTTCCAGCGGCTGTAAAAGCAGGCAGATGGGGGGCCGCGGGAGCCTAGGGATATCCCGACAGCCAGAAGAAGGGTTGAGTGCTGTGAATATTTTTCTAAAATAAATGTTTGCTGCTTCAGTGAGGCTGAGAAGGCAGCAGCAGCACTGGGAAATCTGCCACTGTGAAATTAAAGGGGAACACAGCATTGGGGCTCTAAGCAAAGTATGTGTGAGAGACAGAGACTGGGCACGGAGGTGACTGGGGTGTGTGTGTGAGAGAGAGACTGGGTAGGGAGGTGATTGGGGTGCGTGTGTGTGAGAGAGAGACTGGGCAGGGAGGTGACTCGGGTGTGTGAGAGAGAGACAGAGACTGGCCAGGGAGGTGACTGGGGTGTGTGTGTATGTGTGAGAGAGAGAGAGAGAGACTGGGCAGGGAGGTGACTAGGGTGTGTGAGAGAGAGAGAGAGACTGGGCAGGGAGGTGACTGGGGTGAGTGTGAGAGACAGAAACTGGGCAGGGAAGTGACTGGGGTGTGTGTGAGAGAGCGAGAGAGACTGGGCAGGGAGGTGACTGGGGTGTGTGTGTGTGTGTGTGTGTGTGTGTGTGTGTGAGAGAGAGAGAGAGAGAGACTGGGCAAGGAAGTGACTGGGTTGTGTGTGAGAGACAGAGACTGAGCAGGGCGGTGACTGGTGAGTGTGAGAGACAGTCTGGGCAGGGAGGTGACTGGGGTGAGTGTGAGAGACAGAGACTGGGCAGGGAGGTGACTGGGTTGTGTGTGAGACACAGAAATTGGGCAGGTGTTGCGTCCGTCGTTGCTAGACGGCTTCGCCCCATTTGCCTCACCTTGTTCACGGCTCCTCCCACATCCCTAGGGAAAATGGCTGCCGCCGCATCTATAAGCCAACCTCTCTGGCGTCCCTGGAACAGCTATGCTGCTGCCTCCCACCATGCTCCTCCCAAGGGCCTACTAGGGTGCGTGCGCGCATGCCACTCACATCTTTATTCCAGCTATGGTGCGAACCTCGGGGGTGTTCCCCTCTACTGACGTCACTCCATCCGGGTATTTAGCCTGTACTTTGTTCCTAGCTCATTGAATTAGCAAAGGATTGGTATCGGCCGGTTCTATGCTGCTCTGCTGCTTCCGTGCTGCTGGAAGCTCTCTCTGCCCTTCGGGGTATTGCTAACCTGGGTACCCGCTCCTCGGGGGCCCTCTGCTTTATTTTAGGTGCCTTACAGGGATCAGGTACTCGCTCCTCAAGGGCCTGCTCTCCCTGTCTTGGTGCCGCTACCAAACTTCTTCAACCTGGTGGAATTGCATACCAACAGCAACCATCTAGTGAGTAATCTAACTCTCAGTCTATCTCATCCACAGTACTACCTTTCTGGGAAACCTGCACCGGAATTTCCCTATACCAATGGGGTGAGAAGGGTCCCCTCTGCTGAGGGCCCTGAGACTGCTACTTTCAGACTACCTCACTACTGCCACCTCTGGTGGTCTACTTCAAGCTGAATAATAAAGAACTAACTCTGTGTTTGAGCATCTGCGTTTAGCCCAGTACTGTGGCACCTCACAGGGCTCCTCTCTGTGGACGTGGTCACCTGCCAGAGTACCCAAGAATCCACCCAAACATCACTTAACCATAACAGCAGGGAGGTGATGGGTGTGTGTGAGAGAGTGACTGGGCAGGGAGGTTGACTGGAGTCTGTGTGTGAGACAGAGACTGGTTGTAGGTGTGTGTGTGTGTGTGTGTGTGTGTGAGTGAGAGAGAGAGAGAGAGAGGTTGACTGGGGTGTGTGTCTGTGAGAGAGAGAGAGAGAGAAACTAGGCAGGGAGGTGACTGGAGTCTGTGTGTGAGACAGAGAGAGAGAGAGAGAGAGAGAGAGAGAGAGTGTGTGTGTGTGTGAGTGAGAGAGAGGTTGACTGGGGTGTGTGTGTGTGGGTGAGAGAGAGAGAAACTAGGCAGGGAGGTGACTGGAGTCTGTGTGTGAGAGAGAGAGAGAGAAAAACTAGGCAGGGAGGTGACTGGAGTCTGTGTGTGTGTGTGAGAGAGAGAGAGAGAGACTGACTTGTGGGCCCTAAAGAAGAAGACCGTAAGGATAGAGTTTCAGCAGCCACTGCTGCTCCTGGTGTGTGCTTTCAAGGGAAAGGAGTAGGAGAGTTGCTGGAGAGGGTAAGTAAAGGTGGCATTTTAAGTTTATTTTTCTTGATTGACTGCCATTTTAATTATTGAGGATTATGTGATGTGTCTGCTGTTTTGAAATATTTTATTGATATTTGGACAATTTTTAATAATTGTTATGAGTTTTAATTGTTTGATGTTATTCTGTTCAGCAGCTGTTTTGAAACATTTATTAATATAGTTTTATAGTTATTTCTGTATGGGGATCTATAGCAGCTTGGCTTGTTCTGTTTTCCTAATAGGAAGTGTATTAGTGTTTAGGACCTGATTTAATATTTGTAGTGTTGCCTTTTCATAGGGTTGTTATGTGTTCCATAATGCAGGTGAAACTTTGTGCAGATTAGTTTCTGTGCATTATTGCAGATCCGGGGACTGTGTTAAGTGCTATATTTCTCTTTCCATTTCTCCAGGTTTGCATTGCATGCAGAGTGGCTTTTGTGGGTTTCCATTCCAGTTTTTGTCTCCATATTTATAATTTGTGGTCTTTCTATACTTGGTGAAGATTGGTCTTGCATGTGTGATCGAGGTGAGGTATTTTACTAGCATGTAGGCATTTGTATCAGTCTTATTTGTTGTGTTTTCTCACTAGGTCATGCATTAGTGGTAAATGACTGTCTTTTCATAAGAAGGGCTATTGCTGCTGGTAGTAGAGGGAGGTTGTTTTGCTTTTACTGAGAAGTCACCAGAACATCTTTTTTGTATGGTGAATTGTACGGAGAATGTCCTAGTTCTGCTCTGCACCCATTATTGGGGGTCGAGGGGATTCCTGTGGATGCAGAGTGTATGTTTACATATAGCCCTGTGATGGTCACATGTTCAGTGTCACGCATGTGAGAACCATCTGTCAGGTGTGTCCCGGCCGAAAAAAGGTTGGGAACCACTGCCTTAAACAAAACCTTATATTTAATTGGGAGCCAATGCAGATTCCTCAGCACAGGCATCTCATGTTCCCATAATGCAATCACTATGACCACCTGTGCAGTGGAATTCTGTACCAACTACTGTTTATAATTTCTGGACTCAAAGCCAGGGCAACAAGAACACTTCTTACTCAGCAAGAGGTTTTAAAATATAATTTATTCAGCTGTTTAAAAGAGAGTCCAAGACAAGTGTTCCTGGGAGATGCGATATAAATGCCCTCTATCTGTAATAACTAGCATCTCATCCCATACAGGAAGAGAACCTTCTTTTATAATTAAAACATTCAGTATTGCCGAAACTTCCAGAAAGGTGTAACCGCCCACAAACACATGATGCTGTTGTCATGACAATCTATCATGTATAGGAAATGCTTGTGAGGACATCCTCCATTCAGTTGTAAAAATCATTCATTTACTAGTCTTTCCTGAAACCACCCTTCCATGATATTTTAAAACCTCTTGCTGAGTAAGAAGTGTTCTTGTTGCCCTGGCTTTGAGTCCAGAAATTATAAACACTACAAGGCATGAAGTGCCGACTGAGGCAAACCCATTTACAAAACATTACAATAATCAAGGGCAGACATTATCAATGCGTGAATTACAGTACATAAATCTATAAGAGACAAGAAGGGCTTCAACTGGCATAACATCCACAATTTAAAATACATTTTTATCACATTTCTAATCTGGGGCACTCATGATAAGGAAGAATCTATCACCCCCAAATTCTGGACCAGATTTACAATTTTAATCTGATGTCCTTCAAATAGTAACATTTCAGGAACTTCAATAGAGGATGCACAAGGAAGATACAAAATTTCAGACTTACTTAAATTCAATATTATCAACTTTCTGTACTATAAAACCCAACCTTTACATTTATTAAATTTCACCGCAAGAGGCACTTGGCATGTGAATTTGCAAGTTATGTACTTCAAAATAAAATTTTTATAGGATGAAAGGTGGTGGTTTCATACACTCTTGTGGCAATCACCATCCAGGTTGTGCCGCTCTTTTTTATAATCATAAACACACCAATCCTCCTCCTATTTGTATTTACAAATTTCAACTTTGTGCCAAATGCTTAGAAATGTATAACTTAATGTTCCACCTCAATAAAGCTTTTGTGCTTATACTGAGAAGTGAATGGCTTTCTTATCTTTAAACAACCGCTGCCAAAGTTACTTAGCTGTGAATTGTAACATCTCCTTAAACTCGTTTATCCGTCACGCCATATTTGGACCCATATCAATGATCCTTCAAAAGTTTAAATTCAATATTAATCAATTATCGACCAACCATGCCTTGTTGGCCCTTTACAAAAAACTACCCTCTCCAAAGACTCAGTAGAATCTGTTTCCATGAAAGTAATTTACGTTGTTGATTGTCCTATGTAAAGCTATCCCATACTGGTATTATTTTCATAGTAGGAGCACATTTTTATTTTTCAGCTCGTAGCAACACTGTGCACTCAGGATATCCAGGTCTGATTTCTGGACCTGTCTCCTGCTGTTTGGACCAGCAGTGAATGTATATACTGCAGAAGCAGCATTCAGAGTCCCTGCTGTAGCCTGGAACACTCCCAGAATCTTCTGTAAAGCGTAACCCTGAGCTTCCACACTACAGAAAGAATATCCTCAGATCAGCAAGAAATACAAAGGGCCAGAAGCAGTGTGAAAGACCTGTAACCTCAGACACAAAAATAGATGAAAGCTGGTGGTGGATGAATAACTACTACGAACTCTTGTCACAAAGGTATAACTGTAATATATCATGCATTTTCTTAAAAGTACTTGTAAAGATCAGAAATGATGAGGTAAAAAAAATAAATAAATAAACCACATACCGAAGTATAAACACAGCTGCAAGCTTTCTAGCTTAGCCAAATGTATCAACCTTCACCAAGTTAAGAAAAAAAAAAACATTTTTATAACCAAATATAGTAACCACATCTAAACTTTATGTATCATTATATGTGCCAATAGAAACTACAGAAATAAATCCTGGAACAAAAAAGGTGGCTCCCGAAGGAGAGAAAGCAAGAAGGATAGCAGAAGGAGGAGATCCACAACTGCCAACATCTGGGAGGCAGGACTGAGAGAAGAACAGCATCAGACTGGCCCATCTGCTGCCATGCAAAAAGGGATTTTGGTGAGTAAAGGATGTGTTTTTCCTTTTTGCGTTCTGAAAGCTATTTTGGTTCTATGAATATTTAGAATAAAGTTGCACAGGCTTATTATTGGGAGCACCCTGCTGGCATGGGCTAAAGGTGCCCAAGCTGCACCGGCAGCAGACCGGTACTGGTAACACTGGGAAGGAGAAAGCCCCAGCTATCAAGCAAGAGTGACTTTTCTCGGGTTCCTCCAAAGTGCGCTCCTCTCAGTTTAAGGATTGCCATTGTGATGATCGGGTTGGATGGGAAGGGGGGAGATAAAAGGGCACAACACACCTCCACGCCCAGCTAAAAAGGAAGGCGCATGCTGCTTTAATTTCATCAGGGCAGGTCCTGAGTGATCTGGAAACCCAAAAAAGAGCAGGAAGAAGATTTAAGGCAAAAATAATGAAATAAAAAAAAAATTCTAGTTACAAAACTGTAACTAGGAAAAAGGAAATTAATATTGTTAAAAAGTAATTATGTAACAGGAATTATAAATCCTTTTTTTCCCTTGTTTGGTATTCATATAAAAGTGAAAATATGTAATATTGAAACTTGAAAATAAAAAATTAAAAAAAAAAAAAATAAAAAATTCTAACCAGTCCTAAAATGGAAATAGGGAGGAGGGAAAATATGAAGATGACGTCGTCAAATGGCGAGATCAAATATGGCATTCTGCATTAACATCTTCACTGGGACAGCGTTCCAGAGGGGAATATCTCTAGCATCGTCTAGGACGGCAGTGAATGGAGAGCACTTTTTCTTGTTTCTTTCACTCTTCCTAAAATGAGATGAGGCGCCGTGCTGTCAAGCCTCGCTAGCATGGGGCAATTCGCAGTAGCTTGTGGAGGAAAGCAGGCGTGCTAGCTTTCTGAATAGGAAAGTTGAGGGTATAGCAAAGGTCAAAAAGTAGCAGAGAGCCTGTTACCCATATGATGAAACCTATCACTTGTTGACCGGACCGAAAACCAGAAGCATTACAATACAAATGCGCCTTCTGGTGCTTAAAACTTGGTATGAAAGACTGACATAGTCCAGGCAGAGACAAGCGCACAGAATGAGATCAGGTTCAATATTAAAAAAAATATGTATTTTAACAAAAATATTACAAATCTGCAAAAGCAGAGCTGTTTCATGCTGCTTTTTATAGATTTCTTTAATAAAAGAAACAATTTTGAAATTGCCCATTGTAGTGAGCGCTCAAGAGACAGCCAATCATCTGAAAAGCAACTCATTGTTTATTAACTAAACATCTCCATGTTGACTGTAGTGCAGAACTGGTGGCTATGCTGGGCATGGTAAATTTGCTACTGCTTTCAATTTTTTGAAACAGAACAATTAAACAGTACATTCTTATGAAAAACATGACTCAGTCCTTCTGGAATATCTTGATGTACTATGAAGCATGCATTGCCCCATAAAACAGAGTATTGATCTATCATTGTATAACATAAATGCGCTGGATCAATGCTGGCGTTTAAAAATAAAATATAGCATCAACCTTTGAGAGCATTACAGACAGTTACAGTAGATCAAGTATGCGTCTCTTGGGACACCCAAAATGGTGAGTAAAATATAGAAAAACAAAGCTAGAGAATCTAGCTACTACAGTAATTGTGCATGGCAAGGTTTTGTCCGGGCCCATTTACATTATCTAATATTTCTGGGCTAGGCAAAATACAAAAACAAAAACCAGCAGCAAAGCTACCATTTATGAATAAAACATACATAACCTAGATCTAAAATGTATGGATTTTTCACACCAAGGACTACAGGTCTACTGCACAAGCATAGCAGTAACCCAGCATTAGTCACAGCAACAGCAACACAGAGCCTTTCACATCTAGGTCACCGGTTCAAACCTGGCTCAGAGTGGTAGAGATCGAAAGTAATTACCATGGAATTAGTTGGTAGTCTCAGTCTAATTACCACTGGACTGGATCCCACATCGCTAAAACCAAGCATGACACTTGATACCCTTGCAAGCAGTTTCGGCTGAGGGGCCAAGGACTGAAAGGGGGAGGCAGACTGAATTAACTGCTCATCCTCAGAGGGAGTCCTGCCAGCACAGGGTTGAAAAACCTGGGAGAATTGGTATTGCCCACTGCCTGTGTTGTACCTGCTCTATAAATAAATGGAACTGTTCCTGTTTTCAGGGCTATCAATCCAGCACTTTTCACTAGCTCTAAATCCATAAAGAATTAAAAATAATAGCACTGAAATAATTTCTTCTACTAGAGACAGGCATCATAAGGAATAATAAATTGGCATGGTTAAAAAACAAACATCCATACACATGCAAAACGCTAACACATATAACAAAATGTAAGAAAAATCAAATTATGTTCATTTTTAGGTAATTTTCAAAGGAGTTACGTGTGTAATGTAACAAACTATTGTAGTAATTTTAAAAAGCCCATTTACATACTTAGGGGCGGATTTTAAGAGCCCTGCTCGCCTAAATCCGCCCAAATCCGGGCGGATTTAGGCGAGCAGGGCCCTGCGCGCTGGTGAGCCTATTTTACATAGGCCTACCGGCGCGCGCAGAGCCCCGGGACTTGCGTAAGTCCCGGGGTTTTCTGAGGGGGGCGGGCCCGAACCGCGCGGCGTTTTCGGGGCATGTCAGGAGCGTTCCGGGGGCGGGCCCGGGGGCGTGGCTACGGTCCGGGGGTGTGGCCGCGCCCTCAGGACCCGCCCCCAGGTCGCGTCCCGGCACGCTAGCGGCCCGCCGGCGCGCAGGGATTTACGTCTCCCTCCGGGAGGCGTAAATCCCCCGACAAAGGTAAGGGGGGGGTTTAGACAGGGCCGGGCGGGTGGGTTAGGTAGGGGAAGGGAGGGGAAGGTGAGGGGAGGGCAAAAGAAAGTTCCCTCCGAGGCCGCTCCGATTTCGGAGCGGCCTCGGAGGGAACGGGGGTAGGCTGCGCGGCTCGGCGCGCGCCGGCTATACGGACTTGATAGCCTTGCACGCGCCGATCCAGGATTTTAGCGGCTACGCGCGTATCTACTAAAATCCCGCGTACTTTTGCTTGCGCCTGATGCGCCAGCAAAAGTACGCCAAATCTCGCGGTTTGAAAATCTACCCCTTAGAATGCACTTATGTGTGTAAAACGTATTGACAATTCAATGGCGTAAATTTTCAAAAGCCCACTTACATGTGAAAAGTGCATTTACACATGTAAAACCTAGTTTTAAGCATGTAAATCCTTTTTAAAATGATCCCTTTTGCATTTTAAGTTCAAACATGACCTCCATTAAAATAATAAGTGTCAAAGAGTCATTTTAAGGGTTTTTAGCTGAAGCGAACATGATGTGAAGATGGCCTACAGCAGATCTTAAACGTTGTGCCAACATGACCCAAAATTTACCGCTTGAAATTTCACATGACCCCCAGGCAACAAACAAAACAAATTTAGCGGGGCAAGGGGGAATTCCCTTCAGCTGATCCCCCTTCTCTTACCCTACAGTCCTCCTTTCACATCCCCCCAGCTGATCCCCTCTTTTACCCTCTTACAACCCTCAACCAATCCTGTCGTCCCCTATTTCATATCTCCTCTTCTCTCTCATCTCATTCCTTTCCCTCTCTCTCTCACATCCCTCATCCTGTCATCTTGTTTATTCCCCACAGCTCATCCTCAATTGGTTTATTTATTTTATTTATTTGCAGTTTTATATACCAACATTTGTTTAGTAACCTCACATCTTGCACCTCTTCCCCCTTCTGCTCAGTCCTTCTCACTCAACACTACATCACAGACTTGCTTTCCTCTCTCTCACCCCCTTGCCTCAAACAGGCTTACCTTCTTCTTTCTCAATCCTTTGTCATCCCCTCTCTCCCATGCCATCCACACTCATCTTCCAGCTCCTCTCTCATGCCCTAAAGCCCATCCCTTTCTCATGCCACACGCCACTCAGTCAAATCTGGCCCTCTCAAGCCTACCCCTTCCGATTGATCCTCTTCTGAAACCCAATTTCTCCTCTCAAAACCCCCCTACTGATCCTTCCCTCTCAAACTGCCCCTCACTCTCTGTCAAACTGCTCCTCAAACCCCTGTTCCTGAATTTCACTTCTCAGGCTCCCTCCGCTGATTCTCCTGCTCCTGTGCCTCCCTCTGTTTGAAACCCACTCAGATGCTACTCCCCGATCAGAGCTAGAAGTAGCGCAAAGAGAGCAGGGGTACATTGGGTCCTCTCCTCTTCTGCAACAACAGTTTCGACTCAGGCCAGCAGCAGCAGTGATCGTGGCAGAGAGTAATACCAGCATACTTTTGGCTCAGGCCTGCAATGGCAACATTGGAGGGAGCAGGAGAGAAAGCCGGTTTGCAACACAACACAGTTTTGGCTTGGGCTGGCGGCAATGGTGAGCATGGTGGTGAAGAACAAGCCTGCAACAGTGGCACATTTGAAGATCTGGGCTATCGGCAGTAGTTTGTGGTGAGAACCACAGGGGAAAGCAGGCAGGGAAGGGGTATTGGTCCCAAAAAACAAAGCGGAAGCCGATCCACAATAGCTATACAGTCATAAAACGAAGGATCGGTATAAAAGTCCCGATCCTTCTTCGTTTTTATCACTGTATAGGGAAGGAGTATTGGCCAGAAATAGCAGCATACATTTTAGGGCCCAGTTTGGCAGCAGGTGAAGAAGGGATGTGTAGGAGAAGATTTGACAGCTGTGTTACTGGGCATGGACACCAGTTTCTCTGTACTTCTTGCTCCTTGCTCTCCTTTTCAGCCAGCAAGCACAAGGGCTGTTGAGGAAGTGTGGGTGTTGGGGGTGAAACCCAGGCAGGGACTTGAATCAGGGTCAGTACTGGGGTTCTGGACAGGAAGTCCTAACCCTCTGACCAGAGGGTAAGGAGAAGAAACAAAAGAAGACTATTTCAGGTAGCCCTTAAAGCCATACATCTAGGTATTAGGGAATGGTTTGGGCTCAGTCAAATAGGGGTTGCAGAAGTACAGGAAGCTGTTTGCAGGAACCTGAAGACTGATCCACCCTACTGAGTTAATATAGGTGCATTATAAATAATGTAATAAATAAATACAAATTCAGTTGCTTTAGTCTTTCAGTTCCTTTCTGCAGTTCTACAATTCCAATGTTCACTAGTTCTGTTACTACTGGTGAACTGTTTCCTGACTTTTGTTCCTAACCTGCAATTCCAGCCTACTTCTAAGCACCTGTTCCAGTCTTGTAACCTGTCTGCTGTATCTGGTTCCTCGCCTACAGCAAAAGTCCGGATCCAGTTTCCACTCCAGCTCGTTACCTGACGATTCCAAGATCCAGGCCTTCATCTACCTGAGTGAAAGTTTATTTATTTATTTGTTGAGTTTTATATACCATCATTCAGTAGAGCCATCACAACGGTTTACAAAAGTATACATTTTTCTTAGCAGTTGTGTAACAGAAAAGCAATGTGAACAATATCAGAAATAAGCATATCAAGTCCCGAGAGCATTATTAGGTTGGATGAGGAGGGTATGCAGGTTCAGGGTGAAGAGAATGTATAAGAGGTTTACAACTGAGAGTTCAGTTGAGAGCTGGGATGATCAGACATCTGAAGGTCAATGTAGAATTTGCGGAACATTAGTGTTTTTAGTGTTTTTTGAATGTTTTTAGGTCGTGTTGGGTTCTCAGGAATTTAGGTAGGGTGTTCCAAAGTTTAGGTGAGGCAATTGAAAAGGCTCTTTCTCTTGTGGTTGCCAGATCCGCATCTTTGATAGGGGGAATGTTTAGGTAACCTGAGTTATTAGAGCATAGGTTTCTTGGAGGATTTTGAGGGATTATGTTTAGGGATGATCATTGTTTAGGATTTTGTGGATTATGGTCATTGATTTGTAAGCAATACGTGCAGTAATAGGGAGCCAGTGAAGTGAGGGTCAATAGTGGTGTTATGTGTTCACTTCTTTTTGTTCCAGTTAGGACTCTGGCAGCTGAGTTCTGCAGTATTTGGAGTGGTTTGAGGGATGAAAAAGATATTCCAATTAATAAGGAGTTGCAATAGTTGAAGGTGGAGAAGATAAGAAGTTGTAGTACAGTTCTGAAATCGTAGGGTTGAGAAATGGTTTCTGGTGTCTTAGAGTTAGGAGTCTGTGGTATCCTTCTTTAGTTTTATTTGCTATGTGGTTCTTGAAGGAAAGTTCTTTATCAATGATAACTCAGAGGTTCCTGGTGTGGGTGGTAGGGAGTCTAGTTATCATTTGTTTGTCAAGTATTGTCAGGGGTGGGGGAGTTGGATTGGGTTTTTATCCATGAGTTTTATTTCAGTTTTGTCAAAGTTGATTATGAGTTTCAGGGAATTTAGGAGATGTTTGATTGAGATAAGTAGTTCTGAGGTTTTCTTTTAGGTGTCTTCAATCGAATTTTGTATGGGAAATGAGGAGCGAAATGTCATCAGCATAGAGGAAGTGTGTGATTTCATATCTTTTAGTAGTTGGCAGATGGGGAGAAGGTATATGTTGAAAAGGGTGTCTGATAAAGCTGATCCTTGGGGGACTCCGGTGTTGAGGTTGATTATTTTTGATAGGTTGTTATTGATTAATACTTGGTATGTTCGATCAGATAAATAGGAAGAAAACCAACGTAAGGTGTTGCCAGTTAAACCAATTTGGGATAGTTGCTCCAATAGTATATTGTGGTTCACTGTGTCGAAGGCGACTGAAAGGTCAAGAAGAACGAGCAAGTATTTTTCACCTTTGTCAAAGCCTCTTATAATAATGTCATTTAGGGAGATGAGGAGAGATTCCGTGTTTAGGTTTTTTCTGAAACCATATTGGGATGGAGGTAGGATGCTGTTTGTCTCCAGGTAGTCATCTAGTTGAGTGTGCACGACTTTTTCAATGGTTTGGCTATGAACGAAAGGTTTGATATAGGACAGTAGTTGGTAAAGATTTCCGGATCTAGGTTGTTCTTTTTAAGGATTGGTTTGATGACAGCAGATTTGAGGCATTTGGGGGTAGTTGCCTTCGGTCAGTGATAAATTGACAATTTTGGTGATGGTTTTTGATATGGTAGGTTCAATTGATTAGAGGGTTGTTATTGGGATGTTGTCTAATGGATGGCTGGCAGGTTCATTTTATTTATTATAGATTGAATAATTAATTCAATTATTAATAAATTAATGACTCCTGAGTGTTTTTCCAGGGGCCCAGCTTGTGGCTCATATGATCTCATAAGTACCAAATGGGCCAGAACCTAATAGTGGAGTGGGCTTAAGGTTCATGTCAGCTGACCACGACAGAGGTCGTGCCAGTTTCATAAGCAGATGTGTTTTCGGCGGGGGGGTGGGAGATGGGGTTAAATCCATGGGGGACACATGCATGACCCCCAACTGATGATCTGGTAACCCTATTTCGAGATACGACCTACAGTTTGGGAACCGATGGACTACAGGAAAATAAAGTTCATAGGTCTACATACAGTCAGCCACATGCATGATTCATAACTAACATTTGAATTAGCTGCAATGCTCATAATGCAGGCAGTATGAAAATATTCATACAATTCCTAACTGTATCTACAAAAGACAGAGACAAGATGGAAGCGGTACAGAGAAGGGTGACCAGAAAGGTGGAGGGTCTTCATCGAATGACTTATGAGGAGAGATTGAAGAATCTAAATATGTACACCCTGGAAGAAAGGAGAGCAGGGGTGATATGATTCAAACTTTCAGATACTTGAAAGGTTTTCACTATCCAAAGACAATGACAAACCTTTTCCGTCAAAAAAAATCAGCAGAACCAGGGGTCATGAGCTGAAGCTCCAGGAGGAAGACTCAGAACCAATGTCAGGAAGTATTTCTTCACGGAGAGGGTGGTGGATGTCTGGAATGCCTTTCTGGAGGAAGGACTTCAAAGGGGCGTGGGATAAAACACTGTGGATCCATCAAGTCTAGAGGACATGAATGAAGAGGGGGTGGCTCACGGGAATGAAGGCTACTACCTGGAGATAATACCCTTATCAATATACATACACACGGTTAATGCGACTCCAACATTGCTGTAAGCTTCAACGGTAAGAGGAAATGTGGAAAAAAAAAAAAAAGAAGGATTTGCATTCACAAAAAAGCGGGGTGTAGCTTGCTTGTTACGGCGGTTACTACCCCAAAACAAATAAGCCTGATACTTCACTTCCAATGCATAGCCAGCATAGCTCTCTGCTTCAACGGCAGGGGAGAAAGTCTGATACTTCACTTCTAATGCATAGCCAGCATAGCTCTCTGCTTCAACGGCAGGGGAGAAAGTCTGATACTTCACTTTCAACGCATGTGCAGCATAGCTCTCTGCTTCAACGGCAGGGGAGAAGTCTGATACTTCACTTTCAAACACATATCCAGCATAGCTCTCTGCTTCAACAGCAGAGGCAATGTAGAATATATATAGACAACAACCAACAAGGACTAAATTACATAGTCGAGTAAACAAAAGCATGGGTGTAGCTTGCTTAATGAGGCGGTTACTACCCCTAACTAAGCTACATATTCAATTAGATGCAGTACCAACACTGCTCTCTACATTAATGGTGGGGTGGAAGGGAAATAAAACTAAAGGTTCTAAGAGCCAAGCGTAACAAGTAAGAGGGGGGAAAAAAAAAGTGCATAGCTTGCTGGGCAGACTGGATGGGCCGTTTGGTCTTCTTCTGCTGTCATTTCTATGTTTCTATGTTATGAGTAAGCAAAGAAAATACATCAAGGTTACTGGTTTAAACTGTGCTGCAACACACTAGAAACTGATTCACCACTTCTAAGTTTGATCGGACAGTTAATTTTTTTAGCTTTTTTTTTTTTTTACAACCCTGTACCATCTCTCTTCTCTCAAAGATTTTCAGGTATCCCAGAGGTTTAATTGGCTGTGGAAGCCAAGATAAAGCAAACATTCTTTCATCTGATAGTGTGCTAAATGAATGAATCGTATACTTTATTGGTGATAAGATGACTGCAAAATGGCTCCAGTCCACTCCGATCAATGAGCCGATGAAGATAAACTAAGAGCGATGTCTTCATGCAGAGCAAGAATGTCTGCAGCACGAAATGAAATTCCTCTCACATGAACATAGTCATTAACTAAAAACATACAAGAGCTCCCTCACAAACGTGAACAACTCTGTAATTTGTGTGAAGAGGGGCCCCTGTGTGGGTTTTGAAAATGCCTATTATTTATATATTTATATTTCACTTTAGGCTGCATGTTCAAGGGCAGATAAGAAAAATAAAAACAAAAAGACTTAAACATAAATAAGCAACATCATCATAACTGATGAAGACTTCAGTTTTTTCCAGAAGCAATATAGCTATTAGAGCTGTACTATGTAATTGGTTGTGGTTGCTCCTCCTCAAAACAGCACGCATTTTCGAGTTTTTCCTACTAAAAGCTAGAGCCATCAGGCTGGCGTTTTATCTCCACTACAGCATCATTTGAATCTGCATAGGAAATTGGTAGCTAATAACAGTTTTGTTTTCCAAGTTTTCTTGCATTATGTCTACGTGGCCAGACCATTTTGAAAGCAGGACCCTATGGACCTCACGTCACCCACCACCTTATTCTTACTCCTTGCTCTATGGTACCTAAGATACTTATGTTCCCCCCCAGTTTATCACCTTGTACCCTGCCTTTTTTTTTTTTTTTACATAGAGCATATTAAATCATCTTTTAAAGCCTACTGCTCAAGACACTTCCTTTCCACACCTCTTCTTCGATAATAGTAATAATGATAATGCTTAACACTATATTTGAGGGCCCTTAATAGTCTGTTTTGTGTTTTGTACTTATTACATGTGGACTGAAACATGTCACCGTACAATATATATATGTCAGAAAATGAAACATGTCAAACTTAGGGCCTGATTACTAAGCAATTTTCCCATAGACATAACACGGGAGAAAACCTTTGGTAAATAGGCCCCTTAGTGCTTTCATACTAACACTGCTTATCTGCAGTCAGAACACTGCAACAAATCATAATGTAAATTACCTGCCGAAGGCAAAGGTAAAAGTTAAACATTTTAAATACTATAACATAGGCAGATAAAGACCACATGGTCCATCCAGTCTGCCCAGCAAGTAGCTCATGATAGTAACTGCCGCCCCGTGAAGATATTCCCCCTGCTTTCTATTAAGGGTAGTAACTGCCGCTCAATGACTTGGTTTTAAAGTATTTAAATTACTTCTGAGTAGTGAAACACTGATATCCATCTTTACATATGCTAAGAAAAATGTAGCCAAGAATTATGAGACATTCTGAAATTTAAACATAAGAAGAAACATTTGGTTGATAAAAAAACAAAACAAAAAAAAAACTGATAATAGACCCAAGCTTATTGAACCTGATAATTTTGACATTCGTGATCTGCAAAGACTTATTTAACTAGATGCATATAACTGAGAAATCCAGCCATTGAACTAAAATATCGCAACATATTATCTGTGTTTGTCAGGTTAATTCTGCCATCAGTCTTCATCTAGAATAGTGAATTTTAAATCCGATTTCTAGAGTTACCTTCTACCAAGATAGTTTTCTTCCAGGGGCTTGGTACCTCAGCCCTCAAGGTGTGCACATCAGTCAGGCTTTCAAGCCTATTTCTAATGGATATGCATGAGAAAGATTTACATACAGCTGAAGCACTGTGCATGCAAATATATCTCGTGCATAATCCAACCTGTGTGTGGCCTTTTGGGGCAAAGGATTTCTGCCAATGGGGACAAAATGGAACACCCTTGACGAACCAGATCTGTAGTGGTTTAGGGCTCAACCAACAATGCTGAAATTAGTCCTAGAAACAATTTTGTTGTAAGGACCTGGAGATTTTCCTTCTAATGAAGGTTCTGATGTCAGATTCTTTTCAGCTTGACTAATTCAGAGAGTCATTAATCTATTTAAAATATCTTAGGTCATTATAACCTCTTAAAAATGATCAACAACTGACATCTTACACATTTTGTTTGTTTTACAGGCGTAGCAATAGCCAATTATTAGAAACGGATGACTCGGCATTATTTTAAATGCTGTCAACTTTGAAGGGTATTAAATAATATTTAACTTGCATATTAGCTAGCTATGCAGAACTGATAGCACATTAGACATTCTGCCTTGCCAGCTCCAATAATGAAGCATTTTTCAGAGAAAATGCAGTTGTTTAACTCTATTTTCATTTCCAATAAGAGAAATATTAATGAATATTTGTTTTCTTTAAATTGCCATCTCATATTCAGCTAGTCAGTATGTTAAGCTTTACAGGTTTCCTAAAACAAGCTTCGCTGGTAATTGAAAAGCAATGTAAAAATAATGTGTGGTACTGATGGCTAATAATTAAGAATGTTAATGACAGGACACCGTAGTTACCATACATAACCTATTTGCATGTGACTATAAAGTCACAAAGAGGCCTGTGTATCTCTGTCCATCTGTTCCATTTCCTGCATGCCCTGTTGATTATCCTAAATGCTTCATCACTGTGAGTCTTTTCCCTCTATGATCCCATCTCTAACACTGAAGCTTTCTGTGGATTTTCAATCTCATTTACTTTCATTTTACCCCTTTTTTCTTTATTTTTTATTCATTTATTCCCACTACAGTTCCTGCTTAATGAAAAATTGACTTTTCATACATCCTTACTCCATTCTCTTGGCTCCTTTGTTATGGATGTTAAGTTAATGGCACAAGTACTTGTTTCAAAATGTACAAAGACGAGGAAAAGGAAGGATGAATCAACACCCACACAATAGGTCTTCCCCAATCTTCAAATTAAAATTTTCGCTATCATAATAGGCAGCACCACTTCAAAACCTTTATTGCCTTATTCATAATCATATAGCATGTTTGAATAGAGTCCAAGAGAAGAATTTTTTTGTGCAATTAAAAGGACTTATCTTAATATTCCAGTCAATTCTATCACCCCCAACATGGTCCGCGTTTCACAATCTTGTTGATTGACACCAAACTGACATTGTACGCTGATGTTTGAATAAGAAGCAGAATGCATGGATAACCTACAGAGATAATGGTTATTGGCCCTCTGAAGCAGAAGAAACATGATTTTAAAATGCAGACTGGGTTGGGATGATGGAACTGACTGGAATTTTAAGATAAGTCCTTTTAATTGCACTTTTTTTCCTGTTGGACACTATTTAAACTCGCCAAGTACTTGTGACTTGGATGGCCACTGTTGGAACAGGATGCTGGCTTGATGGACCCTTGGTCTGACCCAGTATGCATTTCTTATGTTTTGACCATTCTTATATGCCATATGATTATGAATAAAACAATGAAGGTTTTGAATCGGTACTGCCTATTACGATGGCAAATATTTAATCTGAACACTGGGGAAGACCTACTGGGACATGTACTGTTTGGCATACATGGAAAATAAAGTGATCACAGTTAAAGGTGAATTTTAAGAGTTGCGTGTGTAAAACTGAGTACACGCACACACAGGGATGGTACATTTCAAATGGGTGTGCAGTTATACGCATGTCTGGCCATGGGTATGTGTGGCCCGACACGCGTATACGTGTATCTGGCCAGATACACAGCAATTTTATATCCTGTGCACATATGCGCACGCATGTTCTAAAATACCCTGGCGCATGCATGCGTGCTCCTAATTTTAAGCTTGTGCGTACACAGCAGCATAAGTTGGCTTTGGGATACACAGTGAGGGAATTTTATAACAGACGGCCTGTCCAGCCCGTGACCAATTTCTCCAGTTCTTCCACCAGTTTGCCCAATCTAGACCTCCAATCTAGACCTCCAAACTGGTTCTTTAGCCTGCCCACCCCCCCCCCCCCCCCCAGTTAACCCAGACCCCCTCAAAAACTTCAGAGATGCTTAGAAATAGTTTCATAAAGACTTACACCTCTAACCATAGCAGAAGTAAATTTGAGCTCAACTACACCTGGGTGCACGCCCAAGCACATAGTTTCTTGTGCGCTTATCTCTTAGTCCTGCCCCAAGAACGCCCATGCCCCGCCCACATTCCGCCCCTCCCCCCCCCCCCAATGTGAGATATTTGCGCATCGGTACTTGTGTGCTCATGTGGGCGGCTTATAAAACCAGGTGGACACTGGCATGTGGTACGTGTTTGCTCATCTCCCATGCACCTGGCTTTTAAAATTCACCTTAAATAGCGCATATTCGCACAACTGCTATTTTATAAACCTCAAACATACATGCACGAGTAATGGTGCATGAATACATTTGCTCATACAAAAAAGAGCAGGCTAGGGCAGGGCCAATATTTACGCATATAAGGAGCTATTTTAAAATCTGCAAATGCTATGTGTGCATGACTGTTACTTGCGCATATTTACACCTGCTAATCCGGGGGCGGGGCGGGGCCAGAGCCTCCAGGCACAGCAGCCATTTGCCACTGTGCCCGGGATGGCCGTCAGCCGGCGCGCAACCTTCGCCTGCCCAGAGGCAGGCACAACTTCTAAGTTAAAAGTAAGGGGGGGTTTAGGTAGGACTGGGGGGCGGGTTAGGTAGGGGAAGGGAGGAGAAAGTGGGGGGGGGGGGGGTGGAAGGAAAGTTCCCTCCGAGGCCGCTCTGATTTCGGAGTGGCCTTGGAGGGAACGGAGGAAGGCTGCGCGGCTCGGCATGCGCAAGGTGCACAAGTGTGCACCCCCTTGCACGCACCAACCCTGGCTGCGTGTGCATGTTATAAAATTGGGCGTAGATTTTTGCACGCCGGGTTGCGCGCACAAATCTACGCCCGCGCCTAAATCTTAAAATCCGGCCCTCTATGAACACAGCAAAATAGAGAACAGATATAAACATGAATTGGGCTTCCTGACAGCATAGTAGTAGGGATGCAGCATTTCTCTTATGGCTACAGTACTGGCCTCATCCTTTTCTTTTAAACATTAAGCTCAGGTTCCAAGTGCCCCCGGTGAAGGTGGTGCATTTGGAAGGTGGGGACCATGTGTTGTGGGTTGAGGGAATGTGAATGTTGGTGATGATTACTAGGGGAAGAACGTGACTATTGCCTTGCTGTGCAGTAACATTTGTGTTATGTAAATACATGTATTTGATTCAGTCAGAAAAAGTATCCAGCAATAGTTCACATGCTGCAAATCACAAACAGTCACCAACATTTTCTATCCTCAAAGAAGGCCTAATGGCCGATAAACACGCACCTAAATTTACAATGTATCAATACCATAGTTATAGTACTGGAGAATACAGGCTGGGAATCGGCCACATTAAACCTCAGATGGCTCCTGTAGCTGCTCATAATTTGTCTTATCTAAAAATTTGCATCATTGCTTTTTGTTATCACTGAACAATATGCTTTGTTTAGACAAGACACCACCATTAAAATTTGAGATTATACATACAAATAATACATAGCAATAAATTAAACATAACAGAAGGGATTCTTTGTACCTATCATGTGGCTCTGGCATGTCGATTCCGTAGCAGCATCGACTCCATCATCTTGCACATTTTCTGCGATCACTTTGATCTACATCATGACAAAAAATCATGAGAGAGAAAAATGAGGTGAAATATATTCTGACTGCAGTACAATACTACGAAGCACAAAGTAACCCACTTCCTGAAACATGTCGGCTCGACATTCCATTCCATTTTCAGAGAGTATTCTTCACCTGAACTATCTTCCTAATATTTATCCTGACTAAACAAGGTCCAAAACGTGCAAAAAAATGATCATTTACTTCATATTCTGCAAAAAAAATTAAAGATAATAGCTTTGGAAATAAGACTTGATGCTAAAAAAAACAACATATAATTTAAAACTATCAGGAAATTGTAAGATGTAAAAGAGGTACAATTCTTCCAGCAGAAAAATAGTTTCTGTTCCTGTTTGTTTAAAATAAGAATAAATAATAGAAAGGTTTCTTGGCTCGGCACATGCAGTTATCTTTCCTCCTGTGTCTCCCAGCACAGAGGCACTGGGTGAACATAAGGTATGAGAGATGCATCATATTAAGTGAGGTTTGAAGTCCACTGCATGTGGATTCTTTTTCTAATACTTCAACTAAAAAACATTATTATCCTGGCATAAAAGCTAACAACTCAATAACCTAGTAAATCTTTAATGAGTACGCTTAAGAGAAAATATTTAATTATGTGGCATGATAGGGAGACCTGGAGAAATATAGCACAACAATTAATGTTAAAATGTTAATTGTGTGCTGTATATAAAACTCATGCTTCTATACAGCTGAATAAATGTTGGAACATCATTGCTATATGGAGAATGAAAAGCTATATGACATTTTTGTGTTACTTTTGAAACTATTCTCCACAGTTTCTTGTTCAACAGGGAACAAAGTGGACTTTTTGTATCAGGAGAATGAAGAAAAAGTAGGGTCAGTATTATTTCATGCAGTTTCAAAAGTTAAAAGTTACTTTCTTTTGAAAAATGTTATTTTGTCTTTTTTTTTTAATCTAAGAGCTTTAGGACACAGTCATAACATTATGCTCCTGATTGGATTAAAAAAAAAGTGTCTTATCGGGAAGCGTCCTCACTACCACTGCCGAACCTGCAGGGCAAGGACTCTTTTGGCCTTTCAAAGTTTATTATAGCTAAGACATTTCAGAATTAAACCGTGACAAACAGCTTCAACTCAATGCCTTCTTTCTCATGGCTTGAAAATCTTGACACTGCAGACAGTATTAAAAGTACAATTCATTATTACTCTACATATCTAATTAAACTTTTACACTGACCTGCCAAAGGGATCATAGCTTGAAAGTTAGTCAAAAATATATTAAGTTAGCCCAGTAAAAAAACCCAAAACCAGGCATCAGCTACAACATGTTTACTTGCCTTTATTTCTATAGCAGAGTTGACCACCATGGTAAAACATCATTTTAGTTACTTTGTCATCTCCATTTTGCCCTATTTCACTACAACTGGCATTGGTTATTTTTCAGGGACACAATTTTGCTGCAGTCCATAAGGAAAAAAAAATGATAAACCAACACATTTGTTTTATCTTTGTGATCATTCAATCTTCCAGGATACGAGCAGAAATAGAAAAGATTTTTTTTTTTTTTGAAGACCTGTCAAGCAGTGTTTGGAAACCAAAAGATTTCTTTCCTCTCACAAAGAAAGCTTGCTCAGGAGCTACCTAGAATTAATAGTAGCTTGCAGCTAAGCTGCACACAATCATCACAAATAAAACGGAGCGTGTTTGTTGAAAGTATAGAGGTGAATATTTAGCGGGCTTGTCTGGCCCAAGTTTGGGGCTTAGCTGGGCAAACTTGGGATTTTTGAATATTCCGCCCCTCTTAACGGGGTAAGTTTTTAGCTGGGAAAAACATTACCAATTTAACTGGATAAAAAAGGGGGAAGTGTGGAGGCATTTAGGGGGGTGGGGCCTAAACTTAACTGGGCAGCGCTGCTATTTAAGCTATGCCCAGGGCAGGTGCAAGAATATTTGGCGCCCTCAGCGAACCTTTGGTTATTGCATTCCCTTCCACTTACCTATTGGCGGCAACTCCATCACAGCTCTCCCTCTTACCCACTGCAGTGGCTCCAGCACAGCAGCCCTATGAGACTCACTCTGGTGGAATGTTCCACCCCAAACATTATGGTGCTCTAGGTGACCTTCCTAGTTTGCTTACCAGGAAGCACCAGCCCTGGCGCTACCTAGATTAAGTATAACGCAGTAAGGTTGGTTGTGGTGCAAAGCAGATCTAAAGTTATCCGGGTGCGTTTACTCTGAAAACTTTAAGCCTAACTGGCTATATTCAGCATATGACTGGGTAAGATTAAAAAAACAACCCATAAAAAGCCACCATCCCCCAAAAATAATTTTTAAAAATGTGGAACCACAGCGGCTGATACCTCCCCACCGCTCCCTTGTATGAATGGAAATTGACCCTTCTGTAATTAATGAAGAGTCATCAGGGAAGAAGAGACGTGAATAAATTAATACATAAGTATCAGGAGTTGTCAGAGCTTGGCATGATTATGTATAAGCAAGTGAGAGGAGGTATAAGACCTCACCCTCTCCTCTCTATATTGGAGAATCTGGGGTGGGAGGGTGGGGGTGAGGATTTTTGCTATTTTTAATTAAGTTAGGGGACTTAAATTTGCACTAATTGTTTTGAAGATAATGGGGGAGGGGGGGGAGGAGATGGGAGAGAGGAGCTCCATGCTAACTTTTTACTTTTTTTTATAATCAGTGACGCTGATGAGCCAACGAGGTTATTCAGATAACTGTCTGGGTTTACTGAATATTGACCTTACAGTGACATCCAGGGTAACTACTAGTGCTAAATTAGCAAAGGAGGTAATTTTCAAAAGAGTTACACACGCAAAATTAGCATATATATGCGTAAATAGCATGTACCCATGTATATGCTATTTTATAAACATCAAAAGTACATGTGGATTTTCAGTTTTGTTTGCACATTTGCCTACGCATGAAAGGGGAGATCTAGGGGCGTTAAAGGCGGAGCCAGAAGTTATGCACATAACTTGCTATTTTAAAAGAGATTCCCGGGAATACATTTGGCAGCTTCTTCACACAATTTTACATCTGCTAATTATCTAGCGCAATTGATATTTGACTTGTCTACTATTATTGGGTGGAAGGTCAGGGTGAACTGAGAGGGGTTCAGGGTGAAGTAGTAGGAGGGTCTCAATGACCTAGAGATGGGCTGGGTGAACTGGCAGAGTAATCGGCAAAATGGTGATTTCAAGTATGCGCACATATTTTAAAATATACCTACTTCCACGCATAAATCAGGGTTTTATGCAAACAATTTATATTTTTTTTCTTGAGCATGTGTTTATAAAATACGTAGAAAAAGTAGGCATTTTCAATGCATTGCTGATATTCGTACATGCCTGGACGTACATGTATTTTTATAATCTGCACGGACCAGATACGCAGAGGTTATAAAATACTATAGATCTCCGTGTACCCATATACACGTACGTGTACATGGGACCACGAGGAATTCTGTAAAAGTTATCCTCAAAGGTTTTTATTCCTAAAGAGGGTCAAGAAGCTCAGTAAATTATTATAGCAGTGGAAAGTGAAATCACAGCAGTGTGCAGGATGTTTTTGTATTTCTGTTACAGTGAAGATATACCCTAAGCTGTCAAGGACCATATTAAATGGGACATAGTTAAATTGAGTGGCTCTGATAAGGGACACCGCTTCCCTATCAAAGTTCTAGATCAGTTGGATTGAATTTCATGCATATTGCACATTCCTCGACTTTCACTCTCTCTCCTTTCGATGACGCTACAAGGTCAGCCTTAGATATGCTTATAATTTGGGTTTTATAATGCAGGGGACATCTAAATTTTCAAATAAGAGATGACACTAAGGAAGGCAAAAACAAAAAAGTCTATCTACAGCATTTATTCTGCATGTGATATCTCAGAATTTCAATGAGCTTGCATCAAGCATTTTTAAATGAAATATATGACTTAGAAATACAAATCTGCATCTGGCTATATGTAAAGGATCACTAGGACACTTAGAGCATTTAACATTTCAATAGTGCAGTTAGGCTGACAAATTCATATTACAACTCCTGAAAATTTACCATTTTAAATTTCAATGAAATATTTAAATATTCTTCATTAAAATGTGTTATCTTAAATGGCAACATCTTGTATGGCATTTTAATCATAATTCCCATTTATAAAAAATACAAAAAAACCCGGTACATAGTAAATATCAATGGATATGTCTGGGTTGGTGTGCAAGAAATAAAGCAGAATATACTGTGGTCAAGGTAAGAATTAAGTGAAGAATTAATATGCTTCATGAAGATAATCAGTCTAAAATAAATTTACTTTTGTAAGCTTAACTGCATATTGTTACAGCTAGGGAAGATTTTAAAAAGGCATTTGTAGAGAACTACAACTGCCCACATATAATCAAATCTTTACACTTACTGGTTCCTATAGAGTTGAGAGTCCAAAACCATTTTTTGTGTCTGCATGATTTGTAATTTTTTTACTCCAAATTAAAAAAAAAAAAAAAAAAAGTGATGCCACAAGAACCTGAAGGCATAACTTTGAGAAGCATCCTTTACTGTGATCCTATACTTTCAGATAGCTTTCTCTTTAAAAGTCAATCAAATTAAAACAAACAAACCCCTAACCCTATAACCATACTTTTCAGAAAAAAAAATTAGAATTGAGCACATTGTTTAAGAACACAGCTGGGTGTACTTATCTACAAAACATATGGAAACAGGCTTTGTAAAGGAAGCAGTATATTTCTGTTGGATCATCATCTTATCTTTAATAAAACTGCCATCATTCATATTAATTTGGTATTTATACAGCTAAAACTGTCTAGCTTATGTTATCTGAGCATGCCCTGCATGACTGTCAAGAAAATACAGAACCAACTTCCAAGTTCGAACAAAACTAACAATGCTTAGTGCTTAAAAAAACCTCAAAGAACAAAAAAACAAACAACCCCCCCCCCCCCCAAACTTACCAATGTCTCATTCTGCATTTCCATATCAGCTTTCATTTTGCTGTTTTTCTTGTGGTTTCCTTGAGTGCTGATAGAGCTGCTGGGAAGAGAGGAGCCCTGGGAACTGCCCTTCGACACGCGCCTGTAGGAAACATTATTTGATCCACTTTCTGTCTGCTGAGCTGCTTTCTTATCAACTCTGCAGGTAGAAAGTGATTCCTCTGATAAATTACATTGCCCTTCTTCAATCACTCTACCTTTCCCATTCCTTTAATGTTTAAAGTAACCTCTTTGCACCTTTCTATCGGTAGACCTATGAGTGATAAATGTTTTTAACTAGCCTTGATCAAATATGCCACTTGCAATTTCAGGTTATATATCAATTTAGTCTAGCAGATATAATGATTTATTTTTATAGCTGGGATTGCTAAAAGGCAAACTGGAAGAGAGAGTATAAGCATTGTTGTGTCTTTATGGCCAATATGAAGGCAACTAGAAATGCAATTACATCTGCCAGCCTACTAAATAACAGTGTGCTCATTAAAATCAAAGAAACTGATCTAATTGCCTTCTGTTTTGTACCAAAACACTTGCATTCATGGTTCCAGTGCAAGCTGAATTTCCATCGTTTGATAAAACTTAGTACTCTCTAATTTCAAAGCTCACTAGTTTGGTAACCTCCCCCCCCTATGTAACAAACCACATGATCAATTCTCAGTGAGCTCAGCGTCAAAGTTTAACATCGTGACATAGGTGCTGCTCTGCCTCACTGGATTAGAAAAATGCTTTACTGGCTTATTTATCTGTATGAAGTTCGGAGAAACATACTTGGATTAGCCAGCAGGAGTAAATCAGGTTTTTTTAGGAAAATGAATGCTCATTATTTTCAGTTTTTAGATGGTGCCCTACTAAAAGTCATTGAACAAAATAGTTACCTATTTAAGAGCTCTTTCATGAACGTGTCTTTTTCTGTGAATTTGTATTTGTGGATCCATTCTTCTGCTCCAACTGTATTTGGCTTGGCAAATCTTGGGAAATGTTTATATTCTTTTTATCTTTTAGGACACTATCTAGAACATCATCACTTTCTGTTTTTTCATTAAGCTCATTTTCTGCTTCACACTGTTGCTCATTTTTTCTTTTTTTCTTTTTTTTTTGTCTGCTTTGGCCTGCTTGTTTCCAAACCCTGCTCCATATTTAGTCTCTTTTTTTTCCACTTTGGGCTTGGAAGCATCCGTCTTTTTACTGCTCAAGGCTGGTAATTTACTTTTCCGAAATCCAAACCAATTGCTATAGAAGGCCCAGTCTTTTGCTTGGTTTCTGTGCTTGGAGATTTGGTTTGCCCTTGACCCTTTTGTACATTTTCTTGGATACCCAACATGACTTTTTCTTCTATTGTAGACTGCACAAGAGACGCATTTAAAACACCTGTCATCTCAGATGAGTTTACGGAGTTCTCTGGTTTCTGAGACTTCTTTGACTCAAGTTTTGTCGGACTTTGCAATTTGTCCGTATTTTGAAATCTATGTGGTGATGAATACTTTGGTAAAGATTCCAAATTCATCTCTTCTTGATTCATCCCTTGCTCATTATGTAAATTTGTAGATTTTTCAATGCTTTGCTTATTGGTAGTAGATATGTCCCTTGCATCTTTCTGAGGTACAGATTGCCTCATCTCACATTTTGAAAGGTCATGAAACAAGTCCACTTTTGGAGGTGGCCCACAAGGTAGTTTACTTGGACTGCCTTGCTGACTCCCTGAACTGCTCATGCTTCCATAAGATCCTTGCCTCGAGTAGGAATGCTCTATAACTTTTGAAGAAGTTGAAGGGCTTACTGTAGCTGTAGTTGAGTTCTGTCTTGTTAAAGAGTTTCCTCGCTCTGCAGTGTTAGTAATAATATGTGTACGTACTTTTCCAGTTCCTTCAGAAGCAGAGGTAGTTGATTTCTCTACGGAATGAATGCTAAAACTTTGACTGCGTGCCTTTGCTCCATTCATGCCAAGAGCAGGCTTTAGGTATGTCTTGTTACTAGAAGATACACATCTCTTGATGAACTTGATTTCAATCCCATCTCCTTGTTCTGCCAAGATGTTGGGGCTTTCCACTGAATAAGGTGATGTTGGTTTCAACCTTTGCTTCTACAGAAAAAATATCTTTTGTTTCTTCCTCAGTCTTTGCTACACTGGTTGCTATAAAGCATGGATTCATCATGCTTGGACTTAAAAGTCACATTGCCTTTTGATGCTGCATTTATATTGTCTTTTTCTTGTTTCCCTGGTACTGTGGACTCTTTCTAAGCAGTTGCGGAGATTTTACAAATACTTTTAATCCAACAGGCAGGCGGGTTTTTATAACATTTTCCTGAGAATTTTGAAAAGCATTTATAGTCTCAGAGCTGCAAGAGACTGATGGCAACTGCGAATTATTGACCTGTGGTGTTAAAGGCTCATTAATACTGGTTGGGCGAGGCTGTGGCGATGTGGGCAGACTGCTTGGTGGTCTGTGTTTTTGGAGCATTCCATTGCCAGTTGTCTGCCCCTTTTTGTTTGAGAATAAACTTTGTGGAGAGTTCTCTAGCGGTATCAAGGCTAAGGCAGAAATTTTAGTGGCTCTCCTTGATTCTGATTCAGATACATCATGATTTTTACAGCGTAGCGGCTGATGGCATGATTTTGAAGAATTTTTTTTTTGTAAAAACATTTGAGGAACTTTGGCATGTTTCCAGCGAGCCATGGGATGCCTGAGACGTGCACTTGCTTTGCGCCAATATTTTTGCACTAAGGTGAGTTAATTCAGCTTCAGAATCAGATGCTTTCATTTGCTTCTCATTATTAGGCTGGTTATGAAAAACAGCTGGATTTGAAGAACCCTTTAAAGGCGACAATTTAGAGTCATTCTTTGTTTCTTCGATGGGAAGAGTAGAACCCAGCTTTGTGGATAGAGATGGTGAAGCTTCGTAATTTGGCCTTATCAACAATGAAGTTGATCTGCCTGGAGGAGTTGGTGGGGATGTAGAGTGGATAGCTTTTGATCCTCCATTGCCGTGTTTATCCTTTGTTGGAGTTTCCCCATATTCACTGGGTTTCTACAAGGTTGCATGATGACAATGAAAATCCTGGAACTGGCTGCCAGTGTTCTTTATCCATTCATTTCGAGCTGGAATTTTAGAATTTCTAGGAAGCTGTGCAAGATGTTTTGGAATGTTCAGATTTGGTTTTGAATCCAGATTGCAAGGTGGGCCTGGTGCCTTTAAAAACCTTGAAAGTTTTACAGGAGGTGATGATGGTGACTTTTCTAGAATCGGGGGGTTGGTTGATGAGGTTGTACTAGTGATGTTACAAGTTGTTTGAGATTTCAGAGGCAAACATGTTCCTTTACTAGGTATTTTAGTCAAGCTCTGCCTCTGATTATTTCCTGCAGGTAGAAATGATGTAGAGCTCGTCTTGCATGATATATTACAAGGTGATTTCAATAACTTTTGTGAACTTTCTAATACTATCCTGGTTGGGTTCAAAGGTTCAGTAGATACAATACTATTTTCATTCCTTATGGAGTCCTGCACAGTTTTTTCCTCATTTTCATCTTTGTCCATTTTAAGATAGTGTAGTTTCTTGAGTCAGCTGTTTTGTGGATATTAGTTATTCCCTGAGGAAGAAGCTCAGTGTATTCTGTACTGGGCCTACTTTGTTGCTGGTTTAATGAAATTTCATTTCTAGTAAGAGTGACAACTCCAGTCTGATGAGAGCTGAATTCAATAGGTTCTCCATCTTGTGCATCAAATATAACTGTGACACATTCTTCTTCTGAAGTCTTTTTTATAACCTTTTGTTGCTTAATGAAATTAAATGTCTTTGGCTTAATATCTGAGTGTGTGGGTTCTTGTTTCTCCTCTTTATTAGCAGATAGAATTTGACACTTTTTCACCCCTGTAAGCACGCCAGCGTCTTTTATATCATGTTCGTCAGTCAATGAAGATAATAAATCCGAAGGGCTTTTCTCATCACTGCTTTCTATATGCAGTTCATCCAAAATTTCGTTGTCATCAGTATCTGACAGTTGTAGATTAAGGTCTTTACATCCAGCGTTAGTACGGCTTTTCTTCAGCTGCAACACAGGCAGCTCTGTACTTGTGCATGATTTTACCTCTGATTGAAAGCCATCAATGAAACTAGTCAGTTTTTCAGGTCTCTCCTTTGAATTAAAGTATGGAACTCTTTCCAATAAATGTTTCCCATTAGGCTCCCAATCAAATAGACTGTCTGAAATACTGTGAGTTAATTTGCTACAATATATTCCACAGTCGTTGCTCGGTACTTCATGTGGCACTGCTAACGTGGAGGACTCATCGTCTGCATCATCGTGTGAATCTGAATCGTAACAGAAAGCCTTCTTGTGCTCGGAGCAAATGCCACTCCTTTCTTTCAGCTTACAATGGGAATGCCCTTTATGGCTGCCGCATTTAATACCAGGGGAGTATATTCCTTCATTGGAGTCCGTGCAGTCCTTGTAACCCCACTTTGATTTAAGTGCTGGTGGTTCAAGTAAGCCTTTTCTTTTCTGTAGCTTCTTCAGCCCTTCCAAAATGTGGTTCTCTTTGATGCGAGTAGGAGGTAGTTCATCTATAGGGCTGGAGAGGCTGCTGGGCACTGAGGAGGCAATGCTTATTCTTTTATCCCAGCTTGTGGATGACTGTTACCAAAAAAAAAAAGTATGAATTACTGGGAGGCATTTCAAAGTCACAATGGGCCTTATGTAATTTAATTAATGACTGCACCAAACGCCATCATTATTTTAGATGTAAGAATCCACATTACTGAGAAAAACAAATATCATAAATGAGTAATTTTTTTTTCATTAACATGTTACACATTTGTTACGCTGCTGTGCAAGTATGCAGATCTTCAGCTTCCATTACCGTACGTGAGTATGGCTATATATAAATACTTGGTTTTAAATCTGAACTTTTATATAAATACTCTGCAGAATATTTGCCAGACTGTGATCTTCAATAATATTTCTCTATTGGAAGTATTACTGAAGTTTTTGTATTTGATGACTGAATTGAATTTTCAATACTGTAAACCGCACCGATTAGAACTACTCTGTGGAGCAGCATATACAAATGTAGAAATAAAATAAAATAAATAGTCGGAAAATTCTACACATTACTTTGTATAACTTTATCCTACAAGGATTGTTTTTGAGGGGTTTTTTTTTTTTTTTAAATATACATTTACAAGCATCATCTGTTAACCAGGACACTTTCATTCTGCCCTAGCGAACAACCAAATTTCAGCTATGATATAGAGGTTTTTAGCAATGCTATAAATTAATGTAATCCTCACTTACTCTAAACTTCTCACTGTATTAATGTCCATTAAACAGTACACAAGCCTTCAAGCATTTCATGGACAGTAACAAACAAAAATCACTCATCACAGAAAGGTAAAAATGATTAAATTAGATTTAACAGGATTCTGGTTCCAGGGTGAAAAAAAGAACACTATTCCACAATTTAAAAAAAAAAAAAAAAAAAAAAAGATAAATACTAAAATCAAAGCATTCAGAGGACAATTTTTAAAGCCATTTATGTGGCTAAATAGGAACTTGCATGTATAGATTGGCTGTCTGATAACTTTCCTTCCTCAAAATGACTAGAAATGTGCGCGCTGTAGAACAAAGCACGTACCTTTAACCACTGGGGCACATTTTGGGCAGGATCAGAAAACACATGTAGGTTGTCTTTTCAAGTTCATTGGGATTTTTTTTTCTTTTTTTTTTATAAAATCTGCCCACACCAAAAAAAAAAGAAAAAAAGAAAAAGATGATGTGCAAAATCTGCGGGTACTTTGTACCCCTGGTACGTTTCACAGGGAAAGTAGACTTATTCTTTTTCTTTGAAATGTGGTGCAACGATCATGGGCACAAAGCACCCATGAACTTTGTTCCAAAAGTGGAGAGACTGAAAATCGCCCCATAAAGAACATGAAGGCAAAAAAAGCTGCGACGTGCCAAAACAGGAATCACAGATTAGAACGATGAAAACCAACGACGGGCTGATATTGCAGTGGGTTGGCATTAATGGTAAAAACTGTTGGACCCTGTTGCTGTGTGAGAAAAAGTAGAAGCTGCCAAGATGTTGTGCACCATGATCCTAGTGCAGGTGAGGGATATATGAAGGTACTGGGTAGGTGGGAGAGTTAGGATTGGGGTAGAGGAGAAGGGGGGGGGGGAGGGAGGGAGGAGGCAATCCTTTTATGAATTTACCCAACTGAGAATTTGCAGAATGGAGTCTTCTGGTATCGACCCAACCGAATTTTACATTTACATGGACTTGTCTGAGGGGGGGCAGGGGTGGGGGAACTCAGCCCAGCAGGGTCCATTTGTTAAACATTGAATGCAGGCTGGTAGTTGGGCCAAGGGACTCACACAGGACTGGTTTTTTTTTTTTTTTAAACTGTTCAGCTACCTTTAGCCAGATAACTTTTAAGCTGGGGATATTCACTGGATGCTTATCCTGCTGATTATCCAAAGTAACTGAGCAAAATGTGAAACCTATAGCAGAGCATAAGGAAACAGTGTATCAAAAGTTAGCAAGAGAGTTCACTCATTCTTTAACACACCTGTTGGCACCATGACACCTCTTGGCACTGTGCCTAAAGAGCACCCAGGTCAATTTCAACTCATTCATAATTTGTCAACCATTTTATCATTCCTGAGTTGTGATCAGGATAACATGACTCTTTGGACCAGGCTATTAACCTGGGTGCCAGCCTTGGCCTAGGAACACTGCTTACAAAGGCAGACATTGAGGCTCATCTGTCTTGCTTTTGGTTATTGGCTTTCTTTTTGGATGATTTCAGGGTAATAGGGCAAAATCTGGAATCCCACTGGCACATAAAAAAAAAAAAAGAAAATACTCTCAGGGCCTCACTAGCATTCCCTTATGTCAAGATTCCCAGCTTACAAATTGGTTAAATGAAGAGAAATAGTGAATTAACTTCTACCAGTTAAAAAAACCCAAAACAAAACGTTAATTGGTCTCGAATTTCACTTGCAAGGTTATCCCAATGGGTAGGCTTTCCTATATCAGCCATCTCTCACCACTGCTGGTGTTCATAAAGCACCATTTCATTAGGTTGTCTAGGTCAATTTGTGACAGTCTTTCAATTAAGACAGCATTCCTCACATCACTTAATGGGAAGGCTATGTGGCAGAGAGCCTTTTATATAATAGAGATCTTGAATTATTCATGACACTCCTAGGGAGCATGGTTTTGAAATTTATTTCAAGGGCACATAGTGTTTAGATATGTGCCTCCCTGCTTGACAGTCCAGTGAGGTAAGAAAAGGTATCAAAATCCTAGAGTTGTTCCCCATACAGTGAGATAAGAACACCTATAAGTAGGTCCAACAACATGGCAGTAGTGGAGGTGATCAACAGTCCATATGCCTGTACCCATCCGGTGGTGGTCCTTCTGAAAGAGATAGTACTGTGATGCCTTTTAAGTAGTATATCATTCAGGACTAGTTGCATCTCGGAGTAAATAATAAAAACATAAAAATTTGCCATACTGGGTCAGACCAAAGGACCATTAAGCCCAGTATCTTGTTTCCATCAGTGGCCAATCCAGGTCAAAAGTACCTAGCAGGATCCCAAAACGTAAACAGATCCCATGCTGCTACCGCGCAGTGGTAAGTAGTGGCTATTCCCTAAGTTTACTTGGTTTATAACAATTTATGGACTTCTCTTCCAGGAACTTGTCCAAACCTTTTTTTAAATCCAGTTATGCTAACAGCCTTAATTACATCCTCTGGTAATGAATTCCAGAGCTTAATTATTTGTTGAGTAATAAAGGAGGCCCAGCCTCTCGAGGCAAGGGCCTCATAACTGGGCAGGCGTGCTGTAGCCAGCACCGGGTGAGGGGGGACGTGCGGCCTATGGGGCACCCTGACTAGGTGGGGGACGGGCGGCCAATGGGGTACCATGGCCGGTTTAAATCCCGACGAGGAGCCAATGAGACAAGAAGGCGGCATCTCAGAGCTCAGATACATTAAGGGGTAGGTCAGGGAGGGGTGGCACATTTGTCGACTGGAATTGAGGTTTTGGTGTTGGGGGAGGGGGAGGGGGAGGGGGAGGGGGAAGGAGAAGGGGAGGATCTGAGCACCAATGACTTTGCATAGGGGGAAAGTTTGGGGATGGCTATACGCAAAGCATGGCGCAGACCGAGATGATGGCCGGTCTGGGGGTGGCCCAATGAAGGCCTGGCACAAACAATAACCCGCAAGGCCAGGGGTGGGAGGAGGCGGCAGAACACTGCACAGAGCGGCAGTAGCCACAGGGGCATTCACGGAGCGGGATGCCAGTGGTTGGCGCTCCACCTTCACGGAGCGGAAGGCTGGAGTGGCATTCACGGAGCGGGATGCCAATGTCGTACCACCTTCACGGAGTGGAAGGCTGGAGGGCTGCCGCCTCCAACAAATAGAGGGGGGGGGGAGGTAAAAGCATGTAGTTTTAGCGGTGGGGGCATAGGCTAGATGTATTTCCAAATGTTAAGCTTGTTCAAGTATTGCTGATTGTTATATTTTAAAGTAATATTAATTGGCTGTGGCCGTTTCTTCCACTCAATAAAGGACAATGATTTAACTTACTGTGCATCTTTGTGGTCAAGGGTGGGAGGGGTGGGATGCCTGGAAGCTACGGCTTGCACAAGTTAAGAACTCTCTGATTGTTTTGAATGTGCTACTTACTAACTTCATGAAGTGTCCCCCTAGTCTTTGTATTTTTTGAAAGAGTATAACACTGATTTACATTTATCTATTCTATTCATGAATTTACAGGCCTTTATCTTATGTCCCCTTAGCCTTCTCTTTTCCAAGCTGTACAGCCCTACCCTCTTTAGCCTTTTCTCATAAGGAAGCCATTCCATCCCCTTTATCATATTGGTCACCCTTCTCTGTACCTTTTCCAGTGCAACTATATCTTTTTTTGAGATGCAGCAACTAGAACTGCACAGTTCTCCAGATGCTGCCCCACCATGGATCAATACTGAGGCATTATGACATTCTCCTTTTTATTCTCCATTCTTTTCCTAATAATTCCTAACATTCTATTTGTGTTTTTGACCGATTAGCCAGTTTGAACCTTTCTTCAAAATTGTAGCATTTGAGGACCTGGCACAGGCCTTTTTTGTGAAAAGTTATAATTCAAGGATGGTCTAAAGGTTCTGCCAAATCTCTGGACAAAAAAACCAAAACAAACATCCTAAGCGAGACAGACTGTGGGTACATCCCATGTTTGCTTTGATGGATATGACACCAGGTTATTTGCATGTGTTTTGTTTTTTTTTCTTGCCCTTTCAGAGCACTGAAGTTCAGTAAATATAACTCAGTTACATCCAAGCCTTCTCTTGCAGCATGTAAGAATATTGCAGGGAGTAGTTCACAATTTTGTGGAAATTAAAGACTGACTCAAAGGAAAAAAGGGTGTCCATCATATATGACGGTGTAAAGGGCTCGAGATTCTGCCTTTTTAGAAATGTCTCTATTCCAGGCCTTCAGACCACACTCATTTCCTTGGCTTCTGGTGCACTTGGATTGGGCCCCATTAGTTATCTTGCAATTCTGTGGATGATGACAAAGTCCATAGCGGAAAGACAACAATTTGGAGCTCACTCAATACAAAAAGGGCCATTGACCTAGGCCTTAACTGAGTCTCTCTCAGAATATCCTGGTAGTGGATTGGTGACATTATCATCACTATAGAGATTGAAAATCAAAAGATCTGGTCACTTAAATTAAGTAGTTAGGCATCTAATCTGTATAAATGAAAATGTCTGCCTGCTGAGTTGCTTAATTTTAAGCTTATTTTTATTAGGTGTCTAAATTTAGGTTTCTCAAAAGTAGGTGGGCCAGGGCAGGGAAAAGTAAATTAGGCACTGTGTACTGATTTCTATTTAGGAAAATAAATTGCAGGCATAGATTTAGATGCCTCAGTTGTCACTTTGGTTGGGTATTCAGCTTCCTTTGAAAATCAGCCTCATAGAACTTATGTTTGCCTTAAAGGGTCAATTTTAAAATCCCATTCTAATAACATTTGTGACAGGGTTCCAAAATTTGCCCCTTATTAGCAACAGCCTCTACAGGACTGCTTTCCAGCAGTGTGTGCCAGAGGTCTCAACAGATGGGAATTAGTAAGGTATCTTACTGTAGTGCACCACTCCTTATTAGGTGAAGTTTGAGATCTGGCTAAGGCTGATACTTCACTCCTCCTGGGCATGTGTGAATTAGGAGGAATGGAGAATCAGCCTTATTACAGGACTAAGGAACTGGGTGTCTCTCCTTGTGAAAGTCACTGATTGGGCCTCTCTCTCTCCTCAGGGAAGGTCTAGAGAAGCAACTGGGGACTTGCCAGGCCTGCTGAGAAGCAGCAGCCCAGGAATTCCAAAGAGCCCTGGAATAAGTGTTCCTGAGGAAATACAGTCTGATGAGCTCCTTCAAGAGATTATACAGACCCTGCTGGATGAATGTACTGGGAGGTTACAGAAGAGAAAATTCACTAATCAAGCACTTCAGTCAGAGGCTCTAACGAAGAACAGCATATCTACCATTATTATATGTGGGATGTTTGCAGGGGTGAAGAGTGCATGGGGTAACCTACATGGAGCAGCAGCTATTACCCCTAACAGAAGGCATGGCAATTACTACCCTTAACCAACTGACTTTCATGATTTTGACACAACTGTAACATCGCTCTCCGCTTTGATGGCAGGGGGGGAGAAGGGGAACTGAATTCAGACCACGGTCAACGCTAGGCCCCGACTAGACATCACGGGAAAAGCACAGGACTGCTTCTATGGTCAAGCCCAAAAGTCCATAGGCAAAGCACGTTCAAGCAGCATTGTCTGAATCATCAAGAAGGCTGCTCATCCCGTAAAAATGTTGCCAGCAGTAATTTTGCTATGGGTTGTGACAATTGTTTGGTTTTGATTGTTAATATAAATACCTTTAACATAAGATTTGGGGGTAACCTGCACAAAGTGGCAGTTACTACCATAAGAAATTTGCTGGACACAGTGGGCAGAGTGGATAGACCATTTGGTCTTTTTCTGCTATTATTACTATGCTACTATGTGTTTACCACTCTGAGGGTGTCCATTTGTTAGATGTTGAAATTAATTTAACATCCAACAGGAAGCCTTGGAAGGCATTTATTGTTAGTTATTGATCAAGGATCTCTCGTTATTGTGGATACACAGACTGATCACAGATTGTCCTTTGTCTATGGTAACATACTAGAACTGTTACTTGTTCAGGTCAGCAGAATGTTGGAAGATTCTGGTTATCCATTAGTGTAACTGGGTGCAATCACACCAGCTGATGACTGGGATGCTGTTGTGACTATGTGCAGTCACACCTGTTAAACGCTGCCTAGCAAGGTCATGGCTGTGGATCAGATTGTGGCCACATTGAGCCATGTTTGCCTGGGGGTCCAGGAGGCCTGGGAGTAGCCTACCTTGCCGGGATGTGGCAGATGGGTTTCCCAGGCAATGGAAGATGTTTTGTACTGTTTTATAGTCTTCTCACAGGCTTTGTTAATATTAATTAAGATGTAGCTCTTGTTATCCAAATGACATCTCTGTGTTTACTTATCAAGCGGCTATACTGATGAGAGGCTTTGTGAACGAGGGACATGTGATCAGAGGGTTGGATAACTCTGGCTCTTCATGCTATATGAGTTCAGTTTCCTAACCCTCTTTATGGTGCTGGGTTGCATGATTATGCTGTTGAAAGCATAATGAACTTTATACTGTAAGATCATAACTCTTGCCTTCAAGATGATAAGCTGCCCTATGCTATAAAGCCAAACAGACTGTACAGTGTGGACTGGATTCAAATCCCAAGGGCGGTGCAAATTTCAGGCATAAAGGGGATTTATGTCCAGAAAAGGGCTGAATCAGCCACATGGCTTGGCTGACTTGGCCTTTTGTGGCATATGAATCCGCTCCACACAGGAAATATATGTTGGCCCTGGGGTTTGAACCAGAGTCTCCGATTCTCAGCAAGCTGAATCACTGGAAGACAGAGCTTTAATTCCCAAGAAATGCCCCTAATTTTGTTTGAAATATCCAAGATTTTATTCCCAATTTATAAATATAGCAGAAAACAACATACACAAAAAGAGATGATAGTTTATAATACTAATACCATCCTACAAACCATTAATTTACTGTTTCTTAAGGTTCTAAATTATAGATAAATGGCTATGCTGTAGATCTTTAGTTCCACAAGGCAGGATATTAACTTCCAGTAAATGCATTACATATTGGTCTTTGATTAAGATACATTTTCTACAAAGTTCTCCCTCAGTGTAACATTGCCCTGTAATGACATGGGCTGCGAGCTAGGAAAGCCCGGGGTTCAAATCCCACTGCTGCGCCTTGTGGCCTTGGGTAAGTCACCTAACCATCCTTCTCCTCAGGTACAAACTTAGGGGCTGATTCACAGAGCCACGATAGGTTCATGCGGTAAATGGCCTAATGAGGGGATAATGGCACAGTGCGTATTTCAATGAGCTCAATAGTGTGCAAATTAAATTTTAAATATTCAGACCCTTTACTCAGTACTTTGTTGAGGCACCTTTTCCAGTGATTACAGCCTCAAGTCTTCTTGGGCATGACACTACAATCTTGGCACACCTGGATTTGGGGATTTTCTTCCTTTCTGCAGATTCTCTCAAGCTATGTCAGGATAGATGGGGAGCATCGATGCACAGCTATTTTCGGTCTCTCCAGAGATGTTCAAGTGGGGTCAAGTCCAGGCTATGGCTGGGCCACTCAAGTTCATTCACAGACTTGTCCCGAAGCTACTTCTGAATTGTCTTGGCTGTGTGCTTGGGGTTGTTGTCCTGTTGGAAGGTGAATCGTCACCCCAGCCTAAGATCCAGAGTGCTTTGGAACAGGTTTTCATCAAGGATGTCTCTGTATTTTGGTCTATTCATCTTTCCCTTGATCCTTACTAATCTTCTAGTTCCTGCAGCTGAGAAACATCGCCACAGCATGATGCTGCTAACACCATACTTCACCGTAGGGTTGGTATTTGCTAGGTGATGAGTGGTGCCTTGTTTACTCCAGATATGATGCTTGGCTTTCAGGCCAAAGAGTTCAATCTTGGTTTCATCAGACCAGAGAAACTTGTTACTCATGCTCTGTGAGTGCTTTAAGGGTCTTAGGGAATAGCCACTGCTATTAATTGCATCAGTAGCATGGGATCTTCTTAGGGTTTGGGTAATTGTCAGGTTCTTGTGGCTTGGTTTGGCCTCTGTTGGAAACAGGATGCTGGGCTTGATGGACCTTTGGTCTGACCCAGCATGGCAATTTCTTATCTTCTTATGGCAAACTCTAAGCAGGCTGTCATGTGCTTTTTATTGAGGAGTGGCTTCCATCTGGCCACTCTACCATAAAGGCCTGAATGGTGGAGTGCTGCAGAGCTGGTTGTCCATATGGAAGATTCGCCCATCTCCAGAGCAGAACTCTGGAGTTCTGACAGAGTGACCATCAGGTTTTTGGTCAACTCCCTGACCAAGGCCTACTCTCCCCATTGCTCAGTTTGAGCAGGCGGTAAACTTTAGGAAGAGTCCTTGTATTTCTTCCATTTAAGAATGATGGAGGCCACCTGTGTGGTTCAGAATCTTCAATGCTGCAGCAATATTTTTCTATCCTTCCCCAGATTTGTGCCTCAACACAATCCTGTCCCAGAGGTCTACAGACAATTCCTTTGATTTCATGGCTTTGATTTTGCTCTGACATGCACTGTCAATTGTGGGATTTTATATAGACAGGTATGTGCCTTTCCAAATCCTGTCCAATCAAGTAGGACGTTCCCCTTATATAAAAATAGTCCTGAAACTCCAGGGATCTTTTTTGTGTGAAGGGGGGGAAAGATCTGGGGATGGGATTCCTGGCCTTTCGGGTTCAGATTTCATTTTAGCAAAGGGGAGAGGTTTGGGAGGTGGGACTTGAGCCCTCTGGAAAAAGTTTAGTTTATGTTCTTTTATGACAATAGCCACCTCGAATGGTGGCAGGGAGGGGAGGGAGGAGGAATAGCCTAGTGGTTAGAGCACTGGACTATGAACCAGGAGACCAAGGTTCAAGTCCCGCTGTCACTCCTTGTGACCTTGGGCAAGTCACTTTACCCTACATTGCCTCAGGTACAAAAAAAACTTAGATTGTAAGCCCTCTGGGGATAGAGAAATACCTACAGTACCTGAATGTAAACCGGTGTGATATCTCAATTGAGATGAATGTCGGTATATAAAAATAATAAATAAATAAAATAAATAAATGACAATAGCCACCTCGAATGGTGGCAGGGAGGGTGAGAGAGAGGAGTCTATGCATATCTCCGGGGTTTTACACTTCTCTTGGGTGTATGTGGGTGCTAACAGCCCCTTTAAGTGATGGCTTCCCCATAATCCCAGGGCCGCCATGATGTGTTGTTTGGGAGGCTTTCGCTGCCGTGGTATTTTTTTCTGTGGGGAAAATTCTATGGGAGTCACAAAGCCACAGGGTCATTTACCACGGATTTGTATCTTCTGCAGAAAATACCGCAGCTCAGTGAATGACCCCCCTGCCTGAAGGGCAGGATATAAATAATTTAAATAAATCTGCTTCAATTTTTTTTTCTACTTGGAATCAACCACTATTTTTCAGTCAGGCCTGTATTTATTGTAGGCCTACCAGGCCAAGCGCCAGGGTGACGTAATTAGGAAGACATGAAAATTCCTCTCCCTGCAGATCTCTTATCACATTCCTCTCATCCCCCTGTATTAACCTCCGAAATCTCAGGTTTTTCTTGCTCTCTCCCCTGTGCAGCCCTTCCTTGTCTTGCAAAGCTGCTCATGACCCCCTGGGCTCTGGCAATGGCAGGGGTAACAGCAACATACTGAGTGAGAGTAGAGATTGAATCAGCCTATGCTCAGAGGCCCCGCCTTCCGCATGGAGGGAATGGTGCGCCAACAAAAGTACGCAATCGCGTATTGTTTAAAGATCTACCTCTAAGTCTATTCCATGTTACCGTTGCTAATGGCAGTGGCTATTCTCTAATTGAACTTAATAGCAGGTAATGGACTTCTCCTCCAAGAACTTATCCAAACCTTTTTTAAACACAGCTATACTAACTGCACTAACCACATCCTCTGGCAACAAATTCCAGAGTTTAATTGTGCGTTGAGTAAAAAAGAACTTTCTCCGATTAGTTTTAAATGTGCCCCATGCTAACTTCATGGAGTGCCCCCAAGTCTTTCTACTATCCAAAAGAGTAAATAACCGATTCACATCTACCCGTTCTAGACCTCTCATGATTTTAAACACCTCTATCATATCCCCCCTCAGCCGTCTCTTCTCCAAGCTGAAAAGTCCTAACCTCTTTAGTCTTTCCTCATAGGGGAGCTGTTCCATTCCCCTTATCATTTTGGTAGCCTTTGCAATATCTAATTTTGTTTGGCCAAATCAGGTGGCTAGTGCTAGCTGCCTAACTTTAGCCTCCTACTGAAATTTAAGGCTGTCCGATTTTCAATGTTTTTGTAACATAGGCGCGTATAACGTGCGTGTGTTATAAAATCTGCTATACGGGTGTACATGTGCGCTTTATTTTATAATGACATACGCTTGTGTACTTGACATGCGCTTGAGTACTTGACATGCGCTTGTGTACTTGACATGCGCTTGTGTACTTGAGCAGATAAGTGGGGGGAATTTTAGTAGATACCCACATTGACGCAATTACCCGTTTCTCCGGTCCCAGTTCGCCCCAGTAAAGACTAGGGCTTCTTAAACCCCCTAGCTAACTTGCCTCCCTTTTACCCTATCAGCCCTGACCCTTAAATTCCCGCTGACTACACGCCTGACTTACACGCCATCCATAGCAGAAGTAAAGTTACGCGGTAGGGGACCCCGGCGCGTGCTTGTGCGCATAAATGTGTTGACGTCATGTCACAGACACTGCCTGCCCACACCCCGCCCCTTTTAGAGAAAACCACGTGAGGCGGCGTACGGTTTTTAAAATCCCTGAGCTGCATCACATGCGTATGTCCCGGCTTTGATGCGCATACGGCTTTTAAAATCTACCTGTAAATTTTTTCTTAGCCAGCCTAGATCCGTTTGAAAACGTACCCTTTGATGTCTATCCTCTTCATTTTGATTATATTTAGGCAATAAATGCCATATAAACAAGGTGTTCTCTATTAACATCCTTTGCATTCCGGTTTCTAAAGCTTTGCCTACGTTTGCCCTGCACTCCATTCAGGGTTCGTATCTCCCAAATCTCACTATGCTTTTCTTCCTCCTTTATTATTTCTTTTCTCTTTTTAACCTCTCATCTTTCTGTTACCCCTTTTTTTCTCCCAAGCTGACGTCACAAGGTGCTGTTGTACTCCTGAGTGAAACTCAGGTACGGCATTGCCAATTGGTGGCAATAAAGCAGGCTGGTTCTCATTTAAGCAGGTGGATCCACAGTAATGCTGAGAACTTAGTAAACAGAATGGGAAGCAGTCTGTGAATGCAGATTCAGACATTATAAACAAGTACCTTGTAGGTCACAAAGTTATTTCATATGATATAGGTGGACTTCTAACTAACTTCCTACAAAGTAAATTTCCTGCTGAAGGAATTGCTCACTGAATCAGCCTAGAGAAGCGATTCTCAACTGGTGTATAGCCAGCGGAGGCAAAGATTGGAGCTGATCAGCTGGGGGGCCGATGTGGGGGTGTGTGTATGTGTGTGGTGTGTATATGAGAGGGTGCTTGTGTGTGTGTGTGGTGTGTATGTGAGAGGGTGCTTGTGTGTGTGTGTGTGTGGGGTGTGTGGTGTGTATGTGAGAGGGTGCTTGTGTGTGTGTGTGTGTGGTGTGTATGTGAGAGGGTGCTTGTGTGTGTGTGTGTGTGTGTGTTGTGTGTATGTGAGAGGGTGCTTGTGTGTGTGTTGTGTGTATGTGAGAGGGTGCTTGTGTGTGTGTGGTGTGTATGTGAGAGGGTGCTTGTGTGTGTGTGTGTGGTGTGTATGTGAGAGGGTGCTTGTGTATGTGTGTATGTGAGAGGGTGCTTGTGTATGTGTGTGGTGTGTATGTGAGATATTACCTTCTTGAGGAGTTTGAAAAGAAATTAGACTTATACTTGGCAATTAATAAAGCTGAACAGGGTGAATAAACATCTTCATCTAGTAAGATAATACCTGTATAACTACACAAACATATTCAGCAGCCCATGTACAGGACTTTTAAATGACAGCCAAGAAACTGGTTTTGACTTACATTGAGAATACTAGAAAATTAAAGACGAGATTAGGCAGTGTCTGGATAAAATATTTATATTTAAAATACAGAGTACAGTGTACCAGAAACTTTTGTTCATGGTAGAAATTTCCGCTGTTCTTTCTCTGTTACGGATAAGTTGTACAATGTGTATTCTTTTGAAAAGTTAATAAAGAAATGATAACAAAAAAAAAAAATACAGAAAATGGCTCTCAACAACATTTCTTTTTTTTCTTTATGACAAGGAGCACTAATGGTGCTGTATTCATTCACTGCTTAGGGGCCTATGCTCTGTACAGAATACACATCTGGAACCCCTGAGAACTTTAACATGTCAGGCAGGGTTTCCCAGCTACTTCAGTTTCTGACTTGCCCATCTCCAAGTTGCAGCAGGTCATTTTTGAATTACTGTGAATGATTAATTGCCTTATATTAGAGAAAAGTACATCTAGTTACCCTTTTGCTGCATGTTCTTCCATCATTCCACGTACAGGAGGAGCCACTAGAATATTCGCTGCAAGCGCTGGACAGAGACAGCTCACTGCTACTACAGCTGCTGCGAGGATACAGTTGACTGGGTCCTGTCATATTTAATTGAGCCTGGAATTTCAAGGCAGGCACTCCAGATTTCACATTCTGCTGACATTCCTGTACACAAGAAGGGATATAACCATCTTATGGATGAAAACACCCTATTTTCTCTCCGCCCCTAAATAGTTTATCTAATGAGGCAAATAATGCAAATGCATAATTTTATGCATTCAGGTCTTCCTGTTAGTTTATAGTATAATTCGTGACACCTAGGCAGACAAATGCATCAATTAAAAGTTAAAGAATGAGGATACAATTCCATGCATAAGAAAGATCAAAATATACACTAGATTTTTTTTTCCATTCGCAGCTAAGTAACGGTTCCTCTAAAATAACATTTTACTGTACCATCCTGGGCAACAGTAAGAGCTTAGATGCTATTTGAATCATATATCTTCGAAGCAAGCTTCGGTAAGTCATGGCAAACAAAGCTATGAGTACAAGCACATCTTGACAACTGCATTATACTTCTAAAATGTAACAGATGAGGCTCCATGAACTGGACAAGTTAAATTAATTTAGTGCCCCAACCAGAATGTCCACCGAGAATGGAATCTCTCCATTTCAGTCTAATTTTGGTTTGCTATCTCGTCCAAGGCTTTGTCTAAGAAACTCTCTGATGTAGTACAATCCATCTTTGTGTCACTCCCAGACAGCTGAAGACTCCTGCTTATGCAATTTATTGACACTTTATGGCTGCCTTTCCTACTTCTGTAGTTATCAGCCCTCTCCAAATGCAATTTCAGCTGACTGTGACTAAAGGCCAGCTTTAAGGAAGAGAGTAATGAAGAACAGATAACACTTTGGGCAAAATATTAAACCTTTTTAGAGGTAACCATGATGTATTTACTTCTCAACCAATATTCTTGTGTGTAACATCATTAGATCTTCCTCGTCATTAGATATCTGTAATGTTCTTAGGATATATATGCTCTACAGTTAATCAGAAGTATGTTTTTTTCTAAATTACCAAAAATATCAAGAATCTGCATTATCCCATTTTATTCCACTGCATGGTTTTGGATTTCATGCAAACTGGAAAAGGATTTTAAATCTCAAACACTAATTTTAGCACTTGCATGTATTATTGAAGTAAATTTCTTAGGTGGATTTCTTGCTGGTTGCATTGAATAAGACACCATCCAGAATCTGGTTAGAAAATGCACAATTATGAAGCATATTTGGCGTTATTGGTGGAAAGTGAGGAGCCTGGCCTATGAGTAGCTTATTTGTTTTAATTGTGTTTACATTTGATTAATAAGGCAGTGTATCTAATGATAAAGCAGCAGTGTGGGATACTTTTGATGCCTTCCTTCCATCCAATCTGAAATACAGAATGCTTTATAAAAATAATTTTGGGCCAGTAAACAAAATGAGTCAAGAACAGCAGCAAAGGAGTCAGCTGACTTGAGCTTAGGAGGAAATAAATAGCGCTACTAAATTACTGCATTTACTTAGTTTACTATTTATAGTATTTTTTTAATATAAAGTTGTCAGTGTGCATTTTTCTGGGTAAGAGTACTGCAGGGTCACATTTTATTAAATTACTATACAAAAGTGGCATGGCTTTTGAGAATAGACTTGTAAAATATACATGACGACAAATTCTGGCTACATAGACAATCAAATTTATGTCTTTGTACAAAGACAATGCAATCAAGCAGCTACTGGGGCAAGCCATCATAAATTTAAATGTAAGTCAAAGTCTACATTTTCTATATTTATTACCGGTGCTTTGTCTTAAGATTTCAGTGAAACTTTAAAATGCTAACTTTAAAAAGACAAGACTTTCAAAACAAACACAACCCACATTAGGGATTTTCTCCTGCAATATCTCAAAATTAAAGTTTTTTTTTTAGAAAATTAATTTTCAGCAATTAATTTCTGCGTGTAAATATTCAGACTGAGAGTCATTTTTCCTCATGAGACGTGAAAGGCAAGCTAGTTAAAATTTGCCAAATAAGCTGAAATCAAAAGCCATCGGATCAAAATAAAAAAAAAAAAAAAATTTTTTTAGTGTTAACTTTTTAAATTTCATACATATAATAAAAAACAGGATAAATAATATGGTACATGTGCTTTAATAAAAAGCTTCTTGATCATTTCTCAGAGACTTTAAAATGTAATTGATGCTAAAAAAATATTAAAATAAATAGCTTCATGAGGCTATTGGCAAGATTTATGTATTTTTGGACAGGGACACTTTTCAGCTTCCTGTTTCAACCCAGGATCTGATGCTGAATTTCAGAGAGCAAAAGAAAGCGTTCTTATCCGACCCTTGACAACTTTTTCAAGGATAAGCTCTCTGGTTCACCTGTGACCTCAGGGTCTGTAGTAGGAGATGGTTGCATTACAGTAAACGAGAAGAAAGAGATGTGAAGAAAGAAGGCAACTAACATAAATCTGAGTATCAGCAGTGCACAAGTGCATCAAGCGTCTGTTCTTCTCCACCACAGGAAGCAAATCCCCAGATGAGAGATCTAAGAGGCGGGAATGAAGTTTCTGGGAGGAAAGAAGAAGAAGATGACTAGATTAGGAGCATTCCACAAAGTGCACAAAATCAGCCTCTCTTTGTTTTCTCTTTCACAATTTCCGCACATTACAGTAAAATTTCAGACAAGAACTAGACCCTCAGGTAAAACAGCAATTGACTTAATTTGAGTTTGCCTCTTCATTGCTTATTGAATTCAACCCTCACTGCATGGATACATTAGTTCTTTTTTTTTTTTATTAAATGGGGGGGGGGGGGGGGGGGGGTAAGCAATTTTTCCATCTAGAATGCTTCAGGAACTATTAAGGACTACTTAACTCGCAACAATATAAAATGATCATCACTAAAACAAAAACACATTGTTAAAGGGTTTAACAAGTTAACAAGAAATCTAAAGTGAGCTATGAAATTAGCATTTGCAAAGCAATTCAAATGTTAACTTGGTTATATTCAGCAGTTGCTAAGGCCCAATTGCATTATTATGAAAGTGACCCAATTTTTAAACTGCATTGATCTTGTGCAGCCCTCTCCTGCACACATTTTAACACAAAGTCATTAATGTCATCTGTTAGGAACAATTAATGTGAATAGAAAATAATTGCATCAGGGAACTAGGGACTCAAAGGATTTTACACATTAATATTCAGACGCTGTTCGATTACACACCCTATTCTTTATTTCAGATTTGCTTGGACGGATTGTTAAATTGGTGCCATTTCCTTATATTAATCTGTATACTAATTATCAGGGCTCTCTGTGGTGCAAAAAGCCAGATTTGTTTAATTGCAAATACAATAAAACTCATAATTTAGGTAAACACTACTTCTTGCCCATTGATGTAAAAGACAAAATTAAGATTTATTTATTTTTTTTATGTTTTAACCTGTCATGAGCCCACCTGAGGGAATTATTGATACAAACACAAATTCCCTTCGAAAAGGGATTACTTTTTTTTTTTTTTTTTTAATGCTCAGACATGCATATTTGCCAGTCTGCAAAGCAAAACCAGGTCATACTTGCAAATGGATCACATGGGAGGGCAATATTCAAACGCTATACCCCCAGGCAAACAGGCTGCCTGAAATGCGTCCATTCTGAACGTGGCTAAAAGTATGTGCAGGGATCGAAATTGGGGTGTACTTTTACACATGAGAAAAGCAGAGGAGGAGCTCGGCGGTGGGGTTATATCAAGGGAGAAAACAAAATGCAAAGCTCTGCATTTTTCCTTTTCAACTGCATTTCTAATTTTGGGGGGAAAATGTATCCACAGAAAAAAAAAGCAGGTTTCTCTTTCCATGAGTACGATTTCTCAAGGCAATTTTCAAAGGGAAAGTACATGTGCGAAGTCCAAGGGCAAAAGTATCTGTCGACTTTGCAACTATCCACATAGTTTAGAAAATTGCCACTAAATTCATTTTTATTCCTGAGTGAATTCTGTGCTACAAGAAAATAATATTTAGCAAAATTATGCAATTATTTATTAAATCACTGTATAATCACAATATAATTAACTAAATACAGAAAAAAGTTCTTCAAAGATGTGGAATTTTTCATTTTTGGATGTAGAATTCCCTCAAGAGTACTGTAATAGTACATCTAAAAGTTGTCTGCACCAGTCTTCACCTCCCTACTGTTCTCCCCAGTTCACCCTACTACTCTTACAACCTTTATCCCACCAGCCCCAGCTTGTGTCCACTACTCTTCCTCCCCCAACCCATCCTACCACTTTTAAAATACCTATTTTTCTCTCCCAACCTATTCCCATCACTCCCTAACCCCAGCCCATCCCAGCACTTCATTCCCAACACTCCCTTCTAAGAGCATAAGAATATAAGTTACAATGCTGGATCAGACCAAAGGTCCATCAAGCCCGGTATCCTGTTTCTAATGGCCAAGCTAGATTACAAGTACCTGGCAAGTACCCAAACATTACATAGATCCCATGCTACTAATGCCAGTAATAGTAGTGGCTATTCCCTAAGGGACGGATTTTAAAAGGATTTACGCGCGTAACTGCTCCTGCGCGCGCCGAGCCTATTTTGTATAGGCCCGGCGACGCGCGTATGTCCCGGGGCGTTGTGAAAGGGGCGGGGCGCCAGTCCAGGGGCGAGACCGAGGCCTCCAGCACAGCGGGCCATTTGCTGCTGTGCCGGGGGATTGTGTGCTGGCAGCCGGTAGGGGAGGGATTTAGTGCTAACTTCATGGGGTGCCCCCTAGTCCTTTTATTATCTGAAGAGTAAATAACCGATTCATATTTACCCATTCTAGTCCTCTTCCCCAGCCTCTCTCTCTGGCTTTAACTATCCCCTTTTCTTCACCATCACCACCATTGTGGGCCTTCATTTGATATCCTATTTTATGGACCTCCACGTCATCAAAAGTAAGAGAATATGCTTGGGCCAGTCCTGACCTTGGTTAGTAGCAATAGTGATGGTGGTGGTAGTAGCAGTCAGTATGTCCGTGTAAGACCTGTGAGTTGTACATGCTCTTAGGTTATGTAATGGCTCTGCCTTCTGCATGGGTTTTCTTTTCAAACCAATGGTCTAGCTGCCTAGGCCAGTGATCCCCAACCCTGTCCTGGGGGCCCATCAGCCAGTCGGGTTTTCAGGATATCTGACATGAAAAATTTCTCTCATGCATATTCATTGTGGATATCCTGAAAACCCAAACTGGCTGATGGGCCCCAGGACAGGGTTGGGGAGCACTGGCCTAGACCATTGGATTGTGCGGTTTATACATTTTTAAATTAAATTAAACCAATAGCCTGTTTGTGCGGAGGAACATAGGAACATAAGATTTGCCACACTGGGTCAGGCAAAGGTTCATTAAGCCCAGCATCCTGTTTCTAACAGTGACCAATCCAGGTCACAAATACCTGGCAGGATCCCATAAGTTCAATAAATTATATGCTGCTTATCCCAACGTCCACTTTAATGATAGTTTATGGCCTTTTCTTCCAGCAACTTGCCTAAATCTTTTTTAAGCTCAGCTACACTTTTACCCACACCCTCCAGCAACGAATTCCAGAGTTTAATTATGCATTGAGTAAAAACAATTTTCTCCTATTTGGCTTAAATGTATTACCTAGTAAACTTCATTGCATGTCCCCTAGTCTTTGTACTTTTTGAGAGTAAACAACCAATTCACGTTTACTTGTTCCACTCCACTCATTTTATAGACCTCTATCATCTCTCCCCTCAGCCATCTCATTTCCAAGCTGAAGAGCCTTAACCTCTTTAGCCTTTCCTCATAGGAGAATTGTTCCATCCCTTTTATCATTCTGGTTGCCCTTCTCTTCCTAATTATGTTTTTTTTTTTAAGATAAAAAATGCTAGCCCATGTGCCTTTAAGTAAAGAGCAGACAGAACAGAAAGATTCCAAAATCACTTCTGCCAACTGATAAGCAGATTAATACAAACAAGAAACATACATTGAAATATCTATATACAAATGCTAGAAGTCTAAAAATATAAGATGGGAGAATTAGAATATATAGATGTAACTGGCATCTCAGAGACCTGGTGAAAGGAATATAACTAATGGGGCACTGGGATACCAGGAAACAAATTATATCGCAATGATAGGATGGCTCAAATTGGTGGAAAGGTGGCTATATGTTAAAAAGGGCATAGAGTCAAACGGGATAAAAGTTCTACAGGAAACAAAATGCACTGTAGAATCTTTATGGATAGGAATTCCCAATGAGAAGGGGAATAGAATAGCAGTGGGGGTATACTACCACCCACCTCACAGGAATGAACAGAGACATGATGAAAAGCTAACAGAATTTGGGAATCTAACAAAATTAGCAACAAAGTAATAAGGGGTTGATTTCAATTATCCTAATATGATTGGGTAAATGTCACATCAGGACATGCTAAGGAAGAAAAAGTTTCTAGATTGAACAAATGACCGCTTCATGGAACAGCTGGTATAAGAAACCGACAAGAGGTGTGAGCTATTTTATTCCCTAATTCTTAGCAGAACACGATTTGGTGTGAGAGTGGTATTGTGTGGGGCCACCTGGCAATAGTGATCATGATCACATTGACTGATAATTGGAAGACACTAAGGAAATCTACTGTGATAGCACTAACTCTGAAAAGGGAAAGGAATGATGAGAAATGAGGAAAATGGTTAGGAGAAAACTGAAAGGAACAATTGCAAAGGTAAGGACGGTAACTTTCAAACTGGCGCACATATGTGCACACCTGGCAGCGTGTGCCAACCTACACCGTCATTTTGATAAAATACATGCATGTTATAAAATAGCTTGGTCATGCGTGCCATATTTAAAGTGGATGCATGCTCTACCATATAAATCGGGGAATTTAAAAGGGGCACATGTCCACGCTATTGCCAATTTACCAGTTCAGCTACCAGTTTGGTCCTCCAAGCTCCCTAGTTTGATAGCCTACACTCCCCCCAGTTTCCAGAGGCCTTTTTAAACCCCTCAGAAATGGATTGATCCTTTTTATTTTATAACTTACACATCCTCCATAGAAGAAGTAAAGTTATGCAGCAGGGGACCTCGACATACGCTGAGCACATAAGTATTTATGTGCACACCTCTTGGCTAGGCCCCAAAATGCCCATGCCCTGCCCAAACCTCGGCTCTTTTTGGAAACTTTTTAAATATACGCACATCGGATTTTACGCGCATATCTGGGGTGCTTTTTAAATTAATGTCGTCGTCGCGCGTAAGCCTGACTTATTCACCCATTCCTTGACTGATGCGCATGCCTGGCTTCTAAAATTCACCTTTAAGAGTTTTATAGCAGGCATTGATTTGATTTAAAAATACAAGCTTGGAATCCCACATTATATGTATTCCATGTATTAAAAGAGGTGGAAGAAGGTTAAACTATTGCTAGCATGGCTAAAAGATGAGATATGAGAGGCTATTCCAGCCAAAAGAACATCTTTCAAAAAATAGAACAGGGATCCAAATGAAGAAAAGAGGAAACAGCATAAGCAGTGGCAAGTTAGATGCATAGCTTTGATAAGGAAGGCAAAACTCAGAATTTGAAAATAAAGCTTGCTGTGAAAGCAAAAACTCATAGGGCCCGATATTGAAACGCTACTTAGCCTGACAAGTAGGACTTAACAGGGTAAGTGGTGGTGACAGACTATCTAGCTAAATTCAGTGGTCATCACTTACAGGTCGATACAGTACAGAGCGCCACTGTTAGCCGGCATTTGGACGTGCTAGCTTTACCCCTTATTCAGTAAGGGGTAATAGCGCGTCCAAAACGCGCGTCCAACCCCCCCCCCCCCCCCGAATCTAATAGCGGCCCGCAACATGCGAATGCATGTTGATGGCCCTATTAGGTATTCCCGCGTGATTCAGAAAGCAAAATGTGCAGCCAAGCCGCACATTTTGCTTTCAGAAATTAGCGCCTACCCAAAGGTAGGCGCTAGTTTCTGCTGGCACCGGGAAAGTGCACAGAAAAGCAGTAAAAACTTAATTTTTTTAATAAAAATATTTTTTTAATAAAAAGTAAAAACTGCTTTTCTGTGCACCCTCTGACTTAATATTATTTCGGAGGCCCTGAAAGTTAAAAAAAGTAAAAATAAATAAATAAATTTAAAATGGGCCCGCGGTGGGTCGAAAACCGGATGCTCAATTTTGCTGGTGTTCGGTTTCCGAACCCATGGCTGTCAGCGGGCTCGAGAACCGACGCCGGCAAAATTGAGCGTCAGCTGTCAAATCCGCTGACAGCCGCCGCTTCCATCAAAAAAGAGGCGCTAGGGATATTAAGTTGGAGGGTGCACAGAAAAGCAGTTTTTATTGCTTTTCTGTGCACTTTCCCAGTACCAGAAGGTAGGCGCTAATTTCTGAAAGCAAAATGTGTAGCTTGACTGCACATTTTGTTTTCTGAATCGCGCGGGAATACCTAATAGGGCCATCAACATGCTATTAGGTTCGGGGGTTGGACGCATGTTTTTGGCCCCTTACTGAATAAGGGGTAACGCTAGCATGTCGAAAACGCGCGTCCAATAGTGCACACTGTACTGTATCGGCCCGTAAGTTTGTACCTGAGGCAGTGGAGGGTAAAGTGACTTGCCCACTGCTCTAACCCCTAGGCTACTCCTAGGGGTTAGAGCAGTGAGGAAAGTCTAACAAAGATGATATTTCTATTTATTTATTTATTTTAAAAGATTTCTATACCGTCTTTCACAAATAATAATCTGACCAAAATGGTTTACAGATATTAGAATAACGTCAGATAAAATAAAAATAAAAACATCTAATTAAATAAAATAAAATAAAAACACAAAAAGTAAATGAAAGAAATTAAAGATAAGGAAAAAAAATACAATGTATACTTTAAGCCCTAATTCTAACTAATATGTTCTTAAATTAAATAATTAACTATATTACGTTTTACAAAAACAGAGTAAAGTCGGAATTTTAAAATAAAATAAAGCTAGGTTTCCCAAAACCTAGTTTGATGGACTGTATAACAGGGTACCATCAAGCTAGGCCGAGATAACATAGTAGAAATCTGGGTCTGAGGTTGGCTGGTTTGACAGAAAATATCCCTTTTCTTGTCTTGTTGGTGGTATGGGATCACAGGGTTGGGGACAAATTGATATTTTGGTATGATAATCAGGTCATAGTCAAGGTTATAAACAGGTAGTCTGCCCACAGCTTTTGCATGGCGGAATTATTGAGAGAAGTGGTGCCACAGTGTTTATGGATCAATCTAACTGTGTGAGCCAAGCATGTGCCTGCTAATGGCAATAGGATGGCAGATGCACTTTCCTGCGCTAAATGGGATTTGTTTTGACAGCGGGTCCTAGAGGCAGATGTAGCCAGAATTCCAGTCCTGGAACAGCTATCGGAGATTGGAGCTCAACAGAGTGGAACCTACTGAAGAGATCATTGCTTCTCTGCATGGTCCGTGTATTATAGGGTTTTCAGCCGATTGCAGGGATTCTTGAGCGAGTTGGGTTGGATATCAGATTCTGTCCCAGATAGGCTTATTTGCAAATACGTTGCCTGGGCAAAGGTCACCGGCATAATGAGGGAGGTGGCAAAGAATAGGTTGGCAAGCTTTGCTTTCTTCTCAAAGGCTATGAGATGGGGAAATCCCACAAGGAATTTCAGAGCCAAGAAGATGTTGGCAGGTTGTGCTAGGAAGTCAGGGCCAATGAGGGATTCCAGGAGCCCAATTACCTACGAATAGCTCATCTGCCTATAGTACAATCTGCCAGAATTTGTGTGAGACAAGTATGAAACCAATTTGTTTCAGGCAGCTTTTACTTTGGCCTTTTTTGGAGCTCTGAGGGTGATTGAGTTGGTAGCCGCATTGAAGAATGATTCCGGTTTCAATGGAATACTAATGCATGATGTTCATATGAAGGGGCAGGCGACTAACTTAGTCTGCAGGTCCAAAACAGACCAGGTGGGAAAACAGGCCTTGGTAAGTCTTCAGCCAGTCGAGTAACAGGTCACTTGCCCTTTACGGAATTTAGGCAGTTATCTGAGAGAGAGACCTACGGGCAACACACATTTGTTAATTCATGTGGACAGTGTACCATTAACCAGGTTTCAATTTTCTGCAGTGTTTAGAGCAGTTTTAACTCAATTAGGTGTTAACCCATCTCAATATGGAACACACTCATTTAGAATAGGGTCAGCTACCAGCACAGCTCAGGAAGGACTTGATACAGTCGCCATTCACAGAATCAGGCGATAGAAGTCTGCGGCAGTCAGTTTGTATGTCAGAAAAGATTGTCTGTGGCAAGCATCAATTGCTAACTTTATATTGCAGATTTGCCTCATGTGTGAAGGACCATCTGGATTGTGGGGCATTCCTTCATCCTCTGGATGGCTAAAAGGGCACATGAGAGACACAGAGGGTCACACCTGGGTCCATGTTCGATGTGCGTACTTTATGAATGGGCAGGCGCGGCATGCACTGGAAACAGCTGTTACCGATAATGCGACAGGCCTGATGTTATCACAATACACCTTAGTGGTAATGTCTTGGGAAGTTTCTCTTGCAAGCAGTTGATCAGTTTTATTAAAAAGAAAATGACAGAATTGGCTTCCTGTAGACATCGGGCACATTCCATAAGGTCAGGTATCTTACCTCACATCAAAGGGACTGGGCAGAAATTATGGGTAAGGGGACATAAGAAGAATAGGGTGAATAGGCAGATAGGAGTTCGAGTCCAGAAGCTGGGAGTTTTGCAAGTAAGGCATGATTGGGCAGATGCCCCATGCAAAGGGTTTTACAGACTCAACAGAATATATCTGTCGGATATCAGTCAGGATCTATTTAATAATGCGTTGCAGGAAAACTTGGAAAGAACTTTGATATATAGCTTCATTCAGGTTGCAGTGGTTTTGGTGTGTGTGGGGGGGGGGACGACATGAGGTAAATTTCATTATCTCTTGACGATGGGGGAGGGGGGCACAGATGGAGTGGATGTGAAGGATTTGACAGAAAGATGCCCCATGGGGCAGTGCCATTTGCCTTGGGGGCTTACCGAGCCTGGTTATTTCGGCCCCCTTGCTTGGTTAACACTGTGGATAGCCAGTTGATGGCAGCTGTCTTGTTAGGACAAGGTGGGACATTGGAGAGGTTATATGAAATTGATTACCTTTTTGCGAGTGGCTCGGGTAATGGGGTGAAAGCATCTAATGTTGTTATTAACAAAGCTGCGGCCTGTTATCCCAATACGAATTGTTTCACTGATCTTCTTCGATTGTTTTCTTGATGCAAATGGGGACGAGTAGGTTACTGAGGCTGCCAGTGTTAAGAATAAGGAGCTGATTAAGCATTCTACCGGTATGTATTAAAGTGTGATAAGTGGTACAGTATTTTTTACGTGCTATTTAAATAGAAATAAAACCTCACCACCTAGAAGACGACATTAAGTACAGACCAAATGAGAGAGAAAAGCTCACACCCTCAGGAATACTTCTTTCGCTAACATGGAGCCCCTTATTGTGCTTGGCTGCAGTACCTGAGGCAAAAGGAGGAAGAAGAGAAAGAGAGGAGAAGGATCCCAGAAACAGCAAAGAATACAGGAGGCAAAAGCCTCTGCAATCACCACTGCAGAGTAGGCCATGGAGGCAGCACAAAACCAGGATTTTTAGACCCTATACCATTTTGTTAGCGTGTATTTGAGGAAGTCTACGTTTGATGTTAATAAGCTAAGCCATTATTATGAAAAACCCTAATGTTGACCAAGTCTATGGGGTTAAGAATGTGAGGATCCCAGCTGCAATATGGCCCTCCTGCCTGCAAGGGGGCCGCAGTCTGAGCTGCATAGGCCTTTTGTTTCGTAGACGCCATGACTCAGCCCAACCTTGCCTTTTTAAGCCTGCCTCCCTGTAAGTTGGCTCAGTGTGGAGTTCCGTTACTCTATAATCGTGATTCATGCTCTGACTGTTAGTCTTGGCCTCGCTTTGCCCATGTGTTGGTCTCCTGTTCCTTGTGCTTGTCCTGCCTTGTCCTGTGGGTTGTTTCTTCTGTTTTCCGTACATTCCTGCCCAAGTACAGTGGCCTTTTTGTTTTGTGTGTGTGTTATCTGTGGCCCTGCTTGTTTGTTTTTTGTTCTGTCTTGCTTAATGGGCATCCTTTAGTGCTTTCTCAGTCCCAGCCCTGCCCTATTTTAGTGGGTGCCTTCCAGCTACTTGTATGCTCCTTAAGTCCTGCCAGCCACCAAAACCTAAGGGCTCAACCTGAGGGGGAGGTGGTCGGTCATGCAGAAGATTCCTGGTGCTAGGTCACGCCTGTCCCTAGGTCCAGACTTGTTCCTGCTATGGGGTTACCACATAACCAACTAGTGGGCTGTGACAGAGGAGGTTCATTTGCCCATTTGGGGGGTGGGGGGTGGGTGTCCTATATATTTTTTTTTTTATATACCAACATTCGATCTCAATTGAGATATCACACCGGTTTTGTACCTGAGGCAATGGAGGGTAAAGTGACTTGCCCAAGGTCACAAGGAGCGACAGCTGGACTCGAACCCTGGTCTCCTGGTTCATAGTCCACTGCTCTAACCACTAGGCCCACTAGGCTATTCCTCCTCCCTATTCTTCCTCCCCATCCTCTGAAACAATTAGATAACATAAGCCCTTCCACAATAATGGTCATTTATTGCACAATGTACATGCAAAACAATAGCAAAGGTCAAACATATTAAATATTCATTATATGCACAAATAAGATATAGAAAAACATATACAAGACACAGCCAATGGCTGCAACAGAAACCAAAACACAGAAGATTCAAAGAATGGAAGTGGCAACATATTCTGATAGCTCTCAGAGAGAGGGTTTCCCCACAGATAGGTCATGTTTACATATATTAATTGCTTTATCTTAGCATACAACTCAAGGAAACTGAGTGCTGGTCTAGCTAGCCCAAGTTCTTAGCCATGTGAATGTGGATGTCTTGCTATGTGGAGCATATTTGAGATTTGCCATTGCTAAGAACTATGGCATAGGGTGTACAGAAGTAGTTTAGGGCCAATATCATCTGTAAACTAGGTAACTGTGTGATGGTGTCCTTTCTGATTTGGAGTTGTGAAATAAGTGAACAATTTAAAATTGTCTCGCTTGGTCACTGTATTGTTTTCTGATTGACCTTGATTGCTATATATTTTTTCATGTGAAGGCCTATGTGTTAATGACTCAAAAGAACTGAGGTACAGCCTGGGACTCTCTTTGCTGTCAGATAAAAGCCCTCGGTCCATAAGAACATAAGAAAATGCCATACTGGGTCAGACCAAGGGTCCATCAACCCTAGCATCCTGTTTCCAACAGTGGCCAATCCAGGCCATAAGAACCTGGCAAGTACCCAAAAACTAAGTCTATTCCATGTTACCATTGCTAATGGCAGTGGCTATTCTCTAAGTGAACTTAATAGCAGGTAATGGACTTTTCCTCCAAGAACTTATCCAATCCTTTTTAAACACAGCTATACTAACTGCACTAACCCATCCTCTGGCAACAAATTCCAGAGTTTAATTGTGCGTTGAGTAAAAAAGAACTCTCTCCGATTAGTTTTAAATGTGCCTCATGCTAACTTCATGGAGTGCCCCCTAGTCTTTCTACTATCCGAAAGAGTAAATAACCGATTCACATCTACCCGTTCTAGACCTCTCATGATTTTAAACACCTCTATCATATCCCCCCTCAGTCGTCTCTTCTCCAAGCTGAAAAGTCCTAACCTCTTTAGTCTTTCCTCATAGGGGAGTTGTTCCATTCCAACTGACTCCCTCGCAGGCTTTTTGCTTTGAATGTACCTGAAAACGTTTTTATTATGGGTTGAATATTTAAAAGATATCTGGGATGTAAATTATGTGGGCTTATCCAGCTAACTTACAAGGATAATCAGTAGCACGGTTATACTGCTGAATATTCATGTATAAATCGCTACTTAACTGGATAAGTCTTATATGACTGTTTGACCTTCTGAATAGCAGGTCTAACTTATCTGGTTCACTTAACCAGATAAGTAAGAATAACGCTACTTATCCGGTTAACAAGGTCATACCTCAAAATGCGTTATGGCGTTAACGCACGCAATAACGTGTTAATGCATGCGTTAACGTCATAACGCAAGCAATAATCGTACTATCGCACAGCGCAAATGCAAATTTTTGGGAGGGGTTTGGGTGGGATTAATGAAAATGAGGGGCAATAACCCACCTTGTGATAGCGTGCGTTATGCTATCGCACGGTTTTAACACCGGAAATAATTACACCTTTTTTCCTGGTGTTAACCTGTGTGATATGCCCAAAGCGGCCATAACGCAATTTGCAATAAATTTTGTAAAATGCATTTCGGCCATTTCTGGGCTTGGGAGGGAGAGGGGAGAGGGAGTGGAGTGGAGAGAGGGAGAGGCAGAGAGAGAGAGCTTTTGGGGAGGCTTCACAGTATTCAACTATTTATATGACTATAGGAGGGCCAGCTAATAGCTCGAGGTGAGGTGTTGGTGGTGGTTTAGAGGTCAGTTTTACATGTCAACCTCAGAGCCAGCTCAGAACCGTGGTGCACTGCGTGAGAGGCTTAACCAATATGGCGCACAGCGCCACTGAATGTTTGAATTGCCTCCCAAGATCTCGCAGTATTTCAGGCATGCTGTGTCAGAAGCCCTGCCCTGCACTCTGTCTCCCCTCCTTCACAGCGATGCTGCCACGGCTGTAGAGAGGACGCTCCACCACCAATGCACAGCTTCAGCCGGCTGCATCGGGACAGGCCAATGTCTGGCACCATGTTAGTTAGGTGAGTGCTGTTGAGCAAGAGCCCTGCGCCCTCATATTTATTTGTATATCCATTACCTTATTTACATAGGCAACTGCAATAACCCCCATTTCCCTAGTCTTAAGAGATGTGAGAAATGGTTAGTAAATAGGGCAAAGTGGTTATCACACAATAAACATGTTATCACACTTTAAATACATTGGTCCCTTAGGGTTCTGCTTTTCAAAAGTTTTTACCCATTCTATATTTATAGTAAGTTCATCTGAAATTATGTCTCTTATTAACCCCATGAAATAAATTTGACATACAATCAACAAAATATAGGCATTAAC